>NC_133325.1:476128729-476803229 GCF_042186555.1 Aquarana catesbeiana
AGACTGCTGCTTGCTGATTCAAATTCCATCAAAGAAAGACAGTCTTGGCACAAACTTGGTTAGAATTAGAGCGGTTAGTATTGTTGGTTTGAAAATGTGTTATTCTCACCACTCTCATCCCCCCTTTTCTTCCCTCCTCATTACAAACTGGAGGAAGACATGTAGGGTTTAGAATGGTGCAGAATAAAACAGTGAAATAGCCTATGATACTTTTACCTTCTTATACACCTGTACACACACTTCCAGAAACTGGACCTGAAAAGATACTTATAAACAAAGGTTATTACTCTATCCTTCAAAGAATGGTAAACAATACAACATTCGTGTACATTGGTAAATTGTCACCGACATTCCACAAAACCGATAATAAGTAAACCTTCTGTAAATCTTACTTTCACGTTTTTTTTTGTTTTTTCTTTCCTAAAATACAACAGCCGCGACACGCAAGAGGGCTGTCACGGGAGGTTCAAACATCTTGTTACCACATACAAACAATGAGACAAAGAAAAACATTTAGATACAAATGTGGGGGAGATATTTCATAGTTCCCAAAAACAAAAAATGAAAAAATAAAAACGACCAGATGGAATGCTGCCTTCACTCTTTTAGCGATAGAAAAGAATACAATTTGAAAGGCATGAGAGCATTTCAAAATCTTTGCATGGACCAGCCACACAAAGTTCAGAAACAGGCCTGTGTATTTTTAATCACACAAATGTATACTACGCATCCATCAACTCACTCAACATTACAGATTTCTGAAGCCACAGTCACGCTACATCAACTCCAGAGGGATACCCAAAATAGTATCCTTGGACCACCTATGTCAATCTTTCTGGGGTTTAATGGCCTTTTCCTCAGAACTCAGATTTCATGTATTATGTAGCAGTCTGACTGGGGTGCATGGACGACCTATTGCCCATGACGATTCAAATCGCTTTTTTGGCGAACTCTGCGTCCAGAGAACCCTGCGCTTTATTTTCGGAGCGATTATAGTTTGCGCCTTTGTCACCATAATTGACCCCCGCATTCCGATTATTATACATGGCCTGAGCGGGGCTGTTAGCGTACTACTCCTCACGTTTATGCTAATACAATCGCGAACTGGAATTCCGACTATTATACACGGCCCGACCAGTCTCACAATATACAGCCCTCTAAACGTGTTCGTCCAACAACTACAAAAACACCATGAAATCCTCCGCTATTCAAAACAAAAACAAACTTATGGCTTCTATCTGTACCCAGATATTACAACAATAACTTGGATGCCTCCTGTTTGCTCTCTACCCAAAACTGTATTACAGTATAAACCTTCATTTAATTTAATAAAAATGATTTTGTCTTTCCAAACACAAGTCAAAAGATGCCAAGCCCCTCCCACCAACTTCCTGTTGCATACCTGAGTAGGAAGAGGGAGGGGGAGGGGAAGCCTCAAATAGCTTCATATTTTGTCTATCAAAACATTAGAAAAATCTATGGCTAACATCAACAGATAAAAACTCTTTGTCCTGGAGTGGTTGGAATAAGCCCCCATATTGCAAATGGGAGGGAATCCCCCTTGACTCACATATCCCCTAGGAAAACCAAAAGTTTTGACAGAAATACCACACAACAGTGTAACAAAAGCCAAAAACTGAAACTCCTGCAAAAAGATGGCTGAAGGAGTTCTTTTTCCTTCCACAGCAGCCACAAACAAAATGGTGCCATTAACACATGAAATTTAGTTGTTGATCCCGCCAAAATCGAGATTTCTTCACTAGAAACAAACTTCTTTAAAACAACTGGAATAAAAACCTAAATGATTCTATTGGAAATGGAATTCAGTACAAAACCAGAGATATTTCGCTCGATACTAAAATCAGCAGAAACAAGAAGGCAGTTGCAGCAATCGAAAATCGGTCCATGGCAAAATGGTGAATGAAACCAGGACTACAGAAAAATGGCCGACATTAACAAATGACAAGACAAACCAGGATTTCTTAAACACTACACTCTATCTACTCTGAGAGGTAGAACTCCCCCCATGCTATTACCTAGAAACCTGAGACCCCCACAGTGTGTAAACAGCTCCTATTGTGATGTCCCAACAATGCATGGGCACTTGGATATGCGACAGGCATTTCAACTTAAAACCAATATTCAATACAGAAAACGCAATAGTTTCCTTGAAAAGTATGTAAACAGTACAAAAATAGAATTCACAAAATGGTGCCTAAAAGCCAGATTGTAGCTTAAAGCACATGGCTTTGCACACACAAATGAATACACAATGGAGCAGCTCCAGGAGGAGCTCACAGGTCTTCAAAATGGCCACCGATGCACATGGTGACCACAACAAAATGGCGCATTTTCCCGCCAAAACTGACCAAGATGGATAAACATTTTAAAGTTCACACACAAAGGAAAAGAAAATGGCCAACCGTAGTCACATGGTAGACAACAACAACAAGAGAACAAAAGGAAGTAGCAGACAAAAACCAATTTCCTGCCAAAACCAAAAATTTCTCCCCAAAAACGTACACATTTGAGATACTAAATGAACGCTTAGACAAACATTTAAAAGTGTTAAAGTTACAAAAAGCACAACTTCGGAACACATGCTATCCAACGAAACAACCAAGCCACATAACCCACAATTACACGGCTGAAACATACCCTCAAACTCAGTTCACATAAGCTTTCACAGGAACAAGACATTGAAAGATACAGACAGTGAATGCTTGCAATGTCTGTTCAGAACATTAGAGTTCCCTTCCCCCAGGGCGTAGCCCCTTTCAATACAAAAACAACAATGCCTGCCCCTTCACTAAACTCATCTTTACAAACAGGTTCAGCTACTTACAAAACTACTCCACACACACATTGCAGGCTGCAAATAATATCAATTCATACATTTCTATTTCAAACATCTGCATTATAAACTTGTTACACAGCATCAGTCGCACACACACACACACACACACACACACACTCTCCTTACACAAAGATTCGAAATACAAATCACACACACACAAGCAGGCACACACACACACACACACACACACACACACAAGCAGGCACACACACACACAGAGGCACACACCAGACATACGATCAAACTTCCAGCATTATTTCAAAAGACGAAAAATTTGTTCTTTTTGTGAAGCAGACCCTCCCTAGCACATCTTAATGATCCGATTCTGAAGGAGGTTCTGTTCACTCCTACGTTCTGGCTCGCCATGCTGTTATGGAAATTTGGTTGTACGCAAAGCACACAGCCAAATCTCCTGTTTCTAATCATAATAGCAATTTCGTCTAATGATATAATACCAGTGCATCTCACCTTTTGATCGTATCCATCCTCTGGTGTGTGCCCCAGTCATCCAATAAGACAAAACACATGGTTCTTACATTCCCATCTCAGCAAGACTGCCCTTTACAGCTCTGTCTGCCTCCTTTATTCAAAAGACCACAAAAGCAATCACAAACAGGAAGCCCTGGCCCCAACAGCCAATCGTTTCCTTCACAGGGTGTGACCTCACAGGATGTAAGTGACCATATAAGGATTTAACAACAGAGTACAAAACAACCAATGAACAATGACTACAGGACATGATACAATATACTAAATGACGATGACTAAAGTTCCTCGTGCATGGATGAGAGATTATCTGCAGGTGTAGGTCATGGCACCCCAAACATGTTGATCAGGCACACCAGGGGTGACAAGAGCAAAACACCTCTAAACCGATAATGTCTTTGCAGAGTGAACGCATCCCCACCAGACGATCGTTCTGTGCATTGCACAGGGGCCCTTTACTGGCGGACATGTCCTCTCTCCGCAAACACTTCTCTCCAAACACCAGGAAGTTTTCCATTACCTAACAGGTCTCAGCCAGCATCGATCTGCCCCAGCCAGTTCTTTAGAACGGGCTGTGGTAGATCAGACACACTGGGAGATTTATGACAACACATTAATATAACATTTTCCACAACACAGGGACATCGGCATCAGGAATTGATAGCTGCTGCTAATCCAGGACTGAGTCATCTTGACAAATGTCAGCCGGTCAGCGGAGTCTGTGGACAGATGCGCTCTTTTATCTGTCACAAAACTTCCAGCAGCACTGAATGCCCATTCAGAAAGCACGCTGGTTGCAGGGCAGCCCAGCAGCTCTTTTGCATACTGGACAAGTTCTGGCCAGTGATCTATTCTAATGACCCAGAAACCCAGTGGGTCGTCTACTGGAAAGATTTCCATGTCTGTTTTCACCCCTAGATAATCTTCCACCATATGATGAAGATGCTGTCAATGGAATCTTAAAGCTGACAGCCCTGGGAGCCAAGGACTAAATTCATCACTGAGGTGGCCCCCTATTCCACGGTTTCCCCTTTCACCAACAGAAGCCTCAAAACTAGCTTTTTATTGAGAGTGTCACCTACCAGAGTCTGGAAAGGCATCACATAAGCTCCTCTATAAGGTGTCCTCAAGATATTTCATCCTGTGTGGCATCACAATAATGGTGTCTGCATAAAGAGGGCCTTGAGAGGAAAGGAAGTCCTTCCTCCCGCTGCTCTGTCTTGAGTGCCCTGTCCATAATGCAATGCAGAGTATGCTCCAGCAGGAACACAAGAGGGATTGTGTCACTGATGCATGCATTGTCATGCTCACCATCCCTGTCGCCTCCTCAAATGGTGACAGTAGAGTGCATGCATTCTTTATCAGCAGCCATTGGCGTAGGGAAAAAAAGCCAAGCTGCCCTGAGCCTGTGCTTGTGCCATACTCTCACAGGAACTTGTTGACTGCCCTCTGCTGCATGTGCAACCACTGCAGCATTGACAAAGTTGAGTTCCACCTGGTGGGCATGTCACAAATCAGGTGGTTTACGGGCAGGTAGACTTCCCACTGAGTTTCATCCAACTGAACACTGGCTGTCTATGACCGCCTGAAATGGCTACAGTCTCTTCTGGCTTGCCATTATCACATACCACTATTCTTGGCTCAGGCTTCTGTGGCATGAACCACCTCTGGGCCAATCCCTGCAGAGCTGAAAGAATCCCTGCTCCGGTGTGGCTCCTGTCCCCTAGACAGACCAGCTGAAGTACTGCATGGCATCTTTTAGCCTGACTTGTTGAATGGCCCCTTGAACACTTAGGGGGTACTGGTGGTTTATAGAACAATCCAGCAGAGGAGTGCATAAAGGAGGAGGAGGAGGAATAGGAGGGGGTTGAGCTGACAGATTTCACATCATCACCACTAGCTGTATGGAGACGTGGGGGCAAAACAAGCTCCAGCACTGAGCCCTGTCCTGCATCCTTCCAAGCAGAGTTACCCAGTATGCTGCGAACAAAATATATCCTCCCTGACCATGCTTGCTGGACCACGTGTCAGCAGTAATGTGGACCTTGTGGGTGACTGCCTTGCCCAATGATGCCAAAACATTGCCTTCTTCAAGATGGTACAAAGCTAGAATGGCCTTACATGCAAAGAAATAGCAACTGGGAACATGCCATTGTGGTACAGCACATTCTGCAAATTAATAGAAAGGGGCAGAATCCACCAGACGGAAAGGCAAGAGTTGTAAAGCCAGCAATTTGGACAAGCTTGAATTTAGACACTGGGTATGTGGGTGGCAGGGAGTGAGAAATTTGCCTGCTAAAGTCTACAGCTGGTGGTATCCTGTTGGCAGTCATGTTGCAAGGACCTGTAACACCCTTTGCTATACCTTCATCCCTTTTAGTAGAGGCTGCTGAGTGGTCATGCAATATAGTGGGATAGACATGAAAGGTGAGGAGTGAGGAGGAAAAGAATTGTATCCCTTGTGTGTGGCTTTCAGGTGCTCTTTGCAATGTGCTGAGTGGTGGGAGGTTAAATGCCTTGTCAAGCATGTGGTACCCAAATGGCTGGTGTTTTTGCCACGCTTGATCTGCTTGCGGCAGAGATTGCAAATCGCAACAGTGCGATTGGCTGAACATGTGCTAAAAATGCCCAGACAGCTGAGCTGTGGGAAGTTGGCCAGGAGACAGCTCCACAATCTGATGGAATAGGGTGACTGCTCTCTACTCTTCTATGAAGGCTGCCTCTGGGGGACATCCTGCCTCATTGGGGTTGTTTCTCCCCCTCACTTTCCTCCTCTGCTCTATCCGGCACCCAAGTCACTTCAGTGACATCATCATCATGCCCTCCATTCTCAGCATCACTGGAGCCAACTTCGCAATAAGCTGCAGCTGAGGGAACATGACTGCCAATTTGTTGTTTATCAGTGTTCTCCCCTCTGTAAGCTCATATTACTCCCTTCCTCTACCTCAGAACCAACATCAGAATCAAGTAATGTCTGTGCATCCTCAAGAAGCAAGTGGCTGATGCTGTGTTCAGCTGAATGCTCCATGCATGATGCTGGTGCTATGGCAGGGGTAGCTGTGGACAATGTGGCAGAATAAGCCACTCTAGCAGCTGCGGTGGACTGCATACTAATGTCAGCTTGGGTCATAAAGGATGAGGAAGATGAGGAGGATTTAGTAAGCACGTCCATTACCTCCTCTACACGCAGAGAGCCGCTCCTTACCTCCTCTTCTAGGGCCCCCCTGTGCCCTCTACTCCTCCTTTTCTTTGTCTGCCCCCATAGCAAGCTGCTTGCTATTGGTGAAGACATGCAGGCCTGCTCCCAAGCCATTCTGTGTGTCTGTAGATGCACAAAGTGCGGCTTGGCCCCACCACCAGCTCTCTGCTCACTGGATTTGACTGACAGCAGCAGAAGCCAGTGGCAAAGCCTGCGAGACCAAAAAGAGATGTATAGACTAGCTGCAGCCGGGCGCATTACTGGATCAATACAGGAGTCAGGTAAGTGTTAGGGAGGGGTAGGGGGGATACATACAGTAGAAGTTTTTTTTACCTTACTACAGTGAATGCAATAAGGTAAAAAACCTTTAGATTTTAGAACCACTTAAATATGTCTGAGACCTGAAACAAGAATGCAGTGAATAAATGTTGCAATCCATTATCACTATACTTGTTCCAGGTTAGGGTGGATCTATTTGCCTGAAGATGTGTTTTAAAGGGATCCTACTGCTATGTAAAATGTTTTAAAGCAAGCCATACCTGAAAAATGATACAGTACATACTCACCTTTCCTACTGCCTACACAACCGAAAGTTGCTAATATCCGGAAAAATCTTCTGTTGAAGACCGCACTGAAAATGTTATACCTGTCAACCTGGCCATACAAGGTTAGTTTTGTTTTAGTACAGCCAGCATAACCTTCTGGTTTCCTCACAGCTATCACTGGTCTACTGATCTCCATGTCATCAATGTATCCTTAGGCAGGCCATAGATGATGTGATTTTCTTTTCTGCAACCATGGGTTGATTCCCCATCAACACTGATTGCCTCTCATGGAGCAATTGTGTTCTTCTGGTGTGTGTGTGTGTGTGTGTGTGTGTGCAGGTGTCTGTGTGTTGGTGGGCGTAGGGAGTAGAGCCCCAGCCAGGAGAACACAGTGATCATTGCTAGTGCCTTTAGCCGCTAACAATAATTGCATCCTAAAAATCTGGCATGCTGGCTGTACTCAAGGCAATCAATGGATTGACTTGAGTACAATTATCCTGCCCATACATGGATTGAATCTTGGCCGATTCCTGCTGAACTGGCCAGGATTCGAATCATCTATGGCCAGATTTGGACCTTCAGTAAGTACACTCCTTTTGACCTTCTACTTAACTAGGGAGCCAGTCTGCATGTGCTGTGACTGCAGGGGGTCAAATTAAAATTTGATGAAATGTGTGAATTTTCTAATTTTAGTACAGCTACAGGGGTTTGAAATGTATTGTTAGCTCACTTGGTTCAACCTGGAAGTAAAGGTACTTAAGTGATTAAGTGTTTGCATACTAAGTATTGTATATGTGTAATACTAACAAGCTTTTATTACCTTTCACAGAGATTACAGTATTTTTCATGAATACTGCATTCAACTGCTTTTCTCTCCATAAGAACAGTGCCATTTTTGTTTAGGCATTATCTAGGAGGGTCAGCATCTATTTCCTGGACTGAAATCCTAGCTCAGAGTCGACACTGGTGCCCATGCAGTTTGTGGCTGCACATGTCTGCCACAGATTAGTCTCTGCCACTACCTGTCACCTTGTAACTTACTAAAAAATTACAGGGTTGCAATCTAATCACTGGGAGAGAGCAGACTAAGGAAATGTTTCTTCTTTCTTGCAGCAGACTAATAATAAGCCTAGGAAGAGGACTGGAACTGAAGGATTACATTTTATAAGGTGCAGCATTTTTGAAAAATTATACTGTTGGGGCTCATTTATATGAGCAGCAATCCTTGATGAGGGGTTTTCTATTGAAATACCCCATGAATGGGTCACTTTTGGCAGTACTGTCAATACAAGCTGTTGTAACATTTTTACACACTATGACTGCAACCGCTGCACTGTGCACTAACATGGCAGGGGCTTGGCGGTTGGGATGACAAAACCATGGTTTAACCACCTATTTTTACTGCCCCCCAGACCACCCGTGTAAAAGAGGCCTCTTTTGTATATTCTAACATGCCATGAAATTATTCATGCAGACTAGACTTGTAATGTCACTAAAGGGTTAATTCCAAAGTGGACCTTCACGCTAAAGCAGGAGCGGCCGGTCAGAGCAAGGAGAGCAAGGGCGCCGCAACCTAGTTTGCATGTGGGGCGCCGGACTCATAGGTTTCTATGAGTTTTTTTTTTTTTTCAAGCCACATGATTGGAGCCTGAGGCTGGAAAAAGGTTGGGCTTGGGTCCTCTGCGCCCCAAACTCACCCACTTGTGACACTAGCGAATCATTATTCGCTATTTTCTTCTGACTTCTCCTCCCAGCCAATCAGGACAGTAGGTGGATTGTGTTGGCCATAAGGAAAAGCTGAGGCAGCCTCGGCGCCATGACCCACTTGTGAGACTGCGATTGCCTGGTTGGAATGGAGGGCTGCAGATCGAGTGGACCTGGACTGATGAGACTCAGCTTCCTTGGGAACCTGTGAGTACATGACTGCCTGCCATATCTACCATATCTTCTGCAATTCCCAGCAGTGTCTCCTGATACCTTGATTTATTCTGTTCCCCCAGAACTGAATACCTAATTTAGCCTGTCCAGAATCGTGCTTCATCACACTCTTAGTACCCTTAATTGTGAATATACCAAATATCACAAGTTCAAAGAGCTGCCTCAAGCTATATTGTATACCTGGACACAGGACTCCTTTGCAGACTGCTGCAAGCTTCCCTATTCTTTTTATTACTTGGCAATATTGAACACGCTCTCATTTTGTATGTCACTACTATTGATCCATAAGCATCCTTGACTTGCAGTGATAGACTAACTGCCTTGCCACTACATGACTTACCACCTGGCGTGTACTAAGGAGCGGCCAGTCTATAAGGGGCGCAGGGGCGCCACCCTCTAGTTTGCATGCGGACTCATAGGTTTTTATGATTTTGTTTTTTCAAGCCACATGATTAGAGCCTGTGGCTCTAATTGGCTTGAAAAAGATTGGGCTTTTTAGTGTCACCCGCTTGTGACAGTAGCGAATCAATATTAGCTATTGTCTTCCAGCTTCTCCTCCCGGCCAATCAGGACAGGAGGCGGATCGCGTTGGCCAGGAGGAGAAGCCAAGGAAGCTGTGGTGCCTCAACCATGGAGGGGTGAGTGCAGACCTGGGGGGCATTGTTTGCCGTCCCCCCAAAAAGTTTAGCACCAGCCGCCACTGCTCTGAAGGTTATGCCATGTTGCTCTGCCCCCTCCCTCTTTTACAAATGGACATGTATATATATTTTTTTAACTAATATCTTATTTGTCAAGTAGAACTTACAAATTTCTTGCCTAGGCAATAATTACTTTTTCCCCCTGCCCCCTGCTCATGTGCACATGTGCTGCGGGTCTTTAAGTCCCAAGCAAAATATGGCTATTAGAGAAGTCCCATATCTTTGCTGTGTATGAGAAATCCCCTGTGTATTCAAAGATGTGCAGAAGGGCTCTACCGGGATCTGAAAGCTGGGCAGACCCCTTCCGCACATCTGCGCAGGTACCAATATGGCAGCGCAGGGGCCACCTGAGAGACGGACTGAAAAGCCACTTTAATATCTCTTGGCTGTAACTGTTATTTTGATATGTAGAGAGCTTCATGACCAGGCTTGGATTTTTTGGGAAAATAACTAAAATGACGAAATATTCTAGCTTGGTCAATGTGAATGCCAGCTATTGTTTTCCGAACGAACCTTTATTATAGAAAGACTAAAAGTTGGACAATACCCATCTAATGGGCATGGGCACATGATTAGGCTAGTTTTACACTTTGGGAAAGAACGAGGTAGGCGAGAAAAACATGTGTCTTACACACACCAGTAATAACCACTTAGAAAGGCTTAAAATGCAGAACAAGATCAATGTGATATACTTTATATAATAATTGCAGATTTTAATGTGGCATGGAGTGCTGGAATTCTACAGACATTCCAGCAAAAGGTGATCCAGACATAGACTCATTGATTACATTTACTTGGGACACCTGGCTCAGATTAATTTGTAAACAAGATAAGCAAACCAAGGCTGCCGGCTTCAAATCCTGTATGCTTCGACATACTTGCTGAGCACAATTCTGGCAGAGGGACAGCTAAGCAAGAAATTAAAACAAATGGGATAAAAATAAGGTACAGCTGTTCTAAAACAGACGTCTTGCTTGAATGCATTAGCTGTCTACATTTCCTTAGCATGTAATGGCCAATATATTAATTTATAATTAGTGTAATACTGTAAGGCTCAGCAAGTAGCTGTGAGCACCTCCAATAATTAATCAGCAGAGAAGCAGACATTAATGGCTAGCAGAGTTACTGCGTTTGGTAATTGGGTAGACTGAAAGATATTGGTATTCCATCGTAGAACGATAAGCTACTTTGTTGCACTTAACTTGAAAACTCAAAGAAAGATGTATTAGAGGTCTTTTTACAAATTGCAGAATGCATGGAAGGAAAATGCATAAGGAGATGCATCTTAAAAGTATCAAACCAAATATTAATATCTTACTTCCAGAAAATCCCAATGTATGTTTTTAATGCTTGTTTGTATGTATCTTGGAAACATTGGAAATAGAAATAAGTAAAAAATGCAAATTTTTCATTTCCCCTAAACGTTACCAAAAATTGGGAGATTTTGGCTTAATATTGCAATTTTAACAAAATTAATTTTAGTTGATGGAAAAGGAAAAATTAAGGATGATTTGCTGATTTTTAAGGGTGCAATGGGATTTGGATTTATTTCTAAAGTGGTTGTAAAGGCAGAAGGATTTTTATCTTAATGCATTCTATGCATTATAACTAAAAAACCTTCAGTGTGCAGCAGCCCCCTCAGTCCCCCTAATACTTACCTGAGCCCATCTTTATCCAGTGATGTGCACAAGTGCTTCGGCTATCCACCACTCTCCCTCCTGATTGGCTGAGACACAGCAGCAGTGCCACTGGCTCCTGTTGCTGTCGATCAAAGTTAGTTTGCCAATCAAGAGAGAGAGAGGGGGCGAGCCGAACCGTGGTTCTGTATAGCATAGCAAGCTGCTTGCTGCGGGGGCACTCGACAGGAGGGAGGGGCCAAGAGAGTCAGTGAGGGATCCGAGAAGAGGAGTATCTGGGCTGCTCTGTCCAAAACCACTGCACAGAGCTGGTAAGTATGACATGTTTGTTTTTTTTAAAGAAAAAAAAAAAAGACTTCACAATCACTTTAAATTTCTGGATGCTCCCTGTAACTGGAGCTGTTCTTGTATCATAAAACGGGACCTCCACTTTTTCAAAGTGACAATACACAATGGTCAAAAAAAAAAAAAAAAAAACACAAGAAAGCTAAATGAAATAAATTAAATTAGCCCTTATACCCCAGCTAATCTCCACACTCTCCTAACATGAAAAAAGGAATATTTTTATTTTTATTTTAAGCAAATTTCGCCTGAGCTACTCAATGAGTGAAAGTGGTATTTCTGCAGTAAAATTAATTTACCAAATCACGCTGTTCTTCCCTTATTAAAAATGATTGTTATTAAAAGTTAACTCTGTTACCTGTTCAGGGTCATTCATTTGCCATTTTGTACTGTTTATGTTTCTTTGACTCCTTCAATTAATCTGAGTTTGTGCTTTCACCCGCAAGCTCCTCTGACTGTTTATTTGGGCCATCTGGCTACTTCAGTATGTGTGACTACCAGAAACACTGTTTTAGTACAGCGACTCTAGATGTGAATCCTCACTGAATATTTGTTCAGCACTGCTTAGCCAAAAATCACAGCATGCAGTATTCAGGTTTTGTCCAGCACAGACTAAAATGTCAATGAATACTGACACCTGAACTAACCACACAGAGCATCCATCTCTGTGGTGGATGAGACAATTTCATACACTAATGCTGAAAATGGTAAATGTAAAATTGTTCAGACATCCCTGGGTACAGTGTCTCAGAGTTTTAATAGGTTTATCATGGTGGTTGGAATAAATTTCCTCAATTAAGAATAACATATCCATTCTGAAGACTACATTTGTAAAAGAGAAATTTCAGACAACTAAATCCACAGCAGAAATACTATTTACAGTTTTACCTACCAAAGATTTTGTAATTCTGTCAGCCAGTCTTGTGGTTTCAAAAGACACTGTCACCTTGCCTACGCAGGGCAAAGTAACAGTTTCTCTGAAATGGGCCTCAATGACCCCCCCACACCTTCCCCATATTTACTATACCAGTGCTCCCTTGCTGTTCCTTCCTTCCCTGCAGTCAGCACTAAATTTGGGATTGTTGGGGAGTGATAACAACATTCCTTAGGTCACAGTGTCAGGACAAGGTCATTCAGTGCCCATGGCGAGGGCGAAGATTCCAAATTGTGCACCACCTCCGTGGAGTAAGGACAGGGCTAATAGTGGTGTGTGCAGTGCCAAGCTGAAATTTATGTAATGGGTGTGACGTACTGAAATAGTTCCAATGCTTGCACTGCAGTGAAATGAAGGGTGTAATAGCAGTATGCATTCTGTGCCACAGAAAAAAAATATGAGGGGAACAGTGCTGAAGGGAGAAAGGCCATAGCATCAATGTGAGGAAAAGTGTCCCTGCATTAATGAAGTCACTGGAAGGAAAATATACCCCTGTGTTGGTGTGTCACTGGAAGAAGAAAATGCATCGACATCCATGGTGTCACTAGAATGAAAAAAAAAATGCCCCTGCATCCATGGTGTCACTGGATTAAAAAAAAAAATGCCTCTGCATTTGTGGTATCACTAGAAGGAAAAATACCTCTGAGTAATGTGTTGATGGAAGGAAAAAATGTCACTACCTTTGTGGGTCAGTGGCATGAAAAAAAATCATGTCTCATATTACAATACTGTTCTCTTCAAGACTTAGGCTTTAATATGGAAATGTCGATAGCCTAATATTTCATATTTTTACTGGAAATATTTGTTTTAATTAATTTTTCCTTATTTTGTGCTTTTTCAACAGAGCTATGAGTTCTGCTTTGAGTGAGTTCAAGTGTAATGCAGGATTATTAACAAAATAATCAGAAAAAAAAAATAATGTGCAACTAAAAGTTTACTGAATCGGCACAATTGACAATGTGGCCAAGATGGTAACAAGGGTAAGCAATAAGCACAAAACAAATAACGGAAAACGCAACAATACAATAACAAGAGCTATCTTGGAGAAGTTTTCCAATAAGAACAATAGGTGGCAGCACAGTTCAGCCTATGAGACACTATGAAAATTGTAGGAATTACAGCGCCACCAATTAAAATTAGCGAGCTGCTGGCAATAGACTTAGACAAATTGTGTAATGTAAATAAGGAATAAAGTGCAGCGCTGTGTGGAAATAAATGTGCAAATATATATATATTACAGGAAAAAATGTGCAAACCACAATGTCCATCAATCATGAATCTGAAGAAATGTGATACGTTTGCAGTGAGTCCAAACAAATAAAGGTGACTTAAAAATGGAAGACAGTTCAAAGGTGGTGGGAAGTGAGTATTCTGCCTCTGTAAAATTAAACCACCATGGAAAGAATTCACCATCCACTGTGCAGCCACCACCAAACAAAATGATCAGGTACTCATCAAATCGTGTGGGCCCCCTGCCAATGGCAAGGAGCCAAACATGCGGAAAAACTGGGGAGACTTTGACTCTACAGGAACCAGCATGAGGGATGCGCAGCAACACTGTCCCAGCATTGGAAAAGTGTTAGGTTCCGCCACTCATAGAAAGGATCATAGGAGGAAAAATCTCCACATAGAGTAAAATCCTTGACTAAGGTATTATTGAATAAAGTAATGCACTTACATCAATGTAGATGGATACAGGCACTGTATATGATGTGATCACAAAGGGTAGTAAAGAACGCAATATCATGGAGCCAGCACGTATTGGGGCATATTGTGCTGGCTCCATGATATTCACACTTTAATTGTTTGCAAATTTGCACATTTATTTCCACACAGCTCTGCACTTTATTCTTCATATGAGACACTATGAGCATCTATGGCAGGGGTCTTGAATTAAAATTTTCGAGGTCTGGTTAGTAAAATTTTATTTCAGCAGAGGACCAAAGCTGATTTTGTGCTGTAACAAATCACAGTTTCCCCTGTACATCAGTCTCTTTAGCCTACCCTTTATATCATAGCCTCCTTTACATCACAGTCCCCTCTTTATGTCAGTGTCCTCGGTCCCCCTTTCACATGATAGACACTTTTCACATTCCCACTCCCCTTTACTTCACTGTCCCCCTTTTAAAGCAGTCCCACAGTGTCCTCAGTTCCCCTTAACATCACAGTGCCCCTTTTCATTGCAGTCCCCTTCACATTGCAGTGTCTCTTTACATCACAGTGTCCCTTACATAACAATGCTCCTTTATATCACAGTTCCCCTCACATAACAGAGCTCCTTTTTCATCACAGTGCCCCTCACATTATAGTGCCCCTTTACATAACAGTACCTTTTTACATTACAGTGTCTCTTTACTTTACATCACAGTGCCCCTCACATAACAGCGCTCATTTACTGTAAATCACAGTGCTCCAAACATCATAGTGCCCCTGTACATAACAGTGCCTCTTTACACCACAGTGCCCCTCACATAACAGTGCTCATTTATATCACAGTGCCCCTCACATCATAGTGCCCCTGTATATAACAGTGCATCTTTATATCACAGTGCCCCTCACATAACAGTGCTCATTTACAGTATATCACAGTGCCCCTCACATCATCGTGCCCCTGTACATTACAGTGCCTCTTTACATCACAATGCCCCTCGCATAACAGTGCTCATTTATATCACAGTGCCCCTCACATCATATTGCCCCTGTACATAACGCTTCCTCTTTATCTCACAGTGCCCCTCACATAACAGTGCTCACTTACTGTATATCACAGTGCCCCTCTCATCATAGTGCCCCTGTACATAACAGTGCCTCTTTACATCACAGTGCCCCTCACATAACAGTGCTCATTTATATCACAGTGCCCCTCACATCATAGTGCCCATGTACATAACAGTGTGTCAGGAACCATGAATCAGACTGAGACAGAAATGCAGTAAAAAAAAAATAACACTTTTAAAATAATGGTAAAAAGGTAACAATAGAAAACGTAGCCAAAACATAGCCAAGGTTCGTTAACCAATTCCGGTAGTCAGAACAAGCCAGGACATCAGGGACCTGGAGATTAGCGTAATTCAGAACAAGCCAGGAAATCAGGAAACCAGAAATCAGCAAAGTGGAACAGCAGATAGGCTCAGGAACCAGAAGGGATGTAAAGCCAAACAAGTCTTTAAACAGGAACACAGCAGAGTGTCTCTAGATATGTTGACCAAGGCGAAGGCACAAAGGATCTGAACTGAGCAACTTAAGTAGCCAGCAGGACTGACGAGCAGGATATCATCACCAGGTGAGTCACTGTGGAAAGATTAGAGCTGACAATTAGCCAACAGCTGAGCAGCTTGCTCTGAGAAGGAAGGGCTGAGCCAGCTCTGACACAGTGCCTCTTTATTTCATAGTGCCCTTCACATAACAGTGCTCATTTACTGTATATCAAAGTGCCCCTCACATCATAGTGCCCCTGTACATAACAGTGCCTCTTTACATCACAGTGCCCCTCACATAACAGTGCTCATTTATATCACAGTGCCCTTCACATCATAGTGCCCCTGTCCCTAACATTGCCTCTTTACATCCCAGTGCCCCTCACATAACAGTACTCATTTACAGTATATAACAGTGCCCCTCACATTATAGTGCCCCTGTACATAACAGTGCTCTTTACATCACAGTGCCCCTCATATAACAGTGCTCCTTTATATTACAGTTCCCCTCACATAACAGAGCTCCTTTTTATCACAGTGCCCCTTTACATAACAGTGCCCCTTCACATAACAGTGCCCCTTTACATCACCGTGTCTCTTTACATCACAGTGCCCCTCTCATAACAGTGCCCCTTTATATAACAGTGCCCCATTCATTGAAAGCATCCCCTGCACAGCCTTACCTTCAGCAGTTTAGAGACAACCTGAGGTGTCCTTTCCTGGGTCTCCTACTTGACCGCTGCGGGGACTCTCTCTCCTCATTGGTTGAGACGGCAGCGAGAGCCCCCTCTTCTGTAAATCACAGCCAGTGAGCCAATGAGGAGAGGTTGGGAGTTGGGCCAAGCCGAGGCTCTGTGTGTGAATGGACACACAGAGCCGTGGCTCAGGAGAGAGCCTGTTTGGGTTCCCTATAGAAAGCTGCTTGCTCTGGGGGGCACTCGGCAGGAGGGAGGGGCCAGGAGCACCTCAGGGGACCCTAGAAGAGGGGGATCTGGGCTGCTCTGTGCAAAACCATTGCACAGATCAGGTAAGTATAACATGTTTTTTTTTTTTTATTGCTTTTAATATCCCATTAATTCGTTTCAGCACATTGCACCAATCCTTGACGGAGCTTACACTTGAGCTGCCAACATGGCAAAACTCTGCATTTTACGAGGTAGGCTAGTTTGAACCAGGCCTAAAGATCACAGTAAAACAAAAATAAAAATTAAACGCTGTAACAAATTGTGCATGCATGAAACTCCATACATATCCATACACTCTATACTCCCGTATATGAGCTGTGGTATTTACGGCATGGCAAATAAGTCTTTTCCTTTGTTTTGGACATGTGCATTATTTACCTCAGTGAGCTGTCATATTGCAGTTTTTTTATTTACATAGAGGGACATATATAAAGCAGTGAACATGACATTTACCAAACATTTGCTGCATGTGGCTATTCCTGGTGCATGTTTTTTTTAAGGTAATATCCTTTAATAAAAAAAAATTCCAGGCTCTATAATGATCCCAACCATATTGTCGGCATCCATTCAGCTGCCTGATTGACAGCTAACTCCAGCTCTCAGTGCGTGGCTGAGAGCCAAAGTCAGCTGCACCCGCCCCTCTCCAGCCCTGGGCTCCAGTGAGTGCTAAAGGGGCAAAGCAGAGAGCAGTGATTGCTCTCCACCACGAGCTGACCAAGAACTAAGCGACCAGCAGTCAATTCCGGTAGTCAGAACAGGCCAGGACATCAGGGACCTGGAGATTAGCGTAATTCAGAACAAGCCAGGAAATCAGGAAACCAGAAATCAGCATAGTGGAACAGCAGACAGGCTCAGGAACCAGAAGGGATGTAAAGCCAAACAAGTCTTTAAACAGAAACACAGCAGAGTGTCTCTAGATATGTTGACCAAGGCGAAGGCACAAAGGATCTGAACTGAGCAACTTAAGTAGCCAGCAGGACTGACGAGCAGGATATCATCACCAGGTGAATCACTGTGGAAAGATTAGAGCTGACAATTAGCCAACAGCTGAGCAGCTTGCTCTGAGAAGGAAGGGCTGAGCCAGCTCTGACACAGTGCCTCTTTATTTCATAGCGCCCTTCACATAACAGTGCTCATTTACTATATATCAAAGTGCCCCTCACATCATAGTGCCCCTGTACATAACAGTGCCTCTATACATCACAGTGCCCCTCACATAACAGTGCTCATTTATATCACAGTGCCCTTCACATCATAGTGCCCCTGTCCCTAACATTGCCTCTTTACATCCCAGTGCCCCTCACATAACAGTACTCATTTACAGTATATAACAGTGCCCTTCACATTATAGTGCCCCTGTACATAACAGTGCCTCTTTACATCACAGTGCCCCTCATATAACAGTGCTCCTTTATATTACAGTTCCCCTCACACAACAGAGCTCCTTTTTATCACAGTGCCCCTTTACATAACAGTGCCCCTTTACATCACTGTGTCTCTTTACATCACAGTGCCCCTCTCATAACAGTGCCCCTTTATATAACAGTGCCCCATTCATTGAAAGCATCCCCTGCACAGCCTTACCTTCAGCAGTTTAGAGACAACCTGAGGTGTCCTTTCCTGGGTCTCCTACTTGACCGCTGCTGTAATCCTCACAGCAGGTCAGGGAGTGGGAAGAGTTACATACCTGGGCTGAGGGTGGGAGGTGCCCATCTTATTATGTTAACAAGCTGGTAATTACCTGCCACTTTCTGTCCCAATCTGCAGCTCATCCCACTCTCTGCCGTGCTGTGAGAATTTCAGCGGCGGCTGAGTGTCAGATCTGGTAGAGGACTCCCAGCTGCTAAGTGGTATGATCGCTGTCTGAATAGGACTGTCACTTGGTCTGGGTCTGGACCGTGGTCTACCATTTGGTTATCCTTGGTCTGTGGTTTGGATACAAACCTGAGCAAATGGGGTAGGGCCAACCATTTGGAAGCTCAGCACTCTGAAGACTGTTGAAGCAGTGCCTTCTGCAGTGACTGGGTCTTGTCCTGAAGCTGCGTGCCCCAAACTGGTTGCCCACACGCTGGATAAAATAGTGAAGCACCAGATAGCTGGCAACCAATCTTACCTCTGCATACATGCAATCTTTCATGCATGCATACCGATATCACTAAGGGATATGTCTGGGGAGATGTAATTTTACACATTGGATAAATGCAGGAAATTGCTAAGGCACATAGAAAACATAGTGACCGTTCACTATGCTGAAATGCAGCATGCCAGTAGTTTTCAGCAGTGCATTGAATGACACCACATGTTTCTGCACTGCAGCATGATGCACCACACTGCTGCGCAGAGACATGAATAAAGTGTCACTATGTTAAACACTTCAAATAAAATAAAATAAAAAAACAGAAAAAGAACCTAAGTGGTTGTCAAGGCTCAAGATTTTTTTTACCTTCATGCACTCTATGCATAAAAGTATAAAACCTTCTGTGTGGAGCTTACCTGAGCCCCATTGCAATCCAGCGATTTGCACGAGATCCTCGGCTCTCCGGGGACTCTCTCTCCTCATTGGTTGAGACGGCAGCGAGAGCCACCTCTGCTGTAAATCACAGCCAGTGAGCCAACGAGGAGAGGTTGGGAGTTGGGCCAAGCCGAGGCTCTGTGTGTGAATGGACACACAGAGCCTTGGCTCAGGAGTGAGCCTGTTTGGGTTCCCTATAGAAAGCTGCTTGCTCTGGGGGGCACTCGGCAGGAGGGAGGGGCCAGGAGCACCTCAGGGGACCCTAGAAGAGGGGGATCTGGGCTGCTCTGTGCAAAACCATTGCACAGATCAGGTAAGTATAACATGTTTTTTTTTTATTGCTTTTAATATCCCATTAATTCGTTTCAGCACATTGCACCAATCCTTGACGGAGCTTGCACTTGAGCTGCCAACATGGCAAAACTCTGCATTTTACAAGGTAGGATAGTTTGAACCAGGCCTAAAGATCACAGTAAAACAAAAATAAAAAATAAACGCTGTAACAAATTGTGCATGCATGAAACTCCATACATATCCATACACTCTATACTCCCGTATATGAGCTGTGGTATTTACGGCATGGCAAATAAGTCTTTTCCTTTGTTTTGGACATGTGCATTATTTACCTCAGTGAGCTGTCATATTGCAGTTTTTTTATTTACATAGAGGGACATATATAAAGCAGTGAATATGACATTTACCAAACATTTGCTGCATGTGGCTATTCCTGGTGCATGTTTTTTTTTTTTTTTAAAGGTAATATCCTTTAATAAAAAAAAATTCCAGGCTCTATAATGATCCCAACCATATTGTCGGCAATCCATTCAGCTGCCTGATTGACAGCTAACTCCAGCTCTCAGTGCGTGGCTGAGAGCCAAAGTCAGCTGCACCCGCCCCTCTCCAGCCCTGGGCTCCAGTGAGTGCTAAAGGGGCAAAGCAGAGAGCAGTGATTGCTCTCCACCACGAGCTGACCAAGAACTAAGCGACCAGCAGTCATTTGATCACTCAGTTCTCGGGCTTAGAGCCGATGTGAGACAGCTGCAGAATCATAGAGGTGAGTATAAATGTTTGTTTCTTTATCTACTCCAAAATTCTCCTTTAATCCATCTGTGAATGTATGGTGAATGTCTCATTTACTGCTTTTTAAATATACACATACCTTATTGAACCTTATAGAAACACATGTTACAAATGCAGCGTTATTTAGATGTTTAATGCACACTGCAAACTGGGACTGCATCGTAAGCACTGAACATGAATGTACGCTTTAGCTGTAAGGGTATCACGCTGGCTAAGTATGCATACATCTGTGTGCAAGCATGCCAATTATCTTCATAGCAATTCTCTCTGCTCTAGTACATTTCATTGTTTTAAGTAATACCCTTTAGAATAAACAGTATACAGTATTATAATAAGGAAATTTAAATTAGAACACCCAGGAGCCAAGCCGATCAACACACTTAAAACAGCAAAAATCTAATAATTTATATTAAAAAAAACAACATACAGTTTACACACATATCCTTTCACAAAAGACACAGCTAGATTATAATTTCTTGGCACATTCAAGCAAAGAACACATCATATGTTATCCTGACCACTATAATATTCACAGTTTTATGTTAGCATCTCCATTTCACCAATTAGTAAACGCCCAATGAGTTTCATGGATGAATCCTCTTCAGCGTGCCCCAAAGCAAAATAGTATGTGAAATATATCGATTATCAACAGCATTGTAAGGGTCTGACACTCAGTCTGCAATGGTAACACACAACATCAAATACAAAACAATGATAATAATTCCACAAAGAAATGAGAAAATGTCAAACAGTAGTCCCCATAGACATTCTGTGCATCATACAAAACCACATATTTTATATTGTATACTTACAAAAAAGCGCCACAGGCAGAGGAAAACTTAGACCTCTAGACTAATTAAACACAGTAAATGCTCCTGGCATCTGGAAATACTGTATAACAGATAGGCCGGTAGGTAGAGAAATCATATATATAGTAAATTGTGTTAAAAGGAAAGGCATCTCAAAAAAATAAGGCACAAGGTAAGATATCCACTAAAAAGCAGCAAACTAAACTAATTAAACCCTGGTGATTCTGCTACTTTAGAGTTCCCCAATCTCTTCATCACACTCAAGCCCTAAAGAAGGGGGAGATACTTGATCCCCAAATGCATTGGCTGTTTTGTGTTTGAGCAAATATCAATATTAAATGCTTTTGGACTGTGAGACCTTTGTGTTCATTTTTTTTTGTATTAATATATAATTCAATTTGTGTTCAATGTATGTATCTTAATATTCAATACTTTTGAATGTGTTGGTTTGCTCTTGAGTGCTATATTTAAAGTTCTTTACTATAATATAATGTACTTGCTACATCAGGGCCGATCCTAGGGTCACAGACGCCTGGGTGCAGAAATATTTCTGGTGCCCTCACGTGGGCGTGGTCATCTTACCAACTCCTCCCCTTTACAAATGTTACTATGGCAATGACTCAAACACAGAGATGATCCCCTAAGAAGTCTTCGTTACCCTGGGATCCTCCCATGATCTTTTAACAATAAAGAAAATACAGGAAGAGCTTACACTAATGAGATCTGGAGGGGAGTCTCTCTGATGCACACAGAGAGGGCTTCTGTTAGAGAGTCTGTTAGAAAGAGCCCCCAGACATAGTACAGGAGATAGAGACTGTAGACATGATACAAGAGACGTTCAGAGACTGCAGACATAATACAGAAGATGGTCAGAGACTGCAGACATGATACAAGAGATGGTCAGAGACTGCAGACATAATACAGGAGATAGTCAGAGACTGGAGATATAATACAGGAGATGGTCAGAGACTGTAGACATGATACAAGAGATGGTCAGAGACTGCAGACATAATACAGAAGATGGTCAGAGACTGCAGACATGCTACAGGAGATGGTCAGAGACTGCAGACATGCTACAGGAGATGGTCAGAGACTGCAGACATATTACAGGAGATGGTCAGAGACTGCAGAAATGGTACAGGAGATGGTCAGAGACTGCAGACATACTACAGGAGATGGTCAGAGACTGCAGACATACTACAGGAGATGGTCAGAGACTGCAGACATACTACAGGAGATGGTCAGAGACTGCAGACATGATACAAGAGATGGTCAGAGACTGCAGACATGATACAAGAGATGGTCAGAGACTGCAGACATGTTACAGGAGATGGTCCGAGACTGCAGACATGTTACAGGAGATGGTCAGAGACTGCAGACATGTTACAAGAGATGGTCAGAGACTGCAGACATGTTACAAGAGATGGCCAGAGACTGCAGACATGTTACAAGAGATGGTTAGAGACTGCAGACATGTTACAAGAGATGGTCAGAGACTGCAGATATGTTACAAGAGATGGTCAGAGACTGCAGACATGTTACAAGAGATGGTCAGAGACTGCAGATATGTTACAAGAGATGGTCAGAGACTGCAGACATAGTACAGGAGATGGTCAGAGACTGCAGACATAGTACAGGAGATGGTCAGAGACTGCAGCCATGTTACAAGAGATGGTCAGAGACTGCAGCCATGTTACAAGAGATGGTCAGAGACTGCAGAAATGGTACAAGAGATGGTCAGAGACAGCAGACATGTTACAAGAGATGGTCAGAGACTGCAGACATGTTACAAGAGATGGTCAGAGACTGCAGACATGTTACAAGAGATGGTCAGAGACTGCAGACATAGTACAGGAGATGGTCAGAGACTGCAGACATGTTACAGGAGATGGTCCGAGACTGCAGACATGTTACAGGAGATGGTCAGAGACTGCAGACATGTTACAAGAGATGGTCAGAGACTGCAGACATGTTACAAGAGATGGTCAGAGACTGCAGACATGTTACAAGAGATGGTCAGAGACTGCAGACATGTTACAAGAGATGGTCAGAGACTGCAGACATGTTACAAGAGATGGTCAGAGACTGCAGACATGTTACAAGAGATGGTCAGAGACTGCAGACATAGTACAGGAGATGGTCAGAGAATGCGGACACATTACAGGAGATGGTCAGAGATTGCAGACATACTACAGGAGACGGTCAGAGACTGGAGATATAATACAGGAGATGGTCAGAGACTGCAGACATAGTACAGGAGATGGTCAGAGACTGCAGCCATGATACGAGAGATGGTCAGAGACTGCAGTTCCTATGGATGTTAGTAAATAAAGGCCTATCGGCCCTCTCACCTGACCCAGTGATACAGCAACAACGGTTCCCCTGATGAGGAGTCTGCTCACTCTGAATTGCCCGTGGCGACTCCGCTGGGTAGCACCCAGATCTGTATTCTGGCAATGACTCCATTCCTTTCTCCGTCAGGGATGGCGCCAGGCTGTGTGGTTTTCCCTCTGGTGGTGCAGGTCAGCGGGGTTCTTTCTCTGATGGTGTTCCCTCAGCACTGTCCTCTCCCTCTGGAGTCCTGGGTGTACTTCCCTGAAAGCTTTCCCGGGCTCCTGGCTCTCTCTCTCCCATTCAGCTGAGCATGCTGTGTGGGCCAAAGTTTCCGTGTTACAGTGGGGCTGCCAGTCCTCGGGACTACATGTCCCACAATCCTCTTCTTTGCTCCTTTTTTTTCTTCCCTGGCCGATATGAAGGCGGGGGAAGAAACATAGTGCACTGCTCACTAGTACAGCAGCGCGCGAAGAGGAGAGGGAGAGGGGTGTCACCTGGTGCAGTAAAACATGGTATCACCCCCCTCCACCAAGTATAGTCGCCCCTCAGTACAGATCCCCCTCCACTAAGTATAGACCCCCTCCGTCAGTGCAGACCCCCCACTAAGTATAAACCCCTCCCTCAGTACAGACCCCCCATCAGTATAGACCCCCCAGGACAAAACACCCCCCTCTATCAGTATAGACCCCCCTCAGGACAAACCAACCACCCCTCCATTAGTACAGACCCCCCTCAAGACAAACCACCCCCCCTCCATTAGTACAGAACCACCCCCCTCCGTGAGTACAGATCCCCCAGAACAAACCACCCCCCTACATTAGTACAGAACCACCCTTCCTCCATTAGTACAGACCCCCCCTGAAAAAACCACCCCCCCCTCCATTAGTACAGACCCCCCTCAGGACAAACCACCCCCCCTCCATTAGTACAGAACCACCCCCCTCCATTAGTACAGACCCCCCTCAGGACAAACCACCCCCCTCTATTAGTACAGAACCACCCCCCTCCATTAGTACAGACTCCCCCAAAACAAACCAACCCCTCTATTAGTACAGACCCCCCAGAACAAACCACCCCCCTCCATTAGCACAGACCCCCAGGACTAACCACCCCCCTCCATTAGTACAGACCCCCCAGAACAAACCACCCCCCCTCCATTAGTACAGACCCCCCCAGAACAAACCACCCCCTCCATTAGTACAGACCCCCCGGACAAACCCCACCACCATTAGTACAGACCCTCCAGGACAAACCACGCCCCCTCATTAGTACAGACCCCCCAGGACAAACCACCCCCCACCATTAGTACAGACCCCCCCAGGACAACCCCCCCCACATTAGTACAGACTCCCCCAGGACAACCCCCCCTCCATTAGTACAGACCCCCCTGGACAAACCACCCCCCCTCCATTAGTATAAACCTCCCCTGGACAAACCACCCCCCTCTATTAGTACAGACCCCCTAGAACAAACCACCCCCTCCATTAGTACAGACCCCCCCAGGCCAAACTCCCCCATTAGTATAGACCCCCAGGACAAATCACCCTCGATTAGTATAGACCCCCCAGGACAACCCCCCCTTCATTAGTATAGAACCCCCAGGACAAACCCCTCCCCTCCATTAGTATAGACCCCCCAGGACAACCCCCTTCATTAGTATAGACCCCCCAGGACAAACCCCTCCCCTCCATTAGTATAGACCCCCCAGGACAACCCCCCTTCATTAGTATAGACCCCCAGGACAACCCCCCTTCATTAGTATAGACCCCCCCAGGACAACCCCCCTTCATTAGTATAGATCTCCCCCCAGGACAACCCCCCCTTCATTAGTATAGACCCCCCCAGGTCAAACCCCTCCCCTCCATTAGTATAGACCCCCCCAGGACAACCCCCCTTCATTAGTAAAGACAACCCCCCCTTCATTAGTATAGACCCCCCAGGACAACCCCCCCTTCATTAGTATAAACCCCCCAGGACAACCCCCCCTTCATTAGTATAGACCCCCCCAGGACAACCCCCCCTTCATTAGTATAGACCCCCACAGGACAAACCCCCCCTTCATTAGTATAGACCCCCCCAGGACAACCCACCCTTCATTAGTATAGACCCCTCCAGGACAAACCCCCCCTTCATTAGTATAGACCCCCCAGGACAACCCCCCTTTCATTAGTATAGACCCCCCAGGACAAACCTCCCCTTCATTAGTATAGACCCCTGACAAACCAGCCCCCCTCCATTGAGCTAATTAAAAAACACCCGGTGGCAGCTGGAGAGGAGAGGACAGTGTAGAGCCGCGTCGCCCGGGTGGAGAACAGAGCATGTCAGGCTTGGGCAGCGGGCGGGAGTTACACAGGAGGAGAGCTGGAACACGTCGGGAACGGACCGCCTCCCCATGATGTCACTGCACGGCTGGTCTCTCTGCACACAGAGACACAGCCTGTCAGGGTGATAACCGTAGGACGGGTAATTCTGCCAGTATTCCTCATAGTGGCGCCCTTCTGCCTATTTAAGCCTGCTGCTGGTTCATGCTGGTTGCTGGATTATCATCAGCTTCCTGTTTTCCTTGTTCCTGTGTTCCTTGTTTCTGTTGTGATATCTGCTTCCTGTTACTACTCGGCTTGCCTGACTGCTCCAGTATTCCGCCTGCATTGACCCCGGCTTGTACCTGACTATTCTTCGGCTCCGCATTTGTACCTTGATCGTCCTCCTGTGTTTGACCCCCGGCTTGGCTACCTTCTCTGTTCCTGATTATCCTGCTGTACCTCACCTTGGACTGATTCCTGTGCTGAATGACCATTGGCCTGGCTCTGACTCCGCTCCTGGTTGCTCCACGGCTCCATACCTGGAATCCCTCCTTGCACGGTTGCCCTTCAACCTTACCAGCGCACCCCAGCAGCTCCCTGCTATCTGCTACTCAGCAACAGCGATCTGGCAACCCGTGCACCTTTGGGCACTGTACTCCCTGTCTCACTCCCAGGGTTACGCTGCACTTAGCCGCAAGGGGCGCCCCCTCTGCAATTCGGCCTCACATCCAGGACTCTGACAGTATAATCCAGCCATGACTGAGGCCGGCAGAGGTGCGTCCCCAATAGAGACTTTATGCCAACAGGCCGCTACCCTTACACGAGTGGTCCAAGTTCTTCAGGAAAGATACCTTCAATTAGAAGGAAAACTCCAACATTTTATGCTACCATCTGCCTTTTTGGATCCTGGTTCCTCCTCCACCAATCTCCCTGCTACGGCCTCTTCGGTACTGACTTTGCCCCCAGAACCGCGGGTACCTACCCCTGAACGTTTCTCTGGAGACCGGCAGAAATTCAGATCCTTCAAGAATGCCTGCCTGTTATATCTGGCTCTGCAACCCCGTACCTTTTCCACTGAGACTGTCAAAGTTGGCTTTCTTATCTCCCTGCTGACCAATGAACCCCAGGCATGGGCCCATAGGTTATGGGAACAGAAGGACCCAGCTACTAGTTCAGTGGAAACGTTCTTTACGGCCCTGTCGCAATTGTATGATGACCCCCAGCGTACAGCCACCGCTGAGGCCGCTCTGCATTCTCTTCAACAGAAACGGCGCCCGGTGGAAGACTATGCTGTGGACTTCCGCCGGTGGTCTGCCGATACAGACTGGAATGAGGCTGCGTTGAAATACCAGTTTCGCCTGGGGCTTTCTGAATCCCTTAAGGAAGAGTTGGCCAGGGTCGGCATCCCTGCTACCCTCGAGGGGCTCATTCAACTATCCATCCAGTTGGATAGACGCCTTCGGGAGCGCCAGGCTGAACGTTCTCAGACTCCCAAGGTGCAGGTACCAGAGATCGGCGCTATGCCTGTTGGTTTGGTGCGATCCGCACTGACTCCTGAGGAAAAGCAGCGTCGGCGTCAAGCCAATCTCTGTCTCTATTGTGGCCGAAACGGACATTTCCTGAGCAACTGCCCCATAAGGCCCAGCAAGGTACCCAAGAACTCTCCAGTGTACTTCCAGATGTCCGGAACTTCCACTTCTCACCTTATCCTTTCCATCACGCTACAGTTGGCCGACAAGGGGGTTCAGCTTCAGGCCATAGTCGACTCCGGGGCATGCAGTTGTTTCTTGGACTTGGACTTAGCACTAAAGCTCGGTCTGGCCCTACTTCCCAAGAACCGTAGATTGAAAGTTCTCCTGGCTGATGGCACCCTGCCTAGTTCCGGTCCTGTGACACAAGAGACCACTCCTCTTTTGGTTACTACTCCTGATGGTCATCAGGAATTCATACGTTTCGACATTCTAAGCTCACCTATGTTCCCCGTCATCTTGGGTACCCCATGGCTCCAAGCCCACAACCCCCAGATCAACTGGATCAGGAAAGAAATTTCATTCACTTCACCTTATTGCCTATAGCACTGTCTTGCCCCTGAAACCAGTAATGTAGCCAGTTGCCTGTCAGTTCAACCTGTACCTGTCAACAACCAGAGTATTCCACCGGCCTACCAGGAGTTTGCAGATGTCTTTGACAAGAAAAAGGCTGATGTCCTGCCACCACACCGGTCATACGATTGTCCAATTGAATTACTCCCAGGAGCCGAAATCCCATTCGGTCGCATATTCCCCCTCTCGGAGGTGGAACTAGGAACTTTGCGACAATACATTGATGAAAACCTGGAGAAAGGCTTCATCCGTTCCTCCTCTTCTCCTGCTGGAGCCGGAATCTTTTTTGTCGAAAAAAGGGACAAATCCCTAAGACCATGTGTGGATTACAGGGAGCTCAATAAAATCACTATAAAAAAACGTTACCCTCTTCCTCTAGTTCCGGAACTTTTCCAGAGACTCCGTACTGCCCGTATATTTACTAAGCTTGACCTTCGAGGAGCCTACAATCTCGTTCGCATTCAAGAGGGTGACGAATGGAAGACAGCATTTAGAACTCGCTTTGGACATTTCGAGTACTTAGTGATGCCATTTGGATTGTGCAACGCCCCGGCCACATTCCAACATTTTGTAAACGATATCTTTCGAGAATTTCTGGATTACTTCGTCATCATCTACCTGGATGATATCCTGATATTTTCAACCACCCTGGAGCTCCATCGTACACATGTAAGGACAGTTCTGCACACTCTACGTAAGCACAAACTCTATGTAAAAGCAGAGAAGTGTGATTTCGAAAAAGAGTCAATACAATTCCTGGGGCTAATTATCTCAACTGGTGGTGTTGCCATGGACCCGCAAAAGGTACAGGCAATCTTGGACTGGCCAACTCCATCAGATAAAAAGGGAGTACAAAAATTTGTGGGGTTTGCAAACTTTTATAGGAGGTTTATAAAGAACTTTTCCTCCATCATCTCACCAATCACCCAAGTTACCCGTTTACATACTCGGTTCCTGTGGTCTTCAGAAGCCCAATCAGCTTTTGATAAGCTCAAATCCCTCTTTACCTCCGCACCTATCCTGCAACATCCTGATCCGGCCCTCCCTTACATCTTAGAGGTTGACGCCTCTGAAGTTGCCACAGGAGCAGTCTTATCCCAACGTCAGGGTTCTAAGTCGTTACTCCATCCTGTGGCCTTCTCCTCGCGGAAGATGAGTCCGTCTGAAAGGAATTATGATGTGGGAGATCGAGAGCTCTTGGCTATTAAAACTGCCCTGGAGGAATGGCGGTAGCTCCTTGAAGGTGCTCAGCATCCCATCATGATATTCACGGATCACAGAAACCTAGAGTATCTTCGCACGGCTAAACGATTGAGACCCCGACAAGCTCGATGGGCCTTGTTTTTTGCCAGATTCAATTTTCATATATCCTTCCGCCCGGGGTCTAAGAACGGGAAGGCCGATGCCTTGTCCCGGATGTTTCCTGACACCCCCGAAGAAATTACTCCTAGCACTATATTGTCTCCACAGAATTTTCTCATGATTCAGACCGACCTGAGTTCCTCACTGAAACAAGCTTCCTCCCAATGCTCTGAACCAGAAGCACTGTCTTTAAGAAACCAGGAAGGTTTTCTTTGGTATCAGAACAAAATTTTTGTTCCGCAGCAAGCCAGAGCCCAGGTCCTAAAGACTTTACATGACCACCAACTTGCTGGTCACTTCGGGGTACGAAAGACTTTGGAGCTTGTTCAACGATCTTTCTGGTGGCCCACTCTAAAGCCTGACTGCAGGGAATATGTCAGTTCCTGCACCATTTGTCAACGTAACAAGGGGTCTAACGTCAGATCTTGGGGTCTACTACGCCCATTGCCTGTGCCGGAGCAACCATGGAAAGAAATATCTATGGATTTCATAGTAGATTTACCACCCTCGGAGAAATTTACAACCATCTTGATAGTCGTTGACCGCCTGTCCAAGATGGCGCATTTCTTGCCCATGATGGGTACACCATCTGCTGCTGACACGGCGAAGATCTTCATAAAGGAGATAGTCAGACTTCACGGCCTACCGAGCAACATTGTGTCCGACAGAGGGGTGCAATTCACCTCTAAGTTCTGGAAGGAGCTCTGCAAAACGCTTTCCATTAGAGTGTGCCTATCTTCAGCTTACCATCCTCAGAGCAACGGCCAAACCGAAAGAACTAATCAAACTTTAGAACAATACTTACGTTGCTTCTGCTCCTTCTCCCAGGACGACTGGTCCTTGCTACTCCCATGTGCGGAGTTTGCATACAACAACTCAATCCATGCTTCCACCAATCAGTCACCTTTCTGGGCCAACTACGGTTTCCATCCCTCATTCTTGCCTAATGTTATACCAGAGACCTCAGTCCCCGCAGTCCAGGACAGGATAAACGCCATTCAGGCTAATTACCTAACTCTCCAGGCAACTATGCAGAAGGCCCAAGAGAATTATAAGAAACATTATGACAAGGGGAGGAGAGATCCCGTCTTTAAGGTTGGAGATAGAGTGTGGCTTTCCTCAACAAATCTTAAGCTTCCTTGCCCCTCCCGGAAGTTAGGACCAAGGTTTATCGGTCCATTCACAATTAGGAAGGAAATTAACCCAGTGGCATTTGAATTGTCTTTACCAAGTTCCTATAAAATCCACCCAGTATTCCATGTTTCTTTATTAAAATCTGTTGTCTCCAGTCCTTTTCCAGGGAGAGAAGAAGCTCTGCCCCCTCCAATCTTGGTGGACAATGAAACAGAATACGAAGTAGAAGCCATTCTGGACTGCCGTCGGAGAGGTAGGACTGTTCAATTTCTTGTTAAATGGAAAGGTTACTCTGTAGAAGATAATTCTTGGGAACCAGCAGATAACATTCATGCCCCTAGACTGTTGCAGAGGTTTCAAGCCCGATACCTTGAAAAATGGGCCAGATTGGGCATCCGGAGGCTGCCCCTAGGGGGGGGGCACTGTCAGGGTGATAACCGTAGGTCGGGTAATTCTGCCAGTATTCCTCATAGTGGCGCCCTTCTGCCTATTTAAGCCTGCTGCTGGTTCATGCTGGTTGCTGGATTATCACCAGCTTCCTGTTTTCCTTGTTCCTGTGTTCCTTGTTCCTGTTGTGATATCTGCTTCCTGTTACTACTCGGCTTGCATGACTGCTCCAGTATTCCGCCTGCATTGACCCCGGCTTGTACCTGACTATTCTTCGGCTCCGCATTTGTACCTTGATCGTCCTCCTGTGTTTGACCCCCGGCTTGGCTACCTTCTCTGTTCCTGATTATCCTGCTGTACCTCACCTTGGACTGATTCCTGTGCTGAATGACCATTGGCCTGGCTCTGACTCCGCTCCTGGTTGCTCCACGGCTCCATACCTGGAATCCCTCCTTGCACGGTTGCCCTTCAACCTTACCAGCGCACCCCAGCAGCTCCCTGCTATCTGCTACTCAGCAACAGCAATCTGGCAACCCGTGCACCTTTGGGCACCATACTCCCTGTCTCACTCCCAGGGTTACGCTGCACTTAGCCGCAAGGGGCGCCCCCTCTGCAATTCGGCCTCACATCCAGGACTCTGACACAGCCGCTCCGATCTCCAGCTGTTTCCACTCTCCTTCTCTGACAGGGGGAGGGAGGGGGGATGGACTTCGGCAAGAGACACAGCGGCGGTGACCGGTGGAAAGAGCCGCCTATGCTATGGACAAGGAGAGGAGGAGGAGGAGGGAGGGGAGCACTCTGGTGCTTCAGCGCCCCCACCTCTGTGGCGCCTGGGTGCGCTGCACCCCATGCACCCCGGCCAGGATCGTCCCTGTGCTACGTAAACTTGGGATGGTAGCACCCCAGGAAATGAGTGTCCTTACTCACCCCTTTTTTAAGGGGTGAGTCTTTTGTGTTAAAAATTGAACATGTGTTTTTGCACACACAAGTTAAAATAATATAGACTCCACAAGAAAGGTATTATTCACCTAGTTCCCCAGAACCTCCATAAAAGAAGAAAACTACTATATTTACCTTTTAAATTATGTTTGTGTGCCTTAGCTAAAACACATATATTATAGTCCATATTATAATTTGTTTGCATTTGGTAAAGCTAGTTATAGTTAGTAACATTCAACTGGATTCCACTAGACCTGTGGTTCTTAACCTTGTTTGAGTCATGGATCCCTTTAATTAGATTAAAGTTATGGACTTCCTCCCCAGAATTATTTATATAAAGAAAAGTTTGCATGCAATGAATATATACTTTATTTTATTGTTATTTGAATACCTCATATATATATATCAACCCTCAAAAATTGCACTCGCCTGCTCACATTTTGCGAGTGCATTTTGAGGGCTGGTGAGGAGGGGCTGCCTGGAGCAGGGAGGAGGGGCTAGCACCGCAGGCAGCCTGGGTGGAATGGGAGTCCTCCCAGCGATCATGGATGGGAGAGAGCGGCCCGGATGTTCAGAGCGCAGCGCAGGGAACACAGCGATATTAGCTTTCATTTCACATTGCCGTGTTCCCTGCCGCTCGCTGCCAGATACAGCCCAGCCCCCTGGTCCCAGGACTTTGATAGACAGATCACACCTCTGTCAATCAAAGTTCCCCAGCCAAGGGGTGGGGCTGTATATGACGTTGAGCAGCGGGAACACAGCAATTGAAATGAAAGATAATATCGCTGTGTTCCCCGCGCTGCGCTATGACCATCCGGGTTGCTCTCCTGTTCCTCTCCTCCTCTGCACAAGTAGGCTGCATGGTGGGCACAAGCTGCATGGTGGGCACAGGGTGGATGGTGGACACAAGCTGTATGGTGGGCACAGGCTGCATGGTGGACACAGGCTGCATGGTGGATGGTGGATGGTGGACACAGGCTGCATGGTGGACACAGGCTGCATGGTGGATGGTGAACACAGGCTGCAAAGTGGACACAGGCTGCATGGTGGATTATGGACACAGGCTGCATGGTGGACACGGAATGCATGGTGGATGGTGGACACAGGCTGCATGGTGGACACAGGTTGCATGGTGCATGGTGGGCACAGGCTGCATGGTGGATGGTGGACACAGGCTGCATGGTGACTGGTGGACACAGGTTGCATGGTGGATGGTGGACACAGGCTGCATGGTGGGCACAGGCTGCATGGCGGGCACACGCTGCATTGGTGGGCACAGGCAGCTTGCATTGGTGGGCACAGGCAGGCTGCATTGGTGGGCACAGGCAGCTTGCATTGGTGGGCACGGATAAAGTTGTTGTTGTTAATATTTATTTTTATAACTTAATTCTGCATAAAACATTTAAGTGTCATTTAATGAGATAATTTATGAGGGCATGTTTAGGGGTGGAGCGGGGAGCGTTTATGGGTGGGGCAGGGCGTGTTGTGGGGCGGGGTTGGGTGGGGCAACTGGTGGTGAGTAACCCTTGAGGCCTGGCTAGTAGCTCAGGACTTTAAGCCCTGTATATATATTTGACATACACAAAGTTTGAATAAAATAAACAATCAAAACACATTCATATTATGGAATATCACAAGATGGAGGTTGTACAGAGATGAGACAAATTTAAATAGTAAACATGGACAGACAACAAATCAAAAGAGGTTTTAACAGTCAGCGCTATAAGCCTGATATGTCAGGGTGCATTTTTTTCTTTTTTTTTCAATGGGAAATCATTGATTGGGAAAAGGGGCTGTATCGTGAATGTAAATGTTATTTTTTATCTGACCCTCACGGACCCCCTAAAACCCATTCATAGCCTACTTAGAGATCCATGGATCCCAGGTTAAGGACCCTTGCACTAGACTCTTCAATGTTGAAGACATTTCACCAGTCTTTCATGTAGCTTTCTCAGTTCTAATACATGACAGTACTATAACAACAGCATGCTCTATCAATCAGTATATTCCTGACATTCATTAGACCTGATAAAGCTACATAGATAAATGATCAAATCATCTCTTATATTATAGAACAAGTCCAGTTGAATGCAGGGGCGGATCCATGGATCCGGGGGGGGGGGGAACAGGGCAATTGCCCCCCCCCCCCCGAAATAATAGCACTGATATTGTAATAACAGTCACTCATTTGCTTGCCGCTGCCTCTGCCCGACTCCAAGTCTCTTTCTCACATCAGCCGATCAGCGGCGCCAAGAGAGAGACTTGCGTCTAATATTATGTTACAGCCACTCACTGCCTGACAAAGAGGAGGTGGGTGGAGCCTCTTCCCTGCACTCATTGCTAGACGCCAGGCAGCCCAGGCGTTAGCAACGAGTGACGTCAGTGAGTCGAGTTGGACTTGAGTCTCAGAGGCGATGTGACGCTGACAGTGAGAGGAGCTGCTGGAGCCTCAAATATGGCCCAGTTGCACTGCACTTTAGTCTGTTGAAAGTTTATTCCGTTCACCCACAGTAACTGCACTAACATGTCCAGTCCAGAATAGCCAGTGTCCACAGTCAGTGGTGGCAGAGCACCAGCATTCTTCTTTCTCTGCCCCTGACTGTGTTGGCCCCACCCACAGGCACCCTCCTCCCTCCATGTTGTCCACACTACAGGCCTCGGCTCCGCCGCCCCTGAGTTAGTGTTGGCTCCACCCACCTCCTCCATCTTCTCCACCTTGGGCAGTCTGCAGAGCGGAGTGAATTGAAAATAAGTCAAGAAGACTTATTGAGATTACTGGATCCATCCGATCCATCTCCACAGACTCCACTCCACCATTGCTCCTGCTTGGGAATTGGGAACCCCTACCGGCCTCACCAGAGCACCAATTGACTAAACGTGAGTAAAAGAATGAATGAATTTCACAAGTCAAATCGCGAAATACATGTGTGCCATTATGTGTGAAACAAAAAATGCCCTTTTAGTCTTGATCTTAACCCCTTCAGCTCCAAAAAGTTTTACCCCTCCTTATGACCAGGCCATTTTTTGTGATACTGCGCTGTGTTACTTTGACTGGCTGACAATTGCGCGGTCGTGCGACGCTGTACCCAAATAAAATTGATGTCCTTTTTTCCCACAAATAGAGCTTTATTTTGGTGGTATTTGCTCACCTCTGTGGTTTTTGCGATATAAACCGAAAAAGAGCGACAATTTCTTCCACAGTTTAGGCCGATACGTATTCTTCTACATATTTTTGGCAAAAAAAATCCCAATAAGCGTATATTGATTGGTTTGCACAAAATTTATAGTGTCTACAAACTATGGGATAGAATTATGGCATTTATATTTAATTATTTTTTACTAGTAATAGCGGCGATCAGTGATTTTTTAGCAGTACTGCAACATTGCAGCGGACAGATCAGACACCTAACTGACACTTTTGACATTTTGGGGACCAGTGACACTAATAAAGTGATCAGTGTGGCATGGGACGTGGCAAGTGACATTCTGCAACGTTTGACAAGGGACGTGGCAAGTGACAATCTGCAACGTTTGACAGGTGACGTGGCAAGTGACAATCTGCATCTGGTGACAGGCGACGTGGCAAGTGACAATCCGCAACGTGTGGCAGATGACAGTGGCAAGTGACACGCTCGGGGCTCCCACTGATTCTGCATTATGGTGAGTTCAACCATTTCATTTTTTATAACAATGTAATTATAGTAATAATGCGCTTCAATCATCCTGACACCATAAAAACCATGGTGCCATGATGATTGAAGCGCTAACACCAGCCATTTCCTCGATAAATTTACCCCAAAAAACCATATTTTCAGGCAGTTCCCCTCCCGAGACTAGGCTCTGGATCCGCCCCTGGTTGAATGGGACTAACTCCTGCTAGCTATACCATCACCTCACTACATAAATGAAAACCTTTACAAATTTTCAGGTTTTTTTTGTGTCACACAATATTTGAGCATAAGTTTTTCAAAGCAATTTTTTTTTTGAAAAAATACACTTTAATGAATTTTAATACACAAAAACACAATATTTTATCAAATTGTTTGGTAAAATTTAAAAGATTATGTTATGCCGAGTAAATAGATAACAAACATGTCATGTTTAAAAATTGTGTCCGCCCATGGAACATCGCCAATTTACAGTACCAAAAAATCTGCATAGGCAATGGTGATACCTCACATGTGTGTATGCGATCTCTGTTTACATTTGTGTGTGGGAGCTGTGTGCAAGTTTGCATTTGTACGTGAGCACGGGGTTGCTTTACTTATTTTTTTATTTACATATTTTTTTTACCCTTTTTGTACCCTTTTTGTAACAATTTTTTTTTCTTTATTGCTATTACAAGGGATGAACATCATCCCTTGTAATAGAATGGGCCGTGACAAGTCCTCTTTATGGAGTCTATTAGACCCCAGATCTCTCCTCTGGTCTCCTATGCAGCTGATCAGACACAGATCGGTCTGATAGGATGGTGAAATCCTCATTGCTTCCTGTTTTGACATCACACAGTAGGAGGAACAAAATCCATTCCTCTCACTGTGTACCCAGTGCTGGACGGTGCCACCCGCATCTTTACCGGGCTCTCCAATCATACCCCCTTCCGTTGCCTGTAAAAACTTTAAAGGGTAATTCCACTTTCTTGGGAAAAAAATAGCAAATAAAATTTAAAAATCGTATACAATTGCTACAAGACATATTTGTAAATGAATATTTTTTTTTTTAAATCACCTTTCCTCTTCAATCTGTAACGCTGTAATTTTCTATAAAATTCAACTCATTATGGCAACCTATACCATTGGTATACAGTACACCCACAGAAATGTTATTTCCTGCATGTGTTTTTGGCTCACTAATATTCCCAGAAGTATGCACAAATATACAAGTCAGATTTTAGCCATCCTCTGCAACAAACATTTCATTTTTGGTGACATACTACCAAAGGGTTAATCACTTCCAAATGGATGCATATCCTGCATTTTCCTTTTTAGAGCATTGCAAGTGTATCAACTGATTAATAATGAAACATTTGTTCCCATTCAGATTCACCATACAAGCAACAAACAGCTTTTCCTTCAGAGCAGAAACAATTAGTAATCTGCAACAAAGCTTGTGGCAGTTCCCTTGTGTCCTTCCTAGGGACATTATTATTATCATTAGGGCCCCCCTCAATTCTGTGGCTTGATCCATCCATCTTGAATCTTGCTTTCTCAGGACGCCAGACATTGGAGTGGAGGAAAAGGAATGTGGATTCTATGATGAGTTGCTCCTATGACTGGAGGTGCTGTCTGTGTGGCTGGTGGAGGAGAACAGGAGGCCGAGGAGGAAGAGGTGCCGATGCCACCTTGCCTGCCACCATGATGCTACTGTGTGAAAAAGACAGTCAGCTTTTGAGGCTTCCTATCATCTTTCCTCTTTCTGGACATGGCCTGTAGGTGTTTGTGAGCCGGGTCGCTGCTGTGGGGGTGATAAATTCAGCTATTGGTGGGCCGTTTGGTGTCCCCTGTATGTCCAGAGCAGAACTCTCAAGCTACCATCTCGGTCTGTGGCTGGCCACACCCCTCTTTGCAACAAAACATGGTAAAATCTTTGCAATGTACATAGATCACCCAAAAGGGATTGTAGAGTTATTGTTTAAGCAATATTAACATTATTTCTCCCTGCCAAACAGAATATTTTTAAATTGTTTTTTCTTCGGTAAATGGTCCCCAGGGCAATGCCTCCTAGCCTGGAAAATGGCCCTTACTAACTCCTAAAATTCGACTCCCATTGACTTTAATTGACTGTAGGGATGAGCCGAACACCCCCCGGTTCGGTTCGCACCAGAACCCGCGAACGGACCGAAAGTTCGCACGAACGTTAGAACCCCATTGACGTCTATGGGACTCGAACGTTCGAAATCAAAAGTGCTCATTTTAAAGGCTAATTTGCATGGTATTGTCCTAAAAAGGGTTTGGGGACCCGGGTCCTACCCCAGGGGACATGTATCAATGCAAAAAAAATTTTTAAAAACGGCCGTTTTTTCGGGAGCAGTGATTTTAATGATGCTTAAAGTAAAAAAAAAAAAGTGAAATATTCCTTTAAATATCGTACCTGGGGGGTGTCTATAGTATGCCTGTAAAGTGACGCGTGTTTCCCATGTTTAGAACAGTCCCTGCACCAAATGTCATTTTTAAAGGAAAAAATCTCATTTAAAACTGCTTGCGGGTTTAATGTCATGTCGGGTCATGGCAATATGGATGAAAATCAGTGAGACAAACGGCATGGGTACCCCCCAGTCCATTACCAGGCCCTTTGGGTCTTGTATGGATATTAAGGGGAACCCCGCACCCAAATTAAAATAAGGAAAGGTGTGGGGCCACCAGGCCCTATATACTCTGAACAGCAGTATACAGGCGGTGCAAACAAGACAGGGACTGTAGGTTTGTTGTTAAGTAGAATCTGTTTGTAATTTTGAACATTTTTAACGTGTTTAGCTCCAGCCAAAAAATCTTTCTAAGCTTTTTGGAAAACATAGGGAAGGGTTATCACCCCTGTGACATTTGTTTTGCTGTCTTTCCTCCTCTTCAGAAGATTTCACCTCACTTTTTTGTCCCAATGAAAAATGTTTTTTGAAAATGTGGGTTTTTTTGTGGAACAAGGATTGGAAAGCATCAGTGGAAAGGAGAACTTGTTTTCCCATATTAACTCTTACAGGAGAGAATTTCCCTTCCTAGGGGTAGATTTCATCTCACTTCCTGTTGTCTCCTTCCGTTTGCAAGTAGGAGTCGTTTGTAAGTTAGATGTTTGAAAGTAGGGTCCTGCCCTATATACTCAGCAGAAATTTGGGCCTTAGGTGTTGCTGTGGCCACAACACTGTAAGCCCTCACAGGGCCCTGCTGTGAAATATTAGATCAAGAATTGTAATTACATGCCCCTGTTGAACAGGAGCTGAAAAATTAGGCCTTAGGCACTGGTGCTGGTGCCACAACACTGCAACCCCTCACAGACACTCTAGTTGGAACGCAGGAACGAGCCCTGCTGCAAAGTATTGCTTCAAAAATTGTAATTACACGCCCCTGTTAGACAGGGGCAGAAAAATTGGGCCTTAGGCACTGGTGCTGGTGCCACAACACTGCAACCCCTCACAGACACTCTAGTTGGAACGCAGGAACGAGCCCTGCTGCAAAGTATTGCATCAAAAATTGTAATTACACGCCCCTGTTAGACAGGGGCAGAAAAAGTGGGCCTTAGGCACTGGTGCTGGTGCCACAACACTGCAACCCCTCACAGACACTCTAGTTGGAACGCAGGAACGAGCCCTGCTGCAAAGTATTGCATCAAAAATTGTAATTACACGCCCCTGTTAGACAGGGGCAGAAAAATTGGGCCTTAGGCACTGGTGCTGGTGCCACAACACTGCAACCCCTCACAGACACTCTAGTTGGAATGCAGGAACGAGCCCTGCTGCAAAGTATTACATCAAAAATTGTAATTACACGCCCCTGTTAAACAGGGGCTGAAAAATTGTGCCTTAGGCACTGGTGGTGGCGCCCAGAACCAAAAATGTTCTTACAAGCTATCAGCGTGATGATTGAGGAGGAAGAGGATAATTACTCAGGGATAGTCACTCAGCATCAGCATAGGCAGTCTTTGAAGGGATCTGAGATTTCAAAAAAAATTATTCGGTTACATCAGCATCAGGTGCTTGGTAGCTGGTGGTGATCCAAGACTCATTCATTTTTATGAAGGTCAGCCGATCGACCGAGTCGGTGGACAGACGCACCCTGTGATTGGTTACCACGCCTCCAGCAGCACTGAATGTGCGTTCCGAAAGAACGCTGGATGCAGGACAGGCCAGTAGCTCAATTGCATACTGTGCAAGCTCTGGCCAGTGATCCATCCTCAAGACCCAGTAACCCAGAGGATTTTCGGTGGGAAAGGTGTCCAAGTCTGATCTTGCCCCTAGGTATTCCTGCACCATGTAAAACAGACGCTGGCGATGGTTGCTGGAACCGATCATACCTTGGGGCTGCGGACCAAAAAATTGTCTGAACGCATCGGTCAGACGGCCACCTTCTCCACCGCTCCTTCTTTGACTGACCGAAGCCTCAGCAACACGTTGTCCAGAAACAGGAGTTTGTAACCTCCCAGTCTCTGGGAACGCGTTGCACAGACCTTTCTGCAAGGCCTCCCGAAGATGTTTCATCCTCTGCTCCCTCTGCGATGGCAAGATAAGGTCCGCAACCTTACCCTTGTAACGTGGATCAAGGAGGGTTGCCAGCCAGTATTGGTCCTTCTCCTTGATACCACGAATACGAGGATCCTTACGCAGGCTTTGCAGGATCAGGGAGGCCATGCAGCGTAGGTTTGCTGAGGCATTCGGTCCGGAGTCCTCTGGGTCACTAAGAACGACATGGTCCGCAGCCGCCTCCTCCCAGCCACGTACAAGTCCATGTGTTTCTTGGGACTGATCCCTTAAAGACTGCTGCTGATGCTGAGTGCCAGGCTCCACCTCCATACTGACACAATCTTCCTCCTCCTCCTCTTCCTCCTCGTCCTCTTCCTGTGTGATCGGCGGGCACGCAGGAACACTGTCTGGATAAAGGGGGCCTTGAGAGCTAAGGAAGTCCTCCTCTTCCTGCCTCTGTTCTGCCTCAAGTGCCCTGTCCATTATTCCACGCAGCGTGTGCTCCAACAGGTGGACAAGGGGGACAGTGTCACTGATGCATGCACTGTCACTGCTCACCATCCTCGTGGCCTCCTCGAATGGTGACAGGACAGTGCATGCATCCCTGATCATGGCCCACTGGCGTGGGGAAAAAAAACCAAGCTCCCCTGACCCTGTCCTGGTGCCATAGTCGCACAGGTACTCATTGATGGCCCTCTGCTGCGTGTGCAGCCGCTGCAGCATGGCCAACGTTGAGTTCCACCTGGTGGGCATGTCACAGATTAGGCGGTTCTTGGGCAGGTTAAACTCCTTTTGGAGGTCCGTCAGCCGAGCACTGGCATTATATGACCGGCGGAAATGCACACAGACTTTCCTGGCCTGCCTCAGGACATCCTGTAAGCCCGGGTACCTGCCCAAGAACCGCTGCACCACCAAGTTAAGGACGTGAGCCAAACAGGGCACATGGGTCATTTGTCCCTGTCGGAGGGCAGAGAGGAGGTTGGTGCCATTGTCGCAAACCACCATTCCTGCCTTAAGTTGGCGTGGCGTCAACCACCTCTGAACCTGCCCCTGCAGAGCTGACAGAACCTCTGCCCCAGTTTGGCTCCTGTCCCCCAAGCACACCAGCTCAAGCACCGCATGGCATCTTTTGGCCTGCGTACTTGCGTAGCCCCTTGAACGCCTACGGAGCACCGCTGGTTCCGAGGAAGAGGCCATGGAGGAAGAAGAAGAGGAGGGGGTGGAGGAGAGAGGTGTGTCACAATCAGCATTTTGGAGGCGTGGTGGCGTAACAACCTCCAACACTACTGCACCTTGTCCTGCATCCTTCCCAGCTGCCAGCAGAGTTACCCAATGCGCCGTGAAACTTAGGTAACGTCCCTGTCCATGCCTGCTGGACCATGAGTCAGCGGTAATATGCACCTTACCGCTGACCGCCCTGTCCAGCGAGGCATGGACATTGCCTTCCACATGCCGGTAGAGAGCCGGAATCGCCTTCCGTGAGAAAAAGTGGCGTTTGGGTACCTGCCACTGAGGAACCGCACATTCCACAAACTCACGGAAGGGGGCAGAGTCTACCAACTGAAAAGGCAGCAGTTGAAGTGCTAGCAATTTTGCCAAGCTAGCATTCAACCGCTGGGCATGTGGATGGCTGGGAGCAAACTTCTTTCGGCGGTGCAGCAGCTGGGGCAGGGAAATTTGTCTGGTCCAATCTGACGTCGGTGTACCAAAAGCAGATTGCCCACAAGTACTTGGCTGTGACACACCTAATTCTACACCTTCATTCCTCTCACTGCAGGTCTCAGAGAGGACTGAAGGTCTAGTGGGGTTGGAAATCTCAGCTGATGAGGAGCAAGGAGAGATCCTCTTTGTTCTTTGGTGTGGGTCTTTTAGATACGCTTGCCAACGAACTGCATGGCAGGTCAACATATGTCTGGTCAAGCATGTGGTACCCAAGCGGGAGATGTTTTGGCCACGCGAGATACGCTTGAGACATATGTTGCAAATAGCAGCGGTGCGATCTGATGCACTCGTCTCAAAAAAGGCCCACACCAAAGAACTTTTTGAATAACGCGCAGAGACTGCAGCGCCCTGCACATGTGGAGCTTTGGGGTGTGATGCAGTCAATGTGCTGCCCTTAGGCTGGCCCCTGGAGGGCATCCTGCCTCATTGGTGATGTGCCGCCGCCTCCTCCTCCTCCTCCTCCTCCTCCTCCTCCTCCTCTCTCCTATCAGGCACCCACGTTGAGTCAGTGACCTCATCATCCCCTCCCTCCTCATCACTGGAGCAAACCTGGCAGTATGCTGCAGCAGGGGGAGCATGACTGCCAGATTGCTGTCCTTCTTGGGCACCCCCTCTGTCCGTGCTCATGTTACTGCCTTCATCGAGCTCAGTATCGTCATCAGAGCCTTCCAAACGCTGGGCATCCTCCTGGAGCATGTACCCAACACTGTGGTCAAACAGTTCGAGGGAATCCTCATGAGGACATGGTGGAGCTAGGGAAGGAGTCACTGATGACATTGAGCTGAGGGAAGAGGCCGCTGCTTTGCCAGACAAAGCACCCTGGGCATGGGTGAGAGAGGATGAGGAGGATGAGGACGGCTTGGTCATCCACTCGACCAAGTCTTCCGCATGTTGCGGCTCAACACGGCCAGCTGCCGAAAAAAAGGCCAAGCGTGTCCCATGGCCACGTGCTGATGAGGATGCACCGTCTCCACGACCAGCACTAGACACAGAGCCTGCTTGCCCTCTCTTATTGGCTTGTGACTGTCTGCCTCTCCTTCTTGGCCTTCCAGACATACTAATGGCCTGTAGCTGCACTAAGCTGGGATAGAACACCTGTAATTTTCTTCAGGTAGCTTTATATACTGTAACCAGACAAGCCTGCCTGTCAGTAGGAAGATAACAGGAACGGATCTAGCTGAACACTGTGAGCAGGACACACTGTACTAAATGTAAATAGTCTAGCTGCCAGACCGTGGTACTAATAGGATCAAATAGAACACCTGTAATTTTCTTCAGGTAGCTTTATATACTGTAACCAGACAAGCCTGCCTGTCAGTAGGAAGATAACAGGAACGGATCTAGCTGTACACTGTGAGCAGGACGCACTGTACTAAATGTAAATAGTCTAGCTGCCTGACCGTGGTACTAATAGGATCAAATAGAACACCTGTAATTTTCTTCAGGTAGCTTTATATACTGTAACCAGACAAGCCTGCCTGTCAGTAGGAAGATAACAGGAACGGATCTAGCTGAACACTGTGAGCAGGACGCACTGTACTAAATGTAAATAGTCTAGCTGCCTGACCGTGGTACTAATAGGATCAAATAGAACACCTGTAATTTTCTTCAGGTAGCTTTATATACTGTAACCAGACAAGCCTGCCTGTCAGTAGGAAGATAACAGGAACGGATCTAGCTGTACACTGTGAGCAGGACGCACTGTACTAAATGTAAATAGTCTAGCTGCCTGACCGTGGTACTAATAGATCAAATAGAACACCTGTAATTTTCTTCAGGTAGCTTTATATACTGTAACCAGACAAGCCTGCCTGTCAGTAGGAATTTAACAGGAACGGATCTAGCTGAACACTGTGAGCAGGACGCACTGCACTAAATGTAAATAGTCTAGAAGATAACAGGAACGGATCTAGCTGAACACTGTGAGCAGGACGCACTGCACTAAATGTAAATAGTCTAGAAGATAACAGGAACGGATCTAGCTGAACACTGTGAGCAGGACGCACTGCACTAAATGTAAATAGTCTAGAAGATAACAGGAACGGATCTAGCTGAACACTGTGAGCAGGACGCACTGCACTAAATGTAAATAGCAGGAACGGATCTAGCTGAACACTGTGAGCAGGACGCACTGCACTAAATGTAAATAGTCTAGAAGATAACAGGAACGGATCTAGCTGAACACTGTGAGCAGGACGCACTGCACTAAATGTAAATAGCAGGAACGGCTCTAGCTGAACACTGTGAGCAGGACGCACTGCACTAAATGTAAATAGCAGGAACGGATCTAGCTGAACACTGTGAGCAGGACGCACTGCACTAAATGTAAATAGTCTAGAAGATAACAGGAACGGATCTAGCTGAACACTGTGAGCAGGACGCACTGCACTAAATGTAAATAGCAGGAACGGATCTAGCTGAACACTGTGAGCAGGACGCACTGCACTAAATGTAAATAGCAGGAACGGATCTAGCTGAACACTGTGAGCAGGACGCACTGCACTAAATGTAAATAGCAGGAACGGATCTAGCTGAGCACTGTGAGCAGGACGCACTGCACTAAATGTAAATAACAGGAACGGATCTAGCTGAACACTGTGAGCAGGACGCACTGCACTAAATGTAAATAGCAGGAACGGATCTAGCTGAACACTGTGAGCAGGACGCACTGCACTAAATGTAAATAGTCTAGAAGATAACAGGAACGGATCTAGCTGAACACTGTGAGCAGGACGCACTGCACTAAATGTAAATAGCAGGAACGGATCTAGCTGAACACTGTGAGCAGGACGCACTGCATTAAATGTAAATAGTCTAGATAGAAGATAACAGGAACGGATCTAGCTAAACTGAATACAGTGTATATATATATATATATATGCAACACCTGGGATGCATATATATACACAATACACTGTAAGTGCAGCTAACTGACTGACTGTTCTGCCTAATCTATTTAACTCAAATCAAATGACACTGTCTCTCTCTCTCTCTATCTCTCAGCACACCGGAACACACACTACACAGGGCCGCCGTGCAGGCGGCCTTATATAGTGTGGGGTGTGTACTAAATCCCCTGAGCCATAATTGGCCAAAGCCACCCTGGCTTTGGCCAATTACAGCTCTCTCTACTGACGGCGCTGTGATTGGCCAAGCATGCGGGTCATAGTGCATGCTTGGCCAATCATCAGCCAGCAATGCACTGCGATGCCGCAGTGAATTATGGGCCGTGACGCGCCACACGAATTTAGCGCGAACGGCCCATAACGTTCGCAATTCGGCGAACGATCGAACAGCCGATGTTCGAGTCGAACATGGGTTCGACTCGAACACGAAGCTCATCCCTAATTGACTGTAAAAGGATTCAGATTCAGCACCTGAATTTCAGTAAAGTTTTGCAAACATAACTCGAACTCAGGTATGCTCAGCACATTATTAAATCACACCACTGTACTGCTCATTGTTCTTGCTGGAGAAAAAGCTATACCTGATGTGGGGATCCTTTTTGTGAAAAAAACATGATCTTTGTACATTGCAAGGATTTTAACTAACTTTGTTGCAGATTCCTACCTTTTGTTATTCTGAAGAAATCATAGTTTTTTCCTGTGCCCATGTGCTAAGTAAGCCTAATAGGAGTGGTTTCATAATTATTAATCAGTTGTACACCTGCAGGCCTCTAATGAGAAAATTTGCAGGGTCAGCATCCCTTTAGCTGTGATTTCCTAATGAAAGTATCTCACCAAAAATTACATTTTTTTGCAGGGGGGTGCCTGAAATCTGATTTGTATCTTAGTACAGACTTCTGGGGAAATTGGTGAGCCAATCACACAAGCATGAAATGATGTTTCTAGGGGGCGTTCTTTATACATTCTATGTACAGAACATCTCCAGGTAGCCATATTGCATTGCATTTCACAGAAATTTACAGAGCTGCAGACTGAAAAGGTGATTTTTATTAACATTCAATTACATTATGACTTGTGTTGCAATTGTATACGCTATATTATTTTTTTCTTTATTTGTTTTTTTTTTCCCACAAAAATGGAGTTACCTTTTATGGTAGAATATTCTTAGTACATTTTATGTTGTTTTGCAGCTAAGCTGTAGTCAGCCTGAGCTTTCATTACTTTTTTATGCTCTGTAGGTTTTTCCTAACCGCAATTTATTATTTCTGCCTGCAGCTCTTGTATTGTTTCCAGTATGTTGTGGGAAAGTTACCAATGTATGAGTTATGAAAATGTGTCCATCTTATCCAATCACTCAGAGTTTTGGTGGAGTGGTGAAGACTGACGGAAGGTGATAAATGTTTGGTGCAAGCCTCCAGTGGGTTTTTTCTCTTCTGGGTCTCGCCCCAGCTGGGAGTCTTTTCTAAAGGGTCATTGGAATTTCAGCTGCTCTACTTGGGGATATATCCAGAGGGAGATGAGCTGGAAGATGGTTTGCCTGGATAGACCATTTCAAAGAAATCTTCAGTGCTACAGAGTGACCAGAGAATAGCTGAAATAAAACTGCTAGGCTAGACATTGCAAGAAATTCTCACTATTATTCTCAGCGCGGCTCTTTTTTAGACAAAAATTAATTCTCACTGCTCAGCAATTAAGGTACGTGTGGCTGTTCAAGGGGTCAAGGGCCTAGAATTAATTTAGAGAAAAAGAAAGATCCATTATCCATAAACAAAAGACTGTGACTGTTCTTAATGAGTCATAGATTTCAATAGTGATTGCTATCACAGGGTCATTTCATTCGACTTGGCTGCTCCTAAAGGCCCAAAAACATTTACTGTTATCAAGAAACCTGTGGAACTTGCTGATGTTTCATTGTTGAGTATCCTGTGCCCCATACCCTCTCTCTAAATAGTTTGTTTAGAAAATACAACAGTAAAAAGACTAAAGTGCCTGGCACCCATCTTCTTTTACCCTACTGTAAGTCTAAGATTACACCCCGAGTGTGAAAAACTAGCCTGCCACACCAGTAGTCATACTGAAATACTGAACTACCCAGGGAGGAGGAGTGCTACGCTGAAGACCAGCAGTACAAGGACCTCCATGCCTCCATGTCATCTATTCTGTGGATCTGTGTTTTTTTTTTTCTCCTGTTGCTTTTTGAATATTTCTCAGCAGTCATCATCACTAGTATTATAGGGTGGCATTCCAGATGCCTCCACACAGTGCAGTCAGTAGTAGAGAAAAGATTAGCTGCAGGGAGCTTGGGGCAATACAGGTGATATGTATTCTTCCTCTAGAAAAGAGGGTTGTCCGGGTATACCATGTGCAGCATGAATATCTTTAATGTTGGCAATACACTCTTCGATAAGTTATCTTTTTCAGTTACTCTCTTCTGGCAGGAATGATCAATATTTAGTTGAAAACCCAATAAGATTTAGTTGATAACCCAGTAAGATTTGATTATAAGTTATCAATTGCATCTCTGTCTCCACCATGTAAAATTATAATCTGGTTTATCCAAATATGATTGAATTCATGACCAAAGAAAGCATCCTAATGCTGCCAATTTATGCAAAATCGTCCACTTTGGTGGATAGACTCAGTTTGATTGAATTTGTTTGAAAATGAATCTATATTGATCAGCTAAGACGTGATGGCTTTTCGATTGGCAATTTGATCATTTGACTGGACCGCACATCAATTGGATAATACAATCAAGGTATATATGGCTACCATTAGAGAAAATTTAGATACACTTCCTGGAGAAATGTTGGGTACAGCACCTAGTTGAGATCTAAAAGACAGAACTACACAATTATTTTGTCTAATTCTAAAACAGCAACCAAAACCACAGAAGAAACTAAACATCATTTTAAAAATGTTTACCGGAATACTTTCATTTGAATTTAGTCAACAGTAATAGATGGAAAACATGTTTAAGAACAGCTTTTTTAGAACAATTATTGCTCTTAAATTCATTTACTTAGTCTTTTAAGCAAACATCTGTCTGTGCTGTTTTTATACTTGAAGTAAAGATTTTCTTAGATTGTTGCTACAAATTCTCAAGGTGCTTGTCAATCAAATGTTAATTTAATCTTTTCTTTTTATGGTTCATGGTAGAACTAATAAAAATATGACAACATTTAAAGGGATCGACAAGGCATTGACATTAAATGAGAGAAGATATGAACAATTATTTGTCTTTTGGCATTGGAGCAAATACCAAAAAAACTGGGGCTACCTCAGGTGATCGGCCCTTATACTCCGATTTGTCAGGTTTCTGATACACTGATCTTCTTTTTCCTTTTTATTTTTGGTGTTTTTTGACAGATCTTATTTTGCCTTAAATAAATATGTATGTGGTGTAATAGTGAGTCCCAGTCTATGGAAATGAAGCAAAACTGGACACAGAGTCTGCATGTCGGCAGACTGCAGAGTTACAGAGCATAACTTTGAAATGGAGAAAACTATTTTGGCAGCTTTCTCCAGATTTTGCTATGTTCGGATGGGGCTCTGTAGTTTAGAGATCCCGCAGAGACTTGGGTGGGATGGGATCTCCAACCCTGTGTCCAGGTCTTATGGATAGCCAGCAGGTTGTGTGCTCAGGTGCACACAGCCCATATAACGAGGGGCTGGTGAGAGCAGAGGGTGGAGGATGGTGGAGAGTGAGAAACTTGCTACTGCTGTGTGAAGACAGACCTGTGTCTGGAGAGCGGTCTGCCCTGTGGGAGACTATAGCCTGTGTAAAGGGAATTCTTTGCCCAGGGACTGGGAAAGGCTGGCTAGCCTTGAGAGTCGGGGAGACTGAGGAAGCCAGTGAGTCCAGGGGGCTGGAAAGAATCGCCAAATCTGTTGAGAGCAAGCAGAGGAACTGCTGACAATAGAGCCAGGTGGCTCGGTATGTTTTTCTTATTTTTGAAGTGCTTAATGAAGTTAAACCCCTGCATGGGAATCCTGAATGGACCTTTTGCTTTTGTTTTTTTCACTTAATAAATGTGGCCTAACAGGCCCTTAACTATAATGCCTGTCTGATGTGGACTCACTGCACCAAAAGAGCATCTATCCACTTGAGCTAAACACCCCAATATTACAGTGGTCTATGACAAAGGTACGAGTTTAGAACATAGGGCAGGCTTGCTGTTATCCCAGCTTAAAGACTGCAAGTGTTCAGACTCCTATCACATTCCTAATAGAGGACATAAAACCTTCAAAGCAAGTGCCTGCAAAGAATGGGGTCCCTCTTCCAAAGCACCAGTTTACTGCTGATAGAAATTTAACTTTTCAGCACCCCCAGTGCCCCAGGAGAAGGTAGTGTAGGAATAGCTGCAAATTAAACGCTTCAGGAAGAAAACTTCCCTTGGTGAAGTGGTAACCTTTTGGCACCCCTCTCTGCTTAACATTGTGCTGTAGTAATTGAAAGAACATGCTCAGTTTCACTTCACTAAGTTTCACTAAATGTAATTCATTAACCACTGTACCATGGAGCTTACAGTTTGATAACACTTTATTCTTATGGAAAATTTTGGTAGTAGTAATTGCAAACTAACGCTCTATTTCCCACACTGTCATAGTTAATAGTTTCATTCATTTAGAAGAACCTTTGAAATTACACTAAAAACAACGTCATGTCATTCAATTAATATATTCATTCTTTGATGACAACAGATATTTATCCTATTTCTAATACAGTGAGATCTACTTGCCCAAAATGCATGCACTTGTAATATGCCAGTGTCTACTTAAGGTACTTTGTAGCCTGTCATCAAACATTTTTAATGAGTTAATTACATAACATGATATGGTAAGCTAAACCATTTTAAGGGATGGTGTCTTTCCAAAATAGATTTGCAAAACTTTCAGTTTAAATATGAGTAACTCATTGCTGCAAAGTCATTGTGTCCCTGTACAGCTGTGGGAAGAAGTTACACCTGCAGTAAATGTTTGGTAATGTCACGTTTATGGCTTAATAAATATTCCCTGAAGTGATAAAGAGTTAACTAAGGTGCCTTAGACATACAAACAATGTGTTCTCTGTTGAACAAATGTTGAAACAGTGAGGCGGGGGGGGGGGGGGGGTCTATTAATTTAGGTTTAACTAAAGTTCTATTAAATAACATTATGCCATTGTTAAAATGTTATAACTCAAAAATATTCAAAAAATCATTCTAATATCAATCTTTCTCTTGACTTGAAATCACACATTATATTATACACATCATTATGAGTTTTTGTCACGAGGAAGCCTCAGCCAACCATAACTAGAGAGTGCTCAGTCCAGGACTTTCCTTCAACATGTAATAGTGTTTTTTACTGATGCCGGCAAGTGACTTCTATACCACAAAAAAGATACTGAAGCAGATGCCAGGAGGCTATAGACTCCTGATACCTGTGTATATGCTGTGCACTTCAAGATGTCTACATTATATCTATGTTTAATCAAAGGCAAATGAAGAATCTCTACAAAACCAGAGAAAATTCCCAGCTTAACTCGCCAACCAGTCTGCTACCAACCGAATTAACCTGTCTAACAGTTTGCATTAAAAACAGGGGTTTAGTTAGCACACATTTGCTAATACATGCGTAAGCTGCAGAGCCACTCCATGGCACCCAGATATATCTGCAGTCCTAACTCTTGTATATTTGTAAGAGGCTCCACAGTGGAAGCACATGCATTCTATGGATAGATGGAAGGCAGGTGAGCCGGAGGTAGACCACCCCTTCTAAAAGGCACAGGGGTACACTACACTGGACACCCAGCACATAGCACAATGGCAACATAGGTTTCCAGTGTGTCACCTCACCAGTATAACATCAGTAACAAACAAATGGTCACTGCCCCCACCTATAACTGGCCTTCACAGCAAGGAGCACTTGGAAGGGCAACGCATACAAAACAAAACCTAGAAAATTTCCAGCTCAACTCGCCAACCAGTCTGCTACCAACCAAATTGATGCACACTGATAGGTGGCACTGAAGGGCACTGATGAGGCAGCACTGGTGGGCACTGATCAGGAGGCACTAATGAGGTTGCACTAATAGGTGGCACTGATGGACACTGATAGGTGGCACTGATAGATGGCACTGATGCACACTGATAGGCGGCACTGAAGGGCACTGAGAGGTGGTACTGGTGGGCACTGGTTAGCAATACTGATGGTCAATGGTAGGTGGCACTAGTGGGCACTGGTTAGGAGCACTGGTGGGCACTGGTTAGCAGCATTGATGGTCACTGTGTGGGGCCGATGTCCCTTTTACGGAAGCAAGTAATCGGCTTTATTTTTTTCTCCTCACGCTGTTAGCTTGAGGGAAGGAAAAGCTGATCACATGGTAAAGGTCCCAAGGACTTGGCAATCACAGAGCACGCCACCTGTGTGCCACAGTGCGCACATGGGCAATGCAAGCATGGGAGGATGTCCATCTATGCCCTCCCGGCATTTTAAGCCCACACTGTAGCCATCTTTTGGCTATAGTGTGGGCACCAAGTGCCCTGTGCCCAATATTTACTACAATTTACCAATTGCAATTTCTTACTGCAGCATTCTTCATGCTCCAGATATTGTCCTCATTCCTAGATGTCCTACTTTGTCATGTTCAGAAGTCAGAAGGTTTGCTACAATAACATGCTCTAGTGAGTAAGGTGATGAAAACATCATCCTGTAAGGGCATCTCTAATGGCAGTTCTATATCTGCCATTAATAACATAGCAGGTTTTGGAAAATGTAGCTTTTAGACAGTTAGAGCCAGTAGTACTGGACACAATGGGGGACATTTATTCAAGGAGAAGTACAGCCAAAACTTGTATGGCTGTACTTCTGTGGATCACAGGAGTGCAGTTCGTTTTACACTCCTGTGACCCGTTTTCAGCAGAGAGCGGGATGAAGGCCGCTGTCTGCTGACATCACAGAAGTCGGTCCAGACTCTGCATCATCACAACCACGGAGTCTGGATCCGCCAGATCCCTGGACGGACACACAGCTCAGCCTCTCAGCGAGCAGCGGAGAGCCTGAGCCAGCCGCCCCACCCTCTCCACAGCCCAGCGCTCCAGTGAGCGAGAAGGCTCCACTATTTTGCTGGATTTGGGATGTGCGGCTGGTCTCTTCAACTCTTCTCTAACTAAAGGGATCCCATTTGCCTCAGTGTATTCCTCTGGCCGTACTGATGCTGTGGAGTGCAGGAGGGACCTCTTCCTCCCAAGGATACCAATACTCATCCTTCACGCATAGACCACTTTGATGCTCTACTATTTGCCTCAAGACAGCCATCCCATCAGCTCAAATATTTGGTGCTACTCTAATTGCAAGCTTTTTATGTGAATTAACAAAGCATTGTGAAATCATCCTACCAACTAACCATATATGAACTCCTCTTAAATCTCTAAACCCCTGAAGAAGGACTAGACATTAGGGATGAGCTTAGAGTTCGAGTCGAACTTATGTTCGACTGGAACATCGGCTGTTCGCCAGTTTGCCGAACAGCGAACAATTTGGGGTGTTCGCGGCAAATTCGAAAGCCACGGAAGACCCTTTAAAAGTCTATGGGAGAAATCAAAAGTGCTAATTTTAAAGTCTTATATGCATGGTATTGTCATAAAAAGTGTTTGGGGACATGGGTCCTGCCCCAGGGAACATGGATCAATGCAAAAAAAAGTTTTAAAAAGGGCAGTTTTTTCGGGAGCAGTGATTTTAATAATGCAGGGGAACCCAGAACCAAAATTAAAAAAAAAAGATAAGGGTCTGGTATGGATTTTTGGGGGGACCCCATGCCATTTTAAAAAAAAATTTGGTGCGGGGTTCCCCTTAAAATCCATACCAGACCTGAAGGGTCTGCTATAGATTTTGAGGGGGACCCCACGCCATTTTAAAAAAAAAATTTGGACGGGGTTCCCCTTAATATCCATACCAGACCTGGAGGGCCTGGTATGGAATTTAGGGGGACCCCCCGCGTCATTTTTTTTTTATTTTGGTTTGGGGTTCCCCTGTGGGGAATTCCCATGCCGTTTTTATCAATGAACTTTTATGTGTATTGTCGGACCGGCAATTCATTAATAGCCACGAGTAGTTTTAAATGACTTTTTTTCCTTTGAAATGTAATTTTGCTGTCAGACTGTTCTAAACACGGGAAACATGCGCCCCTTTATAGGCATACTATAGACAACCCCCCCCAGGTACGAAATTTTAAGGAATATTACACTTTTATTGTTTCACTTTAAGCATTATTAAAATCACTGCTCCTGAAAAAACGGACGTTTTTAAAACTTTTTTTTGCATTGATCCATGTCCCACGGGGCAGGACCCAGGTCTCCAAACACTTTTTATGACAATAACTTGCATATAAGCCTTTAAAATTAGCACTTTTGATTATTCATATTCTTGTCCCATAGACTTTAACGGTGTTTCGTCTTATCCCTACTAGACATATATACCGAAACACGTTGGGTGTGAGGAGGTCTTTTTGTGTATATTTTCTATGGCGATATAAACGCACTGTTTAGACAAATCAATGTTTCATTACAATTGTTTTTAAATGTTTTTCTACAAATAAAACTTGTTTATTATTATAAATTTTTGCATACTTTGCTATATATTTCTCACATATAATACAAATTGAGTGCCTTAAAAGTCCATTTAGGGGAACCCCATGTATTTTTGTCAGTAAGCGAGAAGGGGGCAGAGCAGAGAGCTGTGACTGACAGTCAGCAGCTCTCTGCTCGTGTAGCTGTGAGAACCGAGTGATCGGTGGTGTTCGATCACTCGGTTTTCAGCATTGGAGCTGTCGGGGGACAGATGCATCCACCTAGGTAAGTATGAATCTTAAAATACCCTATACTTCTCTTTTAAGTAAATTAGTGACACACATAGATGCAAAGAAGTCTACAACTTATATAGCAAACAAAGTATATACAGCAGGTAAAATAAGAATTGGACATGCCACCATTTGTCTAGGTAAATATATTATTAAAGGTGCTATTGATATTAAATTTTCACCACATGTCGGTAACAACCCATGCAATCCATACATACAAACAAATGCGTTCAGAAATTTAATTATGTGTGATAAAGTGGAATAACACAGGGAAAAAGTATTGAACACATGAAGAAAGGGAGGTGAAAAAAGGCATGGAAAGCCAAGACACCAACTGAAATCTATCAGTAATTAGAAAGCAATCCTGCCACTTGTCAGTGCAAATTAATATCAGCTGATTCAGTCTCAACTGATGTCCTATATAAAGATGCCTCATTGCCAAGGTGTCACACAAGAAACATCTCATGATGGGTAACGCAAAGAGCTCTCTCAAGACCTTCACAACGTTATTTTTGCTAAACCTACTGATGGCATTGGTTACAGAAGGATTTCTAAACTTTCTAAACTGAATGTTCCAGTGAGCACTGCTGGGGCCATAATCTGGAAGTGGAAATAACATAATTTCACCATACACCACCCATGACCAGGTGCTCCTCGTAAGATTTCTGACAGAGCAGTGAAAAGAATTATCAGAAGAGTTGTCCAAGAGCCAATGGCCACTTGTGGAGAGCTTCAGAAAGACCTGGAATTAGCAGGTACAATTTTAAAAAAAAAAAAACAATAAGTAATGCATTCAACCGCCATGGCCTGTATGCATGTTCACCACACAAGACTCCATTGCTGAAGAAAAAGCATGTTGAAGTTTGTTTAAAGTTTGCTGCACAACATTTAGTGAAATACTGAGAGAATATAGTCTGGTCAGATGAGACCAAAATTGAACTCTTTGGATGCCATAATACACACCTTGTTTAGAGGTCAAATGGCACTGCACATCACCCCAAAAACACCCCCATACCATACCAACAGTGAAGTTTGGAGGTGGGAACATCATGGCGTGGGGTTGTTTTTCAGCATATGGTACTGGCAAACTTCATATCAATGAAGGAAGGATGAATGGAAAAATGTACCAAGACATTCTTGATAAAATTCTGCTGCCACCTACCAGGATGATAAAGATGAAATGACAATGGACATTTCAGCAAGGCAATGATCCCAATCACAAAGCCAAGGAAACTCTCAACTGGTTTCAAAGAAAGAAAATAAAGCTGCTAGAATGGCCCGGCCAATCACCTGACTTGAATCCAATAGAAAATCTATGGAAGGAACTAAAGATCAGAGTTTATAGAAGAGGCCCACGGAACCTTCAAGGTTTGTGTGGAAGAATGGACCAAAATCACACCTGAGCATTGCTGGCGACTAGTTTCTCCATACAGGAGGCATCTTGAAGCTATTATTACCAACTATGGATTCTGTATGAAATATTAAATAGATTTCAGTTTGCGTGTTCAATACTTTTTCCCGTGTCATTCCATTTTATTACACATAACTTCATTTCTGAACTTATTTTTTTTTGGTTTCTTTGTATGTATGGATTGCATGGGTTGCTACCAAGATGTGGTGAATGTCGATAGCACCCTTAGAAATGTATTTACCTAGAAAAATGTCAATACTTATTTTACCCGCTGTATAACAATTTTTCTGTGTATCTGTGACCCCTGTGCGTGTTATTTGCTAAGGTCTGAGAAAGACTTGGCAATGAAGATGAGACAGATTTGCACCAAAAAGATGCAAAATTCAGAATTAAGAAGTGGTCAGAGGCAGGTTTTATACTGTCACAGTGATACTGTAGAGCATGGGTGCTCAACCTGTGGCCCACCAGCTGTTGCAGAACTACAAGTCCCAAGAGGCATTGCAAGCCGCCACCAGTTACAAGTATGATTCCCAAAAGGCAAAGGCATGATGGGAATTTTAGTCCTGCAACAGCAGGAGTGACACTGGTTGAGTACCCATGCTTTAGACAAGGGAGCTCTAAACTATGGCCCTCCAGCTGTTGCGGAACTACACATCCCATGAGACATTGTAAAACTCTGACATTCACAGACATGATAAAAGCATGATGGGAGTTGCAGTTCCTGAACAACTGGAGGGCCACAGTTTGGAGACCCCTGCTTTACAGCAATAGAGGGAGGAATTTTAGTAAAACCCAAGATCCAGGCCGATAGAAAAAAAAACTTTGTAGTGGACCCCTGCACTTCAAGTATTTAAAATGGTAATAACCCCAAAAATGTAATATATTGCAGCTTACCAATCATTAGGTTGTTGTGTGGCTTCACCAGATTTCTTTTGTTAGGCTTTTTCCCCTTTGTTTTTGCCTGGTGATCTGTTTGGCAACACATCTCCGGTATTACAGTCCCTACACTCTGGATAAAGAAACGACATAGTCACCTTTGGACAGAAGCATTGTCAGTCTGGGGGTAGGGTAGTGCTACATGTACCAGCAGATTTAGTTACACTAACAAATTGTAGCCAAACTCTACTTAATACTTTATAAGTAGTTACAACAACAGTTTTTTTTCCTTTTGGGATAAAGGTTTTACATAAATGAAGAAAAACTGACCATTTTAAGCATCCCCGTCAGTAGTAAATTGTTTGTCTCAACCCTCTAACTGCCAAATCTGCAGGGCACCTTATTCTGTCATAAAACAATATATTTGCTGTCTAGATCACCAGGTAAAAATATTAAAAAAACGCCTAAAAAAGAAAACAAATGCAGCCATCACTTCTAAGAATTAGTAAGCTGCGTTATAATACATTTTGGGTTTAAAACCACTTTAAATCTCATTAGGTCTAGGGGGAGATGAAGAGGCTGCATTACTTACCTTATCCAGCTCCAGCAGGCTCCAGCACTCTCCTCCTCCCATCTGGCACTCTGGGCTGTGGGCAGTCCCTTGGCATCATTAATTACAATGCAGGACTATTAACCCTACATGGTACCCGGAGAATGGAAGGTGCACCAGACCAAATTATAAAAGAGTTCAAATTAATTTATTGGCTTACACTAAAAAACATATAACATGTTTTGGAGGGCAGAAAAACTTTCCTTTCATCAGGGCATTACTTAAAATAAGAAACTTGAATGAACTCAAAATATCGCTTTCCTGTGTGAATTTATGTAGGGAAGCTAATTGCTAGAAGAGCTATTAGCCAGCAACATCTGCATGAGCAATAAAGATTTGTGTATGCTTTTTTCTGGTAACATGCTGGGTACCCACAGGAAGGTAGCCCTGTCTGTTATAAGCAGCCTACCTAGGGGGGGTGAGCTCTCCGAATGTTTATGTCCTCTGACTACTTTGTATGAACTTACTTCAAAGTCCCTTTGCCTCTTGAATGCTGAGTAGGCAAGCCTGCAAACATGACCAGAACAACTTAGAGAAGAAGAATAAAGTTAGTACATTGTATTATAGCCTATTACTCTACCACTAGGCAAAAATGAGCAAGGCAGACCATAGAATATGCATTTTTGTTCCCTGCAACCACAGTCAGTATTGATAGGAGAATCCCTCCCGTGGCGCTATTATGTTCTCCGGGCAGTGGAGTGTGGGGAGACATCCCTTCCAGGAGAGCATAGTGATTACTGCCACTGGCAATAATCGCATGCTAAAGACATGCTGGTTCTTCCCAAGTCTATAGATGGATCGACTTGGGTAGAATCAGCCTACCCTTTGACTTGGGTACAATCAGCCTGCCCATAGATGGATCAAATCTGAGCTGGTCCCTGCTGAACCAACCAATATTCAATCCATCGATGCAAGCAATAGGGTCATTTTTTTTTTTTTCTTGTGTCCAGAGTTGGGTTTTAAGCTGAATTCCTACATTGAATCTGTTTAATAATCTATCTCACTGCTCTTTTTTTAGCATTACCTTGCTGTGCGACCAAATAAGTAAATATACCCAATATATGTAATTATATTATAGATTTTGATGTCTGGTGAAAATTATACTATTCTAGCAATCTTTCTTTATTATCGTAGTTTCCTGTACATGTCATGCATTCCAATGATTACATTTTAATTTGATCAGACATAGATACTGTATTTATTGGCGTATAACACGCACTTTTTCACCCTGAAAATCGGGTGCAAATAGCGTGTGCGTGTTATATGCCAATACTTCAATTTTAGCTGCCTCGGAGGGGACAGGTAGGGGGGGCGGGACGAGCACCGTCAGATTACATGCAATGATAATCTCCTGTTTACTTGGCGGTCTCTGTAATAGGAAGTCCCGTCTCCTGGGCAGCCATTGGACCAGTGTTCTGTCTATCATAGGAGATTCTCACTGTATGTAATCTGTCTGCGCTCGTCCCATCCCCCTCCCTGTCCCCTCTAGGCTGCAGATGGGCATCGATCAGGCTGCACTGATACAATGGTGAGGCTGCTGCATTGAAGGCAATGGTGAGGCTGCTGCATTGAAGGCAATGGTGAGGCTGCTGCATTGGAGGCAATGGTGAGGCTGCTACATTGATTTCACTTGTGAGGCTGCATTGATGGCACTTGTGAGGCTGTAGATAGGCATTGATCAAGCTGCATTGATGGCAATGGTGAGGCTGACAGGCACTGACCCTTATTTTGCTTCAAAGTTCCTTATTTAAAATTTTTTTTTTTGTCTGAAACATCCCTCTTAAAATTAATGTGCGTGTTGTACGCCTGTGCGTGTTATACACCGATGAATACGGTCATTTTTTAGGCTGTGGTATTTTACATGGGATCTTGATTACTATGCATTCAAACCACCATTTGAGTTTATAATAATATCCACCAAATAGTTCAATAATATCCTTTGACTCAAAGTGTAATTATTATTTTTGTCTGCAGCTCTTTAGCTGATGATTTGCTTGATAAGGACATTTACCTGTTTTTTTTTAACAATTGAAATCTTTTGGGAGTGTTGACCCTGCGTTCCAGTAATTGATGCCTGTAAACTGGCAATGAACATTCTCTTTTCAAGCCAGTTTCAAGGCAAACTTTTGCTGTCATGCTTGCCCATGAACTTATCTTTGCAGAGGAGTATGTTTAATTCAGTCACCTCTGCTCCTCTTATCTCCCTGCTGTTCTGTAGTTATGCCCCAGAACAACGCAAGGACCTTGTGCTTTGTATTACAACTTTGCTATCCTATGATAAATACATCCGCTGTTTCACAGGCTGCATTTGTCATCCTTGGTAAAATGGTTGTCATTCTCATTCTGCAGTGTTATGGGATTATGGGAGTATCGCTGTAAGTGGATACTTATCTAGATTTGGTCCTTTGCCTGCAATGAATGGCATTTTCTGCAGTTTATGCTCTACTTTCAGATTTTCAAGCTGTCAGACTGTACACTATCACCTTCCTGTCACACATTTATTAAAAGGTACGGCTCTACAATGCCAAGAAAAAAAAAAAACAACTTCACTAACATTTATCCTAAAACTGATCTTATGTAAATATTGCAAGAAATACGCCGTGTTTACCTTTTATCTGGGATCATCTGCATATGTACATCATTGCTCATGAAGAAAACATTAAATGTTTATGGTAAAAAAAACCTGGACCACCCTGCAATCAGAGCTAATACACCATAGATCACTTCTACCCATCATCTTTTATATATGTTCTTCAACTCCTGCAAGACAAATCTGATCTAACTTGAGGTAGTGGAGCTGGCCATAGACGGGACAATATTTGACTTTAAAACAACTTAAAGTGCAGCACCTAGAAATAAATAGGATAGAAAGTGATATAACGTAAGTAAATTGCAATAGTGAAAAAAAATTTAAGTGAGCAATAAATATATACTGAATATATACAGTGAGTGGAAAAAAGTATTTGATCCCCTACTTATTTTGTACGTTTGCCCACTGACAAAGAAATGATCAGTCTATAATTTTAATGGTAGGTTTATTTTAACAGCAAGAGACAGAATAACAACAAAAATATCCAGAAAAAAGAGTTTCAAAAAAGTTGTAAATTGATTTGCATTTTAATGAGTGAAATAAGTATTTGATCCCCTATCAATCAGCAAGATTTCTGGCCCCCAGGTGTCTTCTATACAGGTAATGAGCTGGGATTAGGAGCGCTCCCCTGAAGGGAGCGCTCCTAATCTCGGATTGTTACAAGTATAAAAGACACCTGTCCACAGAAGCAATCAATCAATCAGATTCCAATCTCTCCACCATGGCCAAGTATGTCAGGGACAAGATTGTAGACCTACACAAGGCTGGAATGGGCTACAAGACCATCGCCAAGCAGCTTGGTGAGAGGGTGACAACAGTTGGTGCAATTATTCGCAAATAGAAGAAACACAGAATAACTGTCAATCTCCCTCGTTCTGGGGCTCCATGCAAGATCTCACCTTGTGGAGTTTCAATGATCATGAGAATGGTAAGAAATCAGCCCAGAGCTACATGGGAGAACCTTGTCAAAGATCTCAAGGCAGCGGGGACCATAATCACCAAGAAAACAATTGATAACACACTACACTGTGAACGACAGAAATCCTACAGCACCCGCAAGGTCCCCCTAGTTAAGAAAGCACATGTACAGGCCTGTCTGAGGTCTGCTAATAAACATCTGAATGATTCAGAGGAGAACTGGGGGAAAGTGTTGTGGTCTGATGAGACCAAAATCAAGCTCTTTGGCATCAACTCAACTCGCTGTGTTGGAGGAGGACGAATGCTGTCTATTACCCCAAGAACACCATCCCCACCATTAAACATGGAGGTGGAAATATTATGCTTTGGGGGTGTTTTTCTGCTAAGGGGACATGACAACTTCACTGCATGAAAGGGACGGATGGATGGAGCTGCCTTATACTGCTAGTGTTGGCTCAATACATCTGGAATGTTTTACTTTATTCGGTGATGATTTAAGGAATTTTCTTTAAAAGCATGTTTGTTTGTTTTTTTTTAAGCAAAATTGATTTTCTGGGAGGATATAACATCTTTTTCCACAGATTTTCAGGGATCTTGTATACGGGTGCCCTGAGCCCCTGCAGTGTAAATTCCAGAATATTTCCCCAACCAGACACTGCCTACAGCTACTCATAGACATGAATGGCTGTGCATAGCTGTAGCATTTTCTATATTTGTAATATGCCTGTATGCTCTACAAGTGCTTATACCAGTACCAGCATATACCTGAATATGACCATGCACAGCCATTTATGTCTATGGACAGCTTTAGGCAGCAATGGAGCTTCCTAGGCAAGGGGAAAACACTGGTATTTATGAGCCCAGGGTGCCTATGCACAATAGCTCTTAAAGTGTATGTACAGTCCAGTTTAACCGGTTCAATACAGGGCATTTTCACCCCCTTCCTTTCCAGATCAATTTTTAGTTTTCAGCGCTGTCGCACTTTAAATGACAATTGCGTGGTCGTGCGACGTTGTACCCAAACAAAGCTTTCTTTTGGTGGTATTTGATCGCCTCCGCGGTTTTTATTTTCTGCGCTATAAACAAAAAAAGAGTGACAATTTTGAAAAAAACACAATATTTTGTACTTTTTGCTATAATAAATACATAAATTTTTTTAAAAGCAATATTTCTCTCAGTTTCGGCCGATACGTATTCTTCTATATATTTTTAGTAAAAAAAATGGCAATAAGCGTATATTGATTGGTTTGCGCAAAAGTTATAGCGTCTACAAAATACGGGATAGATTTATGGCATTTTTAAAAAAAAATTATTTATTTATTTTTTTTACTAGTAATAGCGGCGATCGCGATTTTTTTTCATGACTGCGACATTATGGCGGACACATCGGGCACTTTTGACACATTTTTGGGACCATTCACATTTATACAGCGATCAATGCTATAAAATTGCATTGATTACTGTGTAAATGTGACAGGCAGTGAAGGGGTTAACCACTAGGGGGACACAAGGGGTTAAATGTGTTTCCTAGGGAATAATTCTAACTGTAGGGGACGTACAAGGGGAGGAGACCTATCAGTGTTCCGCTGTACTGGGAACACAGATCGCTCTCCTCTCACCTGACAGGATGTGGATCTGTGTGTTTACACACACAGATCCACGGTGCGGCCCGGTTAACGGGCAATCGCGGGTGCCCAGCGGACACCGCGGCCGCCGGGCACACGCACCGGGTCCCGAGCAACGCGGCGGGTGCGCGCGCGCGCCCCCTTGACGGCCGGGCACCCGAGGCCGTCATATGACGTCCACCCAGGATGGGAGATCCCATCTGTGGACGTCATATGTCTATACGCGGGTATTGAGGTGGTTAAGATAACATGGGGAAGGGTTTAGAGCCCCTGTTGGGTTCTACTTGTATTACTTGCTAAACGTGCAGAAATGCGGCATGTAAACGTGACAAAACAGATGTTTTTGAATGTCAGTTACTAGCTGTCAACTCTCCAGCATTCAGAAGAGGTTTTTAAACATCCTGTGCAGTGGCGGCCGCTCCATTGGGGTGCAGGGGCACTGCCCCCCTAATCCATGCGCCCCCTATTCTACATGTGGGGTGCTGGACACATGGATTTCTATGGGTTTTTTTTGGAAGCACATGATTAGAGTCAGAGGCTCTAATTGGCTTAAAAAAGGGTGGGCTCGGGGTGCAGAGTACTGCTCCCTGAGCCCCTCCAGTTGTGTGACGTTAGCAAATTAATATCTGCTATTGTCTTCCTGCTTCTCCTCCTGGCCAATCAGGAAGTGGGTCCTAAGATCCCATTGGTCTAGAGGAGAAGCGACCATATTGGCTGGTACTAGGGGAGGATGTACGGGGAGATCTGGGAGATGGCTGTCCACATCAGAGCAATCTCGATCTGCATCGCCGCAAACACACAGAAGCCAGAGAGGAAGTAAGGGGAGATTAGAGATCCCGACTGCATAAGTACCACCCAGTGGGGGGGTTGAGGGGGCTGGAGGAGGGGGTGTCTGGTGGTTTGTTTGCTTATCCCCGCCCCCCCCCCCCGGCTGGAGCACCAGCCGCCACTGGTCCTGTGTATATGAAGCCTTAGCAGAAGAACACCCACCCCCCCCACCCCAAGCACAGCATTTCACTGGGAAGATCAGTGTGCTACTGTTTCTCCTCCCCCAGCTCTTATGCAGCTGAGAACAGAGGATCTGTGATCACTTCTAAAAAAGGGAAAAAAAGGTATTTATAATGTTTTTTTATATCTATACAAAGATGTTTTGCCTTTCACTTCTAAACTGAATGGGTTGTTTTACAAGGTGATCGTTTACAATCACTTTAAGGTTAAACCATGTGCAAAATAAAAAGTGACATACATGATACAGTCTGTCACTAGCTCTAACACAGCAGTTTTTGTTTTTCTTAGTTCCCCATGTAACATATATTTTATTACATGTTGATCCTGCCAGTAGATCCGCTAGCTTTCCACTGCATTTTACAGGAAGGAGGGATTTTAACGGTGCCAAAAAACTTGAACAAATACGTAAAAGATATATATTGGTTTATTAATACAAAAATCAAGACATACAAATGAATGCGCAGGTGCGTTAATGGTCACAGAGCAAAATAGTGTAACATACAAATGGTAGATTACAGGCAGTAAGTCCCTACATGTTTCACCAAACATTGGCTTCTTCAGGGAATATGATGTTATTGACCTGTACGTATGTTAGCTCTCTGAAAGAGACACAGAATAACATCTTAATAAAAAGTTATAAAAAATATATACATACATGAAAAATTAAATCATGAAATACATATATTGAAAAAGCTGGAAGCATGACATGGCTTAAAGATCTTAAAGGGGCTATGTTAGCCCCTTTTGGGATATGTATTATGCCATTTTTTTTGTCGCTTTGTAATATACTGATATAATTTCTTTCTTTATATCTTCTAGGTCTTTGTCAGCCCCCTTCAGCCACATTTAGCTGCGGCATTTTGGTTGCTGATTTCCGGGGTGGCCCGGGTCCCATACTTCACCTTGGGGGTGTTTGGGTAGGTATTGGAGTGTGTTGGGTTACCAGTCATGGGCAGCTCTTTAAGCCATGTCATGCTTCCAGCTTTTTTCAATATATATATTTCATGATTTAATTTTTCATGTACTGTATGTATATATTTTTAAGTTTTTATTAAGATCTTATTCTGTGTCTCTTTCAGAGAACTAACATACGTACAGGTCAATAACATCTTATCTCCTAAAGAAGCTAATGTTTGGCGAAACATGTAGAGACTTACTGCCTGTAATCTACTATTTGTATGTTACACTATTTTGCTCTGTGACCATTAACACACCTGTGCATTCATTTGTATGTCTTGATTTTTGTATTAATAAAACAATATATATCTTTTACGTGTTTGTTCTAATTCACAAGTTTTTTGGCACCGTTATAATCCCTCCTTCCTATCTTTCCATTTTGTACATTACTTTGGGATGAGGTGCCTTACATTTTGAGGATTTTCCAGCCATACTCCATTTTCTGCATTTTACAGGGTGACAACCCTGTTCTGCAGTGAAATTCAGCTAATAATTTTTAAGCAGTTAGATCAATGGTATTTTGTTTTGGAGATAAAGGTTTAAATTACAGTATATGCATAAAAGGTGATCGTTGTAAGCACCCCCATTGGTGTATTATGGTTTTTCCAACCTCGTAACCGCCACTTTTGCTGAAAGGCTTGAACTGATAAAAGTAAGTGGAAAACTAACTAATTTACTCACAGGATCAATAGGTAATAAATGTTACAGGACTGAGAAAAACATAAACTGTTGTGTTAATGCTATTGACAGACTCCATTATATATGTCATTTTTTATTTTGTCCCAAGTTACACTTTAAATAAGTCCCAAGCACTTATTTTTTTTCTTTCTGCAATGTCTTAATACTTCAGAGGCTGATAATACTAAGTGAGTTAAAAACCTTTGCTTCAATTATCCAGTCATATGAAAGGCAAATTCAGTTTATTTATTTAATTTGCTCATGAGCGAAGATTCTCAATTCCTTTACTCGGTCAACCCAATTGAAAAAAAAAAATCTGAAATAATGATGTACTAGCTAATAATTCTGACATTATGAGGTTGATTTATTAAGGCAAATGAACAAGAGGAGGAATGAATCATTATGACACATGCAGGTGTATGTGTGCATCGTGATCGCCATTACTAAAACTGTCTAGCTGAAGGAACAGTACACTGATGTTGAAAATGTAACATGTGCTTACAGTGTGCTGTGCATGTTGACCATACAGATAATGTGTGTTGAACATCTAGCAGCTATTGTTGATTTTGTGCTTTTTGTTTTCATAGGGTGCTTTTGCAAACATTTTAATTGTGAATACCGGTAATAGCTAATTTACACATTGTGCAGTGACAGACATTTTACTGCATTTTAAAACACCTGTCACTGCAAGGACAAGCAGAAAAGTATTGTTTCCCATGTGTCCCATTCACACTGCAATGCAGCTCGGAGCTGCGTTGCAGCATGCTGCGATAAAATGCAGACATTCTGTATTTTATCGCAATGCACTATACAGAATCACATGGCACTGTACAGCAGCAAAAAGCACATGGCACTGTACAGCACTATGAATGAAGGATACGTTTTGTACACTTCAAATAATGTTTGCCCTAAACAAAAAAAAGAAAATGCTGAATCACGCACCACACTGCCTCCTACTGCAGGGAAAGGACAGCAAATAGACTGTTCACTCTGCAAGGGCAGTTTGCAAGTGAATCTTCATCAGGGCTTACTTAATGAGATGAAGCTCTGCTGACTTCCATCATCTAATAATGTGCAAGTAAAATGCTGTTTTTTGTTTCCTTGCATGTGAGTATTCTTTGGAAAGTGAAATTTCACCACATTCACTAAGCTCTAGGGAAAAATTCCCATGCAAAGTGCAATTTTCTTTGTAAAGTGAACAGCCATTTTATCTTTATTAATACATAATACATATTAATACAGGTATTTATAAATGGAATCTCTATTTCAAGCATCAGTGTATGTTGGCTTGTCCATACGGAAAACATATGCAGGTGTGTAGTACCATAACCAAATGCGTGAGATTTTTTAACCTCTTTTGGCGCAGGCTGCATGCAAATATGCAGCCTCTTTGCAGATTAGCCTTAAAGCCGAGTGGCTGAATATTTGCGTGCATTAGTGCAAATACAGCTGTGCAGAGAATGCGTGCCCTGGCACAGTTACCAGCCAATCACATTGGTCACATGATCATAAACCCCGCCCCACCTCCTGGCATCCTAAACCCTTAAAGGGTCAGGAGACACTAGCTCCAAAGGTGTTAATATTAGGGTTTACAGTTACCATTAATGATACCATTAATGATACCTATGTACATTTGATGTTGTTTTATATGTACATACTATTTCCAGTTAACATAATACATTTTATTTCTACATGTTATTTCTAGTAAAAAAAATACATTTGGACACATGACATACATGCCATAGCATTCGTTAGGTTAATTAGTCAGTAACATCACTGAATGTTTTTTTTTTTGAGTACTAGAAATACAAAAAAAGCTAGGAATGCAATGAATGCCAAGGTAGTTACTAGAGGTGTGAAGGCCTGGAAAAAAGCAGAAAAACTTTCCTGAAGGCTTTTTTGTTTTTTTCCCAAAAATTGGAAAAATTTAAAAAAGAAAAAAAAATGTGGAATATTTTATTTTAACATGATGAATAAAATATTTTAAGACAGGGTGTTCAAATATTTTCCAAATCTTTCCAAAAAAAAATGTATGATATCAGATTATTCTAATTTCTGTGCTCTGAGGACAAGCAAGTCCTAGGTAACAAACTGAACCCTCCAATGCAAGAACAGTATACATTTCTTCCTTTAGGAGGTGCTGTGCTGCTATTGTAACAAGAAAAAGGTTTCAGTTTTGCTTTTGCATGTTAGTGGGTGTGTTTGGTTTGTTCTGTCCTCTTCACTAGGCCTCAAAAGCATTGGAAGAAAATACAGAGCAACAAAAAAGGACCTGAAAGTATATACTTAATTAAAAAAGGTAAGAGTTTACATTTATTTGATTCTGAATCCAGAAAACTGAATCATTTAGCTACATTAGTTTATCTTTATAAACTTTTGTGTAAATAATAATTTAATTACCAGTAATCTGGTTCTTCCCCCACCCCCACACACAACCATAGATTAGTGTCTTCTTGCAAAGTAGTCATTTTTTCTTGTTTTTATTTCCTACTCCCCTTGGTGAGACCAACATCTAGCATATGGAGGCATTTTCACATTACAAGTTCTTCTGAAAAGAAAAATGTGATTTGCAAATATTGTCAGATGAAATATGCATTTCCAAATGCTACCAGGATGACAAAACACATTCTTGTATGTAACAAGTGTCCTGTAGATATTAAAAAATCCTTCATGGATCAAAGTGAAGAGGACAATGATGACAATGCACATAGTTTTTCTCAATGTTCTCGTAACAGAATGGCTTTCAATCTTAAAAAGACAAAAAAGTGTGGCATATTTTTCAATTTTTTCGAAAATTTCATTTTTTTCCCCAAAAAAACGGAAAAAAATGTTTTTTTTCCGAGCTTCAAAATTTCCGGAAATTTTACATCTCTAGTATTTACCAATAAACAATAGCTATAGTACAGTACAGTTACTGTAACATTGGTTTATAATATCGTGTGCTGAGCTTTATTAAGGGCTAGTGCACTGAATTTTTTAGAATAACTAATATGTAGATTTGAGTGTTTTTTGTATATTTATAATTTTGTTTATGGAGGGTCAACATTTGGACTGGTGTTAAAAACATTGAAAGTGGTTTTAAAGGCAGAAGGCTTTTTACCTTAAAGCGTTCTCTGCATTAAAGCGGTGTTCCTCCCCAAAAAAAAAAAAAAATTAAAAGCCAGCAGCTACACATCTGCTGGCTTTTAACAATAGGACACTTACCTGTCCTGGAGTCCAGCGATGTCGGCACCGCAGCTGATGTTTCCATCAGCTGTCGGGTGCTGCCGCCGCCATTGCGGGTAAGGGTACCTGGCAGTGTAGCCTTACAGCTTCAGCCGGGAACCCTATTGCGCATGCGCGAGGCCCCTGCTCCTCTCTCCTACTGGTCCGGCGACAGGGAGAGGAGGAGGGAGGAGAATGGAGCCCCACGGTGATGTCAAGGGCCGTGGCCTGGACTCCTGGAAGTGGGAAAAGGATATCTGTCAAAGACAGGTATCCTGTCCCCCCTCTCCCCCGAAAGGTGCCAATTGTGGCACCGGAGGGGGAGAGGAGACAAATGAGCGTAAGTTCCACTTTTGGGTGGAACTCCGCTTTAGGCTAGGTTCACACTGCTGCGAATTCTATTGCGAATTTGAGCCGTTGCGATCGCTCAAATTCGCAAGTCATTTAAATTACATAGATTAACATTAGTGCCGTTCACATCGACGCGTTGCGAATATAACCTGCGTGAAAAAAAGGTCCTGTGCGAGTTTACTGCGTTGCGTTGCGAATTTAGTCTCCATAGACATCAATGTAAATCGTTCTTGAATCGCATTGATTGGTTCACATATGTGCGAATTCCACCACACTACTCTCCACAAAAACCAGGAAGTACACAGGAAGTTAAGACCCTTTTTTTTTTTACATTATGATTCCATTGGCTAGACTATCAATCGCAGCTATATCCAACTCCTGAAATTCGCGGTAAAATCGCGGTAAATTCGCGGTAAAATCGCGGTAAAATCGCGGTAAATTCGCGGTAAAATCGCGGTAAATTCGCACTGCAGCAGTGTGAACCCAGCCTTAGGCTGGGTTCACACTGCTGCAGTGCGAATTTACCGCGATTTAACCGCGAATTTACCGCGATTTTACCGCGAATTTACCGCGATTTTACCGCGAATTTCAGGAGTTGGATATAGCTGCGATTGATAGTCTAGCCAATGGAATCATAATGTAAAAAAAAAAAGGGTCTTAACTTCCTGTGTACTTCCTGGTTTTTGTGGAGAGTAGTGTGGTGGAATTCGCACATATGTGAACCAATCAATGCGATTCAAGAACGATTTACATTGATGTCTATGGAGACTAAATTCGCAACGCAACGCAGTAAACTCGCACAGGACCTTTTTTTCACGCAGGTTATATTCGCAACGCGTCGATGTGAACGGCACTAATGTTAATCTATGTAATTTAAATGACTTGCGAATTTGAGCGATCGCAACGGCTCAAATTCGCAATAGAATTCGCAGCAGTGTGAACCTAGCCTTAAGTTAAAAAAAAAAAACTTCTTTATGCAACTCCCCCACACCTTATACCTACCCGAGCCCAATTTCGGTCCAGTGCTTTGCCTGAGAGCAGAGGCTCTCTCAACTCTCTCCCTCCTCCTCAGACACAGCAGTGAGAGCCATTGGTTCCTGCTGCTGTCAATCACAGCCAGCGAGGGAGGGGTGGGAGGTGGAGCCCAGCCATGCTCTGTGTATCAATGAACACACGGAGCTGGTTCAGGAGTGAGCCCCTTGTTATGGGGGTACCTGGCAGGGCGGAGGACCCAGAAGCGCCAACTGGGGTCCCAAATCTCTTTAAGTACTTGGGTATTCTTGTTTTAATGCTTTGGATGATCTCAAAAAAGGTCCAGTAGGCTGAAAAATAAGTGTAACATTTTTGTATCACAGAGCTTTCAAATCACAAACTAATAATAATAAAATACAAAGAACGGTTCCAAATATAAAAGTTAAAGTGGGTGTAAAGGCTGAAGATTATTTTATTTTCATGCATTATATTCATGAAAGTAAAAAGCCTTCTGTGTACAGCAGCCCCCCCAATACTTACCTGAGCCCCAGCTTGATCCAGTGATGAGCACGAGAGCAGCGGCTCTCCCAGGTCTCTTTCTCCACCATTGGCTGAGACAGCAGCCCCTGTCTGAAAGGGGCCTAACACTTAACTTCTTCACAGTTTATTAACTACATTTTTGTATTTAGAGTGATATTAAAGGCAGATTTTTTTCTTTAAATAACAAACATGTGACACATACCTGCTCTGCGCAGTGGTTTTACACAGAGCAGCACCAATTCTCTTCTTCTTGTGTCCCCCGACACTCCTGGCCCCTCCCAGGGGGCACCCAAGCAGGTTTGCTCCTGAGCTGCTGCTCTGTGTGTCCATTCACACAAAGAATGCAGCTCAGCCCTGCCCCCTGTCTCCGCTGATCCCCGCTGAGTGGGCAGATGACAGGTCCGTGTCTACTCCACTATGCAGAGTGTACACGGACGCAGCCTGCTGTTCTCTATAGGGCAGTCGGAGGAAAACTGACCGTCTGTCCATTTCCATCCGATTCGATCCGTTGGAAGGATGGTGAACATATCCTCATCTGTCTGTTTTTAGTGGACCGGATCAGATGCCGGCAGGTGTAAAAGGGGCTTAAAAAAGTTATTTTTTGTACACAGAATTCATATGTGTTAGATTGTGTGAAGAGTCTTCCAGTCTGGAACCCCTCAGTCTGGTTTATATAATTAGAAATGGAACAAATTACCTTGGTCCACTGATATCTGAGTGGACCAGCATTTAATGATTATTAAACACAGCAACCTTGATTGTATGACTTATATAACATACACATACACTATTTTACCAAAAGTATTCGGACGCCTGCCTTTACACACACATGAACTTCAATGGCATCCCAGTCTTAGTCCATAGGGTTCAATATTGCGTTATCCCCCTTTACAGCTATAACAGCTTCAACTTGTGCGTAAAGGCAGGTGTTCCTATACTTTTGGTAATATAGTGTATGTAATTTGTAAATTACAGACTTATATTTTTCTAGAAATAAGAGATACATTTATAAAGAATCTACTGGGGAAATGTACCCATTGTGACCTTTATTCTTTTCTCTTTCCACCTTCAGTATGAGCTAATGATCCTGGATGTGTCTCTACTAAACTGCACAAAATAAGAAGTACAACACATGGGGTGAGGGGGGTCTCCAGGGGGCCCGTGGAGGCACCTGGACATTCTTACCCCACAAGCGCTAAATGACCTCTTTAGTGTTTGAGTTCGTTTGATCCAGTTGGCTGCACTGTGTGACATTTATTAAAGGTGGACACATGGATTTTACATGATATTCCAGTTAGGGGTGGAGGTGTACACACTATGGTGGAGGAGAATATGTTTTCGACTTTGAACTTGCTTTTCTATGTTTTTTTTATTCTTTTTATATTGTATATAATCAAAGCTTAGCTAAGCTGGAGTTTTTTTTGGTCAGTTGCCTGTTGTTCTACTATGTGTGTTGCATGACAATAGAAAGCACCTGTGCTGCATTCAAGACCCTGTGACTGCATAAAAATAATAGTGTGTATGTTGTTCAGGAAACCTTTACTGAGAACATTTTGAAGGTTGTCATCGCTGACCTCTCCTTCTGAAAATGCTAATTTCCGAACTGTTATACCAGTCCAATAAATCTTTCTTTTTGATACAGAACAAGCATCTAGATCAGGATGTTTGACTTCACTTTGACTCAGCTGGCTGCATGAGTGTTCCAAATTCACGACTCTGCATGTATTAAATTCGGACACTGCCAGGTCATTGGCATTTCCCTAAGGAGGTGGACAATGGCAGCCCCTTGTACAGGTTCCCTTTGAAAATGATTACACATTTCATGTATTTGGCTAAAAATGCCTGAAGTCTAATAAGGAAAATATAATCACTAGATAACCTTTAAATATCAATGATGAGAGAACCAGACTGGATGGATGGATCTGACAGAGCAGATTAAAAAAAAATGCTAATCTACATCTACTGTATAGTAGGTTATAAAGTGATGAGCTTATTGATAATGATCAGCGTGCAATATAATCACATTGATTGCTACTCACTTTTTACTTGCCCCAAATTTCTAGGTAAGTCAGGACATTTTGAAAAAAAAACATCCATGCATAAGGCAAAATTAACTTTTTTCCTGGTCTTCATGTGGACAGTGGATTTTAAAAAGCCCCTGAGCTCTATGGAAGCTATTCTCAACTACCCTGTACCTGTTTTTTTGCCCCCATTAGCCTCACTATTATTTTTCCAAATGAATAAAGATATACAGTGGGAAAAAGATTAATAAAAAATGTAAAGTAACAGAACACAAAAGCACTAAAAAAAAATAAAATAAAAAAAAAAGAACCCCCCCCCACCCCCACAAAAATAACGCAATGGGGGAGATTTACTAAAACAGAATCAGGCGCTGTTGTGCATAGTAACCAATCAGCTTCTAGGTTTAAGCCCCATTCACATCGGGATGATTTTACATGCCATTTGACATGCCAAATCCCATGCCAAATCAGAGCCTATTGCCAGCAAAGGCACCACCCGAATTGGTGCGACGCTGACTTTACGGCACCGCACCAATTTCCAAAAGTACTTTTGGTAATTTCGGGGACGATTTCAATAGACATCTGGACATGAACCCGCACAGATGTCTTTCAAATTGCCCTGAACTCACAATGAAATGCAGGTTTGAAATTGTGCAAGTTCAGCTGAACTTGCACGATTTCAAACCCGCCTCCAATGTGAACGAGGGCTTATTGTCAAAGCATAATTGAACAAGCTGAAGTTAGTAGCTGATTGGTTGCTATGTACAGCTGCACCAGATGATTCTGTGTGCACCAGTTTTAGTAAATCTCCTCCTTAGCCTGGGTTCACACTGGTGCGTGCGGAACGCTGCATGTGATTTGCACAGGAATTTCACTGCATTCCTGTGCACATCACATGCAATGTCTGTGCGGTGCGATTTGAGCTATACATTTTGTATGGCTCAAATTGCATCTCATCTGCACCAAAATGGTGCAGGACCTTTTTTTTCCCTGTACCTGAATCGCATTGCATGGGTGTTCACACCCATGCAATGCGATTCTGACAATCACACTGCGTTTTGCGATCTGTTCCGGGGGTGTCATTAGTCTAACATTGACACCTGCAGCAGATTGCATGGACGGCGTGCGATTGCTGTGCAGTGCGATGTGATGTGGGGAAATACAGCAATTCTTGTGAGCTTCCTGCATCGTGTCAGTGTGAACCAGGGCTGACACCCGCAGCAGATTGCATGAACGCCGTGCGATTGCTATGCAGTGCGATGCACCTTGTGTGTTTCCCGCATCACATCAGTGTGAATCAGGGCTAAGGGTCTATTTATAAATGGTGTCACTCAAGATTCACCTATTTTACACATAAGATTCAAAAGGGTAACGCTTGTGTGAAAGCTATGCAAATCTTAGGTGAAAACATTAATAAATAAAACTTTAAGTGAAGTAATATAAACTACTAGGTATATATCCCCACTGTTAAAAAAGCACACCTTATAAATACAAAAAAAAAAAAAGAATAGATCATTTTTTGTTATATAAGCAAATTTAGCCTAAGTGGCTCATTGAGTAAAATAAAGAGTTTCTGTTCAGCAAAACTAAACGGGAAAATCAATTTCCTGTGTATTCTCTACCATTCATCCCTATTGTTCATCTCTAAACACCCTATAAATAGTGCTTATGTTGTACTTGCTGCTCTGTTTTCCACCTCCCTTATCAGATAGGGTACAACTACATAAATAAGCTCCATAAATTGTGTCGAATTATAGAGATTCCGATTTTTGTGTACACATTTTCACTCTGCTGCTGCTGCCAACACAAAGGTGCTTATTTGCTGAATTCCATTTTGCAGACTCTACCTTTGCTGCACATCCTATTATTTACTAGTTCTGTATGTTATAACCAGAGAAGGCACTAGGGGACACTGTGCCTCTTCCATAGCACAGCCACCCCATCCTACCTCCTTCACAGTCCCTGAGGATTCTGCTTAAGCTAAGGCTGCCAATGAAGTCAAAGCCTAATGCATTTCTCTGTGGTACCACAGGCTGCATCTCTTTCAAATTACAGTGCAGGCGGACCAGACAGCATTTTCTGAATTAGCATCTCCGGGACTCCTCTGCTCACACACACAACACTGTGCACATCTGAGGTCCAGCAAAGTACCTGCCTGCTTTATCCAGGGACATCAGCTCTTCACCACTTTGGATTAGGGGGGAACTCTAAGAAAAAAAATTCTCTCTCCAAAAAGCACAGCAGCCAGGAGTTTCTGGAGGGGGGGACCCACCTTGGCCACCTGCTCTCTTTTGATTCCTATGATTGTCCCTCTATTTTGGATTGCTAATGGATGGGTCAATGCAACCTTGGTGCTGAAGAATGAGCTAAGTTTGTTGAGTTCCATCAGGCAGCAAGATGCATGCATGCACAATTATGGAATTGTAACTTGGATATTTGATGGATATCGATTCTAAAGAAAGGCTACAGGTAGGTTTTATGTGCCTTATTATTCTTACTGAGATTCACTCAAAACTGCTCATCAATTCTAGCTAGCAATCACTGTTTTAATCAAACACAGGTGTCTGCATGGCAAAATGTTCAGCATACAATAGCAATAGTATAAGAAAAGAATGAAAATTAAAAATGACAACGTACTGCTCCCCCGCACTTTTTTTTAAAATTTTTGCAATTCATCTGAAGAGCAATATATTTGCTGTAATCGATCATTCAGACGTGTTAATGATTTGAAGGGGTGATTGGAGGGGGAGATCAGCATACGATTACTGGATAAAGTTTGGCTCACTGGCTCACATTGAACAGTACTTTCATGCTCTGCTGTATTTGCCTTGTTCAGGAATCAAAGCATCTGGTTAATTGGGTGAATGAATTGAATATCTGAAATTTCTTTGAATAACCAGGCAAGGAAAAAAAAAAACACAAAGCCAGCATTTTATCCATGGCTTTTAAGCAGCTCAGCTGAATTCCTGATGTTATGGTGTATGTGGTATGCAGTTCAGGTACTTTGATGTCCTGCAGATTGTATGTAAAATTCTCGACATTGTAATGTATTATGCCTCTGGCTCATAGCTGTCTTATATTAAAATGCCTTCCACATTTTCAAGGACCCAGTCTAGCAAAAAGTGCTTGTCCAATTAAAAAGAAATGCATGTGGTATACAAATTGTGAGGGAAAAGCTGATTTATTCTGATGAGCGTCATTTCTGCTTTTAGGATACACACATACATATGCAATAACAATATAAACATATGTATCAAAATACAGTGACAGTAATATACATTGTATTATATTCCTGCCAGAAATTGAGAGGCAATAAAAAAAAAATTATAAAAAATAACATTATATATATGTAATATATGTAATGTTATATATTATTATATTATATTAAATTGTTATATTATATTAAATATATATATATTATAATATATATATATTAAAACTGAGAATTAATTAAAAAAATATCTATCTATCTATCTATCTATCTATCTATCTATCTATCTATCTATCTATCTATCTATCTATCTATCTATCTATGCAGAAAGCACACACCTCACACGTATGTGTGTCTATATACTCCTGGGAGATTAAGATGGGACATCTCCCTTATTGATGGAATCAATAATAAGAATCAAATGAGGTGAGGTTTATATATATATATAATATATATTATATATATATATAATATTATATTTATTATGAGTATGAGTATTTGGAAGTGTACTATGGGCCAATATTGCAAGTGTATTGACAATTTTATATTTATAGCTGCACCGACTATTTTATAGTTTTATGTTTTTAACCCCATGGTCAAACTTTTGTGAAATGAATAAGAACTACTAATAGGAAAGTTTTTGTTTTTGTGTGTGATTTTAGTGTTATACGACTTTACATCATTCGATGGTGTAAGTTGTTTAAAATCTATTTCAGGATGGAACTGTGTTCTGAATGACATATCTGGACATTTGAAATGTGATTTGTTATTCGGCTAGTCAGCATTCTCCTTTTAGACAGATTTTTTGCGGTTTCTGTGGTTAGTTGCAGGGAAAGTCTATTATAGGCCTTTTATACCTGGGAATGTGTCTGAATCGTTCCTCGTTATCTTACAGCCAGGCCAAGATTTGCAGAATCCCAGTGGAAATCCAGTAGCTTTTTCAGGAACAAATGACAATTTAATTCTGCCCCAGTAGCATGCATTGATAACTTCCTTATGGTAACTGTTGATTAGTTTTTGCTGGCTTAAACTAATTTTTTCCATTTATCGCAGTGCATGGGGTGATGTGAGCACTGCAATACTAAGCTCTTCCCAGCTTCAGGTCTCCTAATGAGGAGTTCCTTAATAGCTGCAGGGCATTTTCAGCTAGAAGTAGAAAATATCACATAAAAGGAAACTTCACAGGTTTGTACTACACACTGAATCTGGCAAGGTGCAGCATATTTTACAGTATGATCTCCCTATTGATAGTGTACTGCAATATATGAATGTAAATATGAATACTGGTTGTTTTTAAAGAAGTGCTAAGTGATTTGTAAGATGCAGTAACCTATAGCAACCATTAATCACCTTTCATCAGTTTAGAGCACTCAGAACAATTATAGGCTGTTTCTGATTGGTTGCAATGGCTTAATGCACTTAGCGCATTACTTTTTCCCTCCTATATACAAAATATATTGAATGTGTCCATGTTTTAGCAAGATATGTTACTATGAAATAAATATATTCTATGGAATTAAGTAGTTGACTTACAAGAAAGAAAAAACAAGATATATATGTATATACTGTATATAGCACACATACAACCAAAATACAGAAATACGAGTTATATATGTGTATATACTGTATACATAGCACATATATAACCAAAAAAAAAAGAAAAACCAAGTTATATATGTATAGTGTATATAGAGCACACATACAACCAAAATACAGAATGGCACAAGAAATAACTTTTTGTAAATGAGCCCCAATCATTTACCAAGGAAACCATTAGGTTACTTTAGGATATTGTATTCTCTTAAAAGTTAACAAGAATTGAAATGTTTGCATTTCCTTTATGTCCTCTTGGCTCTTTGATAAAAAAATGGAAAAACCTAGGTGCATAGGCCTAGAATAAAGCTGATGCTGTTTAGTCATCATCGCCTAAAGGTTAAACTGACATTGTGCATTAGTACAAAGGGGCCAGGCCTTTTAAGTAGATTATCTCTTCTACTCAGGCATAATTGATAATAAACGTTATCATCACAGGAAATTTGGTTAAGCTGTAAAAGATATACCAATTTGTCCGTATTTAGTAAAAAGGTTTAAGGTTTTCCTAATCATATTTAGTATTGGTCATGTATGGGCTCAATAAGTAAAGTTTATTCCAAACATACAGAAATGAGCGCATTATCTCAATTGACACAACTTTTCCTGATTAAATAAGAGTTGCACAAATCCAAAGTTAATGTAAGATCAGCAAGAGAAAGGGCATATGCCTGTCAAGATAACACAATCTCAAGTGCAATCCTGACATAACTATTTTGTCAGATGCTCCATTTAAAAAACTTGACTTCTAAACTTCAAAAGATGCTATACCTAAAGTTGAATTGTTCTTTACACAAATTATTTTAAAACCGTTGGATGGCATAAATGGAATACAACATAGTACACAGTGATAATGTTTATAACGGATCATTGCCAAGTGCTGAGATTTAATTTGGGCACGTTATGATAGTTTGGCTGGATAGCTATTTTTTCTGAGCTGCTGCTAAAAGCTATGATCTACTTAAAGGTCATCTGGCATGCATTGAACAATGTGTTTGCATGGTGGGTAAAATGTTTGATCACATAATAGGGTGTTTGATATGTGAAAAAAAGGTGATACTGTAGTGAATGCAAAAGATCATTCCATTATCTTTGTATGAATATTTTTGTAACACAGAACATCAGGGAGTCTGGTAAACTTTTTACACTAATAAAGGTGCTGAATACCTCTGAAACTCTGTATTGATCACTTGGAGGAGAACAAGTAGTGACTTTATAGATAATCTAAAAGAAAAGGCGGAACTCATGGGACTTAAAAGGTAAACATTTAGTGATAAGGTTAATTTTGGGCCCATTTTCTCTTATATGTGTGCAATGGCAACCATTGTTTTTAATATATACACACACACACACACACACATAGCTATATTATAGTATATACTGTGTGTGTATGTATATATATATATATACAATATATATATATATATATATATACAATATATATATATATATATATATATATATATATATATATATATATATATATATATATATATATATATATAAAAACTTTTTTTAAGGCTTACTTACCTTAACTACTGTATTGCTCAGTTTCTCAGAATTCTCTGCTAGTCACTGATGGGTGGTTTGCATTTAAGCAGCTGTGGAGGGAGCTGTTCAGGTGCTGAAATAAGGAATGCTAGGCCTGTTATTATAAAGCAAAAGCTGGAGTGACCTTGAAAAGGGATAGTGAAAAGTGCAGGTGTAATAAGGATTCCAACGGCTGTCTTGTATAACCAATACATTTTTACAGGGAGGAAATATCTAGCTGTGAAATAGGAAGGCTCTGCTCTTGAGACTGTTTCATAGAAAAAGGTGGAGAGAAATTAAATATTTCTTAACCCTTTGTAGCCAAGCTCCCACATTCTCTGCTTTACTTAATAGGACAAGGCAATTATGCAGACTATAATTACATTACAGCACCAAACAGATAGTAGGAGTTAAAAGGCAATTTTAATTGATGGGAAAATAACAAGGAAATATTAGTTCATTATTCTAAATCTAAATTTTAAATTTAAACATTTGAGCCTACTTAAAAAGGGCATTGCAAGGGGTTATGATGTGCAAAGTACCCAAAACCATGGCAACAATGAGATTTTACATTTCACATGTTTAGAACAGTCAGAAGGATGAGTGATGAGTGCTGATTTATGCTTCATCTTAGAGCGTATTGTGAAATAAACATTCTGTCCATTGAACATATTTAGGCTGGTGTGAAAAAAGATGTTTGGTCTAATAGGATGAATATATATGAATATATACAGTATACAGTGTGTATATATATATATATAGTGGGGAAAATAATTATTTGATCCCCTGCAGATTTTGTAAGTTTGCCCACTTACAAAGAAATGAAGGTCTATCATTTTTTTTTATCATAGATGTATTTTAAATGATACAGAGAGATTATCAACCAAAAATCCAGAAAAAATGCTTTAATGCTATAAATTAAGTTGCCGTTTAGTGAGCAAAATAAGTATTTGATCCCCAAGCAAAACATGACTTAGTACTTGGTGGAGAAACCCTTGTTGGCACGTACAGAGGTAAAACGTTTCTTGTAGTTGGTGACCAGGTTTGCACACTTCTCAGGAGGGATTTTGGTCCAATCTTCTTTACAGATCTTCTCTAAATCCTTAAGGTTTCTTGGCTGTCGCTTGGCAACTTGGGAGAAGTGGCTGTGTCTGTGCAGGTGCTGCATCCTAATCAACATAATTGGGACTGTCTACAAGGTGATGAAAGAAACACATGTGCATCCCTGTGCGGGCACAGTCCTCACATGGATGAGCACCTGTGTTATTCGCCCAGTGAACAAGGCCTAAGTCTTATCCTCAAAATTTTTTCTTTGACATTTCTGGCCTAATATGGTACTCAACTTCTCTATTATTTTGACCATCCATGGCAAGCATAACTGCCATCTCCAAATGCATAATTTGGTGAAACATATATATTTTTTTATTTAATTGGTTTAGTGGGCTATGCCCCTAACTCTGGTAATGGGAAAATGATATCATTGACGGCTTTACACATGGTTCTGCCACTGATGCTACTATTTCCAGATCTACTTCTTGCTGGTTGCTGCAATATGCAGAATTCACTAGAACATAGTACTTGGTGACTACCCAGTTATATTACTAAGCATTATGCAGTGACATATGGTTTAAAGATCCAGTGCACTGTCACCCTGTCACATGTGTCCCTGCTGCAGACTACAAGTAGTCAGATTCACACACAGGCATGGTCGGGTCAGGAAGCTGACAATGGAGCAAATGCAAGTAGACAGTATTCAAAAGAGACTGGAGAGCATTTTTCTGCATTATCACATAGCACCATATGTTATGATTTTTAACTAATGTTTGCTTGGAAATGCCTTAAATTCCCTTTTCAGCAAATGTGTTTCCTGCCCTCACACTCCAGTGCTATGTTCTAGCATCATAACATTTGTCCTCATGTACAGTTGTACTGGGGAAAAAGAAAGAATTGTGTCTCACCAGATAAGTTAGAATGCACTGGAAGGCATGATCAGACTCTGATGTGTACTTGACTGCACTGTCACATTTATGCTTTGTTCACACTCTGCAGATATCATCGTCCATGTGAACAAAGCCTTAGGCCCACTGTGTAACTGTTAGTAAGGGGAAGTGGAAGTAAGACTAATGGGAGTTGTTAGTGCAAGTCAATCCAACTAAATATGTATTTCTTTGACTTTTCTTAGCATGCATCTCTGGTAATCGACAATGGAGTCCTTTATGAACCTCTTTTACACAAAATTCTGTGTGCAAAATGTGAATTCCAGTACTTAAAAATCTGAAAAACTACATTAGGATAAATACTTAGCTAAATTGCATACCACAATAAACTAAAGGCACTGACCTGTCTTTAGCTCTCTCAAGTTTTATACATAGTCATATAAAACTTTTAAAAATAGTACATTTTAGCACATTCTTCTTCCTATAGAACCTGTTCTGAGAGACATATAGAATTCTGCCTCTTTGTTCTAAAACTATTTTTTTGCCAGGCTGTCATGCTAATCCTATGGTTTCAATACTTTCTAAGCCACTGACTTGAATAAAATATGTGTATCAGAAATTATGACTTAAGTTTTTGCCATTCTTCTTCTGGTTGGTGCCTTATAAAGTACTAAAGCCAGGCACAACTGAGAAACTATCATTATAAGAAGCAGACCAGCAATGGTAGTATTTGTATATCTCTAAGGATAGGGTTTCAAAAGTGTGTATGTGTGGAAAAAAATTGTAAAATATATTTTCATCTCTTCAGCTGTACAGGGATGGGCAGTGCAATGAGTACTAGTAATGCTTAGGGTAGTATGCACCCAGTTACGAATACCCACAATGCAGTATGCTTGCTTTCAGGCTCTCATAGAGTTTTACAGGCTGCATACTTACTTAGGTACTTACTTGCTTACTTTTACTTACTCCCTATCCTGTCTATGGTTTCATGCATACTGGGTGTTTAGGTGTGGTTAGAATGCACAGGCATATTATCCAGTCCTCCTGCCAGCAGCCTGTAAAACTCTATGAGAGACTGAACGTAAGCATTCTGTGTTGTGATTGTTCATCTCTGGGTGCATACTACCCTAAGCATTAGTAGTACTCGATGCACTGTCAAGCTCCGTACAGCCACAGCACCTTTCAGCCTCCCAGGCATCTCACAGGCTACTGGAAGCAAGGCTGGATGGTGTGCATGTGCCTTCTGCACTGAAATGCTGGAGTCTTGTTCACCAGGGCTAAATGTTCAGTGTGCATGAGGCATAAACCAAAAAGAGACATGCTTTGGAGAGCTAAAGTACTGTGCAAAAGTTTCAGAGAGGTGTGAAAAAAATGCTGCAAATTAGGAATGCTTTCAGAAATAGAAGTATTATTAGTTGTTTTTTCTCAATTAACAAAATGGAAACTAAATGAACAGAGAAGAAATCCAAATCAAATCAATATTTGGTGTGACCATCCTTTGCCTTTAAAACAGCATCAATTCTTCTAGGTACACTTGCACAGTTTTAAAGGAATTTGGCAGGTAGGTTGTTCCAAACATCTTGGAGAACTGACCACAGATTTTTTGTGGATGTAGGCTGCCTCAAATCCTTCTGTCTCTTCATATAATCTCAGACAGACTTGATGATGTTGAGATCAGGGCTCAACATCATAATGCTTACTTTCCTTTGACATTGGAAGTTGTGCAGCAGTGCCATCAGCACAGAACTGGCAGAAACCAGTCGGACCCAGGTACATCCATCTACTGTCCGGAGAAGTCTGGCCACTTCAGTCATGGTCTTCATGGAAGAATTGCTGCCAAAAAGCCATACCACCAATGTGGAAACAGGGGTAAGCAACTCAACTATGTACAAAAACATAGGAACTGGGGTGCAGAACAATGGCAGCAGCAAAGCATGGTAGAGGTTTCTTGCAAGTATGGGGCTGCATTTCTGCAAATGGAGTTAGAGATTTGGTCAGGACCAGCACTGATGAGGAGGCACCGATAGGCACTCGTGGGCACTGTTGAAACTGGACTAAGAATCATGATACTGATTATCAGTGCCCTCATTTTCAGTGTATATATACAGTGTAGTATAGAGACGCTGGTTATCAGCTTTCTTCTTTTTTCCTCATGCTGTCAGCATGAGGAAAGGGGTGCTGATAACCAGCTTCTGTTTACATCTGTGATCAGCTGTGATTGGACACAGCTGATCACATGATAAAGAGTTGCTGATTGGCTCTTTACCTAAGTCTGTGATCAGCAGTGTCCTCAGCAGGCAGGCGGTGGGCGCAATCATGGCTCGCCGTCATATGACAGCGTACCAGAAATAGCTGACCATGCTGCAGCTGTTATTCGGCTATAGCGCAGTTGGCAGGTGGTTAAGTACTATCCTCAGCATAAAGAAAATAAGTCCTGGACGTGATGATTTGGCCCCCACAGAGCCCTGATCTCAACATCATTGAGCCTGTCTGGGATTACATGAAGAGACAGAAGGATTTGAGGCATCTTACATCCACAGAACATCTGTGTTTAGTTCTCCAAGATGTTTGAAACAACCTACCTGCTGAGTTCCTTCAAAAGCTGTGTGCAAATTTACCTAGAAGAACTGATGCTGGTTTGAAGTCAATGGGTAAATATGCCAAATAATGATTCGATTTAGATTTTTCTTTTGTTCACTCAATTGTGTACAATGATGAGATAAAGGAAATACATTTATGAAAAATAACTAACAAATTCTCATATCTGTAGATTACTTATTTTACTACTTCACCAACAGAGGGACATAACAAAAAAATGTTTAGGCTTGGAACTTAAAACTATAGTTATGAAAATGTGATTCTCTCATGTTTTACAGCTTTACTTATTAACACTGAATCTGTTGTTTGTAGAACAAATTAATAAAAAAACAAACAAAAAAACAACAACATTCTTTCAACCTCTTTTTTTTTCCACCCTGTAAATGGAGTAAAATCGGATGGAACAGGGGACGTGTTGATGTTTGTTTGTTCTAACTGCCTTCTAAATTATTTACAAATTATCTAGTAGTGTTGCTTTGAAACTGGTACGATGGCCATGTTGGCTAAATTAATGATCAGTCGTAAATGCAAAAGTCAGAACAGAACATAAATAAAGAAATAAAACAAGGATGCATTTCATTTTATGTTTAAAGACTCTAAGGCCCAGAGCAATTGGAGGTGATACCATGCATACGTTAGCTGTACTATGTATTGTAGGACAAATGCTTTCCTGAGATCAAAGGAGGCTTTTGCCATCAGAATAAGGATATGGTGTAAAATAAATTGTGTAAACAAATCTAAAAGAAGTTTGATATAATGTGAAATGAATACTTTATAAGCATTTTTTTTTAACTAGATCTTTTTGTGGTCACTGCCTTCTGAGATTTTACTTAGACTTATGCCTAGTACACACGATGAGATTATCGGACGAATGATCGTCCATTTTTTATTTTCAATAATTTTTATTTTCAAGAGTACAAAGGACCAAAATCTCAGTTTTTCATTGTGCATCATACAGCGTCTTTAGGGAGTCATACATTTAATACATTCGAGGAAGCGTCCATTTTTTGGGGGGATGCTAGTCTCCATAGCGAAAACAAATAGGTTACCGAAGTATGAAAATTCTTGCACGACGGAATAAAAAAGTTGGAAGTGATGTAATGTGTTGTTGTGTATATATATATTGTATTTTCAGATGAAACCTGTACTGATTGATCGAAAATCGTACGATCTGGTATCGTACGAGAAAAATTTTCGTGCTTGTCCCTTCAGAAAATTTCGGACGACAGCTGTGTACTAACAATCAGATTATCATACGATCGATTTGAAAGTAGTATTTTTTGTACGATATTCTGATCGTATGTACAGGGCTGAAGGCTTATAGTGATAGCGCAGTAAGCAATTTTCACAGCAGTAAACCATATTTTATTTACTATAGTAAGACCAATGAAAGTTAAAGTGTTACTAAACCCACAAAAGTAAAATCAGTCTGCATACGCAGTAAAGCATGCTCGTTATACTCATTGTGGAACCTAAGGGGGTAATCTTCTGCATTGTGTAAAAAGGTTGTTTGATCCTGTCTTCTCTGATCCTCCCCTTCTTCCACTGTCTCCATTCCATCTCCTGATAAGACAAGGCCTTTGGAGTCACTCTGCACATGCTCAGTTTGGTGTGTATTGCTAGTTTTTTTTTTTTTTCCTGGGAGGGTGCATGTGATCAACATATGGCCAATTAGCACTGTCCAGACAGAGGGTAAACAGTCATGCAGCCTCATAGGACAGTCATAGTATAATGAAAACGCCTCCTACAGGCTTTAACCAGACCAATAAATCACAAGACTGCTATATATTGCTGATGAGAAAAGGTATTTAGCAGTTTAAATTTACTAAAATAATTGAATTTCCATGTTCTCTGTACTGTGGGAGACCAGATAAAGTGAATGCAGAGTCCTGCGTTTAGTGACACTTTAATTTCTAACATCCTAGTTGCTGTGGGTTAATTCACTTTTCACATTTGTCTGCTTTTTCAGAGAAGCATGACAGTGTTCAAGATGAACTGTCAGTAAAAGATTTGAGAACTGTTGCAATTATTGCCAAATACCTGTATTAAACTCATATTATCATTTTAAAATTAAATCTAATCGTTGACAGTGATGAAAAACTTATTTTTAAATGTATTAGGTTTGTTGTACTTTAATTTAGCTAATTTCTTTTGACAAGTAGCTACCGACAAGAAACAACTGCTTTCTGTGTTAAAGCAACATTCTCTCTATACCAGTGTAAGGCATCGCTGCCCTTGAGTCACCACTGTTCTACAATCAGCAATATTCCTGCTCCATACTGATTGAATATTTTTAGTAGGGACATGTCAGACTGCAGTACAGGGACTGCAGCTCTCACATTGAAAGGATCAATGGTCTTAAAGGTAGTGTTGACAACCATCAGTATTTTTACTGGCAGACAGTAAAAAACAAGCATGTTTCTCCTGACAGTAAATGCCAGTGATAGGAAAATGTTGCCAGTAAAAAATATGGCTGTGAGGCTCGGCATGCACAGTCTCGGTCTGGAGCCAGCTGAGACCATCCAAGTGCATGCTACAGTGTGTTCAGGTGGCACCCGCCCGGGGCGGGTGTGATGCCGAGCAGAGCCCCCGGAACCTTGTGTGTGGGTTTGTGGGATGGGAGTGAGGCAAGATGGGAGAGGGACTGTCAGTGCTGTTTGGACTGGAGTGGACTGAAGGGACCAACTGACATGGAGAGAGACTGTCACTGTGACTCAGGAGTGGATGTGTCAAGTTAGTAAGGTGTCATCATCGTCTGTGCTGCTGCATACTGCTGTCAGTGTCACTGTGAGTGTCAATTTCATATGTGCGTGCCAGCATATTCTTTCTTCATTTCTTACCCATCTGAAGTTACTTACTATATTGAAAAAAAATTAAGAAATATGTTTTTTGTCTTCATCATTACCTTAAATCGCATTGCTAATTGCATATTATACTTTTTTGCAGCCTAAACGCCCAATGAGTCAAATTCAAAACACTAACAATAACATAAAAAGCCATATACAAATCTGCCCTGAGCTACATCACCAATCCTATCTCCAAATATCACCAAAACCGTCCTCTCCACTCCCCCCAAAACCTTCTGCTCTCTAGCTCCCTTGTCTCTTTCTCCCATGCTCATCTCCAGGACTTCTCCAGAGCCTTTCCCATCCTCTGGAACTCCCTACCCCAATCTGTCCAGGTATCTCCTACTCTATCCACTTTTAGGCGATCCCTGAAAACTCATCTCTTCAGGGAGGCCTTTCCTGTCTTCAGCTAACAATCGAATCTTCTACTTCCCTTGTCAGTTCATCCCTCACAGTTACAACCTTTTCACTAGCCCCTCCCTATTAGATTGTAAGCTCGCAGGAGCAGGGCCCTCTTAACCCTATTATGTTGTTGCTCTATTGTCTCTCCCTTTATATTGTAAACAGTTGGGACTATATAAATCCCGTTATAATATTAATAGTAAATACTGGAATTTGCACTTAAAACTGTAATTTTGTGACTTTTGGAAATGTCAGTAAAAACTTGGCTGTGCCAGTAAATTTGGGGTGTTGTGTCAGTAAATTTTAATCTGGTAGGTTGGCAATGCTGCTAAAAGTCATAGTGGGGTACAGTGACCAGTTGATTCCAGTTTATTTCTGGGGAGAAGATCTATCTACAGCTTATAGGAGCTTCTACCAAAAATAGGATGGACTAACGGCATACCAATTAAAGTGAAACTGAACTCAGAAAGTGAAAATTGGCTATGCTGTAGGTAACATTTAGAAGTGTTACTTGTGCCCTGAAAGAGTTACCATTTTCTGAAATTCCTCCTAAAAACTACCAGTATGTCTATTGATATGTGAGGGTGCCTAGGCACTCCTGTGTCCACAGTCTCATTGCTGTATGTTGTAATACAACTAAAGCCCTGCTGCCTGCTAACTAGCCATTTTTCCTCTGTCTGCCTATTTTGGGCACAGCCTGAAGAGTTCAGTTTCTCAGTTTCTTAGTTATTTCCTTAGTTTAATTATGTCTAAACTGAAGAAAAGATTCAATTCTACCTTTAACATGAAACCACAGAGCAATGTCTGTTGCATAGATGACATCCTTCTACTCTGGAAAACAACACAAGAGTAATTAGTAACATTTAAGAAAATTCACAAACGTTACCCGACCATAAATCTTACTACAGCCTTTTCAATGTCACATAAAATGTCCTGAACATCACATTTTCCATCCAGGAAAATACAGACTAGTTGTATCACAAAACAAGCTGTTATCCAATCTAGCGAATCTGGGACAGCTTTCATTCAATATACATAACAATGATGGCTTTATTTATTAAGCTTATTATCAAGGGTATTGTTCATAGTTCGCTTATAGACAGATCTACAGAGTCACTTAGACATTCAGAGACCATTTCAAATTATGTTTGGGTATTACTTACAATTAAATGCTCTACTAAAAACAGGCCATAATTTACAAGAACAATAAACTGAATAGAAAAATATTTTAACTTCTTAACTGTGCGTCTTGCTTCCTACAAACAACCTTCTGATATAAGGAAAGATATCATCATAGGTGCTTTATGCACAGTAAATTAAAAATTGAAGATGAGAGCTATGCCCACTCATTTTAGGCATAGAAAAAATACAAAAATCAGATTCCCAGTGGTGCACAACCTAGGCTATTTCTCCCTGCCTTATTATAATGAAAAAAACAAAAACAAACACCCCTTCAGATGACTATATATTGAGTAAACAGAACACAAAGTGAGCATAAGAATGAAGCACCAACAGTTTAAAATCAATACAAATCATTGCAACATACCAGTTGGAAAGCACATCTACAAACTGGTCCATAGCATGGTGCATGTGAAAGTAATACAAGGAAACTTAAAAAAATCAAAACAAAGTTAAAATATGGGAATAGAAAGTAAAGTTTAATGCACTAAAGAAGAGTTCCGTATGGGTAAAGAATTCATGTCACTACGTTAATTGCTTTGATGTATGTTGTACTAAAACCCTACTTCTGTTCTTTTCACGTCGAGTTGGTACTAGTAATCTATTACCATTAATATGTGTCTATTTTTAATTATCATGGTTGTATTTTATCAGTATAGAGGGGTTGATTTACTAAAACTGGAGAGTGTAAAATCTGGTGCAGCTCTGCATAGAAACCAATCGGCTTCCAGGTTTTGTCAAAAGCTTAATTGAACAAGCTGAAGTCAGAAGCTGATTGGCTACCATGCACAGCTGCACCAGATTTTACACGCTCCAATTTTAGTAAATCAACCCCATAGTGTTTTTGTTTAAAATGTGTGTATATTTTATAGTCTATTTGCATATATTTTTATGTTTCCATATTTAATATGCCTAATGGAGGGGTAGTATTTAGATAAAAGTCAGTTCCTGATTATTTAATAAAAATGTGCATTTGTTTTTGTGTCCTCTGCGGACACACTGTCATACCTCTAGAATGCCAATAGGGACTGCATGTGAAAACCCTTCAAAGCTGATGAATACTTATCTTGGAGTTTATCACTTTTGGGGGATGTGCACAAGGCAGTGTATGTTCGGATCTCTTAAGCATTCGTAAGTGTTCCTAAATCTTGCGTTTTACATGTTTAAATTAGTCATCACAGTATCAACATTACTTATTGCCTTATGTACCTATGCATCTCTTGTAGTTAAATCTGTGAAATATGATTTCTGGATGGTTGCTATGTGTCACTGTTGCATTTTGCACATCATAGTCATAAGCCCCATTGTGTCTCAATATAACGTATTTTTTTGGGAGTTTTGGGAGAGGCCACCAGAAATTTGGGGAGGACATACAGACTGCATGTAGACAGGGAGATATGCAGGATCCATGTTCTGCAATGAAACAGTGATAATCTTTTTGCTCTTGCAATGCATTGCCTACTTGGTTTTACAGTTTATTACTTGGAAAACAATTCATTGTATACAGTAGCATTTTGCAAATCTGTAGTAACAGCTGACAGCAAAAACTCTGACAGTCTCAAAAGCTGCATAGTATGATAATTCCAGACAGTAGCAGGACCTGAAAATAAAGATATACATTAACAGACATGGGCATCTGTATCACAGTAGTAGATGCCTCTGTAGACTCCCACCAATGTCAGATTAAGACAACAGAAAGGACAACCCAATCCAGTTATTTTCACTGAGCATAGAAATATACAGTACTGTATGAATATTCTAAAGGTAGCCATACTCATATTCAAACCATTGCCATATCCAAAGTGTAATTATGTCTACAGCCACCTTAAAATGTGTGCGGTTGCTATGTAAGTGAATGTCTGTTCAATTCAAGGCTGTGTATAATGACTCACTGTATGGTGAATGAAAGGTGTAACTGGAGGAAATATGATAAACTACCTAAATCAGCTCTCAGGTCTCCAGAGTACACCTAATGTTTTTAAGTGTATTTGTATGGTCTGGTCCATTATAGATTTTTTTCCAGGCTCTTCCTGTGAATTACAGATCATTTAATAACCAAGTCCCAAAGCAGAATGCTGTTTCTCACTTATCATAATCTAATATATATTAGAAAGCACATCCAGAGACTGAGTACTTGCTGAGAGAAGTTCCACAGTTTCAGAATACACTTCCTATGTATTAATCCAACCTACACTATCACCATGTATAAACTCACTATCAGCAACCATATTGTACCACACTCTTCTTGCTCCTACATAGTACCACTAAATCATCTCATGATTATGCGCATTATATACACCTTTGCATGTTGTTTTGTTGAAACCAGATGTATACAACATGTCAGATTTAATTACGCCCATTTAAGTGTGTGAAAACAATATTTAAAGTCACTGAAATTTACTCTTTTATATGAAGATTGATTGTGTAGACACTATTGTGTACTGTAGACCTAATGAGCGTTGTTTATTGTTTACAATGAATAATTTCCTTTGGGTTTACAAAAGAAATACACTGATGATTAGCTCGTCAAATCAGTTCCATTTAGATCCAGATACTGGTAAAAAGTACAGTGTAAGACCAATAGAGTGCTTAGTATGTTATATGAAAGGCAGGGGATATTGCTTTACAATGAGAGGGTTAACCATGCATGTGGTGGGGGCACCCAAGAACAGTTGAAGCAGGTTTATCCTGCTCTTTTATTCAGAAAAGCAGTTAATAATCTGTTCATGCAGGAGAGCTTTGAACATAAGCTCCATGGCATAAAACAAAAAAGACTTTGATTTGCCTAGGCTACTATATAAACTTGTGTCCGTTTCTGGCTAACAGGGTTTTTCTACCAGTACATGTACCTTTTTAGTGTCAGCAGTCAGCCTTTTCACCAAGCAAATGGCTCCCACAGCAGAGAATATATATTATATACAGTATCTCACTGTATATACACCTCTCACATATATAATGCATATATAATATTATATACAGTATCTCACAAAAGTGAGTACACCTCTCACATATATATATATATATATATATATATATATATATATATATATATATTATCTCACAATGTGAGTACACCGCTCACATTTTTGTAAATATTTTATTATATCTTTTCATGTGACAACACTCAATAAATGACACTTTGCTACAATGTAAAGTAGTGAGTGTACAGCTTGTATAACATTGTAAATTCGCTGTCCCCTCAAAATAACTAATTTTATTAACGTCTAAACCGCTGGCAGCAAAAGTAAGTATGCCCCTAAGTGAAAAGGTCCAAATTGGGCCCAAAGTGTCAATATGTTGTGTGGCCACCATTATTTTCCAGTACTGCCTTAACCCTCTTGGGCATGGAGTTCACCAGAGCTTCACAGGTTGCCACTGGAATCCTCTTCTACTCCTCCATGACGACATCACAAAGCTGGTGGATGTTAGAGACCTTGCGCTCCTCCACCTTTTGTTTGAGGATGCCCCACAGATGCTCAATAGGGTTTAGGTCTGGAGACATGCTTGGCCAGTCCATCACCTTTACCCTCAGCTTCTTTAGCAAGGCAGTAGTCGTCTTGGAGGAGTGTTTGGGGTCGTTATCATGTTGGAATAGTGCCTTGTGGCCAAGGCTCTGAAGGGAGGGGATCATGCTCTGGTACAGTATGTCACAGTACATGTTGGCATTCATGGTTCCCTCAATGGACTGTAGCTCCCCATTTCTTTGTACTCCTCACTGGTTGCTGCCACACACGCTTGACACCATCTGAACCTAATAAGATTATATTGGTCTCATCAGACCACAGGGCATGGTTCCAGTAATCCATGTCCTTAGTCTGCTTGTCTTCAACAAGCTGTTTGCAGACTTTCTTGTACATCATCTTTAGAAGAGGCTTCCTTCAGGGATGACAGCCATGCAGACCAATGTGATGCAGTGTGCGGCGTATGGTCTGAGCACTGACAGGCTGACCCCCCACCCCTTCAATCTCTGCAGCAATGCTGGCAGCACTCATACGTCTATTTCCCAAAGACAACCTCTGGATATGACGCTGAGCACGTGCACTCAACTTCTTTGGTCGACCTTGGTGAGTCCTGTTCTGAGTGGAACCTGTCCTGTTAAACCACTGTATGGTCTTGGCCACCATGCTGCAGCTCAGTTTTAGGGTCTTGGCAATCTTCTTATAGCCTAGGCCGTCTTTATGTAGAGCAAGAATTCTTTTTTTCAGATCCTCAGAGAGTTCTTTGACATGAGGTGCCATGTTGAACTTCCAGTGACCAATATGAGAGAGTGAGAGCTATAACACCAATTTTAACACACCTGCTCCCCATTCATACCTGAGACCTTGTAACACTAACAAGCCACAAGACACCGGGGAAGGAAAATGGCTAATTGTGCCCAATTTGGGCATTTTCACTTAGGGGTGTACTCACTTTTGTGTTGCTTTTGTTTAGGCATTAATGTCTGTGTATTGAGTTATTTTGAGGGGGACAGCAAATGTACACTTTTATACCAGCTGTGCACTCACTACTTTACATTGTAGCAAAGTGTCATTTCTTCAGTGTTGTCACATGAAAAGATATAATAAAATATTTACAAAAATGTGAGGGGTGTACTCACTTTTGTGAGATACTGTGTATATGTATATTTATATATATATATATATATATATATATATATATATATATGCATGTTTTATCCGTGTACTCACTTTTGTGAGATACTGTGTGTGTGTATATATATATATATATATACACACAGTATATATATGCGTGTGTTTTATCCGTGTGCTCAAATGTTATTTTTTTTCTTCTTTCAAGCCCTGTTTTTCATTCAGGTCCATTCATTCACAAGGAACTCTATTATTTCCAATACCTATAGCGTACCCTGGAATAGTTGCTCGGAGTCTGCAATGTGTAGTAAAGCATGCCTCCCAATGATGCATCACAGATATACTTAGCTCTGATAAGCTTCTGACATTTATACATACATAGATTTTTATTTTGTGGATATTATTGAAATACTTGTAAGATAGGAGGCTAACCAACTTAAAGTCAGTCTGAAAACAGCATGAAAAATCCATTATGCCTCAGGTGTATTGGATTCTGAAAAGCAACACAACATGATGCAGTTTGTTGCCTAAAGTCACACATACCCGTAGAATTTTACAGCTAGACAAATACTGCAGAAATTTAAAAAATACATTAATGAAATAAACTGTAGAACACTTTGCCACTAGCGTCATCTTCCTCTATCAAGCAAATAAAATCATAAAGACATACCTTGGTTTTTATGTTTATGGTTTCATGTATTTATGATGTTTGTTTGACATTGTTCGATCTTCTGTATGTCTGCACTTTGTATAGTGCTGTGAAAGATATTATAGTATATAGAGAAACTATAATAAATACACATAGCCTAGAAATATTGAAAACAGTAATGTCTTAATACCCGCCTCATTTAGTAAATCACCACATTAATGTTTAGCGTACCTGAAGGATAAAATAAAGGATCTAAAATGGCTATATTTAGCAAAATGAATGAACAGCGCAACAGAAAACTAAGCATTGCTATGGAACTCCAGGCTGCTGACTGCAAGGCAAAGAAACATGCGCTTTGTCATTATTTTATTGATGCACATCTAGAAAAAAACCTGTATTGCATTGATTGCTTAAATACAAAATGATAAGTGTACAGTGCTTAAAAAAATTGCATTGGATATTAAAGTGCAGAAAACATTGGTTCAGTTTGTAAATTAATATAATAGATTGTGGGATATGATATACTGTATGTATTTCTAACCCTTTCACTGCACACACATATTAAAATGCATATTTTGTACATAAAAATGCACTTAAACCCTCAAACATTATATATTTTCTGAAAGCTGAGACCTTGTAGAATGCAATGGTGGTAGTTGCAATGTTTTTTGTTACATGATATTGTGCTACTCAAACTATTTTTTAGTGCACACAACCACACTCTTATCTTTATTTATTTATTCTTGTAAAATATATAACAGGAAGTCGTGCTGAGTATATTATATATTTATTATATATATATTTATATATATATATTTTCTGAAAGCTGAGACCTTGTAGAATGCAATGGTGGTAGTTGCAATGTTTTTTGTTACATGATATTGTGCTACTCAAACTATTTTTTAGTGCACACAACCACACTCTTATCTTTATTTATTTATTTTTTGTAAAATATATAACAGGAAGTCGTGCTGAGTAAATAGATGTTAATTATGTTAACCCCCAACAACTATGGTGCCAAAACTGTACATAGGCAATGCTTTAAAACCTTTATAACTCAATTTAGAAGAACCTGTGAATGATGGATCTTGAAATATTGCTTTCACAGTAGCAATACTTTTAGATACAAAACTTGTTAAACCTGAAAATTGCATAGGCCTACCAAACATTGCAAAACTATGGTTCCAAAATTCTCCATCTTAGAGTTAACATCTTAGAGTTAACATTAAACGATGATCCTTGAAGTATTGCTCCCAATTCAACTATAATTATAGATATCAAATATGTTAAAGACCCAAAATTCATCCGCACTCTGTTGAAACTGATTAAACACAGAGCAGCCAGGATTTGACAGCTATGAACCCATGTGTTTGGAGCCGAGCACTTCGAGATTCATACTTCACAGGGGAAATTAGCAAACCCTCTCAATCTTGACACCTGCCATGATGGTCCTGGGTACCCTGGGAGCACAGGTATTCCTGGGGCACATGGCGGAAATGAGAGGGGGGGTGATGAGGTAGGAAACAGATCATGATAGCTGTATTTAGGCTATAATTGCTGACCTCGTTGTATAAATAGTTGTCTGAATGTCATGCTGATCCTCTATCTACAATATGTTTTGAATTGTTTACCCAGGACAAGTATACCCAACACAAGTTCTGGCTTCACTTCTTTCACTTTTTGGACAGACACAAGTCCATCTAGTTCAACCCAAAAAAAAAAAAATTATAATACGATCCCATATACACAAACCTATACCCACAGTTGATCCAAAGGCAAACAACCCCAGAAAAGCATGCTGCAATTTGCTACTGCAGGGGAAAAAATTCCTTCCTGATCCACCGAGAGGCAATCGGATTCTCCCTGGATTAACTTTACCTATAAATGTTAGTACCCAATTACAAGTATATTCTGTACATTTAGGAAGGAATCCAGGCCTTTTTTAAAGCAATCTACTGAGCTTGCCAGAACCACCTCTAGAGGCCTTTCCGTACTGTATTTGGAGATGAATTCTTTTTTCCTCTAGACGTAAAGTGTGCCCCCTTGTCTTCTGTGATGAATAACTCAACACCAAGTTTACTATATGGACCACTTATGTATTTGTACATGTTGATCATATCCCCCCTTAACCACTTAAGCCCTGGAAGGATTTACCCCCTTAATGACCAGGCCATTTTTTGCTATAAGGCACTGTGACACATTAACTGACAATTGCACGGTCATGCGACATTGTACCCAAACAAAAATTTTTCCCCACAAATAGAGCTTTCTTTTGGTGGTGTCACGGAACGTCCCACACTCCGCTTGAGTGCTTCCGTCATATACCACTTCCTCCCAGTCTGTATACAGATATCAGATATTCCAACCTCTCTGAGCAGAAAACAAGGCGACACTTGCTTCACTGCTAACATGGACTGTTTATTATGAATCAAAGTTACAAGACTTTATATGCCGTTGGAACCTCCTCTAACAATACAACTGTAACTTAATTAACATGAGCTAATTATCTAATCCTTTATACAGCCCAGGTGACTGAGACATGACCTTTCGCCCAGACTTGTGGTCACCAAGCTTCACACAGTTATATCAACATAATAGCAGTCGTCCCGTCTCCTACATTGTATAGAGGACAATGTCATTAGCTCATTCAATTAACATAAACACAGGTTGATGACACCAGCATCTCCTCACAGGATGTGTCCCAACAGAATGAATCCATTGAAAATCCAGGGCCCATAATCAAAAGGCAACAGGCTTGCATACAGTCCTCTCCAACAGCCTCTGTTCTGGCTAGGTCTGTCACATTTCTCCCCTTTTGGCAGGAGACTAACACAGGAGGAGACCCCAGACGGGTTGACTCCGAAGTTAGTCCATAGTTCTAGTCCTCTACTGCCTGTACCCACACAGTACCCCAAACAAATTGTTCCAAACAGAGTATTACTCACCCAGCCAACCTCTGCCTCTCTCAGAGAACATATCTGCCGCTGGGGAGAGGCCTGGACTGGCTCTTCTCCCTGGAATCCTTTCTGCCGCTGGAGAGAAGACAGGGTGTCTGGGCTCACTCTGTCATGCTGTTGGGGATCGGGGCCCACTGCCCAGCATCCCTGGGGTATACAGGTGGAGACTGAAGTCCCATCCACCTTCACAGGAAATCTATCCTCTGTTAGTTGAGGGCAGAGTCCAGCAGTCCTCGGCCCTGTTGCCAGCCCTTCTGCTGGAAACCCCACACCATCTGTTCCGGCTAACTGTTGGAGAGAGAGGCCGACTGCCCCGCCTCCCTGGAACTCTGTAGTTGTTGCCGGTGCTGGGCAGAGGTTGGTAGCACTCTGCCCTGTTGCCAGCACTTCTGCTGGGGACTCCACATCCTCTGCTCCGGCTAACTGTTGGGGCAGGAGGCTGGCTTCCTCCACTCCCAAACTGTGTAGCTGCCATTGGGGAGGTGAGCCGGCTGCTTCCTTTTCCATTCCCTCATCTGGCTGCTGAGACGACATGTCGATGGTACTGTCTCCCAGGTACACGGATCTTTGCTGGGGAGGAAAGCCCACTTCCTCCACCCTGGCCAACTGTTGGGAAGGGACAACACACACCTCCTCTCCCTTCTCCCCCTGTATCTGCTGCTGGGAAGTGATTGCCATCTTCTCAGCCTGAGCCTCCACAATTGCTGCAGGTGTGGGGCAGAGGTCTTGGACCCTCTGTCCGGTTGCCAGCACTTCTGCTGGGGGTTTGCCAGGTGGTTCCTCCTCTACAGAAACGTCTATTAAATCCCCAGTCTCTGGAATTGGTAAAAGTTTGGGACAGAGGTCTTGGACCCTCTGTTCAGTTACCAGATCTTCAGCTGGAGAAGTTTGTTTTAACTCCATAGATGCTGCTGGCAGAAAATCACATGTCCCTGTCAGTGTTGTGGGAGAAAGGCCGACTACCTCTTCTCTCAGGAAGGCTGAAGCCACTGTTGGTGCTGGGCAGAACACAGTGAACTTTGGCCCTGATAGCAGCTCTTCTGCTGGAGGCTCATCAGGTTGTTCTTCCTCAGCAGAAAAGTCTATCAAATCCCATGTCTCTGCAACTGATGTCTGGGGATAGAGGTTCACCATCTCCTGTCCATGGAACCCAGAAGATGCTATCATTTCTGGGCAGAGGTTAGCAGAGCTCTGCCCTGTTGTCAGCACTTCAGGTTCGGGGATGGCAATCTCCGGATTTTTCACTGCCGATTCTCTGGCATGCTGCTGAACTTGTTCTAGCAGTTTCCTGTATGCCCTTTCCAGATGCTGTTCCTTCCTTAGCAAATGGTCCAGATCAGGTTTGAGCTCTGAGACCCCTGCAAGACCGAGCATAGACTCTCTATAGTCTCTCAGGTCCTCAATGTCAGGTTCCCCTTCATCGCCAAACATAAAAAGATTTGTAAGGCTCTCCCACAGCAATCCAGGGCCGCCAAAGTCATATCCCTCCGGAGAGCATTCTGTTGTCTCCCCTAAATATCCCTCCTCTGAGTGCCATTGCAGAGCCCGATAACGATTGTCCAGCTCTATCTCCTGCTGGACCAACCTGTCCAACTCAGTCACCCATTGCTCCTGGGGCTGCTCTCCCAGGGAATGCCATCCGCAATGCCCGTTGGTCACTGGCCCGTTGCTCTTGGGTTGGAAAGCACTTGCCCTGTTTTATACCAGCGAGACGGAGGGCTGCAATCCAGAGCTCCACCCGAATTTGCTGCCTAAGCTCCAGGTATTCATCCTCAGACACAGTCCTGGTGTATGTTGAAAGGATGATCCGCAGCAGCCCCGGGAATTCTGATGCCAGGTCCATATCTCCGCTGGGATGACTGAAGTCTGCTATGCTGATCTTGGATCCAGTTGGAGGTTTGGATGTCCCAGACTTCAGGAAGCTTTCCCGCTGCTTGTCACCAATGTCACGTAACGTCCCACACTCCGCTTGAGTGCTTCCGTCATATACCACTTCCTCCCAGTCTGTATACAGATATCAGATATTCCAACCTCTCTGAGCAGAAAACAACCCAACGGTCAAGTCTACACTACTCTATATCGCAAACCCTCTTCGGGCAATACAATCCTACACGCCCAGAGCGCCCACCCTGAGCCTCTCCTTAGAAGTATTCCATACAGCCAATATGTTAGGATTAAACGTAACTGTACCCGTGAGGATGATTTCTTTAGGGCGGCACATGACCTCTATAATAGACTCTTAGACAGAGGCTACAGCCATTCTTTGTTAAAAAAAGCATTCCATAAGGCAAAGAAACTTAACCGGAAAGATTTGGTTTTTTCCGACAAACCATTGGACTCCAGACAACCCACACGACTCATTACTCAGTTCTCTAACCAGCATACCCAAATCAAAGATGTTCTCAAACAATTTTGGCCTTTACTCACATCTGACCCTATCATTGCTAAACACATTAACACATACCCTGATATCACTTACCGACGTTCTCCCTCTCTTCGTGATCGTTTGATTCACAGCCACCATTCTACCGACACTGCACATAGGCCTACTGCCACCGGCACCTATCAATGTGGTAAATGCGACATATGTGCATTTGTTGCCAATTCCCAAGTTGTTAACTTACCTGATGGAAATACACACACCATCAGACACTACGTTACCTGCGCCACTGTTGGGGTCGTATATTTGGCTCAATGCCAATGCGGCTCATTCTACGTTGGCAAAACTAAGCGCCCTTTTCAGATTCGCATTCGGGATCATATAAAACCACTATACAAGAACATCACTACTACAGCCATTAATAGGCACATCGCTGCCCAACATAACTCTGATCCCCACGTCATTTTGTTTTCCGCACTTGAACATATTCCTCCACATGTAAGAGGCGGTAGTACTGATAACCTATTACTACGACTTGAAACTAAATGGATTCATACATTAAATGCCACTATCTTCCCAGGACTCAACGAATATATCAGCTTCAAGCCCTTTCTTTAATATTTATTAGTAAAAATATTTTTACACATCATATATTCTCCTTTTCCTATGCCCACTCCCTAGACAACGTCGTTTGTGGTTCTCTTTTTTCATCTCATCCCTACCTGTCTCCCTCTCTCTCTGTCCCCTACCCCCTTTCTATTTCTTTATTTTTCCGAGCCTCCTGATTTTCTTCTCTTTTTTTGTTGCCATGGCTCCATCTGGGGTTTCCTCCATAAAGTCCCCCCCTGAAACAAATGCTTAATAGTATGTTATCTGCATTTGCTATAAATTTATTTTTTCTTATAAGTTCTTATATTGACTTAATATCTTTGATACCCTGTCTAACATACAAGTGTATCTCGTTTGTATTCATTTATTATACTAAACCCTTTTTGTCAGTATTGAATAACATCTTTTGACATATTTATCGCAGTATATAAGCTCCGCTATAGGATTGTGTTTTTTTGTTTTTTTGTTGTTTTTTTTGATGCATTTTATCCTGTCTTGTATTCTCAATTTTTTGGTTACAAATCCCACTGGTATACTAGGACCCAGTGGTTCTCTATGCACACTACACACATTGTGGCTGGACGTCGTGGGCTGACACACAGGTACCTCCCACTTTCCCCAGCGACCCCTGTGGATCGTCGGGCAGTATAGGCCTTGTCCCCCTACCCTGTGTCTCAGCACACTACCCCCCATGCCCCGTCGTGCCCCACCACCGTCCTGCACTCATTCTCTGGCGCCTTGGCTAGCTCCTGATTGGGGGAGGAGGCTTATGTGTGAGGGGTGGGCAGTCACTGTATGGGCTCTCCCCGTTTGGGACTGACATGGCCAGCGCTGTTTTTGCCTGTACGGACGCCAAGGCGCAGACCTCTGTCTGCCCCTGGGTGCCCACGTCTGTTCTCAGACTTTTCGGCCCCCTTTCTCCATCGGCAGATTGGATGAGGCGACACCTTGGCACCTCCCATTCCAGGGTTGTTCGCCTCCCCATTCGCCACACGGTCCGTACGTTCTGAGCATGCGCGCGCGGTGCATGATGGAACACGTAGTTCCGAGGCACCGTGCAGTGCGCAGCTGTGGATACCCCTCGTTAAGCGTCCGCACACCTGATCATTATCTGATCGGGTGTGGGGGGCATACAAGTAACCGGCCAGTCCCTCAGTTCCTTGATGGACGAGGGACGTGCCTGCATATGCTCTGCACACAGCTACAAGGTAAACTCCTGTCTTTCAAAATACCTGTACTTCATGTTCTCTACATGAATTACTTATTATGCTTTTACACATCTCTTAGGATCCACCTCGATACCTGCCTTCTACCTTGCTGGTCAATATTGATCCTTTCAAGCAACATTGTCTGCACCATGATGGATTTGGTAACAGACTTCTTTCCAGCAGTCTTGCCTATGCTTAGATACATCTTAAAACATTCATCTCTTTCGTTTTCTTGATTTTTTTTTCCCCTTTTTTTTCCCTTTTGTCCTTTTACATCCTATACAGGACATATCGTAATTTCCATCCCTTTTAACCCCAGGACAGATATTACTTACCTGTGAATGTGCTGCTATGAGAATTTCTCTCTACAGCCGATATTACTAAGTAAGTACAGGCATATCTACCTTATATGACCCTAGTTACCAATAGCAACACCCCTAATGTTATTCATTCCTTTAATTAGGCTTGGTCTAATTGGATTGCAGACCTGGTCCAATTTTGATGTTTTCTCCCTGGCTGTGTGCACACACTTACTACAGGCACCTCGTGACCTTGTTTCTCTACGGTTTTTAAACATACATGTAAGTTTGCACTCTCCCTTCTAGAGATATAGATATATTTATTTCATATTTATATATATACATTTTACGTATTCTTTTTAATATAATGCACAGTTGTGCAATCCTTTATCTCTAGAGTATTATTACAAGTGCATTATGACTTATGGCTATCCTTACATTCCTTTGCCAGGTCTACTGTATGCCCCCTGCAGGCATAATTTACGGCGCGACCTGCCCGCTCCCTTACGGGGATCCCCTCGGGTGGCTGTGTTTTCCCTTCCCCTTTCCTCCTTCCCCTCTCGGGCACTGACGCCCCAGGTATGTTTGCATTATCGGTATTTTGTGTGGAGCCTATGGTCGCATAAATGTCCAGCCACGATTTTAACTCTTTACTGTCTACACCATGCAGTGTTTGGTTAAATTATTGTTCTTACTATGTTTTTCATGTTTATTACACAGAACTGTCTTATTTATCTATCTTATGAGCTCCTGTTCCCTGAAGAAGCCAATGTCTTGGCGAAACATGTAGGAAATCGAGCCCTTCTCCTTTAAACGGCCATTTTCCATCTGGCCCATTCTACCATCCCTAGGGTCACTTACAGTACATGTACCCATAATCTCTTTTTTTAAGTATAACATGAATTGTTTGTAATGTATATTTTGTCTATGTTAGATTATCAATAAATTTTGTATTTTTTATTATTTTTTTGCTTCTTACACTTTTTCTTGTTTATTCCTCTTTGAGAAATCTATTTGACTATAGCACCGCCATAATCCCCCGTCCACATACCCATTAAATATTTGATTATTTTGGGGATGAGGTGCTGCATCCTTTGGTACCATCTAGCCACCCTTACATTTTTTGAGCAGAAAACAAGGCGACACTTGCTTCACTGCTAACATGGACTGTTTATTATGAATCAACGTTACAAGACTTTATATGCCATTGGAACCTCCTCTAACAATACAACTGTAACTTAATTAACATGAGCTAATTATCTAATTCTTTATACAGCCCAGGTGACTGAGACATGACCTTTCGCCCAGACTTGTGGTCACCGAGCTTCACACAGTTATATCAACATAATAGCAGTCGTCCCGTCTCCTACATTGTATAGAGGACAATGTCATTAGCTCATTCAATTAACATAAACACAGGTTGATGACACCAGCATCTCCTCACAGGATGTGTCCCAACAGAATGAATCCATTGAAAATCCAGGGCCCATAATCAAAAGGCAACAGGCTTGCATACAGTCCTCTCCGACAGCCTCTGTTCTGGCTAGGTCTGTCACAGGTGGTATTTGATCACCTCTGCGGTTTTTATTTTTTATGCTATAAACTAAAAAAGAGGGACAATTTAAAAAAACAATATTTTGTACTTTTGCTATAATAAATAACCTATAATAAAAACAAATTTCTTCATCAGTTTAGGCCAATACGTATTCTTCTACATATTTTTGGTAAAATCGCAATAAGCGTATATTGATTGGTTTGCGCAAAAGTTATAGTGTCTACAAAATAGGGGATATATTTATGGCATTTTTATTATTGTGATTTTTTTACTAGTAATGGCGGTGATCTGTGATTTTTGTCAAGGCTGCGACATTGTGGCGGATAGAACGGATACTTTTAACACTTTTTTGGGACCATTGACATTTATAAAGCGCTCAGAGCTAAAAATAGCCACTAATTACTGTATAAATGTCACTGGCAGGGATGGGGTTAACACTAGGGGGTGATCAAGGGATTACCTGTGTGTTCCCTCAGTGTGTTCTAACTTTGGAGGGATAGGACTGACTGGGGAGGAGACATATAGCTGTTACTACTTAGTAGGAACACACAGTCTGTCTCTATTCCCCTGACAGAACTGGGATTTGTGTGTTAACACACAGACCCCTGTTCTGGCTCTGTCAGGAGCGATCGCGGGCGGCGGACATCGCGCCTGCCTGCCACGTGCATCTGCTCCAGAGACACGCGGCAGGCACGTGCCTGCCACATCCATTTAAAGTGCCGAAGTACCGCAGCCGTGCCAACCTGTCGCAATACAACTGCGACGGCTGGTCGGCAAGTAGTTAATCTTCTCTTCTCAAGAGGGAATAGATTCAGTTGCTCTAATCTTTCCTCATGGCTGAGCTCTTCCACGCCTCTTATCTGTTTGGTTACCCTTCTCAGCACTTTCTCCAGTTCCCTGATTTCCTTTTTGAGAACCGGTGCCCAAAACTGAACTGCATATTCCAGATGAGGTCTTACTAATGATTTGTACAGGGGCAAAATGATATCTCTCTCTCTGGAGTCCATACCTCTCTTAATACAAGAAAGGACTTTGCTTGCTTTGGAAATCACAGCTTGGCATTGTGTGCTATTATTAAGCTTATGATCTACCAAAACCCCTAGATCCTATTCCACCACTGATTCGCCCAGTTGTACTCCCCCAGTATGTATGATGCATGCATATTCTTAGCCCCCAAGTGCATAACTTTACATTTATCAACATTGGACCTCATTTGCCACTTAGTTGCCCAATTAGACAGTGCATTGAGGTTGGCTTGTAAATTGGAGACATCCTGTAAGGACGTTATTCCACTGCATAGCTTAGTGTCATCTCCAAAGACAGAAATGTTACTTTTAATCCCAGTCCCTATATCATTTATAAAGATATTAAAAAGTAAGGGTCCCAGCACTGAACCTTGCGGTACACCACTGATAACCTTAGACCATTCAGAGTAAGAATCATTTACCACTACTCTCTGAATTCTGTCTTTTAGCCAGTTTTCTATCCATTTACAAATTGATCTTTCCAAGCCTGTAGACTTTACCTTACACATTAGACGTGTGTCAAACGCTTTTGCAAAATCTAAGTATACCACGTCCACCGCCACCCCTCTGTCCAAGGTTTTACTTACCTCCTCATAAAAAGAAATCAGGTATGTTTGACAACTTCTGTCTTTCAGGAATCCATGCTGTCTGTTGCTTAAAATATTTTTTTCCAGCAAGAACTCATCTATGTGGTCTTTTATTAAACTCTCAAGTATCCTCCCGACTATAGAAGTTAAACTAACAGGTCTATAGTTACTTGGTAAAGACTTTGATCCCTTTTTAAATATGGGCACCACATTGGCCTTATGCCAATCCAGTGGTACCATTCCAACCATTAACGAGTTCCTAAATATTAGAAACAATGACCTTGAAAAGACAGAGCTCAATTCTTTTAGGATGCGTGGGTAGATGCCATCTGGTCCAGGTGCTTTATCCACCTTTATTATGTCTAAATATTTCTGGACCATATCACTTTTGAGCCATTGTAGATCATTGGGGGCTATGTCACTACCGCCCCAATTATGGGCATGAGCTACCCCATGCTCCATTGGATGAACAGAGCAGAAGAAAGTATTTAATAAATTTGCCTTCTCTTTGTCCCCAGTCATCCACTCTAGATTATTTTGTAAAGGGCCTTCATGCTGAGACCTTTTAGCTTGCTGGACCCTGCTTTTGGTTCCTTTGGTGGCCGCCCTGACTGACCTCTTGTATATACTCCCAGTATATATGCATGAACTTACACATGCATTTTTACAGTTTTCAGTTTCTGGACTAATCGGTTTTACTTTCAAGGTAACTGTGCTTTGCGCCTTTTTACTTGTATTATTCATGCTCAGACCTGACCTTTTTACTATTAATATATTTGTAGACTTTTTTGGGGTTTGTCCTACTATCTTTTGAAATCTGTCGTTCATTTAGAATTTTTGCATCCTTGATTTCTTTTTTACATATTCTGTTATATTCTTTGTAACATTTAAATGATGGTAACGTTCCTTCATTTTTATATTTTTTAAAAGCTTTTTTGATAACCCAATCTGTATACATAGTTTCTCCATAATCCCACAAATAGTCAATAAAAATATATCAGCATATCCAGTGTGTTGTAATGGTCATAGGCCACATAAGCATGACTTTTTGACACCTGCTGATCACACAGACAATGGTTTTTATATCCTGACTCTTATATCTATACAATGACCATGTGTTAGTTAATACTTTTGTAGCACCCTGATGTTTAGGCAGGGTTGCTATTAAATGTATTTGCCAAGTGATAGTTGCCTTGGCCAATTATTAGGAGGTCAAGTGATTTCACCATAATTCTGGAATTGCAGCACTTCTCTCTTCTGCCACTAGATGGCCAGGTATCTGGTGACATTAGTTAAGACAAGGGCACTGCAAGGACAGATTAGGAATGAATGGGGTGTCTCAGCCAATGGGCAGGGATTTTCTTGGGTCCCTTGGCGTGCTGGAAGAACCTTTTTATTTGGGTGGAGTCAGGTGACGTGTGTTGTATTGCCCCGGGCTGCTAGGCCAGAAACCTAAGGCCTATCCCAGGGAATTCTTGCTGCTAGACTGGCTGAGAGCCTATCCAGTAGTAGTGACAGGGTTGGGACTGCGGGCTTGTAGTCCAACCAGAAGTAACAGTTCCACCGACCGGGGAACCCGTTATGGTCGGAGGTAGAGGGGAAGCTGTCGCCACAAAGGGACCATCCACCTTGCTACCGGAGACCACAGTGAGTGAGCTGAGGCCAGTACCAGAGCAGACTTCAAGCCAACCGGGGACGGAAAAGAAGAGGGAAAGCATCAGCAAGTGCCAAGTCAGGGACCCAGCAGGACAGCCGAGGTGACGCTTGTGGAGTGCCAAGCCAGGGACCTAACGTGTCAGCAGGGGTGAAGCTTGAGGAGTATCTGTAAGTGCCAAGCCCAGGGACCCAGCAGTGAAGTGGGGGTGACGCTTGAGGATGATACTGAGTGCTACAGTATAGAGCTCAGGGGATCCAGTGGCTAGTGGATCTGAAGCCTAGTGAGAGAGACTGGGAGCTTGTTGAGTGAAGACCCACAGTGAGTGAGTGTGGGGTAAAGAGGACTGTTCGTGTTGCAGATATTTGAATACCTTTACCGTTAGTAACAGCTACAAGATTGTTGCCTTAGGAGACAGCATCCTACTTATACAGAAGTGGTGTCTGTCAGGAGGCCTTCAGCTGTATAGCCGTCTACCTATAGAAGTCTTGGATTCTGCCAATTAACATTACATCTACCTAAGGGTGTCCTGGCCCTAACCCTCTCTCCCACAGTTCTGTTTAAGAGATTATAAATGTCTTTGCATCAAAAAAGTGTCTGGCGCCCACCTGTTCAACTTGCATTACACCCACCATGCCTTGTAACCCACTCTACACTGAAAGATGTCAGCTGTCCTTAACTCTGGAGGTCACCATTGGGCTTCAGGGGCCCCGGGACTTTGCTACACTTTCATTCTATCTGTGCATTTTCCAGTATGTGCACACACACAATGAGACATCAAAGTACAGAAGGACAAACATGTATTTAGCCATTGTTCGCTGTCCTGTCACTGAAAACAGTTGGGTGATAACCTCATCAGCTCCATTATACAAGTTCTCAAGTATTGTAGTTATAATAGCATTGGCTGTTGTAGGAAATACTTGATAATAAAACATTCATTCATGCATAACTACATTAGTCATGATATGTTAGGTAAACAAAGTGCAGAATATTAGCAGCAACCCAAGTGTGCTTGTAGATGAGAAAGAATAGCAGCCACTGCAGTAACTGTAAAATATCCCCTACTTCTTTGTTTTCAGTTCACGTCAGGATTGGCAGTTCACTAGCGCCTAAAATTACTTCTCAGAAAAATCACAACCCAGCATTGTCGTGTTGTATAAGGTAAGCAAACCTCCAGCCTTTAATGCAGGATGCTTATGAAAAATTAATAGTGTGGGCCAGCAGAGGAGTAGGAAGCATTGTAGCCTGCCAGTATACTATATGACTCACTAGGGCTTTTCCACATCTCTTATATATAAGGCTTTCTTCAGTGTACTCAAACAGCATAGCAGAATGACGTGCATTAAATCAATGAAAGTAGCAGGATTGTTTATCTTATTTTGATGAGTTATTGCGCTTTGCATAACCAAATGTACTGGTCAAAACTTTAAAATGCAAACAAAAGTGTAAAATACAAGAACAACATGTACATAAAGAATTGCATTTTTACATTAACTGCACTCTGCTCCGTTTACTTGTTTGCTATTGATCCTCTTAATATGAAAATAAGTTATATAAGGTTAGTGAACAATACAGAAATTAAAGTGTGCAGGGTGACAATCCTGTAAAATCCAATCTATCAGTGATTTGACCACATTGGTAAAGAATTTTCAATGTGTAAAATAATTTAAAGTAGAACTTCAGTCTCCCATTCAACTATTTTTTTCTGTTTCAATATTTTTATTAAGTTTTGAGAGAGTATGACAAGCCATGGTTTTCCCAGGGGCAATATTAAACAGGCACACACAAAAGAAAAAGCGTATGTATGTAGAATGATTAACATAACTATAAACTGTTGCCAGGACCCAAAAGGGTCAGGGTAGAGGAAAGGCAAATAGTACAAGTTATACTGTATTGTCCCCTAAGGGAAATCAGTCTCCATGTAATAGCCGTCATAGTAAGAATGAAGAGGAAAAAGAAAGACAGAGGAGAAATAAAAAGGGGGAAAAAAGAAAAAGAAAGAGAGAAAAAGGAGAGGGCAAGTACCAAGGAGGCGGAACCTGCACAAGCAAAGTTTAAAGTCGACCATAGCTAGACGGGGACAGAGAGAGTACATCATCCAAGGGTCCAAAACTTTTAAGAATTGTGCATGTGAATCCTTCAAAATACTAGACATCTGCTCATCCACCATCAGAGCGGTCTTTGTGGCTTTCACTCCCTGAAAAGCAACAGACGGAGTCTTCCCGGCCTGGGCTATAGTTCGCTTGGCAGATATAAAAAGGTATAAGGCCAATTTCCTCTGATGCGCTAAAAGACCTGGTAAAGGACAATGTAAAAGAGCCAGTCGGGCATCTTTACGGACTGTTACATGAAATAAGGATTGCAATAGGCCAAAGACTTTGGGCCAGAAGCTGATCAGACGTGGGCATGACCACCATATATGTATGACATCCCCTCGCTGACCGCAATTCCGAAAACATCTAGTTCTGCTACCACCAATCAACTATTTTTTAATCCTTATATTGCTAGCATTCGAAAACAGATAGGAAGGTATATGCAATTTACTTGTTTTAACTGTTTCTACATTTATTCAGTTACTTCCTGATTTTCAGGCCTAGGCAAATTATGTCATACATCCCAGGAGTTTTCAGGAGAGAAAGAGGGGTTTTCTCAGCAAAGCATACCTTTCTGCACGCATGATGAAGTGAAGGGCAGATGGATTCAAGGAGGCAAATGCTACATGAACCATCTGTCCTTACTCAAGATGGCCACAGCCAGAAATGATAAGGGGGCATTTTTCAAAGTTATTTGTAAGCAAAATAAACCTTAGAAACATAAATAAATGGATGGGGGTTCTTTAAATATTAAAAATACTTAAGTAATTTTTTTGGTTTGTGGTGCTCAGATACAGTGTATTTTAAGTGATTAGAGGGCTATTTCATCAACGTATTTATGAGTTGATAGGTTTATAGGTTGATAGGAGCCTGGTTCTTTGGCACCTATAGCATGTCAAAGTGTGGTAGACAGCATTTTCATAGAAATTAATGGGAAGTCAATTTCACAGGCGTAACCCTGCTGGGAGACTTTGTGAGCAGGCTGTTTGACTTTTATTTGGTTGCACTAAGTACATCATTGTAGCACAATTATTACAATGTATTTATGCATAAAGCCTGCAACCAGTGCTGCAGAACCCTGAGGTCAAACTGACTTTTTTATTATTTGACATGGGGGGGGGGGATATTTACTAAAACTGGAGCTTGCAAAATCTGGTGCAGCTCTACATATAAATTAGCTTCCAGGCTTTATTGTCAAAGCTTAATTGAACAAGCTGAAGGGAGAAGACGATTGGCTATCATGCACTGTTGTAGTAGTTGTAGTATGATTCTTAGTGCTACAGTTTTAGTAAATCTCTCCTGTTGCACTTAATGCGTATGATGTATGTCTTTAATATTCCTTTAACCATGACCACAAGGGTGACAAACATGCCACGGTGTCACCTAACCCGGTGTCTTACATGGTAACCTACCTCTGGTGCTCTTTCCCTACTGCACATAATATAGATGTTGTACTGGGTATTTCCTCTTTGTTCCTTTACTATGTAACCTTTTCAGATTCTGATTTTACTACTAGCCTTGGCACACATTGGGAATATATTATATACTATAATATATATATATATATATATATATATATATATATATATATATATATATATATATATATATATAATATCCAGGACCATATTTGAACTTTCTACTTCCAAGAGCCTCACCTCTGTCACCTCTTCTCTCACAGTCAACCATTACCTCCATTTTCTTAAAGCCAGTAGCAGCTCACGGCATAATCCGACACATTTGGTTATTTTGTATTAGTTATTTTTACTATAAAGTATTTTGCATGTTTACACAATATTTGCATTGCCAAATGATCGTTCATCGGGGTCAGTTCTTAGGATTGCCATCTCTGATTGTAGCTAGTCTTCACATCATACTAACAATATCTGAATCATGTATACAGAGCTTACATCAATGGAATACGGGCAGGTCCATACTCAGATCAATAATTATTATACATTACTATACTGCAAGCAAATTCAGAAGCATGATTGAAGAGGTAGAATCAGAACAATGTTGACAGAACCAGAAACAGGCTTACAGAGATGGGATCAAAGCAGACAACTTAAAAGGGCTTATAGAAAAATCAGATATTGGGTGTATGGAACCCAAAATGTTATAGTTTTATGATAAAATACCTGACATTCTATAGATTTTATGCTTCATTCCTGGAAAACTTTGAAGCACAATTAAATTTTTTTTAAAAATGTGTTTACTCATATGGAACGAGATTGTGTTAATTGTTATTATAACACGTTATGCCACTAAGAAAAGTGCAATACAAAGACATTATACGTAAATATGCAGAGAGTTTGCAGTGATGTACTGTATGGGGCAACAAGTTTTAATGTTCCTTTCAACCGCTTAAAGTGTACATAAATGGAGGCTACCACTGGAGAGCCAGCCATCCTTGGCCATGGAGAGCGATGAACTTCAATCACTGAAATGTGGACGGAATTACCCCTTGGACCCCACATCAACACCTCTTCACTAGTGCCACTTTAACAGTTTAGTTCCCTAAACAAGTACAACGTTAGAAGCAATAATGCAAAACAAGTTCAGGATAGAAAAGAGCATGAAACAGCAGAAACAGATGAACACAGCAGAAACAGATTATAAAAGCAGCAAAAATATGGACTCTTCAAAACATTGTCTCTGTGACTTAATCAGGGCAGCATGGCAGCATATGGCTGCATAGGATGGTTTCTGTAAGACTCTATAATAACAGAAAGTCTAACTGAATATCATTACTTCAATAAAACAAAACATAGACAGCTACTCATAATTATCCTTATAAACAGGATACCTCTCAAGGAGGTCCAGAGTAGCTCTGGTAACACAGGGAAACAGCTGGAGGGATCCAAGGCTCAAAGCCAAAAGGTCACCCCACTGGAACTGGAGTACTCTAATAGCAATTGGGAAGAAGATCCCCACAGTAGCTAGGTCTCCTGAAACAGCTGCATGCTATTAGGCTCCTGCTCAGCTCTCTGAACACTGGTTCTGACAGTGGAGGAATGCCCAACTGGCTGCAGATCACTTATACTCCCTGGACATTTCCTGAAACACAGGGAGTTGTGGGAATTGGATTTAAGTCAAGGGGAATCAAACATTAAAAAATGGTAATGGACATTTTCTAGGCCAGTGATGGCGAACCTTGGCACCCCAGATGTTTTGGAACTACATTTCCCATGATGCTCATGCACTCTGCAGTGTAGTTGAGCATCATGGGAAATGTAGTTCCAAAACATCTGGGGTGCCAAGGTTCGCCATCACTGTTACACTAGCGAATACACTAATACACTAGAGAATACACTAATACACTAGAGAATGTCAAACAAATACCATGGGGAGCTGTACACAGCCCTGGGGAAAATATCCCAAAGCAAAAAAAAAATCTAAAAAACTATGTTTGGAGGGAGCAGCATTTTTAGTAATACTTAAAGAGAAACAATAAAAATGCAAACTTCCTTTAACTAACATGTTTAGGTAAGACCCTGAACCTGCTTATGAAGTTGCACACCTGTGCAGTGTATACAACCCACTGCAGCAAAACTAACATTTGCTTCTCTCTGTTTGTAAACAAATGGCCAAAGATTTCCTTTATCTATACCAGACCCTTATCCTAGACAAGGGTCTAGTATAGATGTTACTGGGGGTCCTTGGGTAATGTTATTAACCAAATATGGACATGGCCATATTTGGTCAATGTCATTGGTTAGATATGGCCTTGTGTCCATATTTTGTTGGTTATGTCAATACTATCCCTGCCTCTTTGTTAACAGCAATAAAATGGGGCTGGGTGACTTCACTGGTTGCTTAGGACACCTGCTGATTCCTTAATGATCATTGACAGGAAGCTGTCATTAATAGCAGCAGAAGAATAACCACTGCTATATATCATGGTTGGCTATTATCCAATGAGCAAAAAGGATGGTGTTCTGAAGAACTCTTGAATAGGTACGGTTTGGTCTCAACCTGTGTTTTGACCAAAAGAAAAGCTCTTCCCTATTTGTAATACTAAAATATGGCCCTGACTGTAGCTTTATTGTCAGTGCTTTAGTCACATGAGGCAAATAAAAGGAGTAACTGACCTTCAACACCGGAATGTGATCATGAAAGAAAACGGGTATAGAAATAAATACATTAGATTGACACAATCTAGTGAAGAGTTGACCGCATCAGTTTACCAATTTCTAAAGCTGAACTAATGAATCCATTCTAGGTGTGAATTATAGCAATTTTCTATTACAATATGATGCCACACTGCATACTTATGACTAGATTTATCTGCTTGTCTACTTCCTCAAAGCTGCAACTGTCTCATCAAACTGAAGTGCTGCTTTATTTTCAGGCCACCCTCATGGATATTTCAATATTTCAGAAGGAAATAGAAAATGATTGCACACAAACAGACAGACTTGTGCAAAGGCCGCACAGGCACTAGTGTTGGGAAACAAAATCTCTAGGGGGTGGTAACCAAACACAAAACAATAAATGTAATATACGTTTACTGCGTGCAAGATATTGGAAACTGTGCAACCGGAAATATTTATAGTTACTGCAAAAATAGCCCAGGGAATCACATAACTGAAATGTGGCTCTGAAAAACAGGGGGCTATTATATCGTAGTAAAAACGTAGACAGAGAGTGTTAAGATGTTATTGCATAATATCTAGCAAATAAAGCTGTCTATTGATGGTAGGTGTTTGCCCTTTGACAGGCACATAAACGTGCATGCCTAAAGCCATGTGTGCATGTTTTGTCCTGCAAACATACCTTTTACAGCTCCAATCATGGCTTAACAGAATGCTTTTAGCAATATAAATTCAGTCAAGCTGATCATTGTACACAACACATAGAACAAAGGGAGTAATAGAATATTGCAGTTTTGAAAATGTACTCCAAGCACACAGCTGCATACACAGTTGAAATGCATACACGTGTCCTGTTTTGCCCTCTAAACCCTTTATAATTCTATTCAGTTGGTCTTGTAATCCAGGTTCCTCTGCCAGATAGCCAAGTCCTAGAGCTGTCTGCAAATTACAGAGCAGTTAAAATAGGTGAGGGTAAATCTTCAAATACACTATATTGTCAAAAGTATCGGGATACCTGCCTTTACACACACATGAACTTTAATGGCATCTCAGTCTTAGTCTGTAGGGTTCAATATTGTGTTGGCCCACTCTTTGCAGCTATAACAGCTTCAACTCTTCTGGGAAGGATGTCCACAAGGTTTAGGAGTGTGTCTATGGGAATGTTTGACCATTCTTCCAGAAGCGCATTTGTGAGGTCAGGCACTGATGTTGGACGAGAAGGCCTGACTCACAGTCTCCACTCTAATTCATCCCAAAGGTGTTCTATCGGGTTGAGGTCCGGACTCTGTGCAGACCAGTCAAGTTCCTCCACCTCAAACTTGCTCATTCATGTCTTTATGAACCTTGCTTCGTGCACTGGTCCAAATCATTTGGTGGAGGGGGGATTATGGTGTGGGGTTGTTTTTCAGGGGTTTGTGGGAACAATTTGGGGATGGCCCCTTCCTTTTCCAACATGACTGTGCACCAGTGCACAAAGCAAGGTCCATATACATAGATGAGTGAGTTTGGGGTGAGGGAACTTGATAGAACACTTTTGAGATTAATTAGAGTGGAGACTGTGAGCCAGGCCTTCTCGTCCAACATCAGTGCCTGACCTCACGAAATAGAATATAGCATAATCCAACACATAACCTAGCCTTTCAGCACACTGATTAGGTTACCCAACAAAGCAGTAGTTTGCTAAATAGTTCAAAGTGCGGCCCCATCCTATCAGGCTGAGTGTACTGGGCAGGGGATTATAGGAGACTGATATCAAGGTTAATTCATATACATATACTAGTAAAAATCCATTTACCCATATGGGCACATCCAAAGGTGCAACGGCTTTGGATCTGAGTGTACCAGATCATTCACACAGTCCTAGGGCATACCCCTTAAAAGAACTCATACAATGTTTTCTTTGGCAAAAAACCTGAGGGATGTCAATTTAAATGAGTTACTTAAACTTAAGCTGCTGCAAGATTGACTCTTCTCAAAGCATGGAAGACCCCATCTATAACTTTGTTAGCATTCGAAGTGTAGCACTACCCCCACAGGGGCTGCTGGTAACTGGCTCTCATGCTCCTGCGCGACCAGGTAATACACATTCCCCGCTTGTATCCAGACACAAGAAGTCAGTCCCTTGACTTTGTTTTTATGTTATATTAGGGGTAACAACTTGGATGGGTAAAATGATTCATGGGATGCCCAAATTGAATCAAAAGCAACAACAGGGGACAACCCCCTTCCTCTGTACAAAAGATCCTGGACTGCTTTCCTTCCTCTATATACACACAGTTCTTAGTGGATTTAGTAGCAAAAGTCCATTACAGACTAGGAGCTCTCAGCCCTCTTGCAAATAGCACAAAATAACTTGAAGAAAACTGCATGCAGGAGTGTATCCTCTCCTTGTGTAGATCTGCCCCCAGGTACACTGCTTGCAGGCACTATCAGCCCCCCTGGCTGCTCTGAAGATCTCCCAGGACAAGGTAATAAAAGAGTTAAGCAGAGCACTGTCCTTTTTGAAAGCTTGCTACATATGACAGTCTCTCCTCTGGGTGTCCCTGGGTGTGCTCATGTACTCACAATGTCCTCCTTGCTCCCACTGCTTCTCAGGCAAGATTCCATGTCAAACCGCTCTGCTGAAACGATCCCCCTGAGCCAGCCCGAGCCCAGACTGGAGCTGGGGTCTCCCCTAGACCTAGGAAACCCCTTCTAGGCCACCGACAGTCTGCTCAGCACTCCATCTTCCACCCAACTCCCTTGCTGCCTTGACTCATCCATGACTCATCCATATTTAAGGGCTGACTCAGCCCCCCTGCCAGGTCAACTGCCTGAAGATTGGCCAAGTTCCCCTAAGTATGCCGATCAACCCCCCCCCCCCCCTTGCCTCTGCCCACTTCTAGAAATTTCTCCAAACTTCCAGAACCAGGGGGAGGCACCAGAGACCTGCATCCAGCCTGACCTGCAATAAACCCTGACCCAGATTCAAGACTCACACTTACCACGGGCCAAATACATTTTCCTGTACTTACTAGCACACTAAAGGGTGCTACACAAGTCTCTGTTTCTTTTTTTACCCCCCCCCACATACAAAAAAAAAAAAAAGAATAACCAGTAATCATTCTGTAACAATGATTTTGTTATGTTTAGAATGCTGCTTTGCGCATTGACATACTTTCATAAACCCAGTCTGTCTAGACCAGTGTATTTCAACTCCAGTCCTCAAGGCGCCCCAACATGTTTTCAGGATTTCCCCCCAGATGAAATGGCTGTGGTAATTACTAAGGCAGTGAATCTTATCAAATCACCTGTGCACAATAATGGAGAGCCTGAAAACATGACCTGTTTGTGCGCCTTAAGAACTGGAGTTGAGAAACACTGATCTAGACAGTATGGTCACCTGCTGACTCAGCACTATCCACAGGAAGCTTAACTTTTCAATAAGACAAATATGTTGCAACTTTTTTTTTTCCAAGACTTTATATACCATATAGTAGCATCATTACTATATCACCAAAAAGATAATAAACAACCACAATATTATGTAGACAACAACACGCCATCTAGTTCAGCAGGGTAGAAAAAAATATAGATATATTGCAAATATTTTATTTATTTATTTCAGGTACTTATATAGCGCCGTCAATTTACGCAGCGCTTTACATATATATATTATACATTCACATCAGTCCCTATACCCTCAAGGAGCTTACAATCTAAGGTCCCTAACTCACATTCATACTTATACTAGGGCCAATTTAGACAGGATCCAATTAACCTACCAGCATGTCTTTGGAGTGTGGGAGGAAACCGGAGTACCCGGAGGAAACCCACGCAGACACAGGGAGAACATGCAAACTCCAGGCAGGTAGTGTCGTGGTTGGGATTCGAACCAGCGACCCTTCTTACTGCTAGGCGAGAGTGCTACCCACTGCACCACTGTAGTTTATATGAATGTTAAAATTTAAGACATATACAAGTCTACTATACAGTATATTTTCTAACTGCTATCCACAATAAATGTTTTAGCCCAAAATTTCAAACCCTACCAGCACAATAAGTTCATACTTCCTATACTCTTTTTTATTAATTTAAAGAAAAAAAAACAAAAAAAAAAAACAACAACCCCCCCCTCGCCTTGCTGCGGTCTCAAATCTTTACACACCGCACATAGAATCTATTAAATTAACCTTCTGACACTAAAGGAGATTGGTCTTTATATACAAAATACAGAGTCCGTGTCCTGCAATATTTCTCACTTTGTTCTTCCATTGACATTGTGAGCTCTTCCATTTCCTGAATTTCCATAATTCTAGCCAACCAATGACATTTGGTTGGAATGACTGGGCTCTTCCAAAGTGCTCGTATACATGCTTTTGCAGCCGTTAAGAGGTGTTTCAACAATGAGCTTTTATAACTTTTATTAGATAAGGGTGTACCATGGAGTAAGCATGCTACAGGCCTCCTCTCAAGAGACACACCAGTTAACGATTTAACCGTTTGTTCAACCATATCCCAAAAGTCATTCAACTTAAAAAATATGAAACAAGGTACCCTCCGATTCCCGACAGTGCCAACAGACATTGGAGCTTTGAGGAAACATATGATGTAACACTGATAGAGTTTGGTACCACCTAGTGAGGATTTTATACCCTCCTTCTTGATATCTGCTCGCCACTGAGGACTTATGAGCAAATAATGAAATTCTATCTTTTTGAGTTTGCGAGAAAGTGATTTGTAAATCTCTTTCCCATTGTTGGTTGAAAGAAAGGTTCTGTGGGGCATTGGCCATTATCAATGACGAGTACAAATTTCCCTGCAAGGCAGGTCTGCTTGAACCTGGAAAGGTCTCTTATCTTTAAACCTCCCTGGCAGGGTGCAGAGGTATGCACCAAGCTTAGCACAGTGCAGATAAATGTGGCAATTTTCCAATCTTTAGAAGTCTAATGACAAGTGCAATGACTTTCCTAGGATCTGTCTCTGAGACTAAAGCCCCATACACACGATAGGACTTTGTACAAACTTTCCTGTGGATTTTTGAACAAAGGACGTTGGCCATAAGTTTGTATTGCATACAGACGGCAGGACTTTTCTAGCCAACTTTCACCAAATCACGTGGTTTTTCAGCTCTTTACCACCACCCTTTGGTCAACTTCTGTATTGTTGTCTGATATTGTGTCAATCTCGCTGCTTTTATCGGCGAGATTGACACCTTGCGAGCCGGGTTCACACTGGTGCAGGGATCCGACTTGGATCCCCGCCAATGCCAGGTACTGTGTTTGGTATGAATCTTGAGGGGGAACTCCACGCCAAATTTTAAATAAAAAAACGGCATGGGTTCCCCTCCAAGGGCATACCAGGCCCTTAGTTCTGGTATGGATTTTAAGGGGAACTCCTACGCCTAAAAAATGGCATGGGGGTCCCCCCAAAATCCATACTAGACCCTTATCCGAGCACGCAGCCCGGCCGGTCAGGAAAGGGGGTAGGGAAGAGCGAGCACTGATTGCTGTATAAATGTCAATGGTCCCAAAATAGTGTCAAAAGTGTCTGATCTGTCTGCTGCAATGTCGCAGTCCTGTTAAAAATCGCAGATCACCACCATTACTAGTAAAAAATAAATAATAATAAAAATGCCATAAACCTATCCCCTATTTTGTAGACGCGGTAACTTTTGCGCAAACAAATCAATATACACTAATTGGGATTTTTTACCAAAAATATGTAGCAGAATACATATTGGCCTAAACTGAGGAAGAAATTTGTTTTTTTTTACATTTTTTTGGGCATATTTATTATAGCAAAAAGTAAAAAATATTGTTTTATTTACAAAATTGGCCCACTTTTTTGTTTATAGCGCAAAAAATAAAAACCTTAGAGGTGATCAAATACCACCAAAAGAAAGCTCTATTTGTGGGAAAAAAAGGACATCAATTTCGTTTGGGTACAAAATTCGTACGACCGCACAATTATCAGTTAAAGCCACGCAGTGACGTGTCACAAAAAATGGCCCGGTCAGGAAGTGGGTAAATCCTTCTGGGGATGAAGTGGTTATTAACTACTTCAATGCAGAGCATTTTCATCCCCTTCCTGCCCAGGCCAATTTTCAGCTTTCAGCGCTGTAACATTTTGAATGACAATTGCGCGGTCATGCAACACTGTACCCAAATAAAATTTTTATCATTTTTTCCCCCACAAATAGAGCTTTCTTTTGGTGGTATTTGATCACCATTTGATTAATGGTGAAAAGTAAAAGTTTTTATTTTTTGCACTATAAACAAAAAAAGAGCTTACTTTTTGCTATAATAAATATCCCAATTTAAAAAAAAATAAAGTTTTTCCTCAGTTTAGGCCAATATGTATTCCTTTACATATTTTTGGTAAAAAAAATCGCAATAAGTGTATATTGATTAGTTTGCGCAAAGGTTCTAGCACCTACAAAATAGGGGATAGATTTATGGCATTTTTATTACTATTATTTTTTTTTTACTAGTAACGGTGGGGATTTATGATTTTTATCATGACTGTGACATTGCGGTGGACATATCGGACACTTTTGACACTATTTTGGGACCACTGACATTTATACAGTGATCAGAGCTAAAAATATGCACTGATTACTGTATAAATGTCACTGGCAGGGAAGGGGTTAACACTAGGGGGTGATCAAGGGGTTAAATGTGTTACCTAGGGGGTGATTCTAACTGTGGGGGGATGGGACTGACTAGGGGAGGAGAACGATCTGTGTTCCTATATAATAGGAACACGCGATCTGTCTCCTCTCCCCTGACAGGATATTTATCTGTGTATTTACACTCACAGATCCACGTTCCTGCTCTGTCATGAGCGATCGCGAGGGCCCGGCAGACATCGCGGCTGGCTAGGCATGCGCATCGGCTCCTCGGTGAGACGATGCGCGCGTGCCCCCTATACCACCGGGAAGCCGAGCACGTCATATGACGCCCGCCCAGGATGGGAGATCCCGTCTGCGGGTGTCATATTACAATAGGCGGTATTGAAGTGTTTAATGTGTGTGTTTTTTTATTCGTAAAATGAATGTTATTTCAATAAAAAAAAACTATTAAAGAAAAAAAAAAGTCTAATTACAGTATTTTTGATTAATACTGGAGTTTGGTTTAAGACTACTTTGGTTTAAGATCTTCAAGATTGTTGATGCGTAGTTTTAACAACACATCTCAGCAAATGTACTGCTAAATAATGTACAGGTTATAAAGATGTAATTGGTTAGTTAGTGTTTTACACAGAAGTAACATCACCAGCTAATTTACTATGCTTTTGACCTATACTGTATGCCTGCATCATAAAGTAATTTATTAATATTGGTCATAGACCACACTAATACAGTACATGGATATTTTTACAAGACCTAGTTCCAGTGACAGTAAGCAAATAGGGCAGGTGGTACAATTACAGTAAGATTTACACAATAGCTGTATAGTTGTGATAAATGTGTTATTACTTATCCAATTGATGTGACAGGTCCAAAGCAAGAAAAGTATTTTACAGTTTCTTCCTCTCATTAAACTCGGTACTCACGAGGGCTTCCAAAAAATAGCTAAGAGCAGCTAAATCCATAGTAAAGGTTACAGCTTGACTATAGTAATTTATGGTTGTGAAGCCAAGAGACTTTGCTAAATAAGTCAGAAATATAGGATCATTAATCACAGCATCTCAAACCAATGCAAAATATCAGATACAGTAGAGTTGAAAGGGAGAAAAAAAAATCTAATGTTTTTATCAGGAATAAAAGCCATTGATCTTTGTAAAGACGGTGCAGTTTACTGAATATAGCTGCTCAAAAATATATATTAAAAAAAAATGATGAAATCCATGCAATATTTTAAATTTAATTTTGCTAGAGAAAAGTAAATAATACAGACGCTCCCAGATGACTAGTTATATTTCTTTCTTTGTCACAGGAAATATACTATAAATGTTTACAGAGCCTTGAAAAAGCATTCATACCCCTTGAAATTTTGTCATGTTACAACCAAAAATGGAAATGTATTTTATTGGGGTTTTATGTGATAGACCAACACAAATTGGCACATAATTGTGAAGTGGAAGGAAAATGATAAATGGTTTTAAACATTTTTTACAAATAAATATGTGAAAAGTGTCGCGTGCATTTGTACTCAGCCCCCTGAGTCAATACTTTGTAGAACCATCTTTCACTGCAATTACAGCTGGAAATCTTTTTGGGGATGTCTCTACCAGCTTTGCACATCTAGAGAGTAACATTTTTGCCCATTCTTCTTCGCAAATAGCTCAAGCTCTGTCAGATTGGAGAGCGTCTGTGAACAGCAGTTTTCAAGTCTTGCTACAGATTCTCAATTGGATTAAGGTCTGGACTTTGACTGGGCCTTTCTAACACATGAATATGCTTTGATCTAAACCATTCCATTGTAGCTCTGGCTGTATGTTTAGGGCGGTTGTCCTGCTGGAAGGTGAACCTCTGCCCCAGTCTCAAGTATTTTGCAGACTCTAACAGGTTTTCTTCTAAGATTGCCCTGTATTTGGATCCATCCATCTTCCCATCAACTCTGACCAGCTTCCCTGTCCCTGCTGAAGAAAAACATCCCCACAACATGATGCTGCCACCACCATGTTTCACGGTGGGGATGGTCCGTTCAGGGTGATGTGCAGTGTTAGTTTTCCGCCACACATAGCGTTTTGTTTTTAGGCCAAAAAGTTAAATTTTGGTCCTATCTCACCAGAGCACCTTCTTCCACATGTTTTCTGTGTCCCCCACAAGGCTTCTCCCAAACTGCAAATGGGACTTCTTATGGCTTTCTTTCAACAATGGCTTTCTTCTTGCCACTCTTCCATAAATTCCAGATTTGTGGAGTGCACGACTAATAGTGATATTCTTTTATAACCTTACCCTGGTTTAAACTTCTCCACAACTTTATCCCTGACCTGTCTGGTGTGTTCCTTGGCCTTCATGATGCTGTTTGTTCACTAAGGTTCTCTAGCAAACCTCTGAGGGCTTCACAGAACAGCTGTATTTATACTGGGATTAAATTACACACAGGCGGGCTCTATTTACTTATTAGGTGGGTCCTCCCCCGTAGCGTTACATTCAAATGAACTTCCTCAGCGGGGCTGAGGAAGTTCATTCAAACGTAACGCGTACAGGGGAGGAGCCACATTTGGACACGATACTTGTACACTGTGTTTGTAAGAAGAGCCTGTATTTTATCTGTACCATGTGAGTAGCCCATTTTGGACTTTTAATAAATGTAATTGTCATGATTGCACAGTGAGCACTTAGATCCTTCCATCTTTTTTCATATATATCTGGAAATCGTTATCTGATGTGAAAACCCTGGAGGAATTGTCCCTTTTGATTTACCATCTACCTACCTTGTTGTGTGGGATCTGCTTGCATTGACTGCCTGTTAGTTTAGGAGTCCATTTAGTGAGGTGAGCGTAGATATACTACCAGAGGTGGAGGGTCTGTGACCATATACTCACTGTTTGTTCCGACTGTCACCGGTGGAGCCTTTTTGCTGAATCTTCTGAGACTTGTAGTCCACCAGCTTTAATAAGGACTTTTTTCCGGACTTTATGCCATATTTATTCATCTTTACATATTATTCTTTTGTGTTTTTTTTTATTATTATTGCGCTGCACTTCCTTCTATAAAAAAATTAAAAATGATTGTTTGACCATAGCTTAAAACAAACCAGTAGGCATTTCTAAACACTTTCTGACTTGTACGTCACTGCCTGCTTGCAGGTTTAGGGTGCACCCATGCGCACCTCCACCGACCTTCATCATTACCTGCTGTGATTGTACACAGTGGGAGTCTGTCAGCAAGTCCTGGCCAATGATTCATGGTTGGGACCTGCTGATCGGCTGTGTCCAATCACAGCCCAGAGCCCTGTGTTGACAAGAAGGGATAAGAAACAAAGAGATCTGTAGTAAAAGCAGCACACATTACACATTGTTAGGCATACATTTACCCCCACAATCACCCTAGATGTTAACCCCTTCCCTGCCAGTGTACAGTGTATATTATTAGCACTGATCACTGTATTAGCTTCACTGGGGATATCAGTGATAGTTAGTCAGTTCTCCTCCAGCGTCAGTTAGTAACAGATTGTCCGCCACACTATCGCAGTCCCATTATAAGTCACTAATGACCGCCATTACTAGTGTAAAACAAAAATTCCAATATATATACCATAGTTTGTAGACGCTATAACTTTCACGCAAACCAATCAATATACATTTATAAGGATTTTTTTTTTTTAGCAAAGACATATAGCAAAATACATGTTGGCCAAAATTCATGAAGACATTTAAATTTTTACCTTTTTGTTTATTGGGTATGTTTTATAGCAGAAAGTAAAAAATATTGTTTTTTAAAATTTTTTTTATTTTCAGGTTGTTTTTTCATTATATTGCAAAAATAAAAAACCCAGTGGTGAAAAAAAAAATAATACAAATTTTGTTGGGGTACAATTTTGCATGACAGCGCAGCCTATACCTATCAAAGTAGCACAGTGCCGAATAGCAAAAAACAGCCTGGTCATGAAGGGGGTAAGACCTTTCAGGCCTTAAGTGGCTAATAATAACTGTCTTGCCTATGACAACAAAAGGCATCTACAATTATCATTATCTTTTAGGCTTAGGGAAGCTTAAGGTCAAAATAACAATGGAAGACTAGTTTTAAGCTCTATTACACAGGGACTGAATGTCAGGTGGCATCGGGCGGTTCAATAGAAACCAGCCGACATTCGGCCTGTGTGTATTGCAGTTAGACCGACAGAAGCTGGACATCCGGCCTGTGTGTATTGCAGTCAGACCGACAGAAGCTGGACATTCGGCTGGCTTCTGTCAAAGGGGCATGACTGAAAAATGTCTGCCGATCGGCTCCTGATCATCTCTCATAGCCAATGGCTGAGAGCGCTGACCAGAGTGTTCTGGCGGGGGGGGGAGAGAACAGCAGGGGAGATGGCTGTACTAATGTCGGATAGTGTGTACTAGGCTTTAGAGATACATGAAAGGTAATAGCAGGCACCTTGCAATGCGTGTTCTTTCTTAGGCAGGACATTTATTTTAAATGATGGAAAAATAAAGTTGAATTGTGGAAAACTGTGTCTGTGATGCATGGGTTAACTGCTAGGACAGGGGTCTCCAAACTATGGCTCTCCAGTTGTTCAGGAGCTACAATTCCCATCATGCCTAGTCATGTCTGTGAATGTCAGTGTTTTACAATGCCTCATGGGACGTGTAATTCCGCAACAGCTGAAGGGCCGTTGTTTGGAGATACCTGGTCTAGGAGATGGTAAGAGCACTTTTATAACCCGACCTTCAAACTCCCCTGGCAAATGGTTCTTCCTTCTGCTCCAGCAGTGGACTGTCCCTCGGCATCCCCATGTCCAATGCAAGGCTATGATCCCTACAGTGGTCTTGATAATGTCAGAGAACCTTAGATTGCCAGACTGCAGGGGAGAAGAAGCTACCCGCACCAGTCTAGCAGAGCAGAATAGCCTGATGTTGCTGTAAATCAGTCAGTTAAAAGTGCTTGAACTGATCCCCTAGGACTACTGCAACTCCCTACTCATTGGCTTACCTCTACATAGTCTATCACCTCTTCTATCCATCATGAATGCTGCTGCCAGACTCATCCACCTTACCAATTGCTCTGTGTCTGCTACCCCTCTCTGTCAATCCCTCCACTGGCTTCTGCTCGGCCAAAGAAATAAATTCAAAATACTAACAACTACTTACATAGCCATGCACAATTTAGCCCCCGGCTACATCACTAGCTTAGTCTCTAAATACCAACCTACTCGTTCTCTTCGCTCCTCTCAAGACCTTCTGCTCTCTAGCTCCCTCGTCACCTTCTCCCATGCTTGCCTCCAGGACTTTTCCAAAGCCTCTCCAATCCTATGGAATGCCCTACCCCAATCTTTCCGCTTATCTCCTACTCTGTTAGCTTTTAGACGATCCCTGAAAACCCTTCTCTTCAGAGAAGCCTATCCTACCCACACCTAACAACTGTATTTTCATTTTTTCCATCAGCTCACCCCCCACAGTTATTACCTTTTGTTTCCACTTGACCCTCCCTTCTAGATTGTAAGCTCTAACGAGCAGGGCCCTCTGATCCCTCCTGTATTGATTTGTATTGTAACTGTACTGTCTGCCTCATGTTGTAAAGCGCTGAGCAAACTGTTGGCGCTATATAAATCCTGTATGATAATAATAATAATAATAATAAATCAGCAGTTAACCCTTGCAGTGCAGACGCAGCCCCACTGCAAGGGAGAACTTTTTGAAATTCAGGAGTTCATCTTTTTATTTCAAAAGTTTTAATTCTATTGTAAAGAAAAACATACATATGCATTTTGAACATTGGTACAACAGGAACGGTATTTGTTCTTACAGGATAAGAAACAGGGGGATTCAGGAGTTCATCTTTAAGGGCTAGGAGGTTCATGCAGCAGTTTTTTCATGTCAAAGATGTTTGAGATAGAAAATCCTAGCATGAAAATCCTCCAGTGAGCCAATGATTGCTGTATTATCTCAGCATGAAACCAATGGAAAATGCCGCAGTCATGTATTATGGAAGAGAAAAAGATCACAGACATGATATTGCAAATGTGAAAAGGTTTATTTCAGTTGCTCTTAGCAACCACTTAGGTCCGTTCTTTTGTTTTGTTGATATGACAATGACACATCCTTTTATCTTTTTTTATTCAGTACAAATCACACTGTCATTTTTTTTTAACAGGCGCTACTCGTTCAAGACAGTTTGTGAGCCAATGAAAAATAGTCTAGTTTTCCCAGAATGAAGCACTTGATTTAGTTTTTCTTTTTAAAAAGTCCCGAAAAGAAAAATACAAGCAAAGCAATAAAATAAATGAATTACCCAAAGCCGGCAGAATGCTGGCATGCATCTTGAACTCCCCAGGCTCCAGTTAGTGATAGGTCATTAAAGGCAAAGAAACCTGAGTTTGCACAGTGACAGATTAGCTAACTATTGCAGTGGCTGTTCTACAGGTACTGTTCAGTCTGGCAAACACATTGGCCAAATTTATTGTACCCTTGGCTATTTGTTAACCTTGTAAAAGAAATGCAGTCATTTGCTCTAAGTCGGCTTAGCGTTGGTTAATTATCCTTAAAAGTCTGTCCACATCGTGTTCTCTGCATTTTACGATTTCCAGTGTGCTTTGCTAGCAGATATGCAGTGAGGTAGAAATGTGTGTATTGATGTAGATTCTTAATAAAGAAAGACAACTTTTTCTGAGGGCCATCGTTTCTCTGAAAGCAAAACTCTTTCTTCCTCATAACAGAGCAGTCTTAGATCCAAGTAAATATTAATACATTTAGAATGTAAGGTAATATTGTCATTAACCTGGTACCAATAAATGTGAGCTTGTTTCTTAAAGTGATATTAAACCCAAAAGCAAACATTTATTATATTACAGCTTACCAATTATGAAATGTTACAGCTGTGTTTGGTTCTTTTTTTAGGCTTTTTCTTTTATTTTCACCTGGTGATCTAGATAGTAAGTCTGTTGTTCTGTTTCAATATTTTTATTGAAGTTTCAAGAATCATAACAAGCCATGGTTTGCCCACACCGGATAGACATTGATCAGGCATATCAAGAAAAGTGTATGAATGTAATGAGTAAAAGTCCCTATCTACCCTTAACAGCATTTTTTTTTGCATTGGTACATGTCCCCCATGCAGTGCCTGGGTACCTGTGCCCTTTTAACAACATTTTTCAAACTGGCTTTGAAAAAGTCCAGATGAAAATAAACAGATGAAAACAACAAGATTCGGCTCCCATAGACTTCAACAAGGTTCAGCGCTATGTTCTAATTTAGTGGATTTTTTCCTTTGTGAATTGAACATTGCCTGTTTCGTTCAAGCTTAGTGTCTGCACATGTTCACTAAAATGATGAGCATGTATATGTTTGACACAATCCTGGATCTTGCATTGTACATAACTTTGCTCTGGTTATGTTCCCTGGCATTCACATGTACCAGTACTCAAAGTGGTTGTAAACCTCAGACATGAAATAAGAACAAAGCATCTCCCTCTATAGCAGTGATGGCAAACCTTTTTGAGCCTGAGTGCCCAAACTGCAACACAAAACCAACTTATTTATTTCAAGTGCCAACAATGCAATTAGCGAGAGAGGGCTGAAAGAGAGGGGGCTGAGAGAGAGAGAGTGCTGAGTGAGAGAGAGAGGGCTGAGTGAGAGAGAAAGGGCTGAGAGAGAGGGCAGAGAGAGAGAAAGGGCTGAGAGAGAGGGCAGAGAGAGAGGGTCAAGAGAGCGAGAGGGCAGAGAGAGAGAGGGTTAAGAGAAAGGGCTGAATGATAGAGGGCAGAAAGAGAGGGGGCAGAGAGAGACATGGTTAAGAGAGAGGGCTGAGTGAGAGAGGGCAGAGAGAGAGGGAGAGTGCTGGGAGAGAGAAGGTTGAGAAAGAGAGAGAGAGTGCTGGGAGAGAGATGGCTGAGTGAGATGGCTGAGTGACAGAGGGCAGAGAGAGAGAGTGCCGGGAGAGAGAGGGCTGAGTGACAGAGGGCAGAGAGAGAGGGAGAGTGCTGGGAGAGAGAAGGTTGAGAAAGAGAGAGAGAGTGCTGGGAGAGAGATGGCTGAGTGAGATGGCTGAGTGACAGAGGGCAGAGAGAGAGAGTGCCGGGAGAGAGAGGGCTGAGTGACAGAGGGCAGAGAGAGAGGGAGAGTGCTGGGAGAGAGAAGGTTGAGAAAGAGAGAGAGAGTGCCGGGAGAGAGAGGGCTGAGTGACAGAGGACAGAGAGAGGGCAGAGAGAGAGAGGGTTGAGAGAGTTCTGAGAGAGAGAGAGAGAGAGAGGGTTGAGAGAGTGCTGAGAGAGAGTTCTGAGAGAGAGAGAGAGAAAGGGTTGAGAGAGTGCTGAGAGAGAGGGCTGAGTGAGAGTGCTGAGAGAGAGAGAGGAACAGAGAGTGCTGAGAGAGAGAGGGAAAGAGAGTGCAGAGAGAGAGAAAGAGAGTGCTGAGAGAGAGAGAGAAAGAGAGAAAGAGAGAGAGAAAGAGAGTGCTGAGAGAGAGAGAGAGAGAGAGAGTGCTGAGAGAGTAAGAGAAAGGTGAGAGGGGGGCTGAGAGAGGGGTGAGAGAGAGTGCTGAGAGAGAGAGGGGGGCTGAGTGAGAGAGGGCAGAGAGAGAGAGGGCTGAGAGAGAGAGGTCAGAGATAGAGCGAGTGCTGAGAGAGAGAGAGAGAGAGAGAGAGAGAGAGAGAGAGAGAGAGAGAGAGAGAGAGATGAGAGAGAAAGAGAGTGCTGAGAGAGAGAAAGAAAGTGCTGAGAGAGAGAGAAAGAGAGTGCTGAGAGAGTAAGAGAAAGCTGAGTAAGAGGAGGCAGAGAGAGAGAGAGCAGAGAGAGAGAGAGAGGGCAGAGAGTGAGAGAAAGGGTTGAGCGAGAGGGTTGAGAGAGAGTGCAGAGAGAGAGAGGGGGCTCAGTGAGAGAGGGCAGAGAGAGAGGGTTAAGAGAGAGAGGAGGTCTGAGTGAGAGAGGGCAGAGAGAGAGAAGGTTAAGAGAGAGAGAGAGGGCTGAGAGAGAGGATAGAGAGTGCTGAGAGAGAGAGAGAGCAAGCTGAGTGAGAGGAGGCAGAGAGAGAGAGAGGGCAGAGAGTGAGAGAAAGGGCTGAGCGAGAGGGTTGATAGAGAGGGGGGCTGAGAGAGAGGGGTGAGAGAGAGGGGTGAGAGAGAGAGGGGGGCTGAGTGAGAGAGGGCAGAGAGAGAGAAAGGGTTAAGAGAGAGATGGGGTCTGAGTGAGAGAGGGCAGAGAGAGAGAAGGTTAAGAGAGAGAGGGCTGAGAGAGAGGTCAGAGGTAGAGAGAGAGAGTGCTGAGAGAGAGAGAGCGAAAGAGAGTGCTGAGAGAGAGAAAAAGAGAGTGCTCAGAGAGAGAGAGAGAGAAAGAGAGTGCTGAGAGAGAGAGAAAGCTGAGTGAGAGGAAGCAGAGAGAGAGAGAGAGAGAGTGCAGAGAGTGAGAGAAAGGGCTGAGAGAGAGGGTTGATAGAGAGGGGGCTGAGAGAGAGGTGAGAGAGAGTGCTGAGAGAGAGATGGGGGCTGAGTGAGAGAGGGCAGAGAGAGAGAGGATTAAGAGAGAGAGGGCTGAGAGAGAGAGGTCAGAGATAGAGAGAGAGAGAGATGAGAGAGAGAGAAAGAGTGTTGAGAGAGAGAGAGAGAAAGAGAATGCTGAGAGAGAACAAGAGTGCAGAGAGAGAGAGAAAGAAGCGAGGAGAGGGAGAGAGAGAGAGTTGATAGAGAGGGTTTCTGAGAGAGAGGGGTGAGAGAGAGTGCTGGGAGAGATAGAAAGGGGGGGCTGAGTGAGAGAGGGCAGAGAGAGAGAGGGTTAAGAGAGAGAGAGAGAGAGAGGGGGGGCTGAGTGAGAGAGGGCAGAGAGAGAGGGGGTTAAGAGAGAGAGGGCTGAGAGAGAGAGGTCAGAGATAGAGAGAGAGGGCTGAGTGAGAGAGAGAGGGTTGAGAGAGAGAGTGCTGAGAAAGAGGGCTGGTAGACAGAGGGCAGAGAGAGAGGGCAGAGAGAGAGAGGGCTGAGTGACAGAGGGCAGAGAGAGAGGGCTGAGTGAGAGAGGGCAGAGAGAGAGGGTTAAAAGAGAGAGAGGGCTGAGTGAGAGAGGGCAGAAGGAGAGAGATAGAGGGCTGCGTGAGAGAGAGAGGGTTGAGAGAGAGTGCTGAGAGAGAGAGTGCTGAGAGAGAGGGCTGAGAGAGAGAGAGGGCAGAGAGAGAGGGCTGAGAGACAGAGGGCAGTGAGAGAGAGGGCAGAGAGAGAGGGCTGAGAGAGAGGGCAGAGAGAGAGGGCAGAGAGAGAGGGCTGAGAGACAGAGGGCAGAGAGAGAGAGGGCAGAGAGAGAGAGAGGGCTGAGAGAGAGGGCAGAGAGAGAGAGGGCTGAGAGAGAGGGCAGAGAGAGAAGGAGAGAGAGAGGGCTGAGAGAGAGAGGGCAGAGAGAGAAGGAGAGAGAGAGGGGGCTGAGAGAGAGAGGGCAGAGAGAGAGAGAGGGCAGAGAGAGAGAGGGCTGAGAGAGAGGGCAGAGAGAGAAGGAGAGAGAGAGAGGGCTGAGAGAGAGAGGGCAGAGAGAGAAGGAGAGAGAGAGAGGGCTGAGAGAGAGGGCAGAGAGAGAAGGAGAGAGAGAGGGCTGAGAGATAAAGGGCAGAGAGAGAGGGCTGAGAGAGAAGAGAGAGAGGGCTGAGAGAGAGAGGGCTGAGAGAGAGAGGTCAGAGATAGAGAGAGAGGGCTGAGTGAGAGAGGGCAGAGAGAGAGAGGGTTAAAAGAGAGAGAAGGCTGAGAGAGAGAGGGCTGAGAGACAGAGGGCAGAGAGAGAGGGCAGAGAGAGAGGGCAGAGAGAGAGAGGGCAGAGAGACAGAGGGCAGAGAGAGAGGGCAGAGAGAGGGCTGAGAGAGAAGAGAGAGAGGGCTGAGAGAGAGAGGTCAGAGATAGAGAGAGAGGGCTGAGTGAGAGAGGGCAGAGAGACAGAGGGTTAAAAGAGAGAGAGGGCTGAGAGAGAGAGGGCTGAGAGACAGAGGGCAGAGAGAGAGGGCAGAGAGAGAGAGGGCAGAGAGACAGAGGGCAGAGAGAGAGGGCAGAGAGAGGGCTGAGAGAGAAGAGAGAGAGGGCTGAGAGAGAGAGGTCAGAGATAGAGAGAGAGGGCTGAGTGAGAGAGGGCTGAGAGAGAGAGGTCAGAGATAGAGAGAGAGGGCTGAGTGAGGGAGGGCAGAGAGAGAGAGGGTTAAAAGAGAGAGAGGGCTGAGAGAGAGAGGGCTGAGAGACAGAGGGCAGAGAGAGAGGGCAGAGAGAGAGAGGGCTGCGAGACAGAGGGCAGAGAGAGAAGGCAGAGAGAGAGAGGGCTGAGAGAGAGCGCAGAGAGAGAGGGGGCTGAGAGAGAGAGGGCTGAGTGTCAGAGGGCAGAGAGAGGGCAAAGAGAGAGAGTGGGGTGTGAGAGAGAGGGGGGACACAGAGAAAGGCGGGCTAAGAGAGACAGAGGGCTGAGAGGTGAGTGAGGGGGGAGATGGGAGTGAGACCACTAGCTCTGTCCCTTTCTGCAGTCCCTGCTCTCTCCCCCTGTCCCAGTCTTTGCAGGTAGTCAGTGTATGATCGTGCCCAGTACCTTCCATGCCAGTCTCCGTCCTTGATCCTCGGGAGCTCTCTGCTCTGTTCCATCCAGCGGCTCCCTCGCAGCCTGTGCCTCCCACATGTCCTTGTCTTCCGGGCCACCAGTCAGCCTGTTCTTTGGGCCTCACTGTTGAAGAGGAGGTTTGAGGAGTCCAGGCTCTGGGAGGTGCCAGGGATGCTGCGCCGGCTGCTTGAGGTTCAAGGAGGCGGTGAAGCTCTTCTCTCCCTCGCGTGCTCTCAGACCTGTAAACTTCGCTGCGGAGGTTACAGGACCGCCTACTCACTCATGTACATAGATTCTCCCACCTCTCCGCTGCTTGCTGTCACGCTCTCACCGTCATGAACTTGGACTCTCTCGTGTGCCCACAGAGATGACTCTGCGTGCCAGCTGTGGAATGCATGCCATAGGTTCGCAATCGCTGCTCTATAGTGTGTACTTCTTTCTGCTTCATTCATCTGCTATAAGCATGAGTTTCTTCTGACAAGTTTTCCTGATACCAAGAGAAAAATGGTGACAGCGGAGGGACCAGTTGATCAACAGCCTCATTTCTGTTTCTGTGTGCTGTGCGAATAAAGGTGTGCCCCTTCCCTTCAATCAGCTCTCAGAGTTCTCCTCACTGAGCTCAGCAGAGCGTAAATTCAGCTCTCTGCCACTTTTTTTCTGAATGCTCTGACAAACTTTATAGATTCAGCACTTTGAATGGCTGTAAAGAAGAGAAGACTGCAGATAAACAGGTATAACCAATGTAGGAGGATTTGTTTCAGCTCTGTGTATCACCTGAGGCCAGTCACTTGGTATATGTAAGGGGTTACAACCACTGTAAAGCAGCATTTGAATATGTGGGAATATACTTTATGAATACACTGATTTTTTTTTTTATCATATATTCGGTAATAGGAATGAGAAATATGTGCTTCTTATGCCGCATACACACGGTCGGACTTTTTCGTCTACAAAAGTCCGACGGATGCCGACGGACTAAAGCTGGCTGACAATCCGATCGTGTGTGGGCTTCCCCGGACTTTCTGCGGACTTTCAGCGGACTTTTCCAGCCTCAAATCTGACGGACTTTAGATTTGAAACATGCTTCAAATCTTTACGTCGTAACTACGCCGGACCCAGAAATCCGCTCGTTTGTGTGCTAGTCTGATGGACAAAAACCCACGCTAGGGCAGCTATTGGCTACTGGCTATCAACTTCCTTATTTTAGTCCGGTGTACGTCATCACGTACGAATCCGGACTTTTGTGTGATCGTATGTAGGCAAGTCCGCTCGTAAGAAAGTCTGCCGCAAGTCCGCAAAAAGTCCGCCAAAAGTCCGCCAAAAGTCCGACAAAAGTCTGTCGAAAGTCTGTCGGACAGGCTGTCGGACTTTTGTAGACGAAAAGTCAGAACGTGTGTACGCGGCATAAGTTGCTTAGTGGAAATTTGCTTGATAGAAAACCAGATTTACTTTCCCCCTCAATTTTGTATAGCGTGAGTTAAAATCTTTTTCCTCGCTCGCCTTTCCATTGCTAGGTTCTGGAAACAGACCAGTGCACCCACTCTGAACTGTACTATTGATATCTTAAATGATCATTTATCTATGGAACTCCTATTTGCGAAATCACAGATAAAAGTGAATAAATTCTATGATCACTGGCAATACTGGCCATCAGAGCCCCGTGCTACAGCTTGTTCCTAACCACTTGCATTGCCACCATTTTTTTTGTCTGATGACCCTCCATGTAGAGGGTCATCTGTATGCCTAATTTTCCCCCCCAAATTGAGCCAACCGAGAATGACCATTACTTACTTTTCATTGTAGAGTATAACCTGATATTGCTAAACCATTTACATGCTTTCCCCATCCCTTCCCGCACCACTTTCCCGATTTCTCTCTTTCCCCTCACTTATTCCTACTACCTCTCCCTTTAAGAAAATAATACCCTGCATACTAAACCCTTTCTACTTTGGGTCAGATATTGTCAATTTCCTTGTATTGTTTTGCAACATCTATGTTACAATTGTTGTACAATGACTAAGTATCTCAATAAAGAACCTAAAAAAAATAGAAAAATGAAAAATGAAAAATAAATAAAGAATCTCTTTCCTCAGTGACTTCCCTAGGGACATTTTTCTTCACTGTGTTTTGACAATAAAGAAACCTTTAGAAGTTCTTACCCTTCTCAAGTCCAATTCAAAACCCCATTTTAGGTAAAGGAATATAAGGGAAATCTCACAAGTGTAGTCACAGAAGTTTTTTCTATTTGTAGCTATGAAAGAGTTTATGATACAGCTATGTTAACCACTTGACCTCCAGAAGGTTTTAGCCTCTTTATCACAAGGGCATTTTTTGCTATTCCACACTGTGTTACTTTAACTGGCAATTGCGCGGTCATGCAACAATGTATGCTAATTAAATTTATTTAATTTGTTTACACAAATAGAGCTTTTTTTTGGTGGTATTTCATTATCACTGGGTTTTTTTTATTCTTTAGTAAATAGAAAAATGCTGTAAAATAAAAAAAAAGTTCTACTTTCTGTTATAAAACATGTCCAATTAAATTACATTTCTTAAGCCAAAATGTATTCTGCTACATGTCTTTGGTAAAAACCAAACTGATTTTTCGGGTGGCACTATACTGTTGGGGACATTAGTATTGTTCTGATTGTGATCTACTGATCTGTACAGACTGTGGGGCTGATTTACTAAAACTGGAGAGTGAAAAATCTGGTGCATTTGTGCATGGTAGCCAATCAGCTTCTAACTTCAGCTTGTTGCTTTGGCAACAAAAAAACGAGAAGCTGATTGGTTTCTATGCAGAGCTGCTCCAGATTTTGCACTCTCCAGTTTTAGTAAATCACCTCCACTATACTAGTAATGGCAGTGATCACTGACCTATAGTGTGACTGTAATAGTGTGGCGGACAATCTAGCGCTAACAGATCCTGGCTGGGAGGGACACTAACTGACACTAACGTCGTTAGTGACATTAATACAGTGATCAGTAATAATACTGTACTAAAGGCACTGGCTGGGAAGGGGGTTAATATCAAGGTGAAATCAAGGGGTTAACTGTATGCCTAACAAGTGTAATGTGTGTTGCTTTTACTAAGAAATCTATCCGCTTTTCCTCCCTGAACTAAAAGTGGAATTCAGGGAGACGAAATAGACAGATCATTGTCTGTCTGTTTGTCAACACAACACTCTGTGCTGTGTCACAGCCGATCAGCAGGTTTCAGCCAAAATCATTGGCTGAAATCTGCTGAAACTCCAGCTGTGTTCAATCACAGCTGGGGTCAGCAGGGGGTGCATGCATGCGTACCATGAAACCAGGAAGTACACTGCGACAAGGTGCCTGGCTGTGCCACTCGCTCGCAGTATATCTATTGTGAGCTGGCGGGAAGTAGTTAAGAAACACTGCTCTAGGAACTTGCAGTTACAATATTTAAATGCAAACATGCATTGTTCTCTCTTCACAAAAACATCATCATATTATCACAAGGAGCAGATTTACATACATGTCATGATGTCATATGATTGCATCTTTGTAATGTATGTTTACAATAATGACCTTATTTCATTTCAACATTTCTATGTATTTTTAGCACTTACAGTACATTATTATGTGTCACATTCCTATTTCAGTGTGGAAACACCTATGCCTTAGGGGCCTGTCTCACCTTCGCATTCACAGCACGTGTAAAGTAAATTAGGAGGGCGATACTTGTTTTATTCCTTCCACTTCGCTATGAACAGGAGTATGCTGCTGTTTGCAAATATATATTCTGTGCATATTAAACTAGGTAAGTTATTTCCTTGCATGCCAATGTGCAAGTCTGTGCGGCAATGTAAGTCTACTGTGACATGTAGCGATATCAGTTTGCATTGATTCCTATGGGAAATCCATAACCCGCAAATATAGAGAAAAGACTGCTACATTCTTAGGGGAATTGAACAAAATTACTATGTACTAAATTGCTAAATAAACAGTAATTTCTAGGATAGGATTTTGTATAATAACCTCCTACAGGGAGATGAATCCATTTTATGTACCCCGGTAGAAAAAAAAAATTGTGCTGGTTAATAATGTGCTGTAGACGAGCACTGTTTTCTTTAACCTTTTCAGAACCGTGTTTAGAGGATGTAATACGGCCATAGGTAGGGTAGCTTGTGTTATTAACAGTGCATGACACGTAAACATGTGCACTTTGGGACTGATGTACAATCTTGTCTTCCAGTGAAATTCTGAACTACCCTTCAAATTCAAATGTAACATGTTTGGGAAAAACAAATTGTTCTTAGTAAGAATATACTGATATTTAAAATAAATATACAGAACAAAGCAAAGGAATCACTAAATCTTTGCCTCCTTCCCTTGTATATATAAGCTTTATTTATCTCTCCTTGTACTGGGAATAAAAGGAAAAAGGTCAGGTCATTGCTCTTCACTTCATTTCTTTATTTCTTCTCTTTGCTCAGTGGATTTTCTCTTATTGCTCCCCTTTGTTTAGTTGTCCATCTCCCTTCCATGCCCACATCTCTGAGCTTAGTTTAGCAGCTATAAAAACATGGTATATACATCCCCTTGTAGCTATTCAGATGATATATACAGCCCCCTCTTCTAGCCATATACAGAATATAAAAAGTACAGAACTCATCATTAAAAAGAACAAAAACTAGAAGTCAAAGCCCAAATTCAGGCTGCTTTTACATGTACACATGCAGGAAGGTTCCCACAGCATTGCATGGGTTAATTGTTCAATTGGCTGGGGAGAAGGAATAGCAATTAGTACACCTAGATAAGCTTGTACACACCTGCAGCAACATTCAGTACCTCTGCTCTGTCAATATTCTGGGCCTTTATAAAGCTCCAACACTTTCTGAGACTCGATTCACACTACTGTGGGCCATGCGTCCCATGCTTGCTCAGGCATGGCAGTCTGTTCATTTGAATTGGCTGCTGTCACCCGTGAACACAACAAAAAAGGTGCATGCGCCTTTTTAAAAGCGTGACCACAGGGAAACAGCAGTTCCCGCACCTGCGTTCGCGCTGATTGCTGAGATGCGTGGGCCTGCCATTCAAAATAAATGGCAGGCCAACACTTCTCGCAAGAGCAGTGCGATTTGGCTGTGTGTGTGGTTGCGGGTGAGATTCCTGCACCTGCAACCTGGAACGCCCAGCCTTCACTAGCATGAACTGAGCCTGATAGGTATTAGGGTTCCTTTCCATTGACCCATACAATGTTATAGTCTATTTAAGGGATACTGAATGCAGGCATCCAGCAGCAGCATGAAAGATCAGATCAGAGTAGCTGTACTTAGGAAAATGGAAGCTGATAACAGGAGGAGGAAGGGAAAGAGCTTTCTGTGTGTAGTAATCATCATCTCTCCACTCATGCTCCAGACTTGGTACCAACCAGTCTACTCATTGCCACCTTTCTGCACCCAGTAATTAATCTACCACACTTCTAGAATATTGCACTGACTCTGTAATTGCTCAGCAGAGCTGCCTTTCTAATTGGTTTAAGCTGGGTATACACAGACCTTTTATTTTTATTCACCAGCAGGTTGAATTTAAAAAAAAATAATAATAGGGGGCGTGTCCGGACTCTGCAGTGATAGGACATGTTGCTTGACAGCTCCGCAGAGACATCTGCAATCCAACGCCATCCTGTGACTTTTAAACCTTGGTGAGCCTCAAAACTTCACCCAACCATTACTGGGCATCTGACACACCAAGCTCTGGGGAAATTTCAAAGTTTGCCTGGCCGATCAGACTGCGGCCGGCTCCTTATCACAAGAGACTCGCCGCCATCTTGCGGCCTACAGGCCCTCAACATCCCCAGGCTCCAGTGCGGTGATCGGCCGAACCCAGGGAAGCAGAATACCCCACATCTGCTGCTGCCGTTGCGGGGGAGGATCGGGCGGTGTGCAGGCACTGTGAAAGCTAATAAAAGCTGTGCAATAAGCTCCAAACGCTCGCGGCCCACCGCCATCTTGCGGCCTGTAAAGCCTCCAGCATCCCCGGGCTCGAGTACCGCAATCGACGATAGGAGCGATCGCTAATCCGGCCCTTGCTACTGCAGACACCTCCGGAAGGTAGGTGCTAAATACACAGCCCCTAAGAGCAGAAAGAAATTCAGGAAAAGCCTGCCTCATACTCAGGCCACAGCCCAGGAAAGAAGGAGGCTCTGGCCTACCTGTGGATGACAGTGGCCATCTTGCCAATCCAGGAACACCTCAGCTAACCTTTCTTCCACTCTCCCTCCCACCCAGTTGACCCACATACCACTATACGTGGAAGATGGCCATGTAAAGGAAAAACTCCCACCATTATCAGTCCTGCAACTCACTACCAGAGGTCTTTTTTTTTTTTTATTAACGACATAACCCGCTCTTTACCATGGGAACAGCCTCCAGACAATCCTCTACCTCAAGATCCTGCTCCCCGAGAGAGCTTCCAGGAGGAATCAGCCACAATATCCCGGAGATGTTCCGGTCACAAAGGGGCAATTTGGCATCCTCCCGCCACAGACCGCTGCAACCCGTGGAATCACAGCCACCGGATCCCCTTCTCCTTCCTATATCTCAAACTCACACCTCACCGCCTATCGATACCGGAGCAGCTCCCGCTCAGCCGTATCTGAACATCAATGATCTCCGGTCCATAGCTGCGGACATCAAGGATACCCTATCAGCTGCAATTGCTGAGCTGCGTATAGATATACACACGCTGACTGACAGGGTCCATGAAGTAGAACAGGGAACAACTCAGCATGAACATGTCCTTCGCAAAGCTACCAGGCGGATCGACACCCACACCATCCAGTTAAGAGACATACAGCGCCACGTTGAAGACCTCGATAATAGGGGCCGCCGCCACAATCTTAGGATCAGAGGTATACCAGAGACCGTCTCCGCAGAAGACATTTCATCGGCAGTGACTAGCCTATTCAATGATCTTCTCAACAGGCCGCCTCAAACTCAAATGTCTATAGAAAGGATCCACAGAGCTCTACGCCCCAAGGGTAGGGATACAGACCCGCCAAGAGATATCATATGCTGCATTGTGGACTATAGGCTAAAAGAAGAAATTCTCAGACAAGCCAGACTCAGGCGGCAGTTGCAATATGCAGGAACTCCAGTCCAAATCTTTCAGGACTTATCCAGTATAACACTGCAGCACCGCAGAGATCTCAAACCACTATTGGATGTGCTGCGCACAAAGGGAATCCAATACCGATGGAAGTTCCCTTTCTGCTTATCAGCTACTCATCAGGGGCACACTGCCCTGCTAAAAGTCCCGGAGGATCTACGTTCATTTTGTGACACTCTGGATATCCCTCTAGTGGACGTTCCACAATGGTATGCGGAATTCCGCCACACGGCGGTAAAGAAAACAACGCCTCTGGCAGAACCGATGGAAAACCAGGGAGGACGAAACCGCAGACGAAGATCTTCATCTGGATACAGGAGGCGAAATCCGCAACGTGATCCTCCACTTGGCTCCTACCCCTCGGATTCCCCGAGGTCCCGGAGAACCAGGAGAGATTACTGAACAGCACCCTACTGACACCGTTCCCGTCAGTGTTTGCCATGTTCAGGATCTATTGGTTAATATCTACCTTTTATTCTGGATTTACATCCATACATTCGCTCTCTCACTGTCGCACCATGTCACTTGATGAAGGAGAGTACTCTCACTAAAATAACATTGGACACCGTGCACGATGCTGCCTTTACAGCACTCTCTCCCCCCCCCTCTCACCAGACAAAGGACATCAAGTCGCCCAATCCACTGATGACCTCCGTGATCTACAGTATGCCCAACATTATAGATCTTCCACCGTTCACTACCATGCTTACCAGGACCAACATCCTCACCGTCATGGATACTCTGCCTTTACAGACGGGATCGCTGTATACTCACACTGCTTACCACCTCGCCTCCTATCCCTGAACACTGTCTCTTACATGATCCTACATGAACTACAGTATTACTAACCCTACTAACAATTATCAATCTGGGTAACGTATGACAAGATGTGTTCTACAGATTTGTTCCATATTGCTCTGTTTAATATACTGTACACAATGATAGGAAGATGTGCCCCCACTATGGCCAAGCACTAGGTGTCCCAGTATGCCCCACACAATTACATTTCGAGTATGCTAAATGCACTCCACTTATGCAGCAATAGGAGATCACTTCTGTTTAGTCTACGTCTGAACACAAGTCTTACGATTTTATTACTGAAGATTGACATCTATCCCTTCTCTCCACTAACCGCTCCAACTGCCCGAACCTGACATCTTACTTTATGTATAGACCACCCTAACACAGCACCTCAAGGGAACCTGTCGATGTTGAAACATTGATGAGGGACTTGGCTACTATGGATGCCAGCTTTACTACCTCTCTTCCCCTGTTTACACTTTAGCTTGATACGCTTTTGTATTAGTTACCACATGCGACAACAGTTCATTCCCTTGAACAATATGCGGGCTATATATATTCCGCATGAACATGGAGGCGGTGTATCCATGAAGATGAAACTACCTCACTTAACGCTCATATTCTCAGATCAGCTGGAAATGTTTTCCCTCCCCCTCCCACCATTACCCATTAATGGGTTTAAAACTCCTTCCTTAAATAGCTGATAGGGAATCCTTAATCTCCTGTCCCCACACATAAGGTAATGGCTATAAACAATTGACTATTATCCACTCTTCTATACCGCGTATGTCGCTTGGGCATATATCACATACATCACATATATCACATAGGCTGGTGGGGGGAGGGGGTGATGGCGGGAAGATAGATGTGCTGCATTGCTTACGCAATATACCGTGCTCAACTCCTTTTTGGAGTCTTTGAAAGATACAGATTCTTTGTGACAAACAACTCCCACTACATCAGCTTGAGGAATGTATGGTATAAGTTTTGAATTGTGTTATATGCTGTTTCACTTTTGCATTTTTTCGTTTTCCAAAACTATACTATTCCTTCACTCCAATACTCAAGAAGCCTGGTTCACATTATATTATTCCCATAAGCATATTCACTAGATCTAACTTACGCACACTACTACTGACACACACACACTAAATATGTGACCCCCTCCGCTCCCATGTGCAATAATTGACGCACTTGAACTCAACCTCGTCTTCACACTCCACTACCCTCCCTCATTTTTTTTTTTTTTTGGTGAATTCCGTGCTTATCATATAATCTCCTGTTAATCCTTCTCATGTCTAACCTCCCATTGCCCCATCTCCTCCTATACCTCATATTTGCCAACCTCCACTCATATGCTACTAAGACTGGTAACGGTGGGCTAGCTCACTTGAGACTCTATCCTCTTTGCTAAGTTCTACCCGACCCCACACGGTGCAGTGGAGCAGTCTGGTTCTTAATTCCAGGCTGATTCCCCTGACGTCACACCGTACCCTATCTTCCTCTCCTAACAGGGGAAGATACTTAAATACACCCCGCCCTTTCTTCCCCATCCTTTTACATCCTGAACAGACACCAACTTTACACACGTTTTCTATACCCTCCTTTACTTTACCAGTTACAACTGAGATCCTTTTTAGCTCCAAGGATGGCGGACGCTCCTACACGCGACAAAAGACTGGTACTGGAACAACCCACGTTTCACAGGTAAAACTATGCTCCATAAACATGCGTGGCCTTAATGTGTCTGAAAAAAGATCACAATTGCTACACACCTTAAGACAAAACAAAACGCAGATTGCCTTCATACAAGAAAAGCATTTCCGCTCAGACAGCATTCAGAAACTACACAATATACACTACCCTACGGTATATCATGCCACTAATGATGACTCTAAATCAAAAGGGGTGGCTATATTAATAGCAAAAAACTGTCCTCTACAAATTTCAGAAATTAAACGAGACGTTAAAGGTAGATTTCTTTTTCTCAAAGGGACTCTTCACAACAAACCCATAACGTTAGCAAACCTATACGCTCCTAATACGAAGCAAGTTCTATTCTTTCGCGAAACCCTACAACTACTGACTGAATTTTATTCCGGCATTCTTGTTGTGGGTGGGGACTTTAAGGTAGCACTCTCTCCATCACAAGATACATCCACAGGCACATCCTCTATGCCTTACAGAGCTCTTCGGGCCATTAAAAAACACCTTAGAGATCTGACCCTTCATGACGCCTGGCGAACACTACACTCGACTGAGAAAGACTTCACGTTTTACTCTGCACCTCACAATAAATACACAAGAATTGACCACTTTTTCATATCCCAATCAGACTTATCTCTCCTTTCAAAGGCCTCCATCAATCCCATGGTGTTATCGGACCATAGCCCCATATCCATCACTCTAGATATACCGGCAACTAGATCCCACAAAATGATCTGGCGTCTAGATAATTCCATCTTGACAGACATAGACACCACTACCAAACTTATCACACGACTCAAACATTACTTTTTGGAAAACACCTCCAAGGATTCAAAACAATCCAGCATATGGGCAGCGCACAAATGCGTAATACGTGGAGAAATCATATCCCTGACTGCACACAGACGTAAACTCAAACGCGATCGCATTACCACACTATCTGAAAAAATCCTCACGCTGGAACAAGCTCACAAGCTCTCATTAGCCACAAAATCCCTTGTTGAACTGATCAAAGCTAGAGAAGAACTCCTAGAAGAACTCGGTAGATCCTTAAAACGCAAATATGTCTTAACACAAAAACTATTCTATGAATTTGGCAACAAATCCGGAAAATTGCTTGCCAGAGCATTACAATCCCGAAAAGCAATGAATACCATACACGCTATTAAAAACTCGTCTGGCACTTCTCTTGTCTCTTCCGAAGCTATTGCCGACCAATTTGTTCAATATTTTTCTGCTCTTTACAACTTACCTTCCTCCACCGAACTGGGCAATACTCCTGAAAGACAAGCGACAATCTCAGACTTTCTGAATAATTTTTGCCCATCTTCTATTTTGTCTGAGGATGCAGCAAATCTTTCTAATCCCATTACTGCAGACGAAATTATATCAGTGTTGAAACAAATTAAAACATGTAAAAGCCCTGGCCCTGACGGTCTGGCCATAAGTTACTATAAAACTTTCCAGGATATACTTACCCCTCAACTAGCTTTTCAATGACCTCTCCTCGTCCTCTTCAGTAAATACGGATCTATTAGAAGCTCACATCACGCTCATTCCCAAACCAGGTAAAGATGAAACTTTAGTGACTAATTATAGACCCATTTCCCTTATCAATGTTGATGTGAAAATCTATGCCAAAATCCTTGCCAACCGAATGCTTCCTTTACTCCCCAAACTGATCTCATTAGATCAAGTTGGCTTTATCCCTGGGAGGGAAGCAAGGGATAATACCATAAAAGCAATCAACATTCACCATTGGCTCTCCACTTCACCCAAACAGGGTTTTTTTCTGTCCCTTGACGTGGAAAAGGCGTTCGACAGGGTGGCATGGGACTACATGATAGCAGTTCTACAGGCAATGAGATTCCCAGCACGCTTCACCCAATTAATTTTGGCTCTATATACGTCCCCCACAGCCAGAATAAGGGTTAATGGCCACCTGCCGAACGCCTTCCCAGTGTCGAATGGAACCCGGCAAGGTTGCCCCTTATCCTCTCTTCTTTTTGTTCTTTCATTAGAACCTTTCCTACACAAACTTAAAGTCAACCCGGATATCATGGGCATTGATATTAGACAAAAACACTACAAACTAGCAGCTTATGCTGACGACATACTTCTTTTCCTTTCCAACCCGTTAATCACCATTCCAAACCTATTACAAGATTTCACCTTCTTCCGCAAATTATCCAACTTGAAAATAAACTTTACGAAATCCACAGCCCTAAACATCTCCCTCCCCTCACAGATAGTTTCTCAATGTCAAACTAACTTTCCATTCAAATGGGAACCACATCCCCTTACGTATCTTGGCATTCAAATACCATCTAAACTTACTGAACTATACGAAAGAAACTACTCTCCCATTCTTCGAACTATACAGAAGAACCTTACGAAATGGTCCTCAGCTCAATTTTCCTGGTTTGGGAGAATTTCCATCTTAAAAATGAACATTCTACCCCGAATACTTTATGTCTTACAAACAATACCGATCAAACTCCCTTCAAATTTTTTTACAATCTATAAAAGAATATGCAGGAACTTTATATGGGCCCATAAACCTCCAAGACTCAGTTGGAGCAGGATGGTCCTCCTCAAGCTTAAAGGTGGACTAGGCTTACCTGATATTCATAAATACTATAATTCTTGTCATATCACCAGATTAATAGACTGGCACATACATTCCCACTCTAAAGATTGGATTAAAATTGAAGATTCTTGTGCCCAAACACCCCTCTCCCACTCGCCATGGATTGACACCAAAGCGACCCCTAACGAACACTTATCGCATCCACTAACGGGACCTACATTGAACTGCTTCAGGAACACTTGTTCTTCTCTTAAAATGACTCCATCTCCAGGGCCATTGACCCCCCTAACTGGCAACCCCGCCTTTCCTCCTGGCCTTCCAGAAAATAACCCGAGTTTGGTCTCCATGATATCTACATTGAGAGCACATCACCTTTTCCATAATGGGTCAATTATCCCTTACACCAATCTACTCACTAAACTCCAGAATGGAAACATTCCTTCTTCACGTACTTACAAATCAGACACTTTCTCAACAGTTCCAATCCCATCTCTCAATGGTGCAGAGATATGACTCCCCTTGAAGCACTATGCTCTGACACAAATCCTCAACACCACTTAATCTCAACTGTGTACTCCTTGCTTTTCGGTGAACCTAACCTCACATCTACCGCAGTTAACCAGAAATGGGAAAGAGAGCTCAACCTGAACTTGTCTCTGGAAGACTGGGAAAATATCTATTCTCATATCCATAAAGGCTCTGTTAACGTCTCAGCACAAGAAACCAATTACAAATTATACTCTAGATGGTACCGTACCCCTTATCGCATTCATATGTTTCATACAACTGTTTCTCCTTTGTGCTGGAGATGTAACTCTGGAGTGGGCTCTCTTCTCCATATATGGTGGGATTGTACACTCATAAAGCCATTCTGGGAAAAGGTACACAACATGATCACTCGAATCACTACTTATACTCTAGACTTTACACCTGCCCAATATTTACTACACCACACCTCACTTCATCAATCCACTTATAGGAAATCTTTAATGCTTCACCTCATAAATGCGGCCAAGCAATGTATTCCGTTACGATGGAGGGACACTAACCCTCCCACCTTATCAGATTGGCTAAAACGTGTGGAAAAAATAGCAGTCATGGAAGACTTAATACATCAAGCAAAAGATAACCCCACAAAATACAGTCATACCTGGGCTTGCTGGACACACTTTCGTAATTCGATTGAATTTCACACACTACTTACTGAACCACAAGCCGGAACATCCTTGACACCACGTTGATCCTCATAACAGGTACTGGTCGGGGACCGAAGTAGGAGCGTCCACCACCCACCCCCACCCACACTCCCACCCCCACCCGTGTGCTCACATAACCACATACCCACCCAAGTTAGTCTCCACCCCATCATATTAAATATATACAAAGTAGAGCATATTTAATCCAACATCTCTCCCCCTATATACGCCCCACACCTTCTGAAATCAAATACACCACATACACTATAAGACCTCTAAGAAACACTAATCCACGTAAAAGACCTTTTTCACTACCTCCATATATTTGGTCTTTCTGACCCTCCCCCCCAGTACAGTGTGCTCCCATTGGGGTACTGAGTTGGGGAGAGGTATGGTTAAAGGTCCTTATCCCACGCTCCTCTTTTGAATTCCACACCACAATCACGACATGGGATGTTTAAGATTTCAACTGCTGACTTCAATGTTTCTAGAGTGGCTAACAACTGTCTAAGGTGACTGGACACCTCAAATATTTACTTATGAATGTTTTAAACGTCTTAATTGTTTGCATATTGATGCTTTCACACACCCAAATGTTCTTTTACATTCAACATTATTATATGTATCACTACATCTGCTTGTTAAATGTATGAAACCTGTAACTTGACGATGTATCTCTGTACACCTTGGAGAAATACCATTACCTGTTTTGTACATTTTATCTTTCATCAATAAAAAATTTATGAAATAAAAAAAAAAAAATAATATCTCCATCCACATAAGCAAGGTGGATCCCCCCCTGGGGGCATTGTAATCTGACAGAGGGGACTCCTACCTGTCAGATTACACTGATCAGCACTGCAGCTGATTGACTGCAGCTATAGTTCAAATGAAACATTTCCGGCAGATCTGCTGGACAGAAATCACTTCTGTTGAACAGGGAGGGCTACACACAGATCGAAATTCAGCCAGTCCCTGCTGAACTGACCAAATGATGATCTTTGTGTAGACAGCTTTAGGCTCCATGTACACACAGTCCATTATGACCACCATCCAGGGGAAAACACATTGCCGCTGTTTGCCACAGTTTTGCCGTGGTTTGCGTTTTCCAGCTGCACTTTTTGTTGCCTCTATAGAACATGAAGTGAAGGGAAATTTTCCCATTTAGACATAGATGGAAAATAAATTAAAAGGTACTTTCACCATCCCATACTCTACCCAAAATGAAAACACCTTTTGCCTTTTGGTATGCTTCACTACCACAGCCACAGTGCTCTGGTACAAATGACAACATTGATGCTCAACATTTCTTCACTTCTTTTCTGTTTGATATCACTTGCATTTCCTTAAAGAGAGGTGTTGGGGAAAGAGACTATGAATACAAATGTGCTGCATTTTATGTGTTCCTGGAAGTCATGTGGACTTCACAGTGATATCTTGATATCAGTCATTGATGTAGACCAGAGCCATACTATATAGGCATCTTACTACAAGACAGTTTGGGGCTAAACACAGGGGGAGATTTACTAAAACACAGAACCTGGTGCAGCCGTGCATGGTAACCAATAGGGTTTTAGGTTTAAGCCCCCGTTCACATTGGACCGATTTGACATGCGAATTGGCATGTCAAATCGCATGCCAAATCGGAGCCTATTGCCGGCAATGCCATTGTCTGAGCCTGTGCGACACTGACTTTGCGACCCCACACCGATTCCCAAAAGTGATTTCTGCACTACTTTTGGCGACTTCGGGAGCAATTTCAATAGACATCTATGCATGAAACCGCACAGATGTCTGTCAAATCGCCCCCGGACTCCCCGTGACATGCGGGTTTGAAATTGTGCGAGTTCAGCTGAACTCGCACAATTTCAAACCCGCCCTCAGTATGAACGTGAGCTTATGGTCAAAGCATGATTCAACAAGCGGAAGTTAAAAGCTGATTGGTTACTATGCACAGCTGCACCAGATTCTTTGTGCACCAGTTTTAGTAACTCTACCCCAATGTGTTTGTAGCTTCCGTGGAAACAGGTAGCTCTCACAATAGTAATTTGGTAAATAAAGCACAATAAAACTATGAAAAATATAAAACCTGCATGAAACGAATTGATGTTTTACAAAATCAACTCCCCTTAAATAAGTCTATTTTATTGTATGTGTAATATAGTCTAGGTAGCAGTACATTGATAGCTGATTAATAAATTAAGATGAAACAACCTAAATTATTATGTCATTTACAGTATTTGATGAAGTGCCTTCATCATCCAGCAAAGGGTCAGCAATAGAACAGGAAGGAGCACAAAAGGGCTAAAAAGTGATTCTCACCCATTGATTTCCATTTTTCTCATGAATATTCTGTTGTATGTAGAAGTTGCACTCAGGGGAAATATCAATATTTAAGTTAGCTGATAAACAAAGCAAATTACTCAGGGCGGAAGCTATGTGGGTTCTTGTCTATCCAGATGGATCAGCATGTTTTACTTTCTTTAGATCATATTTTAGCTAGTTTATTTCCATGTCTTTTAGATATTGTCAGTCCTATGTATAAAACACTGTAAATGAAAACTAGCAGGATCTACCAAAACAACCAGCTGGATGTTTGCTTTGATTTTCTAATTTGTCAAAGACAAGTGACAGCTTTGTCTGATTACATGCTACAATGAGCCCCATTGTCCTTGTATACACTAATGAGTAAAACATTAAAAATTTTCCCATCAGAAGTTTCATATCCATAAGCGTTCCATAACACTTTTTTGATCTTCTCTATTTTGTTAGTACCTCACATGAGTAAACACCAAAAATTACCGCGCTTCTCAAAACAATAATATACTACTAAACAGTATCTAGGTAATTAAAGCTGCAGTCCTAAATGTGAGGCGTGGACAAATACATACAAAAATAATCCAAAAAGACACATGAGTATATAAATAGTGATAAATATCAATCTGGCAAGTGACACAAAATATTGATATTGTACTGAAAGCAAAATATCAATAATAATAAATGTGAAAAATAATAAAAATAGTCCCAAACGAAATCAAGTATTGAGCACCAAATAAGGTCAAGGCAGATTCAAATGGTGATCATGAATGTTAAACAACAAACACCCAGTGAGAGATCCTCCACCTTAATAAATGCGCGTTTACAAGAGGTAAGCTAAAAATCAGCTTATCTATGAGCATCCACTCAGGGCAAACCGACACCTCCAATCTCCTCACAGGGAAAGGGCAGACAGGATCTCTCCGTCCGGTGGATTCAATCGACAAGCCGGGGGGAATATAGAGAAATAAAGAATTTTCTCCATAGTGTAAAGCAGTTAAACCATTTACCCGTTTTATCCTATCTCGTTCCGAACGGGTGCATGCAGGCCGGCCAGCTGTTTTACTTCTTATGTGCCTATATCCGTGATTTTTAATGTAAGTGCGAATATCCCTTTGTTTAAATAAATGGTTTAACTGATTTACACTATGGAGAAAATTCTTTATTTCTCTGGGTCCCCCCGGCTTGTCGATTGAAACCACCGGACGGAGAGATCCTGTCTGCCCCTTCCCTGTGAGGAGATTGGAGGTGTCGGTTTCCCCTGAGTGGATGCTCATAGATAAGCTGATTTTTAGCTTACCTCTGGTAAGCGCGCATTTATTAAGGTGGAGGATCTCTCACTGGGTGTTTGTTGTTTAACATTCATGATCACCATTTGAATCTGCCTTGACTCCAAGGACTGTTTCTCCTCTGACCATCCTTATTCCATTTCCAGTCACTTTTGTTATTTGGTGCTCAATACTTGATTTCGTTTGGGACTATTTTTATTATTTTTCACATTTACTATTATTGATATTTTGCTTTCAGTACAATATCAATATTTTGTGTCACTTGCCAGATTGATATTTATCACTATTTATATATTCACGTGTGTATAGATATTAGTAATGTCATTTACCTCACATGAGTAACAGGATAATTGATACTTAATATGTAGATACTGTATATTTCTGGGGTTCTTGTGTACAATTATAAATTGTAAGATACACTGAGCAAAATTATAAATGCAACACTTTTGTGTTTGCCCCTATTTATCATGAGCTGAACTCAAAGATCTACAACTTTTTCTAGGTACACAAAAGGCCTATTTCTCTCAAATATTGTTCACAAATCTGTCTAAATCTGTGTTAGACACCTTTCACACTGAGGCGCTTTTCAGGTGCATTCACGCTAAAAAAAGCAACTGAAAAGCTCACGAAAAACTATTTCAATTAAAATCAATGAATGCTTTCACACTGGGGCAGTGCGCTGACAAAAACGCCCCTCTCCATTGAAATGAATGGAAAGCTTTTCAAAAGCGCCTGAAAAGCTCTTCAAAAGTGCCTGAAAAGCTATTTTACTGGCAGTTTAGAAGCTCCTCAGTGTGAAAGGGGCCTTAGTGAGCATTTCTCCTTTGCCAAGATAATCCATCCACCTCACAGGTGTGGCATATCCAGATGCTGATTAGACAGCATGATTATTGCACAGGTGTGCCTAAGGCTGGCCACAATAAAAGGCCACTCTACAGTAAAATGTGCAGTTTTATCACACAGAACAATGTCACAGATATTGCAGTTGGCATGCTGACTGCAGGAATGTCCACCAGAGCTGTTGCCCTAGAATTGAATGTTCATTTCGCTACCATAAGCCATCTCCAAAGGTGTTTCAGAGAATTTGACAGTACATCCAACCAGCCTCACAACCGCAGATCACGTGTAACCAGACCAGCCCAGGACCTCCACATCCAGCATCTTCACCTCAAAGATCGTATGAGACCAGCCACTCGGACAGCTGCTGCAACAATCAGTTTGCATAACCAAAGAGTTTCTGCACAAATTGTCAGAAACCATCTCAGGGAAGCTCATCTTCATGCTCGTTGTCCTCATCGGGGTCTCGACCTGACTGCAGTTCATCGTTGTAATCGACTTGAGTGGGCAAATGCTCACATTTGATGGCATCTGGCACTTTGGAGAAGTGTTCTCTTCACGGATGAATACCGTTTTTCACTGTACAGGGCAGATGGCAGACAGCGTGTATGGCGTTGTGTGGGTGAGCGGTTTGCTGATGTCAACGTTGTGTATCCAGTGGCCCATCGTGGCGGTGGGGTAATGGTATGGGCAGGCGTATGCTATGGACAATGAACACAGGTGCATTTTATTGATGGCATTTTGAATCCACAGAGATACCGTGACAAGATCCTGAGGCCCATTGTTGTGCCATTCATCCATGACCATCACCTCATGTTGCAAGGATCTGTATACAATTCCTGGAAATTGAAAACATCCCAGGACCTCCACATCCAGCATCTTCACCTCCAAGATCATCTGAGACCAGCCACCCAGACAGCTGCTGCAACAATCGGTTTGCATAACCAAAGAATTTCTGCACAAACTGTCAGAAACCATCTCAGGGAAGCTCATCTGCATGCTCGTTGTCCTCATCAGGGTGTCGACCTGACTGCAGTTCATCATCGGAACCGACTTGAGTGGGCAAATGCTCACATTCTATGGCATCTGTCACTTTGGAGTGGTGTTCTCTTCACAGATGAATCACAGGTTTCACTGTACAGGGCAGATGGCAGACAGCGTGCATGGCTTTGTGTGGGTGAACGGTTTTCTGATGTCAACGTTGTGGATCGAGTGGCCCATGGTGGCGGTGAGGTTATGGTATTGGCAGGCGTATGCTATGGAAAACGAACACAGGTACATTTTATTGATGGCATTTTGAATGCACAGAGATACCGTGAGGAGATCCTGAGGCCCATTCTTGTGCCATTCATCCACGACCATCACCTCATGTTGCAGCATGATAATGCACGGTCCCATGCTGCAAGGATCTGAACACAATTCCTGGAAACTGAAAACATCCCAGTTCTTGCATGGCCAGCATGTTTACAGGACATGTCACCCATTGAGCATGTTTGGGATGCTCTGGATCAGCGTATACGACAGCGTGTTCTAGTTCCTGCCAATATCCAGCAACTTCTCACAGCCATTGAAGAGGAATGGACCAACATTCCACAGGCCACAATCAACAACCTGATCAACTTTATGCGAAGGAGATGTGCTGCACTGCGTGAGGAAAATGGTGGTCACACCAGATAGTGACTGGTTTTCGGCCCCCTCCAGTACAGTGAAACTGCACATTTTAGAGTGGCCTTTTATTGTGGCCAGTCTAAGGCACACCTGTGCAATAATCATGCTGTCTAATTAGCATCTTAAAATGCCATACCTGTGAGGTTGATGGATTAACTCGGCAAAGGAGAAGTGCTCACTAACACAGATTTAGACAGATTTGTGAACAATATTTGAGAGAAATCTGCCTTTTGTGTACATAGAAAAAGTCATAGATCTTTAAGTTCAGCTCATGATAAATAGGGGCAAACAAAAAAGTGTTGCGTTTATAATTTTGCTCAGTGTAATTATACTGAAGCATGACTATTACTCAATCCTTTCATATCAACCCCCCTAAGCCCAAACACTCCTACCCTGCTGGTAGTTGTTTCCAATGTCCAGTACAGGTCTTTTTACTTGAAACTTTTGGATTCTTCAGTTCAGTTTGTTTTCTGTATTACAAAAGTGAAGATATTTTATCTGCTTTTATTAAAAATATAAGCAGTGCTAAAAATACATCAATATAACAATACATAAATGTATTGTCCAAAGACTTTGTGTTGTCCAAAGATTTGCATGGACATTTATGCATTGTTATATTGATGTATATTTAGCGCTGCTTAAATTTTTAATACTTTGTTTGTGATCAACAAATTTTATTTTATTTCTTAGAAGGACTGAGTGCTAATGTCATAGTTATTTTTTTATCTGCTTCTGCTTGTATTGCCTTTAATATTATTTGTAGCCCTGACAAAATGGGTGCATTTTGACTCCTGAAAAGCACTGTTTCTGTTACTTTTGGTTTGCAATAAGAAAAAAAATTAGGCAAACCTACATTAACGTTTCTCTTTCTTGTCTCTGCCTGACGTGCCTCATTTTCATGGCACATACTTCAATACACAGGGGACACTGTTCCTATGCATAGAGATATGTCATCTTTATTGTCAGTTCTCCAGAAATTCTCACTAGTGCAACAATTTTATATATATATATATTTATGGTCGGAGCCCTATGTCCGATATGGACATAGATAACACTTAATAATAAAGATAAGACTTACCATCGGAAATAGACCTGGAAGTGTGGACTTACCATATGAAATGGACCTGAAAGTGTGCCTTGGTCTAATGGCCGGTATGCCAAAATAAGGGGGCATACCCTGGTTTTAAGAAATGATTATTCTGTAGAGAGAAATGAGATGAAATGAATGAAATGAAATGAATGCCTTGAAATGGGGATGGGAGGGTGGGTATCGCGCACAGGAAACCGACAAGCACCACAGGTGAGCGGGCTGCTTAAATACCCACCGGGCTCCTCCCATAAATTCAGGCCACCATACTGGCCTTCCTACTTATGGTCGGAGCCCTATGTCCGATATGGACATAGATAACACTTAATAATAAAGATAAGACTTACCATCGGAAATAGACCTGGAAGTGTGGACTTACCATATGAAATGGACCTGAAAGTGTGCCTTGGTCTAATGGCCGGTATGCCAAAATAAGGGGGCAAAAACATTCAGGTAGGGATATAATATATAATTGGTTTTCAGGTATTCATTGAGCCAATTTGGAGAATGCCTGTGCCATCTCTACTTGAGGATTGGGTATATACCGGGCGACGCAGGCTGGTTTCCATCTGCCTAGTCTTTTGATGATGTGGTCTGGAACCCCCTGGCGGGTTGCTGCGGAGGCTGCTCCGATGCGGAAGGAGTGTCCGGAGTACTGACTGGGTTTAAGGTGAAGATTGCGGAGAAGTATCCTTATGTGTTTTACAAACTGACAGGCGTTTAAGGGTTTAACTGGGAATGGTAGAAGAGGACTGGTGTCCGATTGTTCAGGCAGGAGTGAGAGGAGACGGTTAAGTACGGTGACTGGACACCAGCTGTTATTGGTTCTGTAGAGGTGAAATGTCCACTCCAGAGCCTGTTTCCTGGGTTTAAGAAACCTCGAGGTGAAGGATGAAATGGTCTTGGTGGCGAAGCAAGTGCCGTCTGCGTAATACTTGGTCTGTGGGGTGGTTATAGGTGAACCCGTAGTAAGCCAACTATATGGCTGCTTGTAGGACCGTGCTGGGCAGGAGACCGAATGGCGAAGTAGCCAGAATAGTCGACATATCCCTGAAGATGGGCCCCGTAATGGGTAAGCGCTTAGTACTAATCACTGGTTGTTGTTTCTGGATGCCCCTTAGGATGGCTCGTATAGCGTGTGATGAGAACAGTGAAGATTTTGTGGGGTCTTCCAGGGTCACGAAATGTTGTACGCCGGCTAGGTATGGCCGAATGGTATTGTAAGATAAGGTCAGCTGAGTGTGGCAGTATGAAATGAAGGCCAATACCTGTTTGACATCTATTGGTCCTTTACGGCAGGATGTGAGAAATTTATTGAACGCCTTTCAAGCTGTCTGGTAGGCTTTGAGTGTGTTATGAGAGAGTGAGTGATTGATGAGCTGCGTTGCTCCTTGTAAATGTTAAACTAGTCCAGGGTCAGTTGTGACCAGGCAGGGATAGGGGCCGACACTGGATCGGCTCCGGGAACCTGTTTGGAAAGGAGGTGTAGTTAGAACGTGACAGTGCGTCAGCAGCTAATTGTGTCTGCCTGGAATAATGCACAGTGTATGTTAAACTGATGCTGTAAGAACAGTTGTACCAATCTGCGCAGGAAGGACATGACTGCTGGGGAATTGGACCTGCCTTTGTTGATGTCTGCCGTGGCCTGATTGTCGGTGGTGAAGATTACGGTTTGCCCTGTCCAATGGTGACCCCAGAGTTGTGCAGCTGCCACCATGGGGTAGAGTTCGAGGAGGGAAGATGTTTTGAATAAGCCGGGTATCAACAGTATCTGTTGAGGCCAGGGTCCTGAAAACCAATGATGGCCAAAAATTGCAGCGAAACCTGTGGTGGCTGCAGCGTCTGTCACCACCTGGGGTGACAGGGCTGAAACCATGGGTATAATTAGGGATATGCCATTCCGGGAGGACGGAATTCGTCCCACATAGATAGGTCCGCTATTGCTGCGGAGTCTAGATTTAAGATCTGACCGGGGTCTTGTGTTTCTGGCAGGAATCTCAGCAGGCGTGACACGAAGGTGCGGCCTTGTGGAATAATTCGTATGGCGAAATTCAGCATTGCCAGGAGAGATTGCAACTGCTTCTTGGTACACCCCTTGGTGTGGGTGAATTTGTGAAGGACCGCCTTAATGCGGGTTAGTTTGTCAAGGGGGAGACTGGCTTGCATAGCGCAGGTGTCTAAGTTGGCCCCCGAGAAAGGTGATGTTATGTGCTGGCCTTCTACTTTGTGCTTGGTGATGGGAAGATTGGGTTTTCCGAATATCGCTCTGAGTTTGTCGAGGTCTCCTGGGGGCTTGCTGGGAGGTTCCATTAGTAGGAAGTCGTCCAGGTAATGGATGACTTTTGTCACTGAGCCTTGTGTAAAAGTATCCAAGCAAGAGACTGAGCGAATGTGTCGAAGAGCCAAGGGCTGCTCTTCGAACCGAACGTCAGTTTTGTGGCCAAATAATATGCCTCCTTCCACTTGATGCCATGCCAGCACCAAAGGGATGGATGGATAGGCAGGAGCTTAAAGGCATCCGAGATGTCGGTTTTGGAAAGCCAGGCACCTGTACCTGCTTTGATGACTGCTTGTATCGGCATGTCTACGGAGGAATATTTTAGGGAGAATTCTTCGGAGGGAATCAGGGAATTGAGACTGGGGATGTGGGAAGAATGAGGCGCAGACAGGTGGTACCCCAAACGTAATTTATTTGTGAATTTGCCCTTGACGAGCCCCAAATAGGGCTGACTCTCCAAGTGCTGAAAGGGGGCTGAGTGAAAGGCCTATAACGTACTCTCGGTCTAGTTCTGTTTGTAAGAGCCGATCTATGGTTTGTTCGTCGATGGCTGCTGAACGAATATTCCCACATTCGTACGTACTGTGAGGTAGTGAAATGAGGCCTGTGTGAAAGCCGACAGAGGGGCCGTGAAGTCTTCGCTGCCGGCCTGTGACATGATTTGATCTGATGAGAATATCCTGTTTTTGAGCTCGTATATTTTTTTTTTTTTTTTTTGTGAGAATGAAATGATTCGAAATGTTTGCCTTGATGTTTGAAATGACTGAACTGCATGACAAAGGTCCGGCCTGGCCGTGTCGTGACTGATGCGACCGTGAACCGGGCCCTGGAGCATGCACTGAAACGAGGCAACAGAAGAAACATTGGTGCACACCGGGACGGATCGGTGCTTGTTTGATGCATCTGGATTCGAATCGGAGCGCAGCATGAAATGAAATGAGAGAAATGTTTACCTTGACCGAGGCTTGAATTGGTTGTGCCGTGTTTTGCGACTGGCAACCGACCGAGCTTTGGTATAGGTATGGATTTTTTTTTTTTTTTTTTTTTTTTTTTTTTGAGGAAAATGAAAAGGTGACAATTCGTGAAGGGATTGCTAAGTAACTTGAAGCAATGATTTGTATGATGCTTGCAATCTTGTGACAATGAAATGATTCGAAATGTTTGCTTTGATTGTGAAATGAATGAACTGCATGACAGAGGTGCGGCCTGGTCGTGTCACGATTTGTTCGACCGTGAACCGGGCTCTGGAGCATGTATTGAAATGGGGCAACTGAAAATATTGGTGCTCCTGGGACGAATCGGTGCTTGTTTGATGCATCTGGATTCGAATAGGAGTGCAGTATTAAATGAAATGAGAGAAATGATTGTTTTGACCGCGGCTCGAATTGGTTGTGCCGTGTTAGCGACTGGCAACTAACCGAGCTCTGGTATAGGTATGAAATGCGATCGGAACCAGTGATGCATGCCGTGACGAATCGGTGCACCTCAGATGCGACTGGTTTCGAAACGGTGATGCGTTGTGGGAGTGAAATGGTAGAAATTGCATGACAGAGATGTGGATCAATCCCCCGATGTCTGCGATTAGCTATGATCTGGACTCTGGAGCATGTGTCAGAAATGTGGCCAATCCTGGGCACGCCGAGACGAATCGGTGCATTTTCATGCGACTGATTTCATGTCGGAATGTGACACGTGGAAATGAAATGATAACCATGACAGAGGTACAAATGACTGATAACGTAACTCTGGAGCATGTATAGAAATGAGGCCAATCCTGGGGCACGCCGAGACGAATCGGTGCATTTCATGCGACTGAATTCATGTCGGAACGTGATACGTGGAAATGAAATGATAACCATGACAGAGGTACGAATGACTGATAAAACGTAACTCTGGAGCATGTATAGAAATGAGGCCAATCCTGGGGCACGCCGAGACGAATCGGTGCATTTCATGCGACTGAATTCATGTCGGAACGTGATACATGGAAATGAAATGATAACCATGACAGAGGTACGAATGACTGATAAAACGTAACTCTGGAGCATGTATAGAAATGAGGCCAATCCTGGGGCACGCCGAGACGAATCGGTGCATTTCATGCGACTGAATTCATGTCGGAACGTGATACGTGGAAATGAAATGATAACCATGACAGAGGTACGAATGACTGATAAACGTAACTCTGGAGCATGTATAGAAATGAGGCCAATCCTGGGGCACGCCGAGATGAATCGGTGCATTTCATGCGACTGAATTCATGTCGGAACGTGATACATGGAAATGAAATGATAACCATGACAGAGGTACGAATGACTGATAAAACGTAACTCTGGAGCATGTATAGAAATGAGGCCAATCCTGGGGCACGCCGAGACGAATCGGTGCATTTTTCATGCGACTGAATTCATGTCGGGACGTGATACATGGAAATGAAATGATAACCATGACAGAGGTACGAATGACTGATAAAACGTAACTCTGGAGCATGTATAGAAATGAGGCCAATCCTGGGGCACGCCGAGATGAATCGGTGCATTTCATGCGACTGAATTCATGTCGGAACGTGATACATGGAAATGAAATGATAACCATGACAGAGGTACGAATGACTGATAAAACGTAACTCTGGAGCATGTATAGAAATGAGGCCAATCCTGGGGCACGCCGAGACGAATCGGTGCATTTTTCATGCGACTGAATTCATGTCGGGACGTGATACATGGAAATGAAATGATAACCATGACAGAGGTACAATTGACTGACAATAACGTAACTCTGGAGCATGTATAGAAATGAGGCCGTAATAACTGGGGCACACCGGAACGAATCGGCGCATCTTTGGTGCGACTGGATTCGAATCGGAGCGCGGTAGGTGACTGAAATGAGAAATGATTTGAAAACGTCAGAAATGAGTTCAGAAATGTTTTCAGAAATGAGAAATGATTTGAAATGTCCGAAATGAGTTTAGAAATGTCTCAGAAATGAGAAATGATTGGTATCGAACTAACTTGATTTGATCTTTTACAAAATTGCGACTGGCTATGGCTGTCTACTGATACCGACATGCTAGAAATGAAGCGACGTCAGCGTCGCTGTGCTATCGAATTTGTAACATATCGAAAGTACGAGCGATATACATTGCAGCTTGTGAGATGCGGGTGAAACGAAATTTGAACTCACGGTTTAGTGACATGATATGAAAAACGAAAAGTCCGACGGGACCCTACCTGCGACAGCCAAGCCAGACGCGTGGTACGAACGATACGGATCGGTAAACACTGACACTCTCGAGCACGAAATAGCAAATGCGGGAACTTCGCGAGACAACGATTTACGGACGTTTGGTATTCGGATAGTCGGCCTAGTGACGTAACGTATCGCGCACAGGAAACCGACAAGCACCACAGGTGAGCGGGCTGCTTAAATACCCACCGGGCTCCTCCCATAAATTCAGGCCACCATACTGGCCTTCCTACATATCTCTTAGATTTTATCATGGCTAGTATAATCTGATGTGCCAAATAGAGTACATTTTATTCTTTTATTAAATCAATAAAGCATCTTGCCCTAGTGGAGCTCACAAATGAATGTCCTTAGCATATTTACACTGGTACCAGACACATATTATGCAGTCAAATAGGGAAGAAGGCAGCTAACCTACCAGTATTTTTTGTAACATGGAAAGGCATATGAAAAGAAAACTCAACAAAGAAGAAACCAAGGCAAATATGAGAAATTATGCAAAAAGCCATCAATACAGCACCCCAGTCAATCCAAAGTGCTGCAAGACATCTTTGACAACCTTCTAGACTTCTCTATGCAGAGACTTAAAACTCTTCATACAATTGGCAATAGGTCTAACACCCCTTTAACTTTTTTTTTAACATACATTTAAGTCAATAAACCTTAATATTGAACTCTGCTAAGAGATCAATTGTGATCCTTCATTTTATACAATACAATATTACAGACCTGCCAGCTTTAATAGTCTTTGTCTGAAGAACATTATTATATTAAAGCAGAATTAAATCTTTTAATATAAACTAGAGCTATGGCTGTCCTTTAAAAAATATGTTCTGCAGCACTTACAGTTTTCTCTTATCCTGCAAGTCCTACAAATACTTGTTGACCCCACTGGTGAGGTGCACCTAATACAGCTTCTTTTTAATAGCGTGGTAACAATGCTGCACTGTTCCTGTATTCAGAGCAGAGTTGTCACTCTCATGTAGGCTCTACCTGCTTGCACTACAGTGGGATGAAAATAGTAGCAGACTGCCAAACTACAAGTCCCACCATGCCTCTGCCTGTGGGAGTCATGCTTGTAACTGTCAGCCTCGCAATGCCTCAGGAGACTTGTAGTTTCGCAACAGCCCGAGTTTGAGTTTGAGACCCCTACTGTAGCCCATCAGTCAGCACCTGGCCCCACTTCATCCTGCCAATTGTTTTCTGGATTGAAAATGCTGCTTCTGTTGCTGAAACCCACTGTGAGCTGCCGTGTATGGGAGGAAATACATACAAGACACAAATAAAGGAGGATTTGGATTAGTCAGGTAAGGGAAAGTAAGTATTTTGGTTACTTTATGAGCTTGTGCATCACATAGTAGCTGGATTTGGTACTTATATCAGACTTCAACGAAACTCTGAAGCCCTCAAATGGCAAGTGCTATAGCTGATCAAACGTGCGGCACCATAGGAACTGCATTTCTAAATAGAATCCAAGATAGTACCTTTCTGAGCTGTAAAGGATAAAGGAGTTTAGTTCTGCTTTAAGGTTTTTTTTTTTGTTTTTTTTTTTTTACATAAATGGCTTTGTTTACTATTAATTTCATTCTATATAATGCAGAGTCAAACAAGATAATAAGGATTTCCTTTAGTTTCTAAAGGACATCAGCTGCTTTTTATTTTGCCTACATGCTGATGATTAGCATTCATCAGAACATTAATCTCTATTCGGCATTCTACCATTTTAACTTATTAAAATAAGTATAATTTGAACTGAAAAGGCTCAACTGCTGTTTTAACATTGCCACTAAAGGCTAATGGTTGCTTGGAAGCAATTTCCAAAGGCAATACCTTTGTACTGAAATAGCAAGAGATAATAAGCTGCAATTTGTCAAAAGGAGAGAGAAAAAAAACAGAAATGGCTAGATACAGATGATACTTTTTTTTTTTTTGATTAACTGAGTTTTTAAGGAGCAAGTTTTTTTTTTAAAGAGGCTGTAGTGAAGTAAAAGTAATTCACAACTGACAGGAGAGTGTGATTAAACTGGGTGCTCCCCTGTAAAAATAATTTTTTTATGTTCTTTTAGTGTTAGGTTATCCTGGCCAAAAAACACTTCACTTTAGCACATAAAATTATGGCTATTTGATTTAATATCTGAATTTGACAGCACAGTAAATCCCTGTAACAGCTGAGTTGATAACCATGGCTCCCTGGAATTCAGATTACTTTAAACTATTCTTGGAGGAAACTTTTATATAGTAACAGAACAGAAGGTACCGCTACTTAAAAACGACTTTAATATTTTTTAAATAGCGCTATGTTTGATGAAAGCCAAGTTTGAAATTTAAAAGTATTGCTGGCTTTATGTAGAATGGATTGTTTTCCCTCCATATGGCTGTTTTCTTCCTTTGTAATAGGAACTCATGTACACGGACTTTTCGTTCTGCATGTGGCATCCGTCACTGAAGCCTCAAGAGATCTCATTAGCAGCTTGCACTGTAAAACACTGCGCTAAGCAAAAAGTCATTTGAAATAAACTCTTGCTACAGTCTTCAGCAGGTCTTTATTGTGCATTGTCTTCACTTGTGCAGTTTGTCTATAACAATTGGCATGTGATCATTAGTTTTCTGGAACTTCAGTGCTGGACAATAAGTATACTTTTGTGGTAAAAATATCAATGACACGTTATGCTGGTCCCTGTACTTGTTCGATTCAGTGTTGATATGGTAGAAGGAGCTTTAATGCAGCTTTCTATGCTGCGTTATGCTCTGAAGAAGTAGATGCAATCACTGAGCTCTACAGGGGGACTGATGTTATGACTCTACTATCTAAAACCAGGAATAAAAATGCACTGCCTTGATATCTATACCCTACCTTTTAGCTCTACAAGGAATTTTGTACAGTTGGCAATTTTTCCAAACACTGGTAATCTCAATAAAAGGCTCACTTGAAGAGCATGTCAGAGACTATTAATAAAAAAAAAAAAAACTTTACATGGCTTCATTTAGCCTATGTAATAGAACATTATTTTCTAAAAAATGTCTGGTAATACCTTTGGTGTCAATAATTATGAGCAGTCACTTCACTGCTATCTACAATATATATAACACTGAGGGTGGGGAAGCCTAGTAGTCACAATCTGCTTATGCAGGAATATTATTAGAACAAATCACAGGCAGGCTCTGTGAAGGAGTCTGTATCACTCACTTGCTTTGATCAACCTCTACCATACTGCTGCTGCCTGTGATTTAGTTAGATGTGAGCTTAATAAGGCACAGTAACCCATAGATACACTTTTTTTTTCAACACAGACCTGGAGCATGCTCAATGCAGTGGTAATGCTACAGAGGCTAAAGGAGCCTACGTATTGTTGCCACCACAAAGCAGACAGAGTAAATCACTGGAAGGTTTACCAGGTTATAGCTATATTTATATATAGTTACATAGTTATAGCAGGTGCAAGCTAAATTCAAGAAGGCACAATTTTATTTTGGAGCCTGTGATGTGTTTTTTTTTTTTTTTTATTTCAAGATTACAACCCACTTTAAGTAAACTGAAGTAAACACAATGTACCTGGTTTCTACTTGTCTAGGCTTTTGGTCACAGAACCAACATTTAAAGGAAGCCAGAAATCTGTCTGTTTTTTCAGGTACAGTAGGGTAAGTATCTATGCATGTATTTGTCTAGTCAAGAAAGATTATAATTATACTTAGCATGGATATTAGATATTAGTTATATATTATAGCAGTCTGGATACCAAATGCCCTGTGATCTTAATTTTCCAGCAGACACAAAGGTGTTTTCAGGGTTTTAATGAGTAAACTTAATTGAATTATTTATTTTCTGTTTTCCCAGATATTAATCCTTTGGGTTTATCTCCTATCCTTTCCAATCGATAAAACCTTTCTATCAAAAAATATGAGCGTGTTTAAAGTTCAAGTTCACCTACTTGTAGTGATCGAATATATAATTAATATTGGGTGTATAGATAATTAATATTTAGGTATTATTATAATGATGATGTAAGTACTCTTCCGCAGCAACCCAATTCTTCCAGAGAGATGCACTTTATTGACTTCCAACACAGAACAAAGTCCAAAGTCCACAGATGACAAAGAAATCCAACAGAGGAGATATAATTCAGAACCCCATGTCTTAGGTCCGAGTGTGCATACACAGATAAGCCTCACTTCCCCCATACAGACAAGCCTAACTTCCACACACAAGCCTCACTTACTAAACCTATAGACTGAATGCCGTGTTATATTCACTAAATATTGAATGGCTGAGCAATTTGATTGGCCGTTCCAATTTAGGACTTGAACAGCCGTGAACCACCCCAATTTGCACTCCCGCATATCAACATCAACAAGTCCCCTTTAGATATATTAATTAGATAAACAGAACACCCTTTTGAGCCCTTGGAATACCTACATTCCTGCATATCAACAAGCCCTCCTGATAAATTAGCCCCACAGGAGGGAGCCTCTGCTAGGCCAACCCAAAACACTCCCTGATCCCATTGTTACCCCCTCAGGTCTAATTACCATCAATAAATATTTCTTCTATGGTCCTTTAAACAATGTACCCTTTGAAATGTTCAATTAGGTTAACAGCCCATACCTCACACCCCTGGGTAGACTTGCATGAGACTTGCACATCAAAGGATCTTCAACTGTTATCTTAAAATTGAGTTGGCTTGGGCAATTTCTGCTCAACCCATACTCCAATACAATATTATACATTGGCCAATATTATACATTATAAATTGGCCAACATATTACAACACTACTGACAAAAAATAAATTGTTGAACTAACACCCTACAGCCTCCCCACCCCACCAGCCCTTGCTGTGCTTTCCTCTGTGTCACTGTCCACAAAGAGGGTGCAGTGGTTGAGGGATTTCAAATCCCCACTTTTCTTGCCCCTATTTCTGTAGTGCTTCTGGGACAGATCAGCGAGATTCCGATTAGTCAAAATGGTCATGTGCCATCACTGACCATTTAGATTTGAAAGCTCATCACCCACAGGTAAAAGCAGCAGGGGCTTGGAGTGATGGGTTGGGGGGATAAAAGATAGTAGCTTACCTTTTTATTTTTTGTGAAAAGTGAACTTACAGTTTAAAGAATGCATTTATAATTTCTTCAATATTTCTTAGCATATACAAAGAAGTAAAAGGGGTGGAAGCTTTGAAAACATACAAGACTTTTGTGTTGTAGGAAAAACTCCCAGTTCATAGTTGAATTGGCCTTGATTCTCACTTGGAACATGGGGGTAAGTATCTAAAAGTGACACTGGGGAATATTTACGAAAGGCAAATCCACTTTGCACTGAAAGTGCACTTGGAAGTGCAGTCGCTCTAAATCTAAGGGGTAGATCTGAAATGAGTGGAAGCTTTGCTGATTTTATCATCCAATCATGTGCAAGCTAAAATGCTGTTTTTTATTTTCCTTGCGTGTCCCCCTTGGATCTACAGCAGCTTTACTTCCAAGTGCACTTGTAGTGTAAAGTGGATTTTCCTTTAGTAAATAACCCCCACTGAATATTTGCCTATGCTTTGGGTGTACTGGCTCAATGTTAGAGGAGATCATCCATTGGAAGGGAAGAGGCCAGACATGCCACCCAAGACAGTTTGTGACAGAACTGGCAGAGAAATTAGGCACCATTCATGCTGTGGACAATACATGAGCCCTTGCAAGATAAGAGAAACATACAGAGTCCCCTGGCGTTTTTTTTAAATCCTGTGGCAGGAAATGTTTCACAGAAACAATAGGGCAGAGAAACCTTGCAAGTATTCTGAGCAATGTGGTACTTTTACAAAATGCCAAGCCTGCCATACAAGATCATTTTGTCAGTTGCATTCATTTGGGAAGTACCATTTATAAGAGTGATAATAGTGGAAAAATCATAGGCAAAGTGTCCTTCACTTGCTGTCATGTACTTTATTTTTAGAGAGTTGCACAGTTTTTTCCAAATAAGATACTTTAATATAGGGATTTATAAAACACAGTTTCCCATCATGTTCTATTATGTTAAATCTGCTGTAAGTTGATAAATTAAAATTTATATTGTCTTAGGCCATCATTACATTTACAGACAAAAATTGGGTTACCAAAATGTGTGTACTCTGATTTGCAATGCTATTCAACTCAGTTTCACAAATCTAGGAAACTAGCCAGGACAGAAATATTAGAGCTGCTGTTGGTCACTTTTATTGTTGGATGTTTTGGAGCTATCATTCATATTCATTCTGCATTACTTAGTGATTCATTGACCTGGAACAGGCATGTACATATTATGTATGCTTACAACTGATATGATTTTGCTTATTCTTGGTCCGTAACTCATAAAGTAGTAGAAAGAATATGGATAACAACCCCAAAACAAGTCACTGATGTCAGCTCTAATATTTCTTGCCTGACTGGATCTTCATCAAAATCCCCATACTTACATTGTTTAACTGTTCGTTTGTAGACATGTTACATGGTAAGCCTCAATTTTTTTGGCAAAACTATGTGAGCACTGCAACGAGACCAGACATGCATCAAAGTTCTTAATTTTCCTAGTAGCCCGTATATTTATTAATTGGTACTAATAACTAAGATTTTGAAGCTCATGAAGCCAGTAAGGTTTCATCTATTTGATATTGGGTAACCAGTGGCAATATATGGCAGGTAGTAGAGGTTGTGTGGATATATATGGCACATGAAGCTCCGGAAAAATGGGGTTTGCTGACTAGATGCAAATGAGACAAACATGAAGGCCAGTGAATAGTAGCAAAGTCTTTTCTTGCTCAGGGGGTTTCTGGATTGTGTACATCATTTCCTGGTAGTCAAATGTTTTTAACCTTGTAACTGAAGCTACAGGAGTAAGATTTTTTTTTTTTAAATAAATATAAACCCCAGTATACAATTCTATTTATATAGCACTGAAAACATACCCAAATTACTTATAATCTTATACCCCTACTATACAATTACTATATTTTCTACAATATTGCTGGACACAATTAATTATCTTGGTAGTTTGTGCTTTTAAAAAAAATAATTTTCAGGCTCAATATTTGGACAGATTGGCTCCTAAATTCTGGAGCAATATGTTCTTTCATGTTCCACTGTCTCATTGGTCATAAGGCATTCAAGTTATTACAATGTTTTTATATAATGATCAGAATATCAGACAGGTATTTGTAGGCAGGGCTGCTGTTAGAAGTCATGGGGCCCTGTACAGTCTAGCTGACAGGAACAGTGAACCAAGCCTAATAGGCGGCTACCATCTGCATGAGCAAACTACTTGTTCATGCAACCAGACTATCTATGAGAATGAGCCCTTAAATATGTTTTTTTTTTTAAAGTATTTTTTACATTTTTTTAACAGCCCTGTGGGAGTTGAGGAAATATCAGGGGTCTAAACAGACACCCAAAGTCTCACTTTTGAGACAGAAAGAGATTGAGCACAAAGATTCCTCAATCCTTTCTCTGCAGCCTCTGTACAGAGGTTCCCTGTTCATTCACAAACTGAAGCATTGTAAACACAGGAAGGGCCACAGGGGGATTGGTTCCAGTATCTGCACCCACTCCTGCTGCTCCGGGCCCCGCTGTTGATCTTATGGGGCCTGGGCCCCGTACAGGAGGGCAAGTGCTAGACCTCTTATCAGCGGCCCTGTTAGTAGGTATACATTTCAAATATGTAAGGTCCTGTTAACTTTTATATTCAAATCCTTAGTGTCTGAAGACATTCATGCTAGGTACATTGCCACTGAATTTCTCCAGTTTTGAGTTGCGTTAATATTTCAGTATCACTCTTTGTCATTCCAAATTTATGAATGTAGATATGTGTGTGTCTTCCAAGTATTTTAGAATCCCTGTCATGCAAGGCTTTCCTGCCTTCTTGGAAATGCAAAATGTTATTTAGGATTGTAGAAACCCTGCACTGTGTGAGCTTGTCATGTCCACTGACAATCTGCACAAACTATTCTCACAGCTCTAATCCCTGATGTTTGTACTGAGCATTCAGGACTGCTAACTGAACCCGTTCTATCTTCTGACACATTACAGACAGGAGATAGAGACATAAGCACAATGCACAGGTACGCAAGAAGAACATGATGGATGGGGAGAATGAAAACAGCTTGTCATTAAAACACCTTGAACAAGGGGTGTTACACATCTCTTTGTGACCACATCAATTAAGTAATGTAGGAGAAAAAAGAAAATCTCATGCATAAAAAATGGTTGGAAAATTCATTGAAAATTACTATTTGTCAAACCAAAGGCATGCTTCAGACAGACATGTAGATGCTGAAATTGAGTTCACTCAGAAATACAGTGTTCCTGCTAAAGGCTGTCTGTTTTATTCTGGTGTTTATTCTTTGTTCATTGCTGCTTTGCTAGTTAAATTGCAGTAGTTAATATTCACAGCGTTTGAACTGTCCTGAACCTAAGCCTTTGAAAATGTGTTCTGTGCTTCTGCACTACCATGTCTCAGAACCCACTGCAGCCCTATATACACATTAGAGCAGGAAAGAGCTGCAAGAGACTTTCACGTTTAAAACTGAATCATCATACAATAGACTCTTCCGTCTTTTGTATCATGAGACACCAGACTGTAATTCCCCATATTTAAGAAAACTATTAGTTTGTTAACAAAAAAAAAAAAAAAAAAAAGTTAGAGGCTGCCCAATACCCTGTGCTGATGTGCTAAATATAATTTATTACACAAGCTTTTGACATTCACAGTGTTAACTACATTAAGTGTATATGTGTCCAAGAATCCTCAGATTTAGGTATGTTTATGTAAATATTGTTATGGTGATAAACAATAAAGTTAAAGTGTTACTAAACCCAGGACCCTGAATTCACTATATCTGGTCTCCCACACTACACAGAACATGGAAATGGAATCATTTTAGTAAATATAAACTGATAAATACCGTTTCTCATCAGCAGAATATATCAGTCTTGTGACTTCTATCAGTGCCTAGGTAAAGTTTGTAGGAGGAGTTTTCATACTGCACTGCTTGTCCTGAGAGGATGCATGACCCCTGACCCTCCATCTGGGCAGTGTTGATTTGCCCTGTGATGATCACATGCACTCTCCCAAGAAAAAAAAAAAAAAAAAACTCTAACAATACACACCAACTAAGCATGTGCAGACTGACTCCACTAACTCTGTCTTATCTGGAGATGTTTTGGGTACAATGTAAGAAGGTGAGGAACAGAGAAGACAGGATCAAACAGCCCTTATACACAATCCAGAGGATTATCCCCTTAGGTTCCACAGTGAGTATAACAAGCATGCTTTACTGCATATACAGACTGATTTTACTCTTGTGGGTTTAGTAACACTTTAAGCTAGTTAACACTCTCTTTTTCAGGCATGGTGTTATCACAGTATTACTAGTAAGTGTGCAGGAAAGCTGTGTTCCAACAGCCGGTGCTGGAAGAAATAATTCAGTTATCTATAGTTCTTGTGTGATATCATAGGTCACATGACAGGAGATGTGTTATTTCTCGCAGCACTAACCAATCACGGCTTCTCTACATTATCTAAGGGGACTTTGTATCAACAGCTCCCAACCTGGTGGAGTATATCCGCAATGCTATCCACTGAGTGAAGCTCTGTCCATTAAACAACATTTAACAGTTCACTGTTAGGTATGGAAGCCTGTATAAACAGGTATTCCTAACTTTTATTGGTAGAAAAACCACTACACTACTTGTTGTCCTCATTTATGTCACATCAAGTTTATGTCTTGTGTTCATAACAACAGCTTTTGAGTTTAAGCTAAAAAAGGATGGGGCTTTGCATGCTAAAGAAGCTTGACAGGTGCATGAAGTGTTTATGAATCCAGTTAACATTTTAGATCTGTGTAGGGATTTAACTCCACAATGACAGCACTTGACTGCCCTAGAGGGTCTCAGACATGGGTGAACTGTCATGTTATTCATCATATCTGTTGTGCTAGAACTGCCTTGTTGACTGAACAACAAAGGCAGTTATATCACATAAAATGTGTTTTCTTGCATTTGTACCTGTAATATGATAGGAAGACACTGGACAACAATCGTATATACTGCATATCTGTAATAATCATATATATATATATATATATATATATATATATATATATATATATATATAGTGGCTTAAAAAAGTATTCATACCCCTTAAAAATTTTTTTTAAATGATAAATGGTTTTCAATTTATTTTTACAAATAAATATGTGAAAAGTGTGGTGTGCATTTGTATTCAGCCCCCCCCCCCCCGAGTCAATACTTTGTAGAGCCACCTTTCACTGCAATTACAGCTGAAAGTCTTTTTGGGGATGTCTCTACCAGCTTTGCACATGTAGAGAGTGAAATTTTTGCCCATTCTTCTTTACAAAATAGCTCAAGCTCTGTCAGATTGGATGGAGAGTGTCTGTGAACAGCAATTTTCAAGTCTTGCCTCAGATTCTCAATCAGATTTAGTTCTGGACTTTGACTGGGCCATTCTAACACATGAATATGCTTTGATCTAAACCATTCCATTGTAGCTCTGGCTGTATGTTTAGGATCGTTGTCCTGTTGGAAGTTGAACCTCCACCCCAGTCTCAAGTCCTTTGCAGACTCCAACAGGTTTTCTTCTAAGATTGCTCTGTATTTGGCTCCAGCCATCTTCCCATCAACTCTGACCAGCTTCCCTGTCCCAGCTGAAAAAAAGAATCCCCACAACATGATCCTGCCACCACCATGTTTCACAGAGGGGATGGTGTGTTCAGGGTGATGTGCAGTGTTAGTTTTCCGCCACACGTAGCATTTTGCTTTTAGGCCAAAAAGTTAAATTTTGGTCTCATCTGACCAGAGCACATTCTTCCACATGTTTGCTGTGTCCCCCACATGGCTTCTCATAAACTGCACATGGGACTTCTTGTGGCTTTCTTTCAAAAATGGCTTTCTTCTTGCCACTCTTCCATAAAGGCCAGATTTGTGGAGTGCACGACTAATAGTTGTCCTGTGGACAGATTCTCCCACCTGAGCTGTGGATATCTGCACCTCTCCAGAGTTATCATGGGCCTCTTGGCTACTTTTCTGATTAATACTCTCCTTGCCCGGCCTGTCAGTTTAGGTGGGCGGCCAAGTCTTGGTAGGTTTGCAGTTGTGCCATACTCTTTCTATTTTCGGACGATGGATTGAACATTGCTCTGTGAACTGTTCAAAGCTTGGGATATTTTTTTATAATTTAACCCTGCTTTAAACTTCTCACAACTTTATCCCTGACCTGTCTGGTGTGTTCCTTGGCCTTCATGATGCTGTTTGTTCACTAAGGTTCTCTAACAAACCTCTGAGGGCTTTTCAGAACAGCTATTTATACTGAGATTAAATTACACACAGGTGGACTCTATTTACTAATTAGGTTAATTCTGAAGGCAATTGGTTCCACTAGATTTTAGTTAGGGGTATCAGAGTAAATGGGGCTGAATACAAATGCACACCACACTTTTCACATATTTATTTGTAAAAAATCTTGAAAACCATTTATCATTTTCCTTGCACTTCACAATTATGTGCTACTTTGTGTTGGTCTGTCACATAAAATCCCAATAAAATACAGTTACGTTTTTGGTTGTAACATGACAAAATGTGGAAAATTTCAATGGGTATGAACACTTTTTCAAGGCTCTCTCTCTCTCTCTCTCCCCCTCTCTCTCTCTCTCTCTCTCTCTCTCTCTATATATATATATATATATATATATATACACACACTTTAAGATCCTATTATACGGCTTATTTTTCATTGTATCTCTTAATAATTTAGAATGCATTAATTTGCAATAGCCAAGAAGATATACCATCTTAATGATTTTTTTAACAAATTGTACATCTTTTGGTCAACATTCAGTTAAAAAAAAAGATAGCACACATTATACTGTATGTGCTCTTATATTGCTTTCATTTGGAAGCATACAGACTTTAGTGGCAGAGCTCTAGCACAATGAAGAAATATTTCTTTTGATTAGTCAATACTTTTCCCTGTAGGACTACAATCTACAAAGGAAGTATTAACTGAGATCCACATACCCCCCCCCCCCCCAAACTAAGACCTTATATATAAATGAATATCTAATAGTCCTACAGCTACAGGCACAAGTCTTACAAAGCGGAAAAGCATAGTATGCATTTTTTTAATTTTACGCCTAGTCTACTAAAACACTACGTTATGAACAATTGCCAAGTTTGTTGTCTTTTTATAATTGTTTCCTCTATGCCTCAGGAAAAAAATCTGATCTTTTAATTGAGAAACACTGTGAGGACAAACTTGTTTCTTTGTATCAATATAAAATTCAAACTATCCCCATTCATAATCCATCCAATGTTGTTGCTACATCACGGTGTGTCTCCTATCCACATATCATATAATTAGTGTGTATCACATTTATAAGTGTGTTCCCAGTGTTACTATAAAAAAAAATCACACTATAATAAAATATCACATATCTCAGCTCTGTTCCTGTGTGCTGTGTGGAGGGGTGTGTGCCTCTTCCCTCCAATCAGCTCTTAGAGCTCTTCTCACTGATGTAACTTCATCACTCCATCCCTGCTTTTCAGAGCTGAGAAATCCTGTGTAAATTTTACACTTTGAATGGATGTAGGGGAAATACAGCTGTAGGTAAACAGGTACAACTTATATAGGAGGATTTATTTCATCTTTGTGTATCATCTGAGGCCAGTCACTTCACTGGATATATGGAAAGGTTTACAACCACTTTAAGCTGTGTTAAGGTGTTACAAAACAGTACAGTTCTCACAGACAGTGACGCCATATTCTAGCATCACATATTTTGCATGTGTACTCTATTTAATTACTTTTAAATTATTGTTTAGCCTAAATACAACAACACCCCAATCAGATTTTATCTAGTGGTAATAGGTATGAATTAACGTAGGAACCACAACAAATCTAAAAGCTACTGAAACTTTACTCTTACAAAAAGTAAAGCTAAAGCCCTTAGCTTCATACAAATTCAGCATCAAGACAATACATGAGTACCTGAACAGACAGTAAATAGAAAAAGCTCTGCAGTGTGGGCCTTTTTTAAGATATCTGCTGCCAACAGCACCATTGTGGTCTGCAGCCTATAACTACAGTGTCTCAGCTATTGTAAAAGTACCAGCCATTTGGGTACCATATGCATGAGGAAATACATGATGATGCTATGCACCAAAGAGCTCAGTGTGAGCAGCACCTCAATTAAACAAATCAGCAGCAAAAGGCTTGCACTCTTTTTCGTTAAGAGTGCATAGCAGCCACTTTCTTTTAAAGTGCTGCTTTTCCTTCTTGTCCTCCTCAAGGGTACATAGCAGCCATTTTTTTTGTTTGTTTGCCCACGTTCTTTGCGCTGTAACTCAGTCTAGCCACACGTTTCTGGCTCTTTTTCTCCTCCGGGCTTCTTCCTCCTCCACCTTATGAGTTAATCAAATCTATTTTGTGGGGTATGCATTTGTACCCTTTTCCTCCTCCTGTGCATAGTAGCCATTTTGGAGCGTGCTTTTCCTCCTCCTTCTCCTCCTTTTTACAGGTTCATAGCAGCCACGATTTGTTAAGTGATTATAATGTGCCCTTTCCTTCCTCCTTTCCCGCTTTTTCCTCATATACTACCCTACCTCTGCCAAGGTTTACAAAACATTCCTTTTTGTCTTCTTTATTCTTCTTCTTCTTATTATTATTCTTTATGGCTCATGTGCTCTTTTCCTCCTGCTCCTTACAGTGGACCTTCAGTAATTTTTTCAACTTTCAATCTATTAAATCTTCTGCCCTTGTTGTTTTAACTTTGGATAGTAAAACATTTTTTTTCTGTCAGTAAATATCTTATCCACTTCAGCCCTGGAAGGATTTGCCCCCTTCCTGATCAGGCCATTTTTTTGCGATACGGTACTGCGTCGCTTTAAATGACAATTGCGTGGTCGTGCGATGTTGCAAAATTGTCCTTTTTCCCCACATATAGAGCTTTCTCTTGGTGGTATTTGATCACCTCTGCGGTTTTTATTTTTTGCGCTATAAACAAACAAAAGAGCAACAATTTTGAAAAAAAAAACACAATATTTTGTACTTTTGCTATAATAAATATCCCCAAAAAAATAAAATCAAAACACATTTCTTCATCAGTTTAGGCCGATATGTATTCTTCTACATATTTTTGGTAAAATAAATCACAATAAGCCTCTCTCATGAGCGATCGCGGGTGCTCGGCAGTCATCGTGCCCGCTGGACATGCTCCTCGGCTCTGGGGACACGCACGCCTACTAAAGAGCCAATGTACAGCTACAACGGCTTGCGCAGCTGTGCCAACCTGTCGCAATGTAACTGTGTCGGCTGGTCGGGAAGGGGTTATACAGCCCACTTCCTGTTTCTTATCTGGTCATTAGCGTAGGCTAATGACATCATGCACAGCTCTCTCTCTCACTCTCATGAGAGTTTGCTAGGAAAGGAGGGGGGATAAGTCATAAGAGGGTTAATGAGAGCCGCAGGGCTGCAGAGCTGGAGGTGTGCCCCTATGTGTCTGTGTAAATCCATGAAGTGAACAGTAAGAAGTTGGTTAGAGGTGTCACGGATTCACATGCCCACGGCGACTAACTAACCGCGACGTGCGTTCCGTGACCGGGGTATATGAGGAACTAAGGGAATAAGGGGGAACTTATACTGCGCATGTAAGACCGGCTGTGGTACTTTCACAGCCTGCACTACCTTTGGCCACCACTAGAGGGAGACTCCACTCCAATCCAGCTAGCTGACCACACACAGGAAGATACAAATCTTACATACAATCTGGTGCACTCTACGGGTTGGGGAACAGTCTGGCAATTACTATACACTTCTAGGGTTCCTCCAGCTATCCTGCAAGCTTGAACCTCTGTGTTAATCACTCTTCCCACTGTCCCCACACCCACACACCAGACACACAATAAACAATAGCCTGCCACCACCCAACAGTTTGTCCGCAGACTGGTCTGCTAAGCCACCACACACACAGATCTGCGTCTGGCAGATCTGTTAGCTTACAATCTGCATGCAATCTGCCAACACACAGTGCAATTGCATACCGATTGGTACATAACTTAAACCGAGTACTTAGGCACTAAAATACAACAACCTCTCCAGAGATATGAGTCCTAGCTTAGTACACAGAAGTCACTTATTAATTTTATCATTTAATATCCCGAAAGTGGGCAGTGCATAAAAGATATACAAAGAAAAAGGAGTTACGAAAAAAGATACAAAAAATGCAGAAAGACACACAAATGGCAACTTGTTATGAAAATAAAAAGGGATAAAAACAGAAATAAACTTTACCCAAGTCTATCTTGTAGAAGCATACTGGCTTCGTGGAAGAACAATGTCCATATCTCAGGCTACCCAATTTATTGAAATATGGATGTGGGCTGGACTTTAGCCCTTGGACAATGAACCCTGGGGGGTGTTCCTGTCTCAGCCCACAAATGTTTTGTGTTCTGAAACGACCAGAGTCAAATTGGCCCAGAACGGCGCTGATTGCTGGGTCATGGATAGGATTTTCGATACCGGCGCATCAGTCCGATCACAACAGTACCAATCACTGCCTGCCTGCCGCAATCAGGTGCCATATAACGGTTTTGTGTGGCTCTCTAGGATTCCACACCTGCTAAACCTACAGAGTTACATGTACATGTAACCCATCAGGGGTACGATCAAAAGGAATTATTTTCATCTCTCTGCCGTTAAGATTTTAGCTTTTATGAGAGATAAAATAGGTTCCTTAGATCTCTTGATAGTAATCAAAGTTTACATACTGTCCGGAGCCTTGTGAATGCCCCCTGCAGATCCGTGTGGCCAAGATGACTAGCAGTTTTCTTTGAGCCTCAGGAAGGTGGCAATCTATGTTTACTCTAATGGGAACTTTTATTGGCATCTAGATGTCACTTCGACCCTAGAAAAAACTATCTCTGTCCTTTTCAAATGCTAATGAAAGAACATATGTGCATGACTGACATAGAATACTATATTTTTAATAACCCAGAATTAAACTACATCTACAATTACACTACTTCTACAGATCACACCACATCTTGTTAAGGCAAAACTATCCTACGCTTACATTTTCGTCACAAGAGGCTTTGAGGCAAACATTTCACCTGTCCCCAAAAGGAAAACCTGAAGGATCTAATGCTACCATCCCAGAATGAGCTGAACATGTTCCACTTTGAGGATATGATCTGCCATCCTGATGATGCAAGGATCCGCCACATTAGAGGCATAGCAGCAGGTAAAAAAAACAATAGGCTGGTTGAAAGGTCGGGCAGCAGCAAATGGAGATACAACATTTAACAGCAAGGGGGGAGTGCAAGGAGCTGCAAAAGTGTACAATTATATGGCCATATTCTTCTCATCCTTCCCCAAATCAGGGTTTTTATTTTGGGGAGGTAAATTTTATTTTATTTTATTTTACTATGAGACATAAATATCAAAGTGATTGGGCTGCTCCACATCCAAAATAAAACCTACATAAGTTCACATAAAAGGCTCCTGTCAGTCATCAGTGGTAAACAAGGGTTGAATTGCATCTGGTCAATGCAGCTCTTAATGTGCCCATGGGGTCAGGCACTGTGAAAACATGATAGACAAAACAGAGAGCACACAGCCCCTAGTGCAATTAACTCTTTCTAAACACATTAATAGCAATCATATTATGCACTTACAAACAAATAAATTCCAGCTCTGGCCTCCACACAGTTGTCAGAGCCTTACAGGGAGAAGGAAACTCCTGAGGCCCCTTTCACACGGGACGGATCCGTGTTGATCCGCCCCGTGTTTATCCGCTGCTCAGCGGGTTTCATCCGCTTTCCCCAGCTGAGCAGGCAGATGACAGGGCGGGACCCGCACACTGTGCAGGGACCGCCCTGTCAGATCTCCGCTCTCCCCTATGGGGGATCGGAGGAACACGGACCGTCTGTCCGTGTTCCTCCGATCCGCTCTGCAGACGGATAGAAAAATAGGATTTTCTTCCGTCCGCAGAATTGGACGAGAGCGGAGCCGGACAACATCGGGTGTTAGCGGATGTACATCCGCTGACACCCGCTATCCCATAGGGATGCATGTATGTCCATATTTCATCCGAAAACGGATGGATGAAATACGGACATACGGTCCGCATGTGTGAAAGGGGCCTAACAGTCTTCCTGTGTGGTTCTGTGGTGGACGGGAAGAGACCAGCCAAGACAGCACCCTATTCAACAATCGGTAATGTAAAACAAGGAGAACCTGAAATAGCCTCCTACACCCATGCAAATGGATGTGCTAATAAATGTGAAATTGGTGACTGTCTATGCTAAAAATTAAAAAGTGAAATTAAATAGAATAAATGAAGAAGCTGCTCGTTATAAAGTATAACAACACCTGCACAAATGATCAAAATATAAAATAACCACGCTTCTTAATGTGGTATAAGATCATTTAAAGCACATATATGCAACACATTTAAACACCACCAAAGTGATAAAGTTCAATAAACAAAAAAAATACATTCTGTGTAAAATATAAAGTCCATAGCAATTCCAAAATGGTTCCAATGTGATAAGCATCCACCGTGAGTAGCATGCAGATGCACCATGCACTCACCGGACTCTATTGACCCCTATTACAGGGAGTCAAATGTGCAAGAGGGATAATCCCAAAGGGTCACAGGTTGGTCACCATGTAGTTGAATCCAAATTACTACTGACAGTGACAGTGAGAGCCCTCTTCTCTCTCTCCCTCCTTACTCTGACACTTTTATGGATCTACAGTATATTAGAGTGCTGAAGTGCAGTCAGACTTGGATATTTGGATGGATGTCAGCAGTGATTTGGATTCAGATATATGGTGACCAAACTGTGATCCTTTGGGATTATTCCTCTTGCACATTTGACTCTGTAATAGGGGTCAATAGAGTTCGTCAGTGTGTGGTGAATCTGCATGCTGGTGGAAAGGATACCATTATCTTTACTCACGGTGCATGTTTATCACATTGGGACCATTTTGGATTTGCTATGAACTTAAAATTTTACACAAATATTTTTTTTCTTTTGCTTATTGAACTTTATCACTTTGGTGGTGTTTAAAAAGTTTTATGCCAAATGCATTGCATATACGTGCTTTAATTGATGTTATACTACACTAAGAAGCATGGATATTTTATATATATATATATATTTTTTTTCTTCAATAGATTTTTTTTATTGAGCTTTGAAAGATAAGCAATAAATGTGAAATAAACATATCTGTTACATGGTATGGTAGAATGACAATGAATATACAGAAAGTACAAGGTTAGGACATAAATGTTTCGTACACGGAAAGCAGTAAGTCGGTAGGTATGCAGCTAATGTAGTCAACATATATGAAGAAGAGAAATACGGAGGTTGAGTTCACCCCAGACACCCCAGTGGGTTCAAGCTGTATCCTGGGGGACCTCGACCTCATCCATCATAAAGTCATTAACCGCTTCAGAAGATTTGACTGCTGAATGACCAGGCCATTTTTTTGTGTTTCGGCACTGCGTCGTTTTAACTGACAAGTGCGCGGTCATGCAAGGCCACACCCAAACAAATTCCCCACAAATAGAGCTTTCTTTTGGTGGCATTTGATCATCTCTGCGGTTTTTATTTTTTGCGCTATAAACAAAAAAGAGCGACAATTTTGAAAAAAGCACAATATTTTGTACTTTTTGCTATAATAAATATCCCCATTTTTTTAAAAAAAAAAAGCAATTTTTTTTCTCAGTTTAGGCCGATATGTATTCTTCTACATATTTTTGGTAATAAAAATTGCCATAAGCTTATATTAATTGGTTTGCGCAAAAGTTATAGCGTCTACAAAATGGGGGATAGATTTATAGCATTTTTATTATTATTTTTTTTACTAGTAATAGCGGTGATCTGCAATTTTTATCGGAACTTTGACATTATGGCGGACACATTGGACACTTTTGACACATTTTTGGGACCATTGGCATTTATACAGTGATCAGTGCTATAAAAATGCACTGATTGCTGTAAGAATGGCACTGGCAGGAAAGGAGTTAACACTAGGGGGCGATCAAGGGGTTAACTGTGTTCCCTCTCTGTGTTCTAACTGAAGGGGGATGGGACTGTCTAGGGGAGATGACAGATCACTGTTCATACTCTGTATGAACAGACGGTCAATCTCTTCTCCCCTCAGAGAACCGGGTTCTGTGTGTTTCCACACACAGATCACGGTTCTCGGTGTGTCATGAGCGCTCGCAGGAGCCCGGCGGTCGTTGTGCGAAGCGACGTTACATAACGTAGTTTTGCCCAGCCATGCCATTCTGCCACAGTGAAACTGTGGCGGCTGGTCGCCAAGTGGTTAAAGATATATATACACGTAGCACCCTGCTCCTGTTGATCAGGCCCTTGCATGTAAATTTAGGGGTTATCTGTTCTGTATATAGTTCAGATTTAATCTGTGGCTAAATTGCTTCTGTTCCAGCATTGGCTGTGTTGCGTGTAGTTCCACACTGTTGTCTGTAGGTGTCGTTGTCACCACACGGCAGTGTTGGAAGAGCAACAGGCTGAAGTGTATTGAGTGCTCTTCTTTCTCAGAAGTAACCCAGCAGAGGTGGTCCACCGATGTGCATTCTGTGCATTCTCTCTTGCCTCCTGGCCCTCCTGGCCTAAGGTATGTGACAACTTCTTTCCTGTCTCGGGACCATGGTCCGAGGCTATGTTACTGCAAGTAGGCCCAGAAGTCGTCTGGGACCTCCTGGTTCAGAGGTGGTCCTGTGCTGTCTATCCTGCGGGAAGAAGCAAAGCAATTGAAAGATCCAGGGGAGGACTCATCTTGGAGAGGACCGTGCGAAAGGCTGGTATCTCAAGAAGAGCCTGGTGACTCAATTGGAGGATGCATCCTAACTAACCTACCGGACAGTACTGCAGGGTCGGCTTAAAGGTTCTGGTACTGTGTTGCTGTACATCTAATACTAAATCCTGTGGCAGAGGATCATTCAACTAATACTACATCCTGTGGCAGAGGATCGTACAACCATTTTTGTTCTTCTCAAGTCTGTGGCAGAGACTTTTCATCCGTATGCCATTCCAGCTGCGAGGTCAGTGAGAGAGACCTATTCGGGTGGGCAAAAATCTGTAGACTGAAAGTGTGTTTGTCTTCAGGATCTTAAATTCCTCAGTGAACTGCAAAAGGTATTTGAACTCTCCTGCAACTCCCTTTCTACCTCTTTACTGCTACTTCCTAAAAAAAAGTTTTGCAGTAAAGCTTTGGAAACAGAACAAAGTGACTGGTGCATACATTGGTGGGCGTAAGGCCTAATATAGACTCTAAGTCCCATATATGGTGGAAATACAGGTAAGAGGGTGACGGCAAAGACCCAATAAAATCAGCCGCTCCTTCGGGGGTAAGCGCTACATACATATAGAAGTTTACCAATTTTTTGAGTACCAAGAGTTCCAAGGCGACCATTGAAGGAGGGAGGTTTGTAGCCGCCCTGAGCAGGACGCCATCATCTGTTCATAGGAGCAGTGTAAATGCGTTAGATCTATCACTTTTGTTAGGGAAGGAGGTAAGGGGTTTTTCCATTTACTCATGATTAATAATCTTGCTGCTAGGAGTATGTGGGTAATTGTATGTTGTGATTTAGGTGGGAGAGTTTCTATGCCCAGGGATAGGATTGCTAGTCCTGGGTTCATAGGGACTTGATGTTGAGTTATTTCCGAGATAACGTTAAACATAGCATTCCAGTATGTTGAGAGTGTAGGGCAACCCCAAAGGATAGTTGGGGACTGTATCCTGAGATTTTGTCTGGGGTCTGGTACCATCTTAGTGACATTTTTGTGGTTAGTTCCCATAGTGTAGAGCAGCAGGTAGCCTTCTGTGTGGCTGTGCACACTTTAATCCACTGGTGTGTCGTGAAGGTCTGCCATATATCAGCTCCCCATTGTACATAAGGAAGAGATTTAGTGAAGGTACATTTCTGCTGGAGAATGTTATAAAAAGTTGTGATTCTTTTCTGGGGTAAGTTAGGGGATGTTAGAAAAGCCCACGCTGGGGCTTGGATGGTCTGGTGATCGTAGGAGATTTTTAAGAGGCAGTGTCGTATTTGCATGCATTCATATATGTCGCTTTGTGGTAGATTAAATTCTTTTTGAAGAGAAGGAAAGGTTTTAGGAGAATTCCCGGATAGGTTGTGAAGGAATTTTAACCCTTTGTTGATCCAGGATGTGAGGGATATTTGGGCTATGAGGGGGGCCAGTGCTGATAGAGGGATTTTGAGGGTAGTGTTCTTTGGGTATGTGTGAGCCTACTGGAGCAGCCGGTTCCAAGACTTGAGTGTTGCTATCATAGTTGGAGGAAGGAAGGATGGGACTCGTGCTCCTAGTTGAGCACTGAATAGCCATGATGTTAAAGGGTATTGAGGGCTATATGTTGATTCTATTGATCCCCAGATTGTTGTCAGGGAAGGTAAGAACCATTTTTTAAGTTGCGTCAAGATTGATGCAGAGTAATAGTTGTGGAAGTTTATATCCTACACCCCCACTAAGTCTATGTTTAATTATTTTGGAGTGTGAGCATCTGGACCTCTTCCCATTCCAAACAAATCTCGACAAAAGGGATTGTAGGGATTAAAAGTAGCTGATGGGTATCGGGATTGGAAGTGTTCTAAAAAGGTAGATGATTTGAGAGCGTTGCATCATTTTGAATACATTCTACCCATCCATGAGAATTCGCATTTGGCTATATTTTGGAGATCTTGTTGTAATTTAGTACGGAGGGGAAGGTAATTATGATGCAAGAGTGATTTTGTGGATCTTGTAAGCTGTATGCCTAGGTAGGATATACTTGTATCTGCCCAGGTTTATGGAAATTGTTGGGAGGTTTCCCATGACAGCGTCAATTCCCAGATGAAGGATGTATGAATTGGTTTCGTTTGCTTTGTAATATGAGACTTTGCTAAAACACGTGAGGGTTTTTTGGACTTCTATGAGGGATGATGAGGGGTTAGATAGCATTAATATCACATCATCAACAAATAGGCTTATTTTGTGTTCAAGTGGTTCAATGTTGATACCTGTTATTTTGTTGTTGGATTTAATATGTTCAGCTAAAGGTTCCATCACTAAATCGAAAATCAAAGGGGATAGGGGACACCCTTGCCTTGTGCCGTTTGTGATTTGGAATGGGGTAGAGAGAAGGTTGGATGTGTAAACTTGTGCTGAGGGTTTAGTATATAGGGCTTTGGAAATTTGGCCTTCAAATCCAAATTTATTTAGGATCAGAGAGAGGTAGTTCCAATTGACTCGAACGCCTTCTCTGTGTCTAGAGATAGAAGCAGAGAAGGTGTCCCAGTGGTATTAGCATGGTGAAGGATATTGATTAATCCCCTGGTGGCATCTGAGGTCTGTCGGCCTTTAGTGAAACCAGTTTGGTCCCTATGGATCAAAGAGGGAAGAATATCTATCAGTCTATTAGCTAACATTTTGGCCTATATCTTGAGGTCAAAGTTCAATAGAAATATGGGGCAGAAGTTTTGGGGGATGTGGGCTCCTTTCCTGGTTTTGGCAGGGTTATCACAAGTGCAGATAGCATTTCATTTGGAAATGAAGAGGAGGAGGCAGTGTGGTTGTACAGATCACACAGATATGGGGTTAATATTGATTGAAAGATTTTGAAGTATTCTCCAGTAAATCCATCAGGACCAGGGGATTTGGAGTTCGGTAACTTTTCTATTGCCTTTTTAATTTGGTCTGTAGAGAATGGTGTGTTTAGAAACGAGATTTGGTCAGACAATAATGAGGGAAAGTTAATGTGGTCAAGGAAGGACTGAATTTCTTCCTGAGATGGTTGGTGTGTGTTTTTGTTAGCACTGAGATGGTACAGGTTTCTGTAATAGCAGCTGAATGCATCGGCTATTGATTGAGGGTTTAACAGTTTGTCACGGGTGGTCGGGTTGTAGAGATATGCTATTTTGGATTTTAGACAGCGCCCTTTAATGCAGAGGGCCATTGCCTTCCCTGCTTTGTTACCCGTTACATATGATTTAGCTTTGAGCTTGCGTTGCTTTATTTCAAAGCTTTCAAGTAACAAAGAGATAAGTTCATGGTATAACCTGAATAACTGAGTTTGCAGAGATGGAGAGGGGTGTGATTTGTTTTGAAGATATGCGGTTGCAATAGCTGCCGTCAGTTCTCCTAAGCACTGCATCCTACTTTTCTTGAGTTTTGAGCCTAGTTGAATAAAAAATCCTCTAATGAGGACTTGTGAGCATGCCACAGGATTGCCGGGTCAGACACTGATCCTGCATTTATAGTGAAGGATTCTTCTAATTTTTGGGATAGGTGCTCAGTATTGATTGAATTTTGAAGGAGAAAAATTTTCACACGCCATACGTAGGTTTGTGGATTTGATGGTTTATTTGTGATTTTAATGCTTACAGGTGCGTGGTCTGACCAGGTGATGATGTGGATTTGAGAAGTGTGAATATTTTGCAGTAGCCATTTATCAGAGAAAAATAGGTCTATGCGAGAATATGTATTGTGACACGGGGACAGGTATGTGTAGTACCTCTCATTTGCGTGGCAACACCTCCAGACATTGTTTATAGATATAGTTTCAGTGTAGTGTAGTGAGACGGTGTCAGTAATCTTGACATTAGTGTATAGCTAGAGTAGAGACAGTTCAGATAGCGTCAGTGTAGTGACAGTTGAACACCATGTATTTGATTGTGTTACTGCTAGTTTAACGCCATTTACTTCTGTGTGAATTACTGCAAGTTTTACGCCATATCGTTTTGTGTGCGTTACTGTCAGTTTATTGCCATATCGTTTTGCATGCGTTACTGGCAGTTTAACGCCATATAGTTCTTTGTGCATTATTGCCAGTTTAACGCTATATCGTTTTGTGTGTGTTACTGCCAGTTTAACGCCATATAGTTTTGCGTGCATTACTGCCAGTTTAACGCCATATACTTCTGTGTGCGTTACTGCCAGTTTAACACCATTTACTTATGTGTGCGTTACTGCTAGTTTAACGCCATATAGTTTTGCGTGCGTTATTGCCAGTTTAACGCCATATTGTTTTGTGTGCATTACTGCCAGTTTAATGCCATATAGTTTTGTGTGCGTTACTGCCAGTTTAACGCCATATAGTTCTGTGTGCGTTACTGCCAGTTTAACCCCATATAGTTTTGTGCGTTACTGCCAGGCCATTTTAACACCATGTAGTTTTGTGCATCACTGTACGTTTGGCGCATTATATTGCAGTATATTATAGTGTATCTGTGGAATGTGTCTGTATAGTGTGGGTATGCAACTGAAAGTGCACCAAACACCTCTTTACGTTGATTAAAGTGCATCTATGTACAGATTTCAACTTCTTTTTTACATTTGCTTGTAAGCACCGCCCCTCCTTCCCAATAATGTCTGTGAGGACAACAAGGAGAGGCAGACGTTCCCTTGGCACTGTCAGGGGGCCAGCAACAAATGTGTCCACAGGCAAAGGTGGATGTGGTGGTCGGATCTCATGCAGGGCATCATGTCCTCTGTTTAGTGAGTTTGCCCATGCTATCCAGCCACAGCATGCAGAGGAGGTGGTGGACTGGCTACTAAACCTTACTCACCCTCCTCATCCTCTGTCACGGAAGCAGAGTCAAGTGTCCAGTCCCTTGCAGTTGCCAGAGTGGATAAACCTGCCTCCTTGTCCACATCTATTCCTGCCATAGCCACAACATCAGCCATTGAGGAGTCAGCTGAGTTATTTGACCACAGCATCAGCCACTTGCCCCTTGATGATGCCCAGCCATTACTGGATTCAGATGTTGGTTCTGAGGTTGAGGATGACAGGAACATGAGCCTGGAGAGAGGGAGGAACACTGGTAGAATAATTGGCATTCATGTTCCCCAAGCCGCAGCGTATTGCCAAGTTGTCTCCAATGGTAATTATGAAGATGGGGGAGATGGAGATGATGATGATGATGAGGTCACTGATGAGACTTGGGTGCCAGATAGAGCAAAGGAGGAAACTGAAGGTGAGGCGGCACAACCCCAAGGAGGCCAACATCAAGAAAGAGTAGAGAGAAGCCACCCAATTCCATTAGATTCTGCAGCTGTTATCTCCTGGCCCGCTCCCCAAAGCTCAGCTATCTGGGCTTTTTTCAGCACATCTGCATCAGATCGCACTGTTGCTATCTACAAACTGTGTCTCAGGCACATCAAACGTGGCAAAAACACCAACCATTTGGGTACCACATGCTTAACAAGGCATTTAACATCTAACCACTCAGCCCATTGGCAAGAGCACCTAAAAGCCACACAAAAGGGGCACAAATCTGTCCCTCCTTCTCCTTCTTACCCACTTCAGTCTGCCCCTGCGATACCGAGTCATTACCTTTCAGCAGCCTCCACTGACAGGGATGATGGTATAGCACAGGGTGTCCCAGGTCCTAGCAGCACATCTGCCAGCAGCACACCACCAGCTGTAGACTGTAGCCAGCAAATTTCTCTGCCCCATCTGCTGCAGCAGGAAAAAAATACATCCCTGTCACCCACATGCTCAGCATCTGAATGCAAGCTTGTCAAAGCTGTTGGCTCAGCCTGGTGGATTCTGCCCCCTTCCGTGAATTCGCACAATGTGCTGTACCGCAATGGCAGGTTCCCAGTTGCTACTACTTTTCACATAAGGCCGTTCCATCTCTCTACTATCACGTGGAAGGGAATGTTCTGGCATCGTTGGGCAAGGCAGTCAGCCGTAAAGTCCACCTTACTGCTGACATGTGGTCCAGCAAGCATGGGCAGGGACGATATATTTTGTTTACAGCACACTGGGTAACGCTGCTTGCAACTCGAATGGATGCAGGACAGGGCTCAGTGCTGCAACTTGTTATGCCCCCATGTCTACCTACAGCTGGTGGTGAGGATGCCAGACCTGTGAGCTCTACCCCCTCCTCCTCCACCACCTAATGCCCTCCTCTGCAGAATTGTTCTATTAACATCAGGTACCCCCTAAGCATTCAAAGGGCTGCTCCCAAAGTCAGGCTAAAAGGTGCCATGCAGTGCTTCAGCTGGTGTGTTTAGAGGACAGCAACCCCTAAACCCCTTGCAGCTTTGCAGGAAAAGGCCCAGAGATGGTTCACACCATGCCAGCTGGTGCCAGGAATGGTGTCCGATAATGGCTCAAACCTCCTGTCCGCCCTTAGACAGGCAAATTTAATGCATGTGCCATGCCTGGCACATGTCCTCAATTTGGTGGTGCAGCATTTCCTAAGTATGTACCCAGGGTTGCAAGATGTACTAAAGCAGGCCGGAAGAGTCTGTAGCCATTTCAGGCGGTCATACACAGCCAGTGCTCAATTGACTGAAATTCAGTGGGAATTCCACCTGCCTATAAACTGCCTGATTTGTGACATACCTACCAGGTGGAACTCATCTTTGGGAATGCTGCAGCGGCTATACATGCAGCAGAGGGCCGTCAACGAGTACCAGTGCAAGTATGGCACGACGACAAGCTCAGGCCGCCTCTGCTTTTTTCCCCACGCCAATGGCTGATCGTTAAGGGTGCATGCACTGTATTGTCACCATTTGAGGAGGCCACACAGATGGTGAGCAGTGAAAGTGCATGCATCAATGCCACAATCCCTGTTGTGTTCCTGCCGGAGCCGACTCTACGTGGTATTATGGACAGGGCACTGGTGGCAGAGCAGCAGGAGGAAGAGAAGGACTTCCTTTCCTCTCAAGGCCCACTTTATCCAGACACCATCATTCCAATGTCATGGAACAACAGGAGGAGAGAGGGAAGGAGGATGAGGAGGAGGATTCGGGCACTTTCATAGGCTTTGAAGAAGAGGAAGACATGCGGCAATCTATAAGCGATGGCTTTTCAACCCTAGGACCCTTGGGAGTAGTACGTGGCTGGGAGGAGGAAGTTCCAGATGCTGTCATTCTGAGTGACCCTTGAGGAGTCTGCTTCTCAAGCCTCGGCAAATTTGAGGCACATGGGCATCCTCATGCTTCAAAGCCTGTGAAAGGACCCAAGAATATGTGACATAAAGGAGAAGGATGATTACTGGTTGGCAACCCTCCTTGACCAACGTTATAAGGGGAAGGTCTCAGAACTCATCCTGTCCCCACAGAGAGTGCAGAAGATAAAATCTTTTGAGGACACGTTAAAGATGATTTTATTAAATGTTTTTTCCTAACTCCAGTAGGTTACAGTGTCGTGGAAAACATAGTTTTGAGCCTTCTGTTGGTCAAGAGAGGAGTGTTGGAGAAGGCGTCCGCCTAAGTGAGGCATTTCGGATTTTTTATAGTCCTCACCGCCCAGGGCTGTCAGCTTCCACATCCCATCGGCAGCGTCTGCATCACATGGTGGATGATTGCCTCGGGGCCAAAACAGAGATGGAGAGCTTTCCAGCTGACCATCCACTGACTTACTGGGTCATGAGAATAGTCCACTGTCCAGAACTTGCCCAATGTGCTTTTGAGTTGTTGGGCTGCCCTGCATCCAGCATGATTTTAGAATGGGCATTCAGTGCTGCAGGAGGTTTCGTTACTGATCACAGAACGCCTCTGTCCACAGACTTCGTGGACCGTTCAATATAAAAATGAATCAGTTATGAAGCCCCTGATGCCGATGACACTGATTAAGTCTTTTTGGGATGTGGAATCTCTGCAGGACTCCAAGGCTGCCTAGCTTTGAGGGTGTTCAATCATTTCATCTGGAAGAATGTTTTTGGTATAGGTTTCATGGGCACAATTAACACACAAAGACCAATTTTTCAGCACCTGTTTGACAAGTGCATATCATTGCAATTTTTTACAACAAGGCCAATTCTTGTTTTCATCAAGAGTACCTCTATAGGGTTATGGTGGGAAGGCTCCACCGACACCCAAAGACCAATTTTTCTGCACCTGTTTGACAAGTGCATATCATTGCAATTTTTTACAGCAAGGCTAATTCTTGCTTTCATCAATATTACCTCTATAGGAGGTATAGGGGGGGAGGTGCTGCGCTAGCCAGAAGAAAGCTGTAAATCTCTGTTTGTGGTCATTTAATAAAATGACATAAAATCGCATAATAAATTGCATAAATAAGTGTTGACACTAAAAAACATTCAAGTCTTAATAATCAGCATCATGTGTATGTGAGAAAAAGTGCATAAAAAATCCTTTTTAATTGGTATATACTAAATGACAAAAAAAAAATCGCATGTTAAATCGCATAAATAAGTGTTGACACTAAAAACATATAAATCTAGATAATCATGTGTTGGTGCACAAAGGGACATAAACACTACTTCATGTGAATAATTCTAAATAAAAATACATAGAATAAATCAGAAATAACCATCAAAAACATATCCTTATAAATGGTGCAAAACGTACAAAGTGCCAGTGCTTAAAGGTGATCTAGATATCGCAAATAAAACACATCAATCCAACGCAATATGGATAATAAATAATATAAATAAATGTCCCAATAATAGTGATATAAAATATATTGTGCTGGCCTGCGAAACAAATGATCAATGACATGCCAGTAAGTGCAGCAAACTTAAAGTGCCAGTGTAAAAGTCATTGAAGGTGCAAAAGCAAGTTCTGATGTGTTTTATGTATCACATAAAAACAATGCAGAGCAAACCTCTCTCCTACGAGCAGCGATCTAGATTTATATGTTTTTAGTGTCAACACTTATTTATGCGATTTAACATGCAATTTTTTTGTCATTTAGTATATACCAATTGAAAGGGTTTTTTTATGCACTTTTTCTCACATACACATGATGCTGATTATTAAGACTTGAATGTTTTTTAGTGTCAACACTTATTTATGCGATTTATTATGCGATTTTATGTCATTTTATTAATTGACCACAGACAGAGATTTACAGCTTTCTATTGGCTAGCGCAGCACCTCCCCCCCTATACCTCAGTTTGATTTTGGGCTTATGTCTGACCCTTGCTTCGGTGCATGCAGCTGTCCAGTCTCATACATGCATTTTTACTATTTTTCTGAGTTCTTGTTTTCTTTTCTTTTTCCAATTGGGTAGCGCAGGAATATTCTTATTACATTACCTCTATAGGGTTACGGTGGGAAGGGGCCACCGACACCCAAAGACCAATTTGTACGCACCCGTTACTTCTATCCAAAGTCAAAGTGACACCAGAATGTTTTGGCCCATCCCTAATAGTGGTTGAAGGCTGTTAGTGTGGGTGATGGTGTAGATTCATGTTTAGATGTTCAGTCGGTGATACTTGGACTTTGTTCTTGGCAGTCCTGGAAGTGAAAAGTCTAATACCGTGCTTCTATAGTAAGGTAGTCTGTGATAAAGGGGAAAATAGAAGATAGATAGATAGATAGATAGATAGATAGATAGATAGATAGATAGATAGATAGATAGATAGATAGATAGATAGATAATAGAATTAACCCTTGCAATCTGAAACTATAACTTGGTTTAGGGTACCAGTCCTATCCGTCTTGGTGAACGAGCCGTAAACAGAGAAACAAAAAAAGGTAAAAATGAGGAACAGAATTACAACAAGAATTCTGCAAGAAGCTGACCGTATGTGGGGGTTGAGTTCAGTAACAAGTGTCATCTAGCTGGAGGCCCGACCGGGGATATAGGTTATAGCTAGGATATGATGCAGCAGGACAATTCATGTAAATTTGGAGTTTTGGTTCTCCCGTCGTTGGTATCCATATTGCAGAGGACCTGAGGAGGAAGCAAAGTCACCCCTGGGCAAGCTCTGGGATTATATCCCAGGAGTGTAGGAGCCGTAAGCCGTCTTTGTGCTTTAATACTGTATAGGTTGTCCCATTGCGAGTAATCATTATAGTAGTCGGGTGGTGCCATTTGTATGGGATTTTGTGATTATTGAGGGCTTTTGTAATTGTTTTCATTTGTCTTCTCAGGTAAGGGTATATTGAGAAAGATCAGCATATAGATACATGTCATTATATGGTGCTGGGAGATCAGGGGTTGATCTAGCTTTAGCAAGGAGTTGCTCTTTGGTTGAGAAGAAATGAATCTTCATTAAAATTTCCCTGGGAATTAATGCATCCAGGTGTTTAGGCTTGGGAATGCGGTGGATACGATCGATAGTGCGTTTGGTGGCACCTCAGGGAGTAATTTGGAGATCATATCGCTGGTGTATTTATGCAGGTCTGATGGAGGGATGGATTCAGGCACCCCGTATATTTTGACACTGTTGCGTTGCAAGCGATCCTCGAGATCTGTGAGCTTCGCTTTTATTCAATTATTGTCATCGTTTTATTCTTTGTAAGTATCTATTAAATCATTTACTGTAGTGGTGCATTCATCCATCCTATTCTCAATGTACTGCACCCTCTCTCCCATACCGTTCATTTCAGATGTAAATTTGTGTATAAGGGAGGAGAAGTTTGCCATGAGGAATGATTGTAAGGAAAGAAGCATGTCTTTCATTGTTGTGTCAAGGACTGGCTGTCCTGAGATATGTAAGGCCGCAATAGATGATTGTAGGTTGAGGCCTATGTGATCTGGGTGCTCAGTTGTACTCACTGTGCCTGGGGCCTGGAGAGAAGGATCCATCCACATCCTCGCTTTGGCTGGGCTATTTAGGATCAGACTGCTAGGGGGTGATCTCAGGATAGCTGTAGGTTTTGGTGTGGTATCCCAGTCTCCATGATCTTCATCTGGGAGGTCAGTGTTGGATGATGAGGTCTGTGAGGCCATGCCGCCATCTTGAGGCTTCCCTTTGCCTGGTGCTGAGTGCACGAAGAAGGCTGTGAGCTTTTTTGGGTAACGCTCCTCCTTCCTCTTGTGGGACATCGTTGGAGCAGGCTTCGGTGGTAGCTTGGAGTTGTGTGCGGTCTCTGGGGACACAGGATCGATATGTTGGATTAACCCCAGTCGGCTGAGAGAGCTACCAGCTTATGCAAGCCACGCCCCAATATTTTATATTTTGATCAACAAGTGGTAATGCTGACAGCTGGCCAGGACCTGCAGGGCGCATGCACAGCTATTCAGAAAGCTGACGCCACTCTGCACTGCCACTAGGAGAGTAAGGGAAACTGTTATTTGTTTTACTATGGCCTATTTTTTCCCAGGCCTTTGGCAGCATACAATTGTTATTAGCAGTGCTGGTAGTGAAGAGGAGGAAATTTTATTTTTTGAGGTTTCAAAGGGGGTGTTTCCTCCCTCACAGATAAAGGAGTAACATTCTGGGGAATCTACTGCCACCATCCAATAATGGGTCACAAATGACTCACTTTGAGGATAGATTGCAGAAAAAAATATTTTTTTGCATTTTCTGATGGTGACTGGATCCCCTTCACTGTAGGCATAGCTGCAGAGGTAAAAGTTATGAGCATAGGCTGGCCATCCTTCTATATCAAGGCTTTGGCTTGACATTTATTACTAACAGAGGGAAAGCTTCCCTTTGTTTGCAGCATAACATTGAATACTTACGCAGTACAGTGGTGTGCACCAACGCACAGCATATTTATCTTGCCTTTTGCTATAATTTCCATTACATTTTGTGAATCTTCTTTATTTAAATACAAAGGCAGGCAGCCCTAAAGTGAGAGACAGTGGCTCTGCATGCTTTTTAGGCAGTATGTTGTATCTAAAGATTTCATTTTATTTCATTTTTTTACATTGTAGTGCCATCCTTGCCTTGTTGAGGCAAACAAGGACAGGGACAGCAATGCAACCTGGGTACTACCTTTAAAAAAAAAAAAGGAAGTCCAAGACCTAAACACCACCTATCACTATGCAAAAATTAAAAAAAATAAGTTCTTTGTATGATAGGGCCACCGCAGAGGTAATGATAGATACAAAGAGTTCTTTTGATTTCATATGCACATGATTCACTGATGCAAAACAGCTTTTCAATTTGGCCTCCACCACACCCCTGGTCTCTTCTGTCAATGTGGAGGGTATTGATAGCATATTAGAAAAGGTAGATACTGATGTTTTAAAAGAGTTTGGAGTTTAGAGTCTCACCTCATTTAAGAGAACAGGAAAAATACATAACACATACAACAACGTTGTGAAGCAGATCAGTGAATAAATGTGTCTTATTGAAGTCATCAAAACAAAGATTTTATCCAATATTAAATTCCTACAGAACATTGTACAGTGTATCAATAAAAATGTAAATATAGATGGTTTAATGTCAGCCAGTCAAGAAAACAATTAAAGGACTGTAAAGTCAGCTGAGATGAAAACTGCTAGAAAGCAGCAACATGGAATTGCATGATGAGTACAATGAAACTCTGGATAGTCCATTGCCTTGCACCAATAACACTTGACTGGCAGAGGTGAAGGCATTGACTACAGGAAATGCTACTCTGAAAGTTAGAGTAGAGGGGAATACTGGGTTAAATAGGCACAAAGAAAATTAGATTATCATGGGAAAAATTAATAATGGACCCTTGGTGATACCTGCACTTTGGAAAGGGTGTGAGCCCTTAAAATGGCAGAGGCATAGAGTCTAAGCACACAAACCCTGCAAGTTATGGCTCTCAGACACACCTGTGCAGATGGCAACTGAACAAGAATAGACCTAGAGTGTGGTACACAGTTGATGGGTAATATCAGAAAAAAGGACAGTCAAAAGGTTAGGGTGGCTGGTGAACCAGTGTAATTAGATACAAGCTGAAGTCAGTAAACAGAGAAAAAGGAATGCAGGAAATAACATAGATTGGGGCTAGGAAATTAACCTAATGCTCCGGTAATGGGTGTTGGCTGAACATAGGTGTCGTTTATGAAGCAGAAAAAAAATTTCACTGCTCCATTCTCTGGCATTCACAGAGCAGATCATTCTCCTCTGGATGCCAGTTTATACAGCAGTGTAGATCGCTTCTCCTTTGGAGGAGTGAAGTGATCTACAAACGTTTTGGAATCTTTTGGAATGGTCCCTGATACTGGAATCTCATGAGACTTTACGAGATTACAGTACCAGAAATTCACAGAAACATTGAGGTGTCCATTTATTAAGCAGTGATAAATTATCACTGCTCAGTCCACGGACATTCCTGGAGGAGAGCACCCACCTAGTTAACAAAATATCTGTCCCTCTACACTATATATACATATACACACACACACACACACACACACACACACACACACACACACACACACACACACACACATTATAGATAGATAGATAGATAGATAGATAGATAGATAGATAGATAGATATATACACACATGCATTATATCTATCTATCTATCTATCTATCTATCTATCTATCTATCTATCTATCTATCTATCTATATATATATATAGATATATATACACACACACACACACACACATTATATATAGAGTATCTCACACAAGTGAGTACACCCCTCACATTTTTGTAAATATTTTATTATATCTTCTATATTTCAAGTGACAACACTGAAGAAATTACACGTTGCTACAATGTAAAGTAGTGAGTGTACAGCTTGTATAACAGTGTAAATTTGCTGTCCCCTCAAAATAACTCAACACACAGCCATTAATGTCTAAACTGCTGGCAACAAAAGTGACCCCTAAGTGAACATGTCCAAATTGGTCCCAAAGTGTCAATATTTTGTGTGGAACTTCCGCTTTTACGGTTCCTCGCCCCCTCCAGTGTCACATTTGACACCTTTCAGGGGGGGAGCAAATACCGTATTTTGCTCCACTTCCGGGCATAGATACCCGTGCCATCCGCGGGTATCTACGCCACTTCCCCCCCGCTGTATTCTGGGAGACATGCGGGTCCCAGAAAACAGCAGGGACCCGTGGGATAGCGCAGCGCGAGTCGCGCATGCACAGTAGGGAACCAGGAAGTGAAGCCGCAAGGCTTCATTTCCTGATTCCCTTACTGAGGATGGAGGCGGCAGCACCCAACAGCTGAGGGACAGATCGGCTTTGGGTGCCGACATCGCAGGGGCCCTGGACAGGTAAGTGTCCATATTTTAAAAGTCAGCAGCTGCAGTATTTGTAGCTGCTGACTTTAAAAAAAAACAAAAACAGCGGAACTCTGCTTTAATAGGGTTTAGGTTTGGAGACATGCTTGGCCAGTCCATCACCTTTACCCTCAGCTTATTTAGCAAGGCAGTGGTCATCTTAGAGGTGTGTGTGGGGTCGTTAGCATGTTGGAATACTGCCCTGCTGCCCGGTCTCTGAAGGGAGGAGATCATGCTCTGCTTCAGTATTTCACAGTACATGTTGGCATTCATGCTCCCCTCAATGAACTGTAGCTCCCCAATGCAGCAGCACTCATGCAGCCCCAGACCATGACATTCCCACCACCATGCTTGACTGAAGGCAAGACACACTTGTCTTTGTACTCCTCACCTGGTTGCCGCCACACACACTTGACACCATCTGAACCAAAAAGTTTATCTTGGTCTCATCAGAACACAGGACATGGTTCCAGTAATCCGTGTCATTAGTCTGCTTGTCTTCAGCAAACTGTGTGCGGGCTTTCTTTCTTCGAGTCTTCCTTCTGGATCGACAGCCATGCAGACCAATCTGATGCAGTGTGCGGCAGTGTCAGCCTCTGCAGCAATGCTGGCAGCACTCATACATCTATTTCCCAAAGACAACCTCTGGCTATGACGCTGAGCATGTGCACTCAACTTCTTTGGCCGACCATGGTGAGTCCTGTCCGAGTGGAACTTGTCCTGTTAAACCGATGTATGGTCTTGGCCACCGTGCTGCAGCTCAATTTCAGGGTCTTAGAAATCTTCTTATAGTCTAGGCCATTTTTATGTAGAGCAACAATTCTTTTTTTCAGATCCTCAGAGAGTTCTTTGCCATGAGGTGCCGAGTGAGAGTGATAACACCAAATTTACCACACCTGCTCCCCATTCACACTCGAGACCTTGTAACACTAACGAGTCACATGAGTCACGAGGTAAAATGGCTAATTGGGCCCAATTTGGACATTTTCACTTAGGGGTGTAGTCATTTTTGTTGCCAGCAGTTTAGACATTAACCACTTGACCACTGGGCACTTAAACCCCCTTCCTAACCAGACCAATTTTCAGCTTTCGGTGCTCTCACACTTTGAATGACAATTACTCAGTCATGCAACACTGTACCCATTTGAAATGTTTGTCCTTTTTTTCACACAAATAGGGCTTTCTTTTGGTGGTATTTAATCACCGCTGGGTTTTTTATTTTTTGCGCTATAAATCAAAAAAGATTGAAAATTTGGTAAAAAAAACAAAAAAAATTCTTTGTTTCTGTTAAAATTTTTTGCAGAGTATTTGCAAGTATTGGCAGAGTATTGGCGAGTATTGGCAGAGTATTGCAAAGTATTGCTATAGTATTGCAGAGTATTGCCATAGTATTGCAGAGTATTGCCATAGTATTGCAGAGTATTGCCATAGTATTGCAGAATATTGCAGAGTATTGCCATAGTATTGCAGAGTATTGCCATAGTATTGCAGAGTATTGCCAGAGTATGGGCACTGAGCAGCGCTGTGGGCTCAATCTGTAGTGCCCACAGCACTGCAAACTATCTCTACCTCTCTCCTCTCTCACTGTACTGATCGGTACAGAGAGGGGCGGAAGGAACTGGCATCATGATAACTCTTTCTTGTTGTGCTGTGGTATTGTTATTTGTATATTTTATGCATTCTTTGTACATGTATCAAATCGCTCAATGAGATCACCATGTGGCGCCAAGTTGATTGTATCCTTGATGCCGATCGCTTATGCACAAATACATGTGCTGTGATTTTGGAATGATATTTATCACAATGTCTTTCTTTACATGATGTGGTCCTGTTTTAAATTGTTTTCATGCATGTTACTTGACCAATAAAATTGCATTGTTACCCCTGGTACCTGCATTTCTTCCATGACCTCATTTAAAGTCCCAACTCTTATTAATTTTCGCACACAGGGATGGAGGCACCTCCGGTGCCTCAGTTAAAGTCCCACTTCCCCCTTCCCCCTTTTTTCTTGATTTCAATTAGGGATGGAGGCCCTTGGATAGGTTGCGGCAGTGTTCCCCTGCCGCCCACATGTTAGGTATCCTTGCACCTGAATGGTTAATTTCCATATTCAGGTTCTGCTGATCCTTGACACCCTTAGGTGTCCATGAGATCAGGCAGCACAGCCGTTTGACATGTCATCCCCTTCAGGGATGAGACGTGACTATATTACATCCATTGCTGGCTCTGTGTCCAACACTCGGGAGCTGCGATGCGCCCTGTGTGTCCCCCCTGCCCCCCCTCCCCCCGCTCCGCGTCGTGTGCGGTGGGGAGTGCACTCCGTTGCTTCTAGGGGGATTGGGCGGGCGCCCACGGCGCATCGGCGTCAACCCCCCCCTGCCCCACGTCGGATTCCATACTGGCGTCACAGCGTGGTGCTTGAGTTCCTCCAGGTAGCCAGTCAGATGGGGAGTGCGGACTCTGTTCACTGACGCAGTCTGTCGTCAGGACCAGAGCCCCTCCCCTTCCTCTGCCGTGCTCGGGTGACGCTGGTGTACGCGGCCATCGTGCACGTGGTGTTCGGCGGGTATATCTGGTCTCCCCCGACACAGCGTGGGCGCCTCTGCTCCGAGATGGTTCATCATCATTACTTCCCATCCACAGTGCCTTTCCTCCTGCCTGGGATACATGTAAGCCCATATATTGTCACTTTTTACCATCCTTGTGGCTGGTTGAAATTGGTCTTGCCTTTGCTGTTTGTTTTAATTTTCTTTTTTAATTGTATCATATAGCACAGTCCACGATGGTTGGATGTAGATACTTGTGACACCTTTATTATATTTATTTATTTCTTTTGGCTTAGACTCCCTTATTTCTCCATGCTTTTTAGAGAGACAGTATTGGTCCTCTTACCCACATTCAATTTTATACATTGCTTCTATTAATTTCTCCCCAGGCAGACCATATTGGCACTCCTCTTTGATATCTTATCCATGTCGGTTCTGGGGGTCCCGCGCTGTTTCTCCGGGGGGGACTCTGTGTATCTGGCTCGCCAGCGCGCATGCCGCTGCACCTCAGCTCCCGGGAGAGATGCCTGTTGGTTTTGGCTCTGTATCTGTCATGTCCTACCGCATTACTCACATGTAAGTGTTTTAGGGTGAATCAACCCCTTTTTCGCTGTGAGTATGCGCTACCAGCTAAACTTACTTTTTGTTGCATTACTTTTGTAGAAATCCCTGACCATCTGGCCCCTGATGAGTGTATTCCACACGAAACGCGTCGGACATTTGGGACACCAACATATGTTTACATTGCAACATTTCAGGAACAATCAACATGGTTTTTACATATTTGTTTTTCTTGTTGTGCTGTGGTATTGTTATTTGTATATTTTATGCATTCTTTGTACATGTATCAAATCGCTCAATGAGATCACCATGTGGCGCCAAGTTGATTGTATCCTTGATGCCGATCGCTTATGCACAAATACATGTGCTGTGATTTTGGAATGATATTTATCACAATGTCTTTCTTTACATGATGTGGTCCTGTTTTGAATTGTTTTCATGCATGTTACTTGACCAATAAAATTGCATTGTTACCCCTGGTACCTGCATTTCTTCCATGACCTCATTTAAAGTCCCAACTCTTATTAATTTTCGCACACAGGGATGGAGGCACCTCCGGTGCCTCATTTAAAGTCCCACTTCCCCCTTCCCCCTTTTTTCTTGATTTCAATTAGGGATGGAGGCCCTTGGATAGGTTGCGGCAGTGTTCCCTTGCCACCCACATGTTAGGTATCCTTGCACCTGAATGGTTAATTTCCATATTCAGGTTCTGCTGATCCTTGACACCCTTAGGTGTCCATGAGATCAGGCAGCACAGCCGTTTGACATGTCATCCCCTTCAGGGATGAGGCGTGACTATATTACATCCATTGCTGGCTCTGTGTCGGGAGCTGCGATGCGCCCTGTGTGTCCCCCCTGCCCCCCCTCCCCCCGCTCCGCGTCGTGTGCCTCATTTAAAGTCCCACTTCCCCCTTCCCCCTTTTTCCTGGCATCATGATATGACGCTGGTTTGTTTACAAGTGATGCTCCGTCATTTGACGGAGCGATCACATGGTAAATGGCTGCTATCAGCAGCCATTTACCGTCATCCGTGATGCGGCAGGTCCCCCAGACCCTGCGGTCACAGATGTTCCCGGGTGCGCGCCCCAGGGGGCGCGCGGGAACGTGATTCTGTAAGGACATCCCACGGACGCCCACCCAGAATAAGCCGACCGCGCTGTAGCGCTGTTGGCTATGGCCCGGTCGGCATGTGGTTAATGGCTGTGTGTTGCATTGTTTTGAGGGGACAGCAAACATACACTGTTATACAAGCTATACATTCACTAATTTACATTGTAGCAAAGTGTAATTTCTTCAGTGTTGTCACATGAAAAGATATAATAAAATATTTTCAAAATTGTGATTCATCACCTCTGAGCTGGTGAATCGGGGAGTATGAATTCTGACTCAGATCGCCAGTGAAGTGCTGAGATTGCAGCTTCATAAACTGGCCGTTTCTGTCAGTCAATCACAGATTCTCAGTGGGTGGAGATGATCAGGGGAGAACATGTTCTCCCCTGATCATCTCTGTTTCATAAACCGTTAATGGACTGTGATCAGTGGTGATCCTTGGGATCACCACTGATTACAGTTTCATAAACGAACACCATTGCCTTATCCTGAAGACAAGAGTTCCAACAATGCCTATACCTCCCAGTCCTGGAACAAAGCATGCTGTAGCAAAGAAGGAGAGACTGCATGGTTAGCAGAACTGGTTGCTGCTTATTTGTGAGACTGATTAGGTCTCTTTAAAAAGAAATGGGAGGTTATTGGTCTTTTAAATAAGATAGATAAGGCAGAGAGCTAAGCTTTGATAGTGCTGAGATCCAAAACCTGGTCCAATCTCAACCAACTCTCCGCTATGTTTCATGTTTTAATTTTATGTATTTGCAGATTAGCATTTTTCATTTAGCATTTTTTCCATGTAAGATCATTCCTGCCCAGCTTAAATAAAAGCAATGGGCAGGGACATCAAGACTACAAGTGAAATTCTTACAAGAAATAATATTCCCTGAATTAACGTCAGGAGTCAGGACAGCCTTTTGCTGTGGACACAGACATGTATACCAATGGTGTAATGTTTATATGGCTCTGCATCCCTAGAAAAGATATTCCATTTAAAACAAATGGAACTCCAGATTTATGTGGATGCTAAAGCAAAATATCTTCTGTGCAGCTTACTTTGTTGTGATAAAGGCAAGGAGGCCAAGTAGTTCAAATCTCATGAAGATTTTCTGATTGCTGAAGCAGACATTACACTCTTACCTGACAAAGATGAAGAGTTTGCTAAGAATGCCTCAGCTGACTTTGCTTAAACAATCCAAAGCTTGCAGCAGAATCAACTTTTATTTGTTGTGGAAAAGGAAAGAACAAAAAATATTTTTTCTATTTATGCAGCTCATTGTGTAAAGCTGAACGGTATAAGCAGCTACTGACTGCAACTTACTGTTTTGTGAACTCTACTAAAATAGTTGCAAAATTTTGCATGTTATGCTGTTAAGTCATAATGACTATTTCACCTAATAGTAATCACAAAAAGAGTTTTCAAATAAATAAAAAAAATGAGGTCACTTTAGAGGATACAGTAGTATAAAATCAGCCAGCAGTAGAACAGTTTATACAGACTTACTAAAGCTAACTGATATATGCCTAACTTTTTTCTTTTTTATATATGGGTACAGGGGGTGCAAATAATGGAGGTGCAAACAAACATAAGCTCGTGGATGGACTGTCAGCAACACCTGATGTGCTCTATTCACCCCAAACCAAAATTTATCATGTAAAAAATAAAAAAAGGGCAATGACCTAATAGAATAGAAAAAAAAGTAGCTCAATTGTTGGTAACTCGAGCAAGCTATCAATCAGTTATTGCAGACCGATAAACATTTTTTTTGGGTGTAGAGACCAAGTACACAGGCAAGACACATGAGAAAATATATCTAACTTTTGCAATTGAACAAACTCAAACATAGTTTGTTAAAGTAGATGTAAACCAAAAGTAAGGCATACATGGATCGATATTCGGCCAGTTAAGCAGGGACTGGGCAAGATTCAATCCATGTATGGGCAGGCTGATTGTACCCAAGCTGATCCATCAAACAACTTGGGTACAACTAGCCTGTCTGATTTTGTATATTCAATTACTGCCAGCTTCCTGCGCTCCCCCATCCCCACCGACAGAACGCAATAGAGCTGTGGGATGCATTCCCTCATTAACACTGACTGTGTTGATGGGGGAACCAAGCAGAAAGGGAAATTGAGTAGACTATGGGCTGCTTTAAAGGTAAAAATAACCTTTTAACAGCTAGTGATACTGATATAGACCCATGTTCAGGCATTTGCTATGCTATTGGGTGAAAACTCTCTGCCCCTGTCTCCCAGAATATTCTACCTGCAAGTCACCCTGCCAAATGCCTTCCCAAAAGAACAGAAAATGTTCTGGGAAAATTACACAGTTTTTTTTTTTTTTTTTACAAAAAAGGCCTTGACCTCTGAAAATACACATACAGCCACTTAGGAATGAATCTCATGAGAACTCGGGGACAGGCTGTGAAAAAAGCACAATACTAGACATGTGCAGAACGGAAAAATTTGTTTTGCTTAATTTCAGATAGATTCATTATGTTACTAATTTTGTTTCATTATGGAATTTGTTTAGTTTGGTCTCGGAATTCGTTTAGTTTCATTTAGTTTTCATTAAACTGCATTTTGTTAAAATACATTTAGTTTATTCATTTTTTATTGAATTCCAACTTTTCAGAACGATTAGAATTCCGGATAGGTCAAAAAATGATCAACCAATTTGAATTCTGTGTGATGAATAGCTGGTTGCTAAGCAGCAGGCCGGAAAGCTGGCTTCCCCACTGACGGAGGAATGCTAAGAAAAGAATGCCGGCATTGCCTGGCAATAGAAAAATGTTTAAAAAAACAGCGTGGGGTCCTCCCTCCAGTCCATACCAGGCCCTTATACGAGCATGCAACCTGGCAGGTCAGGAAAGGGGAGGGGGCGAGCGCCCTCCCCCCTCCTGAGCAATACCAGGCCACATGTCCTCACATGGGGGTGGGTGCTTTGCTTTGGCTCTGCCCCCCCCCACCCCAAAGCACCTTGTCCCCATATTAATGGTGACAAGGGCCCTGTCTCCACAACCATGGCCAGTGGTTGTGGGGGTCTGCGGACAGGGGGCTTATCGCAATCTGGAAACCCTCTTTAACAAGGGGCCCCCAGATCCCGCCCCCCCCCTATGTGAATGAACATCGGTTACGTCGTACCCCTACCCATTCACCAAAAAAAAATACAAAAAGTAATAAAAACAAGAGACAAAGTTTTGAAAATTCCTTTATTAAAAAATGAATAAAAATAGTGTCCCTTGATGCCTTGATGTAAATTCATCGTCAATCAGACCGCCCGCTGAAAAAAAAAAACACTCCGCCTCTTCGGGTAGGTGAGTCGGCGGGCGGTGTGATTGACGATGGATTTACATTGAGGCACACTATTTTTTAATTTTTAATAAAGGATTTGTCAAAAACTCTTTGTCTCTTGTTTTTATTACTTTTTAACACTTTTTTGGTGAATAGGTACAGGTACAATGTACCAGATACTCATTCACATAAGGGAGGGTGGGTTCTGGGGGCCCCCTTGTTAAAGGGGGCTTCCAGATTCCGGTAAGCCCCCTGCCTGCAGACCCCCACAACCACCAGCCATGGTTGTGGGAATGAGGCCCTTGTCCCCATCAACATGGAGATAAGGTGCTTTGGGGTGAGGGGGCAGAGCCCCCCCTGCACCCCCCTGCACCAAAGAACCCACCCCCCATGTTGAGAGCATGTGGCCTGGTATGGTTCAGGAGGGGGGGGCTTGCTCATCGCCCCCTTTCCTGACCTGGCTGCATGCTCGGATAAGGGTCTATTATGTATTTTGGAGGGCCCCGGTATTTGTGCAGCGGTGTTTTAAACGCAACTTTTTGGGAAAAGGGACACGTTCATGAATTTAAAAAAAACAAAACAGTAAAGTTAGCCCAATTTTTTTGTATAATGTGAAAGATGATGTTACGCCGAGTAAATAGATACCAAACATGTCATGCTTTATAATTGCTTTATAATTGCACGCACTCGTAGAATGGCGACAAACTACGGTACCTAAAAATCTCCATAGGCGACGCTTTAAATTTTGTTTTACGGTTACCAGGTTAGAGTTACAGAGGAGGTCTAGTACTAGAATTATTGCTCTCACTCTGACGATCGCGGTGATACCTCACATGTGTGATTTGAACACCGTTTACATATGCGGGCTCGACTTTCATATGCATTTCCTTTGCTGCGCGAGCTCGCGGCGACAAAAAATGTTTTTTTTTCCTTATTTATTTTAATATTAATAAATTGTTTGTTTTTTTTTAAATTTTGATCACTTTTATTGCTGTCACAAGGAATGTAAACATCCCTTGTGACAGTAATAGGTGGTGACAGGTACTCTTTATGGACTGATCAGGGGTCTAAAAGACCCCCGATCCCTCCTTTGCACTTCAAAGTATTCAGATCGCCATTTTCAGCGATTCTGAATACTGCATATTTTTTTAAACCGGCGCCATTGGCAGCCGCGTAAACGGGGAGTGACGTCATGACTTTGCAGATGCAGGCATCATCCTGGTATAACCCCCGAAAGCCAAGTACGCACATCTGCGTATGCTTGGTGGCAAGGGGTTAAGGATGTGGGCGGCTGGCTTCCTGCTGATTAACAACCAGGTATTCTTCACACAGAATTCAAACTGGTCGATTGTTTTTCAAACGTTCCAAATTCTAATCATTCTGAAAAGCTGGAATTCTTTGGAAAAAGAATAAATGAAAATATATTTAACGGATTTCAACGAAATTCATTACTATTCGTTACTATTTCATTTGGAGATTCAGATACATTCGAAACTCTGAATAACCATAAATTTGTGCAAATGTATCTGAATTTTTTTGACCGAAAAGAATTTTTCTGACCGAAAAGAATTGCACATGTCTACACATTACAGACAACAAAAAATATTAAATATGCCCTTTTAATAACACACATTAAGCCAGTCAAGACTGTAGTGCATGTTGTGAGGCCATAAAAAGACTGCATGGCACACATCAAGCAGCATTACAAGTAAAAATCCCTCCCTTCCCTCACTTCAAAAATTATTTGAGATACATGGAATTTTCTCCATACAGGACATTCAGTAAAGGTTTACATCTAATTTAAGATACCAGTGCCTCAAGTCCTACCTAATCTGCCTCTATATGTGTGTGTGTGTATATGTGTACACCAGGGGTTTCCAAGGTCCTGTGTCAGGGTCCGCCTTTGGGCCGCCCACTTACAAGGGAGGGGCACCAGAGTCAGTTTGATTTGTGCCTCCTTGATGAGCACATATATTTAAGTAGCTGTAAGAGATGAATACTGTTAGGCTCTGAAGAAGAAGGTGCTACCTTCGAAACGTGTCAGCCAGCAGCGGTTGTACGTCCTCTTCGTAGGATTTGGAGACTGCTACCAGCGAATAGATTGTCAAAAGTTTAAGACTATCTGAACGTGATTCTCATCTACCTTTGTGAGTAGTTTTTATTACATGTTCTTTTAAATAAACTTGTTAAAGGATAATGCACAAGGCCGGTGCGCGCTCTCTTTTCTGTTTTCTTGTTTGATTGCTAGGACACCCCTATCCTGGAGGGCAGCAAGGCTAAAAGTTACTGTCCATCCTGAACCTTGAACTGTCGGGCCAACACATTTATGCACAAGAGTTTTTGTTTTGTTGTATTGACTAATCTGCCTCTATCAGGGTTGCCAACTTTCAGTAAATTTAAGAACAGTTTGTAAAATCCATAATTTTTGCATCTGCCCATGAACGTCCATTATGAACATGCAGACTGTTTGTCCATAATGGGCATTCATGAACAGATGCAAAAATTATGGATTTTACTTTCTATGCTTTCTCTATCAAAGCTAAGCCCATTTCAATATGGCGCCTGGGAACCCTTCTTATAGTGAGGGGCTGGCACCTTTCTGGACATTCTAAGCAACCTGATTTAAGTTTAGAGGCCAGGTAATGCATTTTTGGGAGTTGGGTGCTATGGCAATGGCCACATTATTTAGCCCTGTCAGAAAACCACAAACTGACTGGATTAGCTGTAAACCAATGCTTAAGCTAAACCTGAAGCTAATTCCAATGTCTGATTAAGTAATGAAATGCAAAATGATAAAAAAGTATTTCATACAATATGAACATGTCTTGTCTATAAAAAACATTCAAATCTTGGGGAAAGACCACCAAGCTTAAGTAAATTCAGTTGGAGCACTGTTTCAGGCACTAATTCAGTCTAAGGCACCCAGAGCCTGAATATAAGCACCAACATATAGCTGTCTTAAGATCAACTATAATGAATCATACGATAGCCTCTAACTAAAGGCCTGTGGGAATCAACAATATTATTTGTTTCCTTAAAAAAAAAACTAGGTGTTTGTGGAAATATATGCTCCAGTTTTCTCTCTTAAATTTATTGAGTCCAGCACGATGATATTAATTACCTCAAAAGTATGCACTTAAAATAACAATAGGTTAGTTTCCAGTTCGTTGTAATAATATTGTGTTTGTTTTTGTTCACCTGAGGGAACCACTAGGAAAGAGAGAAATATGCAGCCAAAAAGGTCACACAGCCCTTTTCCAGAATATATATTTTCACACTTCCTAACACTTGTGTTTGACATTTTACTTGGCTTATTCCACTTGTGTGGACTTCTGCAAGCAATATTCAAGGCTTCCAAACCTCAAGCAGAATTTACTTTGACAAAGCATCCCTGAAGACACTCCTAGTTATAGTGATTTAGGCCAGGTATGATAGGAAACTCATTCTACTCTAAATTCCATTTCTATTTAAGGAACTGGTATATGAATCAAATTGTATGATGGGTTTTCTATGAATTATACTCTGATACACTTCTATCACAGCTATGATTCACCAAGATAAAAAAAGGACAGCGACACCATAGTTTAAAGTCAAAGAGCCAAACCAGTTAAACATAAAAAATGCAATTACTAAAAAAAAAAAAGTCAACAAAACAATTTTAATAGACACTGTAGTCAATAAACAAAATAATTTCAAGCATGTATAATGTTCAATACCTTGCTATAAAATATTTTTATTTTCAGTAGAGCCAGTGCTTTGATCTGTTAAAGTAAATATAGTTATGGATGGCTTGGTGAGAATCTGTACTGTACTTAAAGTACAGTAAACCCTAATTGAATGACATTTAGTTTGCTCCATAAATGTGTATCATATACAGTTTTGTATAGTAGTACACAACAAAAATTTTATATACCAGACCCTCAAGGTACTGCCTACCTTATTAATAAGTCAGAAAAAGTGAACACAATACTAACATATGGGGATTGGATACCCTCAAAAATGTTAGAAACAAACAGGACTGCATTGGCAACCAGCCTTTGACGCAGCCGACAGGGATCAGTGAAACCAGTCAAGCCAACACGGCCCATCTTTGGACTAAATGCTTTTGACCCATTTATGGTATTACATACTTTACAAGGCTGTCGTTTTCAAAGATAAGGGAGGAACACACCCTGGGAATTTGGATTTGTGGACTTGATCACAAGCTGATAAGTATACATCATTTTTTGGAAAGGACTATCACCTTTTGGAAATATCTACCTCTTCATATGGCTGTCTCATTTGGGGTTGGAGAGCGAGTCTCAAAGGGACTCTGATTGGTAGAGTGAGAGGGAGGTTAAGGAAGATTGTGTTCACATATTTATGGTTCCAGCGAGCCACACATCACCTTAATGGGCATTTAAACACAAACACCATCCCACTTGTATACTTCCTCTTGACCACTGTTACCCAGCAAGGCTCCCCCTTTCATCACAGTCATTTTCTACTTCAGCATACAATCATCCTCTTGTCCACAGTTTCCCAATGCAGATCAGGAGAACTATTGATATTCCTTCATAGTTCCAACCTTGTGGTTTGACTTCATTCATCCTCCCCCTTTGATTACTGGTTCAACCTTGATTCAACATCAGGGTCACTCTTCATAGGTAATCAGACCTGGGGATATAATCCTAGCTGTATTACAGCATTAACAACCTTTGAAACCTGGGTGGAATTACACCTCCTATCCAGAGATGGTCCTTTTGTTATTGCTTTTATAGCTCCAATGCTATGTATGTATGTTGTTTTTAATGTTCTTTTCTTAACTTTGACCTCAATAAATTTGTTTTGCTAATCATGTTTGTATGGTGAGTGAAGTTTCATAGATATGTACTACCGTAGGGCTGGTTGAGCTTTTACAGGTTTTTATTTCTAAGTTTGTTATCAACACACTTGTTTTTACTTATTCAAAAAAGAGGAGAAGTTGGGAGGGGATTATCACGGTGCTTGCAAATAATAACAGAAACAGTATATATGAAAGATATAGTTTAATAAAGACAAGATTAAAAGCCAAACAAAGCCGTTTGTTGAGTAATGTTTAACATTTCTTTGTGATGGTGGTCACGTGGCGAAAGTTCATGTTGAACAGGGATCTCATATTCGTATACCCTTTTTGGGTGGACATTGGCAAATTATGTCAATTTATTTGTTACACGCATTGATGTATGTCTATATTTGATATATTTTGCTTATGTTATATTTTCTATTTTTTTGTACAGTCTCACGTAGTCATTGGTTGATTCGTATATCCCCTAATGAAGCCATAAGACGAAACATGTCGGGTTAATATACGAATATGAGATCCCTGTTCAACATGCACTTTCGCCACATGACCACCATCACAATGAAATGTTAAACACTACTCAACAAACTGCTTTGTTTGGTTTTTAATCTTGTCTTTATTAAACTACATCTATAATATATATACAGTTTCTACGGCAAGCACCGTGATAATCCCCTCCCAACTTCTCCTCTTTTTTGAATATTTGACCATTTGGGATGAGGTGCTAAATACTAAGTGTTTACCTTAGTCAGAAAAAACTCTACAAATGACTTGTTTTTACATTTTATCACCCTTTTTGGGTCTCGGTGCTGAGAACTCTTTGTAGCCCCTTCCTGCCTGCATACATGCATTTCCACGATTGCTGCAAGCCATTTCTCAGGGCAGGTTCTCTGATAATGATAAGGAGCACAACTTGGAAAGAGGGACAGAGGTTTGCCACCATTTACTTTGAAGTGCTTATAAAGGGACCTTCATGGCAGCATCTCCAGGAATGATTTAACCACTTCAGCCCCGAGCCTCTTTTTTACACTTGTTGTTTACAAGTTAAAATATTTTTTTTTTTGCTAGAAAATTACTTAGAACCACCAAACATTATATAGATTTTTTTATAACACCATAGAGAATAAAATGGCGGTCATTGCAATACTTTCTGTTACACCGTATTTGCTCAGCGGTCTTACAAGCACACTTTTTTTGGAAAAAATACACTTTTTTGAATTAAAAAATAAGACAACAGTAAAGTTAGCCCAATTTTTTGTTATATTGTGAAAGATAATATTACGCCGAATAAATTGATACCCAACATGTCACGCTTCAAAATTGCACCCGTTTGTGGAATGGCGACAAACTTTTGCCCTTAAAAATCTCCATAGACGATGTTTAACAATTTGTACAGGTTACCAGTTTTGAGTTACAGAAGAGATCTCAGGCTAGAATTATTGCTCTCACTCTAATGCCCCGTACACACGGTCGGATTTTCCGATGGAAAATGTGTGATAGGACCTTGTTGTCGGAAATTCCGACTGTGTGTGGGCTCCATCACACATTTTCCATTGGATTTTCCGACACACAAAGTTTGAGAGCAGGATATAAAATTTTCCGACAACAAAATCCGTTGTCGGAAATTCCGATTGTGTGTATACAAATCCGACGCACAAAGTGCCACGCATGCTCAGAATAAATAAAGAGATGAAAGCTATTGGCCACTGCCCCGTTTATAGTCCCGACGTACATGTTTTACGTCACCTCGTTCAGAACGATCGGATTTTCCGACAACTTTGTGTGACCGTGTGTATGCAAGACAAGTTTGAGCCAACATCCGTCGGAAAAAATCCTAGGATTTTGTTGTCGGAATGTCCGATCAATGTCCGACCGTGTGTATGGGGCATAACTATTGCGGTGATACCTCACATGTGTGGTTTGAACACCGTTTTCATATGTGAGCACTACTCACGTATGCTTTCGCCTCTGCGCGTGAGCTCGTCAGGACAGGGCGCTTTAAAAAAAAAATTTTTTCTTATTTATTTTACTTTTAGTTTTTTATTTTGACACAGTTTTAAATAAATAAATAAATTGGGTCACTTTTATTCCTATTACAAGGAATGTAAACATCCCTTGTAATAGAAAAAACGCATGACAGGACCTCTTAAATATGAGATATGGGGTCAAAAAGACCTCAGATCTCATATTTACACTAAAATGTAATAAAAAAATGATTGAAAAAAAATAAAATAAATTTCTCCTTTAAGAGCTATGGGCAGAAGTGGCGTTTGAAGTCGCTTCCGCCCTCCCATGTCATGGAGCCGAGCAGGGGCCATCTTCCCCTCAGTCAGCAGCCAGGCATCCACGAGAGAGGACGCGATCATCTCCGCCGCTACCGGTTAGTAAAGAGGAACAAATGCCATTCTCGAAAATACTGGGGTTTTGGCAGCTAGCTGCTGCCATAACCCCGGTATTTAGCGTCGAAGTATTGACATACGGGTACGGCGATTTGCATGAAGTGGTTAATGAAAACTGTAGGTTTTAAATTATACTAAATATGACTTTTGACATTTCCCCTCACATGACAAGTATATATGAGATTTGATTGCATAGGTTTACAAATACTGCATCTTAATACACACAAATACAGTAAGTATAAAGATTTGCATGACATTATTTGTTTTTTTTTAGAAACTACTGAAAATGATTACTGTTAAAAGACAAAGAGTGCATTAGTTACTTTATGTGCCTTGTAAAATCATATAAAGTACAATAGTACTAAATAGTTATAGTTATTGTTATTATGAGATCAACATAACTTTTTGGGGTTCATTTACTAAAACTGGAGAGTGCAAAATCTGGTACAGCTCTGCACAGCAACCAATCAGCTTCCAGGTTTTTCTGTCAAGTTAGATGCTGATTGGCTACCATGCACAGCTGCACCAGGTGTTGCACTCTCCAGTTTTAGTAAATCAACCCTTTTGCATCATTTGCAGTTAAGACTTATTATACATGGAGAGATAAATGGTGAACGCAATCTCACACCAAAATATAATAAGTTGAGCTCTACCAGCCTAATAATAATAATACCATAAAAATCTAGGGTCAGAAGAACTAAATGATTGTTAGGAATAAAAATGTGCTAATGCTTCTTTTATAGCTTACATTGGTGGTCTTCACTCAAGATTAATACAAGTGTTATCCTATTTATATCATCCTGCATCCTTAAAAAGACAGAAGGGAAAGAGGAAAACTGCATATCAGTGTTGAGATAATAATTTTCATAAATGCTCATTAACTTCTGTCAACCTCACTCACAAACTCATTTTTCATAGCATGACTCTTTTGTCTTAATCCATGCTATAGCAAGAGGGGTTAATGAAATCATTACAATAAATTTAGAATAAAGACTCTATACCGAAGGGCTGAGTAAATCTTTTATTTTTACATATATTTTTATTAGAAAAAAAGCAAATAAACATGAATACAGTTTCTTATTTGGTAAAGCATTAAACAAAAAAACAAAGAACAGGTTAATATTGATAATGTTTTATACACTATTATGCATGTCAGCATGCTTTCTTTGGGTGCAAATAAAAAAAAAAAAAAAATAACACATGCCCCTTATTCCTCCAACAACTTATTTCTACAATATTAGCCAGATAAAGATTTTTATAGCATAATAATGGGTTACTGAATTATGTCAGAAAAGCCTGGCCACTTCTCGAATAACAACAGAATACAGGATAAAGACAGTTGGAATAAAGTTGGTTTATAGCAGGAATGTGAAGGGCAGGTTCTTGAAAAGTAGTATCACCCCATCATAAATAGGATATTTTGGAGGTGTTGGATATAAAGACAAATATAGTGTACTTTACCCCTCTAAAAAGGATGAACACACTGCATTTTAGTAACCATGCATCCAAAAACATATAAACATATAAACATTTTTAAAAATTAATATAAAACATCTATAAACTTAATAAAACATTGCTACAGAACACCATAAAACAGATTTAAGATCAGCTCCAGTCATGTATACAGTAAGATCCTTGATGATCTGTGGGGTACTAAAAATATTTTTGCCCTCGATAGAAAAATGCCTGCAGCCACAGCACAAATAGCATTTTGGGACTTTATCTGACTAGCTGCAAAAACAGGTCATCCAAATTCATCAACTAAGTTGAAAGTAGTAGGGGATCTATAATTAAGATGGGTACCAAATGCCATCCCAACTTAATTATGAACATCACCTTCAAAGACTCTCATCACCCTACCCTGCTATAAGTCACTACTCACAAAAAACTAAAACAAACAAAAATGCTATAGGGTGGTTTCCTCATGCCTGACAATCTCTGACCGCCTGCTGACCCATCCACTGGCCCCTGTTTTTATTTCTGTTTCTTGCACCAATTGGATAATCTGTTGGGTAAGTGCTTGCTCCTCCCACTCTACTTTACCCTTAATCTTTACCCTTTTAGCTACCTAGTCCCATTTTAAAACCAAAAAGCCATGAATGCCTAACACATCTTAAGTCCATAACTCTCTGTTTCAAGCCTAACTGGATTCTTTGAAGTTATGACAAGCAAGCAGATTATCAAGCTTGCTCACTGGTTACTCTGTAAAATGGTTTATGCGTAGTAAATTTTTAAAAGTAATTTTTTAAAATCAAATTTATTGGAAATATGTAACTTGTTGGTTTTACAACAAAAGAACACAAATGCCTTTGATGGCACTGCTAACGTTAAAGAGGGTATATTATTTTACAACTACAGCATATACTTTAATGGATTTTTAGTTTAAATTCTTTTTATTCATTTTTAGAAAAGAGATTTACAAATACAATACATCACAATAAAAACCAAGACAACATTCATAAAATAAGCAAGCAAGAGTAAAATCTCATACACAACACTACATACATACTATTGCAAACATATAAAAAAGTGTATATTCTATGACCTTATCATACTTTAATGGATTTTAAATCTTTTTTCTGAAGTCCTCTATTTTGCCTACATGCCTTAAGCAGTTTACTAAGAGCAGCTGGCTGCTCACCTTTAATATTTTTCAGAGAGTTGGCTAGGATCTTATGAAGGAGGCAGGTGCCCAAATGATAACGCACACAAACTCTAGCTAATGCTATAAGCCCATTCAGAAGGTAAAAACTTGCTTTAGGGTTTGAACTTTGTATTTACCCATGCAACATATAATAGGTAGCTGTACTGTATATCAGACACACGTCAAATTTATTGTAAAACCTTCTGCTGCCATTGCTCAATGACCATAAGATAATATTTTAATATGTTCTAATTCAGTTCACTGGCATCACTATTTCAAAGAGTGATCTTAAGTGCTTTGTTCTGCATTGTCAGGCTTTAGCGATTGATTACAAATCAATATTATCAATCAGCTATCTAGCAAAAATAATATTTCAGTACATAGTTTTTTCTCTTTTAAAGGGGAGTGTAAAGTGATCTAAAACCTTAAGTTTATTTTTACCTTAATGCATTCTCTGCAATAAGGTAAAAAAACCTTCAGTGTTGCAAGATTCCCCCCCCCCAATCCCCTTACACAAACCTTAGCCAGATTTCGATCCAGAACAGTGCACAATAGCAGCAGTTCTCTCCACTCTCCCCCTCCTCACAGGGCAGATTGATAGCAGCGGGCACCACTGGCTTCTGCTGCTGTCAATCAAATCCTATGATGAGGGGGTGGGCTTGGAAGCAAGACGGCAATAGTACCCCCCTTAGCAAGCAACTTGTCAAGGGGGGTACACAGAAGAGGGAGGAGCTAGGAGCATTGGGGGGGACCCCAGAAGATGAGGATCAGGATTGTTCTGTGCAAAACAATTGCACAGAGCATGTAAGTTGTAGCAGAGTGTCCCAGAGAGAGCCAGTCCTGTTCGGGGTTTATACGTCTCCCAGGCTCTTCTCATACACATTCAGGAATCTCTGATCCATGATCCAGTTCGGGTCTTGGTCCTCTTCCCCAGGCTAATTTAAGCTCACCTGAGCAGACAGACAGCCTTTGCTCTCTGCCTGGGAAACACAGACAACACTGGTCTGTGAGAGCAATAAGGTTGGTAAAAAGCTGTTAAGCAGTTTATGTGGAAACTGACAAGCGGTAGGCTTGCTCAGCCTGGTAGTTAGGGCCTGAATAGAGTGTAGTTAGAGCCGAGACATGGCTAGGTTTTTGTTTGGCTATTTTGTTCTGTTTTTTTTCTGAACACTGTACAGCACCTCTATAGACTTGTAAATATCATCATTAAACACTTCACTGTTTGTCACTACTTCACTTGTTCTGGTATCTGTGCCTGAACACCTGCTTATCCCAGGGAGCTTTTGTACCTGCTACCTGTCCCCCAGGTTACAAATGGTGGAGAATGCGGGCAGCTGTAGTAAGTTACTATTTAAAAGGCCAGTACCTAGAGTGATTAAACATGTAGGAAATCCTAAAACAATTGGTGTTATCCAACGCTACACAGCAGCAAGCAAACGCTGCACTAAAGCAAGCCAACGCTATCCCACAGGAGCAAACCTAGGTGCTGTGCCATCAGATTGGTGCTGTATAGGAGCAATCGCAGAGGCTTTTTGAACAGCTAGCCACTGATGCAAAAGCAGAGTAAAACCTTGACTGAGGCTGTGGAGATGCTAGCACAGTGGTCACCTGCTAAAGTTGATGATGTTGGAGACAAGCCCTCAGCCATCCATGTGGGTCGCTTTCTTTCTAAGATGACTGCAGATTATGATTCAGAGGCCTTTCTGCTAACATTTTAACGGACCGCTGAGAGGGAAGGTTGGCCTAAAACCCTGTGGGCAGGACTGGTCACCCGCTTGCTTTCTGGAGAATCGCAGAAGGCCTACTATGATTTGGAGTCAGCAGAAGCGGGAGACTATGAAAAGGTCAAGCGGGAAATCCTGGCGCGACTTGGTGTCACCTTGGCAGTTCAAGCTCAGCGGTTCCACAGCTGGTTCTTCCAAGACAGGAGGCCCCCAAGATCGCAGATGTTCGACCTAATTCACCTGGTGAGGAAATGGCTACAGCCGGAGTCCCTGGCTGGGCTACAAATAGTGGAACGTGTGGTCATGGACTGGTTCCTGAGGTCAATACCAATTCCCCTGCAGAAGTGGGTGAGTCAAGGAGACCCCAACTCAGCAGACAACCTGGTGGAACTTGTTGAAAGGTACTTTGCTGCAGAGAGCCTGGTCACCACCCCTACAACCGCACAGACTTTCCACCCAAAGCCACGGTCTCCCCAGGCAACCAGTAAGACTGTTCCAGGGGAAGTGGGTGGTAAGCATGGCAAGGAAATAGGGGGAGGATTTTTGGTGCCAGGACTGAAGTTTGGCATCCCAAACAAGGGAAGCCACTGCCTGTCAGCAAACCAAACTGGGGAAATGTCAGGTGTTTTTGCAGCCAAGAACTGGGACATGTTGCGGCAAACTGTCCATTGACAGATGAACCAATGCAGTGTGATCTATCTATTAAAAGGCAGTCTATGTTTGCGGCTGTTTCATGTGCTGCAGCGCCAAATATGGGAAAACACATGTGCCAAATGACAGTTAATAATAAGCCTATTAGGGCCTTGCTGGACTCTGGAAGTCTAGTGACTTTGGTTACATTTGAGATGGTTGAAACTGTGAATTTTCATGCTAAAAAAGTTGCTGTGATCTGTGTACATGGGGATACCTGGCAGTATCCTATAGGCACTGTTCAGTTTAAAACTGGCTTAGGTACGGTGACCCCTCCAGTCGGACTTGTGCCCCACTTGGTGCACGAGGCCATCGTTGGTAGGGACTTCCCTAAGTTTTGGGAACTGTGGGATTGTCCCGACCTGGTCGCAGTAGCTGACTCAGTGGCAGAGCCAGAACTCCTGGCCATTACTGACAATGTGGGTTCAGGGGACTCCTCTCAGGGCTCCCCGAGTTTTCCTTTCTCAGTTTTTTTCAGGAAAGCTGGAGGAACCTGAGGAAGTCTCCACAACCAGTAGAGCTGGACAGCCGTTTGCTGAATCTGAGCCTACATTGAGTTTGCTGACCTTAATGTGCACAAGGAAAATGTTGATACTGAGCAGAGAAAAGACCCTACCCTTGCCAGGGCCTGGGAAAATGTAATAGTGATTAATGATGTACCTGTCGAACCAGAGGACAGGCCCTGTTTGTGTTGTGCAGGTTTTACTGGCCCGGGATACAGAAAGATATTGAGAATTATTGTCAATCATGTCCTGTGTGTCAGATGTCAGCCCCACTACCCCACTTCCGAAGTCCTTTAGTGCCCTTGTCCATTATTGAAGTGCACTTTTAGAGGATTGCCATGGACCTTGTGGATTCACTCCCCAAGTCTGCCCGGGGTCATCAGCATATCCTTGTAATCATGGATTATGCTACCCGTTACCCAGAGGCAGTCCCCTTACGCACCGCATCTGCAAAAAACATTACCAAAGAGCTGTTTATGGTGTTCAGTCATGTTGGCATCCCTAAAGAAGTCCTTACAGACCAGGGCACCCCATTTATGTCACCAACAACTAGGGAGCTGTGCACGTTATTTGAGGTGACGTAGTTGCGAACCTCGGTGTACCATCCTTAAAGGATGGCTTAGTGAAACGCTTCAATAAGACATTGAAGAGCATATTAAAAAGGTTGTTGACAAGGAAGGGAAAAACTGGAACTTCCTGATATCATACTTGATGTTTGCCATCAGGGAGGTTCCCCAGTCCTCTACGGGGTACTCTCCCTTTGAGTTGCTTTATGGGAGACACCCTCGGGGACTCTTAGACATAGCCAAAGAAACTTGGGAGGGGGAGCAGACACCCCATAAAAGTGTCATTGAGCATATCGCTCAAATGCAAGACAGGATTGCAGCAATCATGCCGATGGTAAAAGAGCACTTACTGCAGGCACAAGCAGCCCAACAGAGGATATACAACAGGGGGGCCCAACTCCATGTTTTCTCACTTGGTGACAGGGTCCTGGTGTTAGTTCCCAATGTTGAGACTAAGTTCCTGGCTAAGTGGCAGGGTCCCTTTGAAGTAATTGAAAGAGTTGGGGATGTCAATTACAAGGTATATCTATCAGGAAAAAGGAAGCCCGAATAGATTTACCACATAAACCTGTTAAAGCCCTGGAAGGATAGACTGGCGTTAACTGCGAGGTCCCTCCCGGTAATGCCTAAGGGTACTGAGTCCCCTCTGATCCCTGAGGTCACGGTTCCAGACACCCTGTCATATTCCCAAAAACAGGAAGCTAGAGAGTTCCTGATAAGGAATAGAGAGAAATTTTCAGAGTTACCTGGCACCTGGAACTTCAGCAGTTCAGCATGATATTGTTACTAAACCTGGGGTCCGTGTCAAGCTCAAACCGTACCAAATTCCTGAAGCGGGGATAAAGGACATCAGCGATGAAGTTAAAAGAATGTTGGAGCTAGATGTCATTGAGGAATCCAATAGTGACTGGTGTAGCCCCATTGTGTTAGTCCCAAAACCGGATGGCACTTGGAGGTTCTGTAATGACTTCAGGAAGCTTAATGCAGTGACAAAGTTTGACATGTACCCAATGCCCAGAGTGGACGAACTTATAGACCGACTTGGCAAGGCTCGCTATCTGACCACTTTGGACTTGACAAAAGGTTATTGGCAAATACCCCTGACTGGTAGTGCCAAAGAGAAGACTGCATTTGTGACCCTGGAGGGTTCCTTTCAATACACAAAAAATGCCTTTTGGGTTGCAAAATGCCCCTGTGACATTTCGGAGGGCCATGGACAGGACCCTAAGACCAACGATATGCAGCAGCCTATCTAGATGACATAGTGGTACATAGCACTGACTGGGAGTCTCACTTGCCCCATGTCCAGAATGTCCTTGATTTCCTCTTCAAAGAAGTTTTTATGGCGAATCCAAAAAAATGTGCCATTGGTCTAGAGGAAGCCAAGTATTTGGCTGCACTATTGGCCGTGGTGTCATAAAACCTCAAGTGAGTAAAATAGAAGCCATCCAGGAGTGGCCATGTCCTGCAAACAAGAAGCAGGTCAGGGCCTTTCTTGGCATTGTAGGGTATTATAGAAGGTTTATTCCAAATTTTGCAACTATAGCTACCCCACTGACAGACCTTATGAAAGGGAAAGACTCTGTAATGGTGAAATGGTCCTCAGTAGCAGAGGAATCTTTCCAAGTCCTGAAGAAGGCTCTTTGTGCACAGCCAGTACTGTACTCCCCCGATTTCTCCAAAGATTTTTTGGTTCAGACGGATGCATCTGATGTTGGTATTGGGGCAGTACTATCACAGGTACACAATGGGGAAGAACACCCTGTGGTGTACCTAAGCAGAAAGCTCAATGACCATGAGAAAAAGTATGCAGTCATTGAAAAGGAATGTTTAGCTATAAAGTGGGCCATGGATGCACTCAGGTATTATTTGATAGGGCACTTTGAGGTAATAACTGACCATGCTCCCCTGAAATGGATGGCCCAAAAGAAGGAGACTAATAGACAGGTGAACCGGTGGTTTTTGGCTCTACAAGATTACTCCTTCACTGTAAAACACAGGCCAGGTTTTGAGATGGGGAATGTAGATGTCCTGTCCCCTGTTCAGTCCTGTTGGGCCACAGGTGTTCCAACCCTGGGGTTGAAACAAGATGGGAGGATATGTAGCAGAGCATCCCAGAGAGAGCCAGGAAAAGTCCTGTTCGGGGTTTATACATCTCCCAGGCTCCTCTCGTACACATTCAGGAATCTCTGATCCATAATCCAGTTTGGGTCTTGGTCCTCTTCCCCAGGCTAATTTAAGCTCACCTGAGTAGACAGCCTTTGCTCTCTGCCTGGGAAACACAGACAACACTGGTCTGTGAGAGCAAAAAGGTTGAAAAAAGCTGTTAAGCAGTTTATGTGGAAACTGACAAGCGGTAGGCTTGCTCAGCCTGGTAGTTAGGGCATGCATAGAGTGTAGTTAGAGCCGAGACACGGCTAGGTTTTTGTTTGGCTATTTTGTTCTGTTTGATTTTTTCTGAACACTGTACAGCACCTCTATAGACTTGTAAATATCACCATTAAACACGTCACTGTTTGTCACTACTTCACTTGTTCTGGTACCTATGCCTGAAAGCCTGCTTTTCCCAGGGAGCTTTTGTACCAGCTACCTGTCCCCCAGGTTACAAAATATAACATGTTTATTATAAAAAAAAGTTTAATATCACTTTAAGGCACATTATTAAAGTTGAACTTTAGGCTAACATCTAAATACAAGTCATTTTACCCACTAAATGATTAGTATATCTGTTAATTCGTTCATTACAATTAAGGAATACAGTGGTGTCCATGCTCCACCCATGCTCCGGAGCAGACAGTAAAAGAGTAGCAGGACCCTTCCTCTTCCAGTCTGAATGCTGCTGTACAGGATATTGCAAGAATCAAAATCAGTACTGAACGTCAGCATGTAAAATATTTATTTAATGATTAAAAAAAAAAAAAAAAAAACAGAACTGCATTCCTTTGTTTCTTATATATCTGACTGAAAATGCAGCTTTGACAATAAAGCAGAAGTATGCCCAAAGCATTAAGTTGTGCACTCCTGTGATCCAGATTCAGCTAACAATGGGTTAAAGCCCGCTGTCAGCTGATTTCACAGAGCCAGTACAGGCAGATTCCTGACCAGCAGCTGGTTCAGCCTCTCAGAGCGCCGCTGAAAGCTTGAGCCAGCTGCTTCTGCCCCCCACAACCCAGCGCTGGAGGGGAAAAGCTCAGAGTGGTGGCTGACAGTCACCACTCTCTGCTTGGAGTGGACCCAAGAACTGAGCGATCAGTGGTCTTTGATTGCTCAGTGTAGAGCCGGCAGGGACAGCTGCAGCATCGGACTGATGCTGCATCTACAAAGGTGAGTATGTATGTCTGTTGTTTTTGAATCCCACACTTCTCTTTTAACCCCTTGACCCCAGGTGCATGCAAATTTGCAGCCTCTCGGCAGGTGGGCCTTGGCACCCAGAGGCTGCATATTTGTGTGAGGAAGTGCAAATAGAGCTGTGCCGAGAGCACACGACCAGTGGCTAATTGAAAGTTCCCGTCCTCTGCTTGCAATCGGGAGCTTTCTGATCATGTGACTCCTGTGACAGCCAATCATGGTGGTCACACAATCATAAACCTTGCCCGCATCCTGGTATCCTATTCCTCCCAAAGGGCCGTGGGCACCAGTGCCAAGAGGTTAATGCAACGCACCAGTTGTTTTCAGAATAATGCTGTAACTTTGTTCTATTTAAGTGAAAAAATAGGCATTCAGAAACAACATTTTGACAAAGAATAATGATCATGATATCTGCATGTAATTTACACTGCAGCAGACATGTTGGCGGGCCTCTGTCAACAAAAAGGCTTAAAGCTGGGTTGGAATTGGGATTATCGAATAAATACCTTTCTTTGCTAGAAATAGGAGTGGCACTGCTGTAAAAATGCATGCTCATACAGTATAGTTTTGTGCTTTTGTGCTTGTGTTTTGTGTTTGAACCATTTGTAAACAGCCAATTGCAATTTTTATGTTATAGTTAGATTTAAACATAGATTATCTAGTTTTTTAATAATGTATTTAAATTAAATGGCTGAGCATTTTTAAGTCAGTGTTGATTTAATTTAATCTTATGCAAATATCTAGGACATATTAGTATTTATTTGACACAGGAGGAGCCCTAATAGTCAGCTTATACAGTTCCCAGCAGCACTTTGTTGGCAGCCCACAAACACTGAGATGAACCATGCATATGCACATGCAAACTTACACTGAACTGTGCTGTAAATGAATCACTGTGGTTCTGCAACATGTACGTGTACAGTTTATTTTGCTAGATGAGACCACACACTGATTAGCCAATATAAAACACAGCAGTGGTATCAGGCAGCATGCAGAAAAGTAGAACAAACACAATACTAGTGAAGAATGAATTAAAGATCCCAATAAGGACTAAGAACATCATACAATTGTTTTATCTCCAAAATATAGTGCCTAATAACAGTGAAATTCAAATAATGAATCAAAATTGTGTGAATATTTATTATTGAAATGTGTTGTTTATCTGGAGTTACCCTTTAAGAGGTAAATACACAGAAGTTATTGGTGTAGGGATTTACAGAATGAGCAGAGAAGAGCAGAAAGAGGTAGACCTAGTAAATTAAAATAAACATTAAATATTATTTAAAAATTAACTGTCATTTATTCACAAAGGTAAATGGTGACAAACCCAAGGCAATGAAGGTCAACAGCTTTAGCATGCAAACTGAGGCCAGCAACAGGCCTGTTAGTCTGACTACCCAGCTGACTGTCTACATCCTCTGGAAGAAAATGCTTAGTAGTGTAGAACAAGGGGGCCATCAGTTGCGTAAAAGCACCTCAGGAAAAGAGGCGCTATTGCTTCCGGGTCTGTTGCTATGACAGTGATGTGTTTCAGAGTCACAACCCTTTTCCAGCCTATCTTGCTATGAGTGTAGGAGATTAAGTATATAAAATGCTATTGTGATTGAAATAACCTATGGTATTATTACTATACGGAACTATATTATTTAGGAAGAGGGTAACCAAATAAAATTATATATATATGGCATGAAATGAAGAAAAAAAAGTACAAAAACATAACAAGTAACCATTTCATCAAACAGCAATGCTAGATAGTGATACAATGTCACAAACCTAAAATTACATAGAAGTATACATTTGTTAAACTGCTGAACTTCTTGACCTTGGATGTGCTAATCAGTTTTTTACATTTTTCAATGATATTTATTGCATTTGAAGTAAAAGTACAGATGAAAACAGACATTTGTTACATAAATGTGTCAAAATTCTATAGCCTTTTCCACAAATATTTAATTGAACGAGAAAAGAAGAAGATAAAAAGGAAAGGTAAAGGACTTTGGGGTATTTACCATGATTTAAAAAGTTCAAACATGTAATGCTTGTGCCGATGTATAATTAAGCCAAGGATCCCAGACCTTCTGAAAATCATCTATTTTCTCATTTCAGTAGCTGAGAGGTTATTATTAATCAACCCATTAATCATTAGTCAATCCAGTTCAATTTTGAAATAAACCAATCAAAAACAATTGACGGTGAGTTACATGTCCTAGCAATTGTAATTTTGGCTGCAAAGAAAATGTAAGAAATTTGTTTACTAGAATGTCTAGGAACATTGGGGACAGTGTGGTAAAGGTGAACCATAGAAGCTGATGCAGATACAGGAATACCCCACTTTTAAGTACACAATGGGGTTTATTTACTAAAGCTGGAAAGTGCAAAATCAGGCTCACTTCTGCATAGAAACCAATCAGCTTCCAGGTTTTATTACCAAAGCTTAATTGAACAAGCCGAGGTTAGAAGCTCGTTGATTTCTATGCAGAAGTCAGACTGATTTTGCACTTTACAGCTTTAGTAAATAAACCCCATTGTGTACTTAAAAGTAAGGTATGCCTGTAATGGAATTTTTTGTAAGAGAATACCAATTTGTACATTTTGATTCAACATATGTGAACTATTGGACAAGACTATGATGAAAAGATGGGTGCATTTTCCAAAACACAAAGGAAATCGATTTGCCACATATTTAGCTACCTAACTTTATAGCTAGTAGTATGATTGTAGTATCGATTGAGGGAATTTGTTTTGTAAATGTATGCCAATCAGTAAGATTAATTATTTCTCCTAGGTCCAATTTTCAGTTAGTCATATGGGATAATTAAGGGATGGCATGATCCATGATGATGTCAATTTGTGATGAAACACGTTGGGAGGAGCAATGATGTCACCGCACACAGTGTTTGCAGACTGAGACTCAAATACACTATTTCATTGTACAGACAGCTTATTTGTTGCTTGCCATGTGAGTTTTTAATCTGAGGGTTATCGACCCTTGAGAAGCTGGAGGATATCCCATCATTCCCATAGAAGAATACATACATCTCTGAACACTATTTTACCACTTTCTTGTAAGTTTTGATCCTTCTAATGATGATGTAAGGTTACGGATTTGATTCCTTTCAGTTAAATATTTTTCATGTTGAACTTGAACGTAAGACATGGACACTTATAGTTATGCACATTATTTTTATTGGTGTGTAAAGAAGGAAGGGTAGAAGTGGCGCTGTTCTAGGGTGAAATGTCTTACACCCCTAAATTAGTATATAAAATACATCTCTGATGAGAACATAAAAAATAAAAAGTGTAAACCCAATACATATAACCTGCTTTCTTGTGCAACAATCTGATATGCCACTGTTCAAATGTCCTCAGAGCAATTCATATGCAAACAAAGGCAAACACAATATAAAGAGCGATCCCAAAATGCAAATGACCTATATCCTGATGCAACAATCTGATGTGTCACTGCTTGAAAAATCTCTGCGTGACTTGTAAGATCAACGTGCAAAAAATATGTGAACCACGACATAAAATTTTTTAAAAAGGTATAAAAAAAAGATGTCCTTTGGGTGATATACTTATAACACTTTTGGTTAACAAGTTATGCTAAAAAAATGCTATGTGCACAAATAGTCCATATGCCGTAATAATGAAATAAAAAATAAAAATAAAAAGTGACAGGTGCTCTTCATAAACTGTACACTGTGCTTCTTATAGGTGCCCTATAGGTAAAGCACTCACCAAAACCCTTCACCCTGCGCAGGGGTATTGCCACTGTGAAGCAAAGAGAGGACCTTTTCCTGTGTCAGCTGATTGTTTCCGTGTTTGCGGTGTGAGATATAAGGGTCTCCTTCACTTTTCCCTTTGTAGCTCCCACATGCAGAAAAGAGATTATTTTTTTATGCAAGAGCTCCCACATGCCGAAATTGATTATTTTTGTATGCATTATCTACACTTGTGTTGTTTATGTAAATTTAAAGGGGGCAAGGCATCCCCTTTCGGGGCACAGTCTGAAAATAGTGCAGCAATGTTAGATATCCTATATCAGGATATTATATATGATTTTCCCTGGGGCATATTTTTTGCTGAAGTGCAGACTTGGGCTATTATATCTTCTGGATTATTATTTTTTAAAGAATGTTAGAATTTCATGTTCAATAGACATGGGGAAAATATCATCATTGAATAAGGATTAATTTTAACACCAGTGAAACGTATTGGTTTCATTCACAAATAAGAAGTTGTACTGTTTGGTGGACCAACTGAGACACAGAAAAAATGTAAGCTTAGGAGACAAAGTGAAAAAGTGATGGTTAAATAAATATCAGCAGACACTAATTGGACACCAGGGGCCAGACACACGCTACACAGTGCAGCTTTAAACCTTGAGGTATCAGCCTTTTTGAGCCTCCAGCCTGTTCCATACAATGTTTGAACAGGCTTTATAACTTGAATACACACTGGTTGGTCCAGATTACCACCACCTGTGTCTCTTTAGCTGTGTGTGAGTGACTACTCTTCCTTGGTTATATCCATATAACTTTGCTTACCAGCAAACCATTATGCTACTATCTCTGCGGTTTATGACTATATGATTTCTATGCTCCCAAAGAAGCGTATTCCTACGCGCAACATGTAGAGCGAATTAGCGAATGCTTTGTGCCTGGATTCATATTTTGACCCACATCATTCTATGTTTACATCTCTGCTTGGAGACTATTATGGGAATCTCAACCATTGCCCTTTTGATGTATCATTGTAATTCTTTATTTTGCTAAGTAGTGTCAGAGTCTGTATGTGGGCTATACAATATTAGTTTCATGAATTTTATATATATCTATATGTAATAATTTCCCCCTTTTTTAACAATTTTCTACAAAATAATAAAAAATATAATTATTTTTATATGGTCTACCTGTGTGCCTTTAAAGTCCACCTTCTTAGCCTTTGGTTCCTCTATATCTATTATAGGGGCGTTGGCACACTGTTACCAGTGAATTCACAGTGTCACCCTGTGAGAATACACGTTAAACTCGTAAAATCTCTCTCAATTAATATCAGGGTGGAAGCACCCATTTCCCTTATGTTGGTGAATTTTTATAATACAAATTATTTTGTTTAAATAAAGTACCCATACCCCAATAGTCTAGAGTACATTTCCATTATGGATTTTGTAGGTACAGCCTGGCTAGAATACATGAATGAGATTCAGACTAATTGTCAAACTAACACAGGACAGGAGTTAGGGCTAAATCAATATATCACCAAAATGAAAAGATTGTTAAAGAAGAAGTCCAACCTGCACTGGCACATGGACTTCTTCCAGCAATATGCCCGTGAAAATATCAGCCCTATTGGACTGAGGATCCAACTCTTTCCCTCTTTCCAGAATGTTGGCTCTGACGTTAAGGTATCTTGGGAAAAAAGTCTAACTCAATGTAGCACAGAACTTATCAATCTACTCATTCTTCATTATTAAACTAAATTAATATATGGTTTATACGTGAATAACAGTTTCATTCATATGTGTAATCAGAGTAATCTCTTGTATTAAGATTAACATCCCTCCACAAATCATTGATGTCATACTGGGGAAAAAAAAAGCGCTAATGGCATTATTTGGAGGGTTGTTTAATTTTAGGTTGACGAGGGACTGATTTATCTAACTATGGATCTAATGTTAATTTAGATTCCCCTCATATAATATGTTGACCTGCTGTATGAGCAGAATGAAAAAGAGTAAATAGAAACGTTCAATCTATTTAGTATTGGGAGCATAATATGAAATTATGGATATTGTTTGGTTGTGGATGGATATTTCCAATGTTCAAAAGTCATGAAGGGAACATTTTAAACATTCTAATTTTGACTCCTTTCTTTCTCTTGGGCTGTTAGGTAGAATAATTATGGTGGAGGTAAGCTGGTACAAATATTTTTGAGAATGTGTTTCTTCAAGTAACAGAATGTTAAGTTTCATGAAGTTATAATATTGGGATAGCAAATGTAAATGTAGCTTACTAGCAATAGTACTTATAGGCCCAAATGCTTGAAGTAGTAAGTCTAGAGTAATTTTCTTTAACTATGAAAATAGGTCTATTTTGGGATGCATGTTTTGCCCCTCAGAGCCATTATAGCTTAAGATACAATATTTCACCTTGATTATAGGAGATATATTATATGGCTGTAAAAAGTAAATATCTTATATATTTACTACAGTTAAGCAGTAAAGAGATTATTACAGTAAATATATTATTATAGATCCTATTTAATAAGTATAACTCTAAATTCCACATTATAGCATTACTATTATATAACACTGCTGTGTGACAGAGTGGTGAGGGATGAATAATTACCACTGAGGTATTTTATTATTAATTTGATTAACCACTTCCCTACCCAGCCATAGTAATATGACGTCCACAGATGGGATCTCCCATCCTGGGTGGACGTCATATGACGGCCTGGGATTCCCGGCCGTCTAGGGGGCGCGCGCGCACGCCCGCTGCATTGCTTGGGACCCGGTGCGTGTGCTCGGCGGCCGCGATGTCCGCCGGGCACCCGCGATTGCCCGTTAACCGGGTCGGACCGTGGATCTGTGTCAGTGGCGTAGCGTGGGTTGCCAGCGCCCGGGGCAAGGCAAGTAATTTGCGCCCCCTAACCTGCGGACAGTTCGCACTCCCTGAGTCCCTTCCCTTCCTACAATAATACTGACCTACCAGACCACTAATCTGATTCCTATACTGACCACTACACTATACTACTACACAATACACTGACCTATCTCATTCCTATACTGACACTTACACTGACCTACCCGATTCCTACAAGGACCACTACACTACACACTGACCTACCTGATTCCTACACTGACCACTACACACCCCACCAACCTACACGATTCCTACATCGACCACTACACTACACTACACACTGACCACTACACTATACAATCCAGTACACAATCCACTATACACTGACCACTACACTACACACCACACCAACCTACCTGATTCCTATACTGACCACTACACTATACTACTACACTACCCACTACACAATACACTATCCACTGACCACTACACTACACACCACTAAACACTACACACTGACCACTACACACCACTGACCACTACACACCACTAACCACTACACACTGACCACTACACACCACTAACCACTACACACCACTAACCACTACACATTGACCACACTACACTACACACTGACCACTACACACTGACCACTACACACTAACCACACTACACTACACACCACACTGACTACTACACTACACACTGACCACTACACACTGACCACTACACCACACTGACCACTACACTACACACAACTAACCACTACGCACTGACCACTACACACCACTACACACTACCACACACTGACCACTACACACAACACTGACCACTACACACCACACTGACCACTACACACTGACCACCACTAACCACTACACTACACACTGACCACTACACACCACACCACACTGACCAGTACACACCACTACACTACACACTGACCACTACACTACACACCACACTGACCACTACACACCACTACACTACACACTGACCACTACACACCAACCACACACCACTACATTACACACTAACCACTACACTACACACCGACCACACTGACCACTACACACCACTACACTACACACTGACCACTACACTACACACCACACTGACCACTACACACCACTACACTACACACACCACACTGACCACTACACACCACTACACTACACACTGACCACTACACTACACACCACACTGACCACTACACACCACTACACTACACACTGACCACACACCACACTGACCACTACACTACACACTGACCACTACACACCACACTGACCACTACACACTGACCACCAATAACCACTACACTACACACTGACCACTACACACCACACCACACTGACCACTACACACCACTACACTACACACTGACCACTACACTACACACCACTACACTACACACTGACCACTACACACCAACCACACACCACTACACTACACACTGACCACTACACTACACACTGACCACTACACACCACTACACACTGACCACACACCACACTGACCACTACACTACACACTGACCACTACAAACCACTACACTACACACTGACCACTACACTGCACACTGACCACTACACACCACTACACTACACACTGACCACTACACACCACTACACTACACACTGACCACACACCACACTACACTACACACTGACCACTACACACCACTACACACTGACCACTACACTACACACCACACTGACCACTACACACCACTACACTACACACTGACCACTACACTACATTACACACCACACTGACCACTACACACCACTACACACCACACAACACACTGACCACTACACACTGACCACTACACACCACTACACTACACACCACACTGACCACTACACACCACTACACATACACACTGACCACTACACTACACACCGACCACTACACTACACACTGACCACTACACTACACACTGACCACTACACTACACACTGACCACTACACACCACTACACTACACACCACACTGACCACTACACAATACACTGACCACTACACTACACACTGACCACTACACACCACTACACTACACACTGACCACTACACTACACACTGACCACTACACAATACACTACCCACAGACCACTACTACTCAATACACTACATACTGACTGCTACACAACACTCTACCCACAGACCAATACACTACACACAATACATTATACGCTACCTACAACACTATGCATTACACTATACACTAACTTTCTGGCTGCTCCCTCTCCTCAGACCATATCTACTCCCCCCAGGCTGAGTGAGTCTCTTACCTTTCTTTCTTCTATCTGCTCTGCCTCTGCGCCGCCGACTGTCACACTGCCTGCCCCGGCGGGGACATGATGATCAGTGACCCGGGCCGGAGAGGAGGAGATTAGGAGAGGAGGAGAAGACAGCGGCCACAGACTGCCTTCCGCGACGGCCGACATGATTGGTGACCCGGGCCGGAGAGGAGGAGGAGGAGAAGAGGGCGGCCACAACGAAGGCCAGCCCCGCTCCCCCCTGCGATTGAGGACAGGCCAGCCCCATCTGCCGCACATGACCCCTTTCGCCCAATCACAGGGCGCCAGGGGCCGGCCTGAGAATTATCATGGCGGCCGGAGCGTGGGGTCACAGAACAGAATTTAACTGTATGGAGAGTGGGTGACACATACTGGAGAAGGATGTCGCCCCCCCAAATGTTGCGCCTGGGGCCTACGCCCCCCTCGCACCCCCACGCTACGCCACTGATCTGTGTGTGTGTAAACACACAGATCCACGTCCTGTCAGTTGTGAGGAGAGCGATCTGTGTTCCTAGTACAGCGGAACACTGATCGGTCTCCTCCCCTTGTACGTCCCCGCCCCTTACAGTTAGAAACACTCCCTTAGGAAACATATTTAACCCCTTGTGTCCCCCTAGTGGTTAACCCCTTCACTGCCTGTCACATTTACACAGTAATCAATGCAATCTTATAGCATTGATTGCTGCATAAATGTGAATGGTCCCAAAAATGTGTCAAAAGTGTCCGATGTGTCCGCCATAATGTCGCGGTCATGAAAAAAAATTGCGATCGCCGCTATTACTAGTAAAAAAAATAAATAAATACATTTTTTTTTAAAATGCCATAAATCTATCCCGTATTTTGTAGACGCTATAACTTTTGTACAAACCAATCAATATACGCTTATTGCGATTTTTTTTAACAAAAATATGTAGAAGAATACGTATCGGCCGAAACTGAGGAAAAAATGTGTTTTTTCTTTTTTTTAAATTGGGATATTTATTATAGCAAAAAGTAAAAAATATTGTGTTTTTTCAAAATTGTCGCTCTTCTTTTGTTTATAGCGCAAAAAATAAAAACCGCAGAGGTGATCAAATACCACCAAAAGAAAGCTCTATTTGTGGGGAAAAAAGGGACGTCAATTTTTTTTGGGTACAATGTGGCACGACCGCGCAATTGCCGTTTAAAGTGTGACAGCGCTGAAAACTAAAAATTGGCCTGGGAAGGAAGGGGGTAAAAATGCCCTGTATTGAACCGGTTAAAAGAAGGTCACTGTGTGTGAGGAGGTCTGATGTGTAGAATAACCACTGACACAAAAATGAGAATTCTGTCTTATTGGGGATAGGAGGTGTCATGGATCAGAATGTCTAGCTGAAAGGTCCAAGCAGAGTTCGGACACACAAGTCATAAAGAAATGTCCATTTGGTGTATTTTGGAGAGTTTGAGACATAATTGGGAAAAATACATTAATTTCCAGCTCTTGGAAAAGAGGATTCTGATAGCTCTCAGTTTATTGGGCCCAGGGGAAGTAAATTATAATTTCCTTCTTGAAAGTTTGAAAAAGAGAGTGATTTGAGTTTACATGTAAAAAGGAGACCAAAAAGAAAGGTTCAGCGGTATTTTATATTCTGACGATTTAAGTGGATAAGAAAATGTTTAAAAGATAAAACCTATGTATTATGTATTGTTAACCGCTTCAGCCCCGGAAGAATTTACCCCCTTCCTGACCAGAGCACTTTTTGCGATACGGCACTGCGTTGCTTTAACTGACAATTGCGCGGTCGTGCGACGTGGCTCCCAAACAAAATTGACGTCCTTTTTTTCCCACAAATAGAGCTTTCTTTTGGTGGTATTTGATCACCTCTGCGGTTTTTATTTTTTGCACTATAAACAAAGAAATAGCGACAATTTTGAAAAAAACGCATTATTTTTTACTTTTTGCTATAATAAATATCTCCCAAAAATAAAAAACATTTTTTTTCCTCAGTTTAGGCCGATAAGTATTCTTCTACATATTTTTGGTAAAAAAAATCGCAATAAGCGATTATTGATTGGTTTGCGCAAAAGTTATAGTGTTTACAAAATAGGGGATAGTTTTATGGCATTTTTATTAATACATTTTTTTTTACTAGTAATGGTGGCGATCAGCGATTTTTATTGTGACTGCGACATTATGGCGGACACATCGAACATTTTTGACACATTTTTGGGACCATTGTCATTTATACAGCAATCAGTGCTATAAAAATGCACTGATTCCTGTGTAAATGACACTGGCAGTGAAGGGGTTAACCACTAGGGGGCGGGGAGGGGTTAAGTCAGTACTAGGGAGTGTTTTCTAACTGTAGGGGAGATGGGCTAGCTGTGACACGTTACTGATCTCTGCTCCCGATGACAGGGAGCAGAGATCAGTGAGACTGTCACTAGGCAGAACGGGGAGATGCTTGTTTACATCAGCATCTCCCTGTTCGTCCTCTCCGTGAGGCGATCGTGGGTATCCCCGCGGCGATCGAGTCCGCGGGACCCGTGACCCGACTCACGGAGCTCCTGTCTGGCGCGCGCCGCCGGCAACATGCACACAATGGCACAGCGGGGAATTCAAATGGGACTTACAGGTATGCCCATTTGCCCAGCCGTGCCATTCTGCCGACATACATCGGCGTGTGCTGGTCGGGAAGTGGTTAAGGGAGAAAAATGTACAAAGATTTGAACATGATGGCCAATATAGTTAAACTAGACTGATTTCTTATAGTTAGCATGACAAATTCTTAGTTTTGAAAAAATGGGGTTTAAATATAATATCTCTTGGTGGACCATCTGAAAACATTTTGTGAATGCGGTCTGTTTCTAGAGGATGTTTAGAAATGTCAGGGTGGAGTTTCCTTATAAATTCTTGGATAGTATGTAAAAGTCTAAAATATTTGTGGGAAGACCTGTAATCCGAAAACTTATATTGGCTTATTCATTTTTCAAGATCTTTGCATTCACCATTAGCCTGGTCAAGATGTTGTAATTCAGTTACAGAATTAGTATTCTCATTGCCTTTTGCTATTGTGGAGTCTATTTTATTTTCAGTTGTTTCCAGTTTTACCCACCAGTCTTTGCTGGGCATAAAAATGACCACATGTTAGAAAAATAATAAACCTTGGTGGCTTTCCTGAGGATGCAGTTTATGAAACTAGTAGGAAGCCCCATGGGTGTCATCACTTCCGGCTCTACACGTGATCCCGGGAGGGGAAAGAGGCAGTGCACAATACCTGTGAGGATGTATACACTAGTGACGAGCCAGAGCACAAAAAATAGTGAGTGGAATATATTATTTGTGACAATATCAATTTGATACAACAAAATACTACACTATAGAAGTTTTTTTGTTCAATGTGGTGATATCCTTTGAAGAGGATGATGCATTTAGGATACCGTTTGGGGGATCTAAAGGAGAGGTTATAATCGCATTGGAGGACTCATTAATTACCCCAAAGCACTTGTTGATCTTTATTTAATGGTCATCAGTGTGACGTTGAGTGTGCAGTTCTTACATTGGTGGTGGCATTTGGTGTTCCATTGGGGAATCATTCACCAGAATATAGAAGATCACGCATTTGTTGGTGTGGGATGTACCACATTTATTTATGGACTTTTTAGGCACAATACATTTTTAAACATTTTTTGAAACATATTAAACATACATGAGATTTTGTATTTCACATACAATCGCAAATGTTTTACAACATATATACATCAGATTGGACATAAACAACATTGTTATAATGATTTAGTGTCAAATTAACATTTAGTAATCAAAGTATGGACTTTTTAAGTTAATTTAACGTGTGTTATTAACGCCGGTTCCAGTTTTTTGTTTAATACATGTTAGAAAAGGTGCTGGTGTTTGAATAATACAACTAGTAAATCAAACACATGTATATATGAATAATTCACATAATACTCACTTCTCACCATTTGACCTCCTTGACCAGTCTGGATGGGGATGCTTTTTAAGGTGTATCTAAACCCATGCATTTAAAATAAATATGTTGTTGCCCATATTCCTGCAATGTCAGAAATTGTATTATTTTTATATTTCCTGCTTCCAACTAAATCATACCTGATAATCCTACCAGTAAAAAAGACACATCCTTTCCTACATTGACAACACTTTCTCAGTTCATCTGTGGTGTTGTGCTTCCTGAATTAGGATACAAGTAGATGTGTTAATGCACAGCCTGCTGATGTGTTCTTCTATAGGCACCACAGTAAAGCTCTACTGTTCAGCAACAGCTGGAGAGAATATATGTTCATAAAAAATTAATATAAAATGTCTACCTTGTCCACAGAGCAGGGAAAGAAAATATGTACAAAGTAATGGCAACACTGCTATTTTTTAATAAAGAAAATGTAATAACTTATTATTAATGATCTACAAAACTACCTATTCTTTTGTGAGAGTTTAGTTTTAAATTAGAAGCAGAAAATGTCGTATTAGAGAAATTGAATATTTTACCTAGACATCTATTAATTGAGCTGGTATTAATTAGCATGCAGTATGTGAAGTCATTCAGATCACTAGGAACCATACACATTACTGATCAGTGAGGTGCATCACCATCCATCACTCCTCAATGATTGCTTTCTAGTTTATGGTGTCAGAACTGCTATCTTATGCTCAAAAATAGTTGGCTTCACTTCACTAAGTAGGCACTCCTCCAACTTCAGATGCTGCTAATAATAAAAATTCAATGGAAAACTTTTGTAAAATGAAATAGAAATTTAATAGTATTAAAAAAAAAAATTGCCGTTGTTGTAATATATGGTAAAATTTCCAATGATAAAATTCCAGTATTATTTGAAAAGATTTAAGTACATGAAACCATTAACAGTGTTGTAAACATAAAAAAATTATAAATACATCTGGGGACTTAAGCCAGTTGAATGTATTGGAATTAGCACCGATGAATGTTTAATTCTTAATGCATCCTGACTCGGTATGTTTAGAGCCATTTTATTGCATTATTTAATACAGCAATAAAGAGGCATTTTGCTGACTAAAGCTTGAACATTTAGATGATCCAACACATTTTCAGCCTAATACTTTTCGGCAGATAATCACAAATTAAAAACACATTTGGTGTCTAAACCTTTCAACCTTTCTAATGGCAGCAAATCATTTTTTTTACTTCTTTTACTAGGTTATTTTCTAGTGAAAAATAAAAAAATAAAAACATTCTTTGCAAAAGAAAAATAGACAACCAGCTCACACAAATGTTTTGTGTGGCAGTGCAAATAAGGGGCAAATATTTAAAAAAACAGAGCAAGTTAAAAAATTAGTAAATTAAATCACTAAATTCTAAGGTAAGCTTTAACATGTTCAAGTGAATACAAATATAATTTCAATATTTTAAAATCTGTCGCTTTCATTAAAATAATACCTGGTGATCCTGCTGTTAAGTTGTATGTCGAGCCAAAAATTAGTTTTTTATTCTATGAATTCTTGAATAGAGTAAGAAAGGGTTAGAACCCCTGTTGGGTTTTTACTTCTACCTGGGGCTCCATCAGAGAAATTTACTGCCTACTTTATGTGGAACAACCATGTGAAAATTGGACCAAGTGAGAGTTCTGCAGAGCTGTTTGCACAGACCACTAACTAGTCTAAAAGACCTATGAGATGACCTCAAATACCACTGGGAGGCTCTACTTTTGAAAGTATGTATAATATGCTCAAAAATGGTGTGTGATCTACCTGTCCATGGCAATATTTGACGCTTTAGCCTTAGCCATTTTATTTTTTCCATAGTTTGGGTTTATTAAGATAAAATAGGATGGGTCCTGCGATAGCTAAACCCTGACTTCCGTGGAAACTTCTCCTGTGGCCAAATGCTTCCAGCAAAATGGTCATATAATTTTTGTCCGAGCAGTGTACAAAAGGGTGATTAGATAAGTACTATTATTTATAGATAAATCCTATTTAGGAAATTGCATTCAGTCACTTGCATTGGCACTTAGAGGTATACGATTGGGTCCCTGGTGTACAAAAATACTGTTGACTGGGATTTTCCTAAGATAAGTCTTGCATAGTCTGTGCAGCATGGCAACTAGGGATGAGCCCGATGTTCGAGTCGAACGTAAGTTCGACTCGAACATCGGGTGTTCGCCCGTTCGCCGAATAGCGAACAATTTGTGGTGTTCGCGGCAAATTCGAAAGCCGCGGAACACCCTTTAAAAGTCTATGGGAGAAACCAAAATTGCTAATTTTAAAGGCTTATATGCATGGTATTGTCATAAAAAGTGTTTGGGGACCTGGGTCCTGCCCCTGGGGACATGTATCAGTGCAAAAAAGTTTTAAAAACTGACATTTTTTCGGGAGCAGTGATTTTAATATTGCTTAAAGTGAAACAATAAAAGTGAAATATTCCTTTAAATTTTGTATCTGGGGGGTGTCTATAGTATGCCAGTAAAGTGGTTTTCCGTATTTACAACAGTCCCTGCACAAAATGACTTTTCTAAAGGAAAAAAAGTCATTTAAAAGAACTCGTAGCTATAATGAATTGTCCTTCCCTGCAATACACATAAAAGTGATTTTAAAAATGGCATGGGATTCCCCCACAGTCCATTACCAGGCCCTTTGGGTCTGATATGAATATTAAGGGGAACCCCGAACCAAAATGTAAAAAAAAAATTGCGTGGAGGTCTCCCCAAATTCCATACCAGGCCCTTCAGGTCTGGTATGGATATTAAGGGGAATCCCGCGTCAAAATGTAAAAAAAAAATGGCGTGGGGGTCCCGCGCCAAAATTTAAAAAAATGGCTTGGGGGTCCCCCCAAAAATCCATACCAGACCCTTATCCGAGCGCGCAACCTGGCAAGCTGAAGGAAAAGAGGGGGAGACGAGAGAGCCCCCCCCTTGAACCGTACCAGGCCACATGCCCTCAACATGGGGAGGGTGCTTTGGGGACAAGTACTTTATTAAAAAAATTAAAAAATTAAAATGTCCCCTGAAGTCTTCTTCTTCTCTTGCTCCGCCGACTGTCCTCTCAGGTGACAGTTCTTTTATAACTGAGGGCGGGGTCATGCGGTGATGTCGCCGGGTGACCCTGCCCCCTCTGACACACAGGGATATCCCTATGGCTTCCCCGTAGCATCAGAGGGGCGGGGTCACCCGGTGACGTAACATCAATTGGCGCAAACAAATAACCTAACCTAAAAAGCCGCTATAACACTCAAGGTAAAAATACAAATCCTCAGTAAAACTTTTTAAAACAACAACAAATAAATAGTGCAGCGCTAATTAAAAACAAAACTAAAATCAATAAGGATTAATAAATGTATACTTTTAAAACTTCAGAGAGAAAGTCCATATGTAAACAAATACACAGGGAGTAAAGCAGAGAGAGTCCTCAATTGTGAACACTTGAGCTGGTAAATCTGTATCTAATAAATCAACACATAAATTTGGATTTGGCCTGCATCTTAAATTCTTTAAATGATATATACAGTAGGACTGCGCTCAAATTTTCCACTCGCACTTTGCGAGTGGAAAATTATGGCTGGAGAACGTGGGCTGCCTGGGAGCAGGGGGGGCAAGCACCGCCAACAGGTGGGGTTGAATGGGAGCCATTCTCCCAGTGATCGCTGAGGGGAAGAGAGAAGAGAGAGCTGGACGGATCATCAGCGAGTAGGGAACAGCTTTCTTTTGAAATGCTGAGTGTTCTCCGCACTCGCTGTCATATACAGCCCCACCTCCTGGCCCGGGTATTTCGATAGACAGAGCACCCATCCAATCCCGGGACGTGTGACGTATATCAAAGTACCTGGGCCAGGACGCGGGGCTGTATGTGACTGAGAGCGTGGGGAACACTCGGCATTTCAAATGAAAGCTGTTACAGCTATGTTTCCCGCTCCCTGATGATCCTGCTGGCAATCCTCTTCTTCTCTTCTCTTCCCCTGCACTGGTAAAGCAACATTGATGGACACAGGTATGCTGCATTGTTGGGCACAGGTTAAGCAGAATTAATGGACACAGGTAAGGCTTCATTGTTGGGCATAGGTGAGGCTGCATTGATGGACACAGTTAGGCTGCATTGATGGACACAGGGGAAGCAGCATTGATGGACACAGATAGGCTGCATTGTTGTTAATATTCATTTTTATAACTTAATTCTGCATAAAACATGTAAGTGTCATTCTATGAGATAATTTATGAGGGTGTGTTTAGGGTCAGGGCAGGGTTGGGTGGGGCAACTGGTAGCGAGTAACCCTTGAGGCCTGGCTAGTAGCTCAGGACTTTAAATTTTGAGCCCTGCAGTAGGACTTTTGAACATTTTTTAAAACAATTTTTTCATTAGTGCTGCTACAGTTTTTATGGGTAAGGAAATAAATATAGCCATTTCTTATTGTATGACTGCCATAAGGCCTAGTGGAGTGGGGGCCAGCACTGTCTGGCTGGAACTGATTTATTAAAGCAGCACAGAAATTTGGCCAGCACTTAGGGTACAATTTATGCATATACAATTTAGGCGTCTTTAGCACACTGCTATGAATGTAATTACTGTGCTGTAGTTATTACTTCAACAGCCTCAAAGATAGAGTTTGTAAAGTCAAAGAGGCATATAATGATTTTGCTGTGGTATGCCACCATATAAAGTTACATTTCTGGGTCAAAGATAAAATAGATATTCTAAAAGTACTGTATCTATATTTTGAAGTTTGTAGTTAAACACTTGACATGACAACACTGGTAAAAACGCAATGCTCATTATGGTATATACGTTTAAACCCTTGTTTACATTATCTTATATGCAATCATTAACACTTATCCCTGCGTGCTGCTTTTAAATAGACATATTTACTTATTAGGCAAATATCCAAGTAAACTTGTCATTACTAAAACAAGGAAGAATGTGCCTCTTAAAAAGGCAAAATATTTGTAGTGGATCACAACAATATGGAAAAGTTGTCCTAAACCCAAGAACACAAGTTTAAAGGAGAAGTATGGCTAAGCTAAAGCACTTAGTTCTGCACTCCTGTAACCCAGATTAAGATAAAGTCTGCTGTTGGCTGACATCACAGAGCTGGTCCAAGCTCTGCAGAGATCCCAACAATAATGACCTGCAGATGTCTCAGCCACTGAGAGTCTAAGCCAACTGCTCCTGCCTCTCCTCTGTCCGACGCGGTAGTGAGTGCCGGAAGGGCAGAGCAGCAAGTCAGTAACTGACAGTCAGCACTCTCTGCTCACTGAAGACCAAGAACTAGTCTTCGATCACTCAGTTCTCGGTGTAGAGCCATCGGGGGAGCTGATCGATGTTGTAGCCATCTAGGTTAGTATGTACAGTGGGGACGGAAAGTATTCAGACCCCCTTAAATTTTTCACTCTTTGTTATATTGCAGCCATTTGCTAAAATCATATAAGTTAATTTTTTTCCTCATTAATGTACACACAGCACCCCATATTGACAGAAAAACACAGAATTGTTGACATTTTTGCAGATTTATTAAAAAAGAAAAACTGAAATATCACATGGTCCTAAGTATTCAGACCCTTTGCTGTGACATTCATATATTTGCTGTCCATTTCTTCTGATCATCCTTGAGATGGTTCTACACCTTCATTTGAATCTAGCTGTGTTTGAATATACTGATTGGACTTGATTAGGAAAGCCACACACCTGTCTATATAAGACCTTACAGCTCACAGTGCATGTCAGAGCAAATGAGAATCATGAGGTCAAAGGAACTGCCTGAAGAGCTCATAGACAATATTGTGGTAAGGCACAGATCTGGCCAAGATTACAAAAAAATTCTGCTGCACTTAAGGTTCCTAAGAGCACAGTGGCCTCTATAATCCTTAAATGGAAGACATTTGGGATGACCAGAACCCTTCCTAGAGCTGGCCGTCCGGCCAAACTGAGCTATCGGGGGAGAAGAGCCTTGGTAAGAGAGGTAAAGAAGAACCCAAAGATCACTGTGGCTGAGCTCCAGAGATGCAGTCGGGAGATGGGAGAAAGTTGTAGAAAGTCAACCATCACTATAGCCCTCCACCAGTCTGGGCTTTCTGGGCTTTATGGCAGAGTGGCCTGACGGAAGCCTCTCCTCTGTGAAAGACACATGAAAGCCCGCATGGAGTTTGCTAAAAAAACACCTGAAGGACTCCAAGATAAGAGAAATAAGATTCCCTGGTCTGATGAGACCAAGATAGAACTTTTTGGCCTTAATTCTAAGCAGTATGTGTGGAGAAAACTAGGCACTGCTCATCACCTATCCAATACAGTCCCAACAGTGAAGCATGGTGGTGGCAGCATCATGCTGTGGGGGTGTTTTTTGGCTGCAGGGACAGGACGACTGGTTGCAATCGAGGTAAAGATGAATGCGGCCAAGTACAGGGATATCCTGGACGAAAACCTTCTCCAGAGTGCTCAGGCACAGGGTTTACTACCACTTTAAGGTTTACATACGCTTCAAAAACAATAGTGTGCCAGACATATTAGTAAACCTGTGTCTCAACTAATATAGAACCTAACTGAATTAGAGTTACACTTCCTATATGTTAAAGCTATTCTGTACTCTTCTTTTTTGTCCCCAAAGTCTGTGGGCAGTTCCTATGCAATGCAGAGCTATTCGGCATTGTATATGAAGGTGATGAGTGTGCACATGGCTGGAGTGCCCTAGAGAAGAAGCATCACTGGACTGGTTGCTTGAGTCAACAGAGCCTGCTGAAGCAGGGAATAAGGTAAGCATTACTCCTTCATGCACCCCTAGACCAATGGGCAGTTAACCATGATATCACTATACATTTTTGCATTGTTATTCCAACTGTACATGGCCCATAGGAGGTGCTATAATATCTTAACCAAGCTGAATGTCATGTACCAAGCTTGGAGGTGGATCTGCTGTATCTCCTGCAGGCTTAACCAGGAATGAAAGAAAGCAAGTCAGGTCTTTACCAAGGCACAGGAAGGCTAGGAACTAGCTTGGATGTGTTTGTTCTGGGACCTGAAACCACATTTGTAAGCCCATCAGGTAGCTGTCACTTGTACTGGGCCAATCATCTGCATCCAGGGCATCCCTCTCCTTGCAGGCGCAGGTATACAAGGGGCATAAACTATACATATATATGCAGTGTAATGAAACATCCCACACTCGGCTTGAGTGCTTTTGTCATATAGAGCATCCTCCCAGTCTGAATATAGATATCAGATATTCCAACAACAAGGCTATACTCGTTTGGTTGCTGAACATAGACTGTTTATTAGAACAAGAATACAGTCTTATATACAGTTGAAGAGGAGGTTCCGTCCTCCTGCTCATATTACTCTAACAATACACCTGTAACCAGAAACCTAATTAACATGAGCTAGTTATCTAATCATTTACCCAGACTTGGTGACTCAGAGATATGACCGTTCAGGGTAGACTTGCCATCTCCTTACTTACAACTTACAATACACATTCAGCATTCAGTCCCCTCCAAAAGCCTCTGTTCCAGGATAGTCTGTCATATGCAGCTTTGGGGCAAATAATGTCCCAGGTTCAGGTGATTGGCCCATGTCTGAGAGCTTCCTTGCGGGCTCTCAGACATGGGGTTTGATCCTAGTTGAAACATGACCAAGCCCATAGTTGCTAGGAACCTATTTGATGAGCTGAGCATTTCTTTAAAATATTGTCCATGGGTGCACCTTGGAAGTTCCAAACAAATAGCAATGACTAAAATCACTAGATGGTTCAACATGCCTGTGGAACAATCAAAGGTTGTATTAACTTAATTCAGTAGAAAGTACATTCTTGTTGAACAGTTGAGTTGAAATTTGTAAGGAGGAACAGCACAGGAGAAGGCTGTGGGATTTGAAAAAGTAAAAACAGGAACGGTGACATGAAGGAGCCCTTATATCTCAAAAAAAGAAAATCTCAATATGTAAATATGGAACTTTTATTATTTCTAAAAACCTACTGAGCAACAACAGAAAATAATATTGTAATCAGCCTCATTAAATGTAATAGAAGTGACCATTTAAAAAAGTATATCACTAAAACTGTTTCTCTTTCACTGGAATTCTTCCAGGACTAAGCTAATTGAGAGTTCAGAAATGAGAAATGGGATCAAAATGCAAAGATGAACATTAGGATCATGGTATAATCTGAATGATATTTAGTATGGATTACTGCAGGCATTGTCTTGAGACTTGCAAAAAAGTTCTTAGAATTTCTTAGAATTGTTTCTACATTAATGTTTAGGGATTCTGCCTCATAACTGACCCTTTATGCATCAGTTTCTAAACATCATAGTTCTTATATGATTGGATGCTACTTTTTAGGATTTCTACACAGAAATAGGGCTGGATTTTAATGTATCTATCTTCAGACCCCCCCCATCCTGGTATTGTGCCAACCAAGCAATCACAATATCCAGTACATATTCACTGCAGGGCAGGGGAACATAGCAAATACTTAAAGACTATGGGCTTGATTTTCTAAAGGGAAAAAGACTGTACACTTTGCAAAGTGCGGTTGCTCCAGAGATTAGTAAATGAGCAGAAACTCTGCTGACTTCCATCATCCAATCATGTGCAAGCAAAAATGCATTTTTTTTAAATTTTCCAATCAACAGCTATGGCTTTGCACTTATCAGAAATATATAAAAAAAAACCCTATCAATGGTATAGTTAAGAGGCCTCAAGAGAGTAAACAAGTCTAAGGCCAGCCATAGAAGGTTCAAATCTCGGCCGGTTCAGCAGTAACTGGTCGAGGTTCGAACCATGTGTGAGCAGGCTAAATGTGCCAAGTTGATCGATTGATGGCTTGGGTACAACCAGCCAGTCGGATTCAATTGCAATACAATTTACCCCAAACCAATAATAGATATGAATAAAGCAAAACTTTATTTAGATTTGGATAGAGTGTTGAGGGGTTAGAACCAGTGTCAGATTTTAACGCTCGAATATGTATAGCTTAGGTGCTGGATTGGACTCATCAATGGCTAATTACTGAAGAAAATCAAATTAAAAAGGGCACACAATGGCTCCAGTAAAACTGTTCTTAAACACAAACAGGGTGCTCTTTAAACGGGGGACCTCAGATTTGGAAGTTCAAAATAGCACCAGACCAATAAACTGTTTAATATTGATGTTCCTTTAGCAAGACAATATAAAAAAACTGTCAATATGTTTTGGGATTTAAAAAGTATACCCCTTCTTTTGGGCATTAAAACAAATATGGAATTGAGACACTATGGTGAGGTTACCCTTAAATACCAACAGGATGCCCCTTAAGCAGGGGACCTCAAGTTTGGAAGCTACCTATACAAAGTCTAAAAACAATGCCAGACCGATGAAGTGAGAGTTAAAAAACTTTTCATTTTGGTGTTCATTCACTAAGATAATATAAAACAGTGAACACAGTTTGGGTGTCCAAAGGTATCCCTTTTCTTCAGGACTATAAATCAAGTATGGAACTGGTACACAAATGGTTGTGGAAACAAAATATTTTTAGCTAAAACTTATATAATCAAAAAAGCTTATAAAATCTAATCTCATATAACTAATTATAAAACACATGAAGAAAAACAATCTTATTAGAAAATAAAAATAATAGTTGAACATTGTAGTTCTAAAACAATAATACTATATATATTGTAATGAATTAAGAAATAATAATTAATACAGTGTCTTTTATGACTGTCAATGCAGATAACCCTTGAATATCATGAATAACATACAGCAAAACCATTACCTGCGGCGTTATTTGCATGAATCAAAAGAGAGTTACGGTACTTGATGTATCACTTCTGGATGACAGGAGCAGGAATGAAAATGTTGCTTTACTTGTCCTCTCCTTCTATTGTTCTGGTTCCATTATCTGCCATATGTCTGTAAGCCCTTCCTCATTCTCCATGCTCCCCCATCGTTCTTGCACCCATTCATCTATTTAAATCAATCTTTCTCAGAATTGGCAGCATGCTGATGCAATTTTGCTCCCAATTTTGCAATTGTTTATCTTTCAAACAGTAAATTACACTTTACCCAGCCATGTAGCTGGCTTCCACTTTTATTACAAAATGCTCCACAGAGCTTTGTTTTTATACCTTTGCATTCATTGCTGTGTTCTTTTGCATTCAGATTGATTGTGGCAATTAAAGTTTATGCATGTTTCACAACTGAAAGTTTATGCATGTACTGTCTTTCAATTTTTCTAATAATGTACAGTATTTTAATAATAGATCCTCTTATATAAGGTATTTACTGTGGGTTATTTAGTGGTTATAGCCACCCATGGCTATTTAAAGTTACATTAAATAAGGTTTATCAAAACCATTTTATTTAGCAGTGATACATCAAATAACTTTATTGATTCTCACAGATATGTCTGCGATTAATGATTTTGCTGTATGTCAATCATGCTATTTAAGGGTTATCTACATAAACAATTATAAAAGAACGTGTATTATTTATTAATAAATTATGAATGAACACAATATTTTATAAATATTATAGTTTTATAATTACAATTTTAAAGCATATTTTTTATTTTTCATTAAAGATTATTTTCCCCATGTGTTTTATTATTAGCTATATGAGATTAAAATGTATAAGTATTTTTTTCCGCATTGTGTCTTTTATGAGTTTAGTGGCAATTGTTATGTTTTTTTTTGCAAGCATTGTGTATTAAGGTTTTTTACAGCCCTGGAGACCTGAAGAAAAAGGGAAAAGCTGTTATTAAAAGTCGTTGGCGCATTGGTTTGGTGCTCCTTTTGGACTTTGTATAAATAGGTTTTTATTGCTGTTTGTGTCCCTGTTAGGGAGATTCACTTTCTCTAATTGTTCTAATCACCAAAGTTAATAGGAATTAAAGTGAGGGTAAATCCAACATTATTGAGGGAAAATATTCCAGTGGGGACATTTGTTCCTGTGACAACTGTTTAAGAGGATTGTTCTCTTGTTGGAAAAATATCCTACTTCCTTTTGGGTCTACAGAACATGTCGTGAAATAAAATCTTCCAAATTAGACACAGATGTAAAAAAAATGCCTGCTGTTTTTTTTTTGCAAGTCATACAAAAGAAAATACATGTAAAACATTGACATTTTGAAGTAATGCAGGTCTACACTGTTTTTGAGAACTACAAGGCACACATAAATTGTACAAATAAAGGAATAGTGATGTGATTAAACTGTTGACTTGAGGAGGAGAGAGATATTCAAACCCATAAAGAAAAAAGTTGAAACACTTTCCTACCCTATCCGTGAAGGAGTTGTAGAGGCAATATAAACCTACTGTATAACCTCACATAAAGATCTGCACAAAAAGAAAAGTAATCAGAGTAAATCTCACAAGAATATGGTTTATTTCCTTCAGAACCATATACAGAATCATCCCATGCTGACCATGTTTTAGAAAATTTCTGCTCCGTACCCTCCACTACAGCCGTCAGATGTTCCATTCTACGTAAGTCAGCCACAGTAGTGAGCAGTTGTGGGAGAGTTGAGGGTAAGGTGGATAACCATAGCCTAGGAATAACCCGTTTGGCAGCCAATAAAATCAAAGACATCAGTCGGCGCAGACCCTTAGAGACACCAGGAAAAGGGAGACCTAACAAATAGTGCACGGACGTCAAAGGGAGGGGGTTACAAACCAGTGTTTCTAGCAATTTCTGGACTCGGAGCCAAAATTGGTGAATGGAGGGGCATTCCCAAAAAATATGGTAGTGAGAGCCTACAGCATTATTACGTCTCCAACATCGTTTTGGGATTGATCGATTGCGAGGCATATAAAATATCTGGGGTCCTATACCAGTGCATCAGGACTTTGTATGCAGTTTCCTTATGGGTCACACATCGAGAAATCTTGGAAGTGTGCTCCCAGATGCTCCCCCAGTCCAACAAGGCGATGTCATGCTGCAAGATCTGGGACCATTTTCTCATGTAGTGGTGGTTATTAACCATCATAGGAACAGCCTCGTGCAATATTTTATAGATGGTAGAGATCATTTGAGGCTCATAAGGACCTTTAGTGCATAGGGCCTCAAAGTCTGTTGGCTTCTCCAAAGTCAAAGAAGGGGATCTGGTGGAGAAAAAATGTCTAATCTGTAAGTATGAATGTAAAAGCTTTTGGGGAATCTGATGCATTCTTTGCAAATCAGGAAAAGTCAATAAGTGTCATGTCACTGGGTTAACAAAATGTCATAGTTGGAAAATTCCTGCCTGGGTCCATGGTAGCATACGTTCATAAGAAAGGCTATCTGGAATGTCTGGATTGAATAGGATTTTCAAGAGTGGTGGGCACGGTGAGGACAGGGAGTAACGCTCAGAACATCTTTTCCAAATAGACAACGTGAACAGCATTGGAGCTAAACAGATTCTCCGTAATTGGGGCATATGAAGGGCAGAAGAAGGCCAGAGCATATAGCAAGGATGGACCGGGGTCATGACACTCATTTCTATTTCCACCCACCTATTTGGGGCCTTTCAGGAGGTCCAGGAGGCGAGAACTCTCAGGTGTGAGACACAATAGTATTTGATGAAGTCTGGGCCTCCCAATCCCCCCCTACTCTTCCGGGCCAGGACCACTGACCCTGCCAGCCTGTGGGAGGCATTATTCCAAATAAAGCGGAGGCTCCTCCTTTGAAGGGCTTTCAGCTGTGTCAATGGGATGGCCACTGGCAATGTTTCAAACAAATATAATAATTTAGGAAGGATGGACATTTTAAGGACATTAATACGCCCCAGCAGGGATAGGGGTAGGGCAGTCCAGTGAGTCAGCAGATGGTTAAATTCCGAAAACAGGGGAGGGAAGTTGGCCCGATACATAGAGTCATAAGAGGCAGTGATTTGAACCCCCAGATATTTAAGTTACTGAGAACACCAATGATAATTGTACTTGCTTTGGAGAGAAGATAGGAGGGAAGGGGGAATGTTTATGGGTAATGCTTCCGTTTTAGCAGCATTAATTTTAAAACCTGAGAGTTAATATGTTATGTAGGTGTGGCAGGGAGGTGTGTGGGTGAGTGAGCGTTAGAAGAACGTCGTCTGCGAATAAGGTTAATTTATATTCCGTGTATCGAAGATGAACGCCTCTAATATCAGGACATTCCCATATAGCCGCAGCCAAGGGTTCCAATCTAAGAATAAAGAGCAGCGGTGATAAGGGGCATCCCTGTCTCATTCCATTGCTGAGGGAAAATGGACGTGATAGGTGGGAGGAGAGTTGCACTTGTGATGTGGGCTTCGAATATAAGGCCCGAAGAACTTGGATAAAGGGGCCCGAGAATCCATAACGAGTTAGTATTGCAAACATGAATGGCCAACTAAGGCGATCTAACATTTTTTGGGCATCTAAACTAAGTATCAAAGTGGGATTTTTGGTTTTGGTAAGTAGGTCTATAAGGTCAATTGTGCGACGCGTGTTGTCGCCCGCATGTCTCGTGCTGGCAGTAGCAGGGAGAGTCTGTTCGCTAAGATCTTGGTGAAAATTTTATAGTCTGAGTTTAATAGGGTGATGGGACAGTAGTTATCGGGAAGGGATAAATCTTTGCCTGGCTTAGGGATAATGGTTACAAAAGCGTGTATGATCGAAGAGTGCGGTAATTTGCTCCGGAGTAACGAGGAGAACAAGGATAGCAAATACGGGGTTAGGGTCGGTAAAAACGTCTTGTAATAGGAATATGGAAGACCGTCTGGACCTGGGGCTTTATGTGAGGGAAGGTGTTTAATTACTTCAGTTAATTCTTCAACGGAAATAGATTGATTTACTGAGGAGCGTTGGTCTAATGACAGTTTTGGAAGATGTACAGATGACAAGAAGGAGTCTAGTCTGTCTTGTGAGAACTGATGCCTGCTGTTTTAACACTCTCTAGTTCTCTATCCAAAGTGAAACAAGTTTCGGTTTTAGATATTACTTTATCATATAAAGTATGGCAAAAAAACAGCACCTATATACCGTGGGTGTACTTCTACCACTGTATCTGCCCCTGGGTATCTACCCAGAAAAAATTCCTAGAACTGACTGTATGTTTGACTGTTGGGTTCTGCTCTGTGCCTGAGGTGCATTGACACCAGCTTCTGCATGCACTGATTGCTGGTGTCATTGATAAGTACATTGCATCAATATTTTTGTGCAGATCAAAAGGTTGTCCTTAAAGTGGTTGTATATCCTTTTTTATTATTTTACTTACAGGTAAGTCTAATAATAGGCTTACCTGTAGGTAAAATGAATATCTCCTAAACCTGTACGGTTTAGGAGATATTCACTTTGCATGCAGCTGCTGATGTCAGCGGTGCATGCACTGTGAAGGTTCGGCTAAAGGTCCAGCAGACGCTGCCGGACCTTGCCAGAAAGAAGTCTCCCGTGCGCATGCGTGGGAGTGACGACATCGTGGCTCTAGCCACTCTCAGCGCTGGAGCCGCGAACCCAGAAGACACACCAAGGGGAAATGTCAGCTTCCTCGGCGGTGACCAGGATCAGCTGCCGACTCCTCATTCTAAGGTAAGTGCATAATAGCTCATTATGCCTTTTGCCTTAAAAAAAATATAATAATTTGTGCGGGTATACAACGATTTAAATCTACATTCAATGTGAGTTTCATCAATCTTGCAAGTGTAAAAAAAAGTTTGCATATTTTTTTCTGTAGAGTAGGAAAAGTAGCTTTTGAACAAAATATAGTTATAAATTGTTTGTCCCCAAAAAGTATTATTGTATTATTAATTTGTCAAAATTAATGACAACATTTCTGTCACATACGGTGCAGGAGCCTAAACAGTTAAAAAAATCTGTATAAATGATCCATTCCAAAAAATTGTCATAATTTACATCTCTGCTACATATGTGTCTTGATATAGGTGGATGTAGTTCCCTTTTTTTATATTGCAGAGATAGTTTCAGTTCTGTCTCTAAAGAGATTCTGGGGTAGATTTACTAAAACTGGTGCACTCAGGATCTGATGCAGCTGTGCATGGTAGCCAAACAACTTCAGCTTGTTTAACTACCTCAATACTGGGCACTTTCACCCCCTTCCTCCCCAGACCAGTTTTCAGCTTTCCGTGCTCGCACTTTCAATGACAATTACTCATGCTACACTGTACCCAAATTACATTTTTATCATTTTGTTCACACGAATAGAGCTTTCTTTTGGTGGTATTTTTTCACCTCTGGGTTATTTATTTTTTGTGAGAAATCCAATAAAGTCAAATTTCGTCATAAATTTAGGCCAGAATGTATTCTGCTACATGTCTGATAAGTGCACGACAATAGGTTTGTGTGAAAGTTATAGAGTCTACAAATTATGCTACGTATGATTGAAAATGGATCAATCCTGAAGTACTGACTGCCTATCTCATTTCTTGAGGCCCTAAAATGTCAGGACAGTACAGATATCCCCCCACATGACCCCTTTTTGTAAAGATGACAGTCAAATGTATTTAATAAGAGGCATAGTGAGGCAATAGTTTGGAAAATGAAGATTTTCATTTTTTTTCACAAAATTGTCATATTAACAAGTTATTTCTCACACATGGCATAGATAAACTTGCAATTACACCCAAAATACATTCTTCTACTCCTCCTGAGTATGGCGATACTTAATTAATTTCCTGAGTACCTATCACATTTTTGAAGGCCCTGGAGCACCAGGACAATGGAATTAGATGTGGCAGATGATCACAGACATATGTGGCAGATGATCACTGACAGATGATCACAGTCAGATGTGCACCAGATGTGCGCCAGATGTGCACAGATGATCACGGCCAGATGTGCGCAGATAATCACAGACAGATGTGCGTCATATGATTATGGAAAGATGTGCGCAGATGATCGCAGACAGGTGTGCCAGGTGATCACGGACCGATGTGCAAGATGATCACAGAGAGCTGTGCTAGATGATCACAGACAGATGTGTACCAAATGATCATGGAGAGATGTGACATGTGTAGCAGATGATCACGGACAGATGTGGCAGATGATCACAGACAGATTTGGCAGATGGTCACGGACAGATGTTCAGTGGGACAGATGTGGCAGATGTTCATTGGGATAGATGTTTCACTTGTTCTGTGTCTAGCAATGTGAAACAGCCTATTCCATCCCACCTCTCTCCTACGAGCAGCGAACTCGTGAAACGAAATAGGCTGTTTCACATTGCTAGACACAGAACGAGTTCGCTGCTCGTAGGAGAGAGGTTTTCTCTTCATTGTTTTTATGTGAGTACATCTACTTAAAGATTTTTTAATAAAGCATTACCTGGTTAATACATACTTCACTATCAAGTACCTTTGTCCTGCATATTCCTGTACATACATACCTGAGATGTGGAGGCTAAGCTAGGATCCACGCTGGTCCAGGACCCCTGATAGGACCATAGCCACTTGTAATCAGCTGCCATTAGGATAACCCAACACCGGCAAGCGTGGATATAGGGACGCGATTGAGGCTCAGGACCTGGCGTTTTAGCTACAATTCATGCGGTTGACCTAGCACCGCTAGGTAAGGGGCCACTGCTTACATTAGTGTTTTATGCACAAAGAGGACACTGAGTGAATTGCATCCCAGACACCCCACTGTTGGTTTATTGAATACACCAGAACTTGCTTTTGCACCTTCAATGACTTTTACACTGGCACTTTAAGTTTGCTGCACTTACTGGCATGTCATTGGTCATTTGTTTCGCAGGCCAGCACAATATATTTTATATCACTATTATTGGGACATTTATTTATATTATTTATTATCCATATTGCGTTGGATTGATGTGTTTTATTTGCGATATCTAGATCACCTTTAAGCACTGGCACTTTGTACGTTTTGCACCATTTATAAGGATATGTTTTTGATGGTTATTTCTGATTTATTCTATGTATTTTTATTTAGAATTATTCACATGAAGTAGTGTTTATGTCCCTTTGTGCACCAACACATGATTATCTAGATTTATATGTTTTTAGTGTCAACACTTATTTATGCGATTTAACATGCGATTTTTTTGTCATTTAGTATATACCAATTGAAAAGGATTTTTTATGCACTTTTTTTCACATACACATGATGCTGATTATTAAGACTTGAATGTTTTTTAGTGTCAACACTTATTTATGCGATTTATTATGCGATTTTATTTCATTTTATTAATTGACCACAGACAGAGATTTACAGCTTTCTTCTGGTTAGCGCAGCACCTCCCCCCCTATACCTCAGTTTGATTTTGGGCTTATGTCTGACCCTTGCTTCGGTGCATGCAGCTGTCCAGTCGCATACGTGCGTTTTTACTATTTTTCTGAGTTCTTGTTTTCTTTTTCCAATTGGGTAGCGCAGGAATATTCTTATTACATTGCACACCCCAGTGGCTTGAATCCTGCCTGTCTTGTGAGACAAAGCTTGCAAAGGGAGTCAGGATTGAAAGAAAAAATAGCTTGTATTGCGAAACACTCGTGAACCGTGTTACTCGCAATCCGAGGTTCCATTGTACTGTCATTTTTTTAAAATCCGCGCCAGTGGCAGCCGAGTAAACTGGAAGTGACGTTGCTTCCCGCTCCTTTAGGATAAAAGCCAAGCCAACCGCTGGCTCTGAGGTGATGAGCTGTTGGCATCACCCCGGTATAACCCCTTCAAGCCATGAACGCATATTTGCATACAGTCTGCATGAAGGGGTTAATTAAGCTTTGGCAATGAAACCTGGAAGCTGATTGGTTTCTATGCAGAGCTGCACCAGATTTTGCACTCTCCAGTTTTGCTAAACAACTCCTACATTTTGAGCCTTGGCATTGTCCACCCAAACCAGACCACAGAATCCTCAGAAAAAGGAGAGGGGGTCAGTCACTCCCCCACAAACATTATTAGGTATAGATTTCATAAAAAGAGTTTGCTTCCTAGGTTTTATTTTTTCCTCAGTACGTCTGATGAATAAGTGAGTGTGGGTTGTCTTATCAGCTTAGTGTTGAGGTATAGTCATCAATGTGCAGTTACAGGGGTCAAGTTATTTATGCATGGACATAAGCAAGGTCATGTTTTTACAAATTTAATTTACTATAATATTCTAAGGGTGCAATTTAGATTATACTATTAGACATTGTTTTAGGCTGTCCATATTTTAAAAAGAAGTAATCTCTGTTCATTGTTCTTCATGGCAACAACCATTAGAGCCCATTCACTTAATCTTGCCTCACTTACATTAGACTCAGACCACATTAGAGTACATCAAATTTGTCATAAGAAGGGTGGACAACACTAGCACAGAATGCTACCATGTTACACATATTCAGATGGGATTTACTAGATAGTGTAATAGCTGCACAATTTTAACAGCATTCATTCTCCATATTCTAAGCCTGAGAAATCTTGTTAACAGATTGTTAGCCTACGTTACTTACTAACTTGTTGCCCTCCTGGGACCATTGGCTGAGGTTTACCAGAGAAAGAGCAAAAGTGTGAAATTGCGTTATATCAAGGGAGTATGTATCAGAGCTCAGATGTGTGCAGGTTAGTCATTACAAAAGCTCAAGATCATATCCCAAGATGTTTCAGCTGTGATACTGTGGGAGAGGTGTGGAGAATCAGTTCCCATGTGACTACAAAGATGAATGTGAAAAGATAACATGAAAGTAAGACTGAACTTCAGCATTCTGTGTCTTCAAATATAATTAGTCTTTGCTCTGCTAACTATTTACTGGATAATAAAAAAAAAAAAAGAAACGCTATCCACTGCAAAATACATTAAAGTGGTGTTTTTTTTATAATTATAAAACCTTTAATAAAACACGGAAATGGAAATTGGAAGGACGGGACTAACAATCCCCAAGGCTGTATAACTACCTTATTAAATCTGTACAGGAATTCATTTAAAATGCACATTAGCTATTGTAAATCACACACAGTTATGAGTAAAACCTATGCAATAAAAAAGTATAAAAAGGGGAACTCGCACAGCTATCAACACAGAAAAAACAACGCTATAAATGTTGTAAATAGCTCACAATTGCTAAACAAGCAAAACAGAGAAATTATACTGTAGTCATACTTGTGAGATCTTTATAAATCTATTGTCATGTTTTGCTATAAATGCAAAGTTAAACTCATTAGTGCCTTGGTTATGTAATGTATTTACTGCACGTGTGGAGAAAATATAAATAAAGGCATAACAAATAAAAAAGGAATACATTCAATACTGAATTATATCATTATATGTGTAGCACCCTCCTAGTTAGGTGTTAGTAGAAAGGCACATTTAGTTGTTTTGGGCTCTACTGTAGCCAGTGGAGCTTTTGGATTCCTTTTTGCCTACTCTGGGTTCTGCAACTGCAGGCTTGCCTGTCCCCCCCTTTCTTTTCAGAAATCCCTGGAGCATAGTGGGTGAAGAGGGTAGAGCTTGAATTGGTCCTGTATACAGCCTCAGACAATCAGGAAAGTGACCACCAGAGAGGTATATAGAGGCTAGAGCAGAGAGTAGCTGGGTCCTTTGCCTGCTGGCAAATTACCCAGCCTGGAAGTGCTCTAGCTCAATATAGAGCATAAAGGATCACCCCAAAGTCACGCGATCACCAGGGCAACACCCAAAGAGGATCTTCCCGGGATATTTTTGTGTCAGTGTCAGCTGAAGCTGAAAGAAGACCTTCAGACTGTTTGGATCACAGTGAGTAGACCTTAGAAAATTCTCAGGAGAGAGACTGTTGCGTGTACACCTCTTTTTGGTTAGGGGGACTGTTCCAGACCTGCTGCAAGGACTGTGTCTATAGTGGAAACACTGCACTGAGCCATTGCTATTTTTTGTGCAAAAACTTTGCTTTACTTTAGTTAACTGTTTCAAGATAGTGTCTTCATTCATGTCATTTAGTTCTGGACATCCCAAAGCTTTTCCCAATCCCCATCCCAGTTCTACAACTATAAAAAATAAAAGACACCATCTGCCTAATTACTGTCACTTACATGCCAAAATGGCTTGTATTTATTTTCATCAATTTGTAAAATTAACACAGTCGTGATAGCTCAGCCAAACTTGTGACCCGACTTCTCTCTGCTGCAGTTAACAACACGGATAGATCTTTGCTCTGTCCCAGTCTGTGACTGGCCAGTGAAGGAGCAGAAAAATTGATGAGGTTTTCCCATTCTCTTCTTGTAAACATGTTTCTTATCATCTGATGTTAATGTGGGACACCTTATTAGAAAATATAGGTTTCAGTTGGCTAAGCAACATTATTGCATCATAAAGGGGGAAAGTGATATTGTCCAAGCCACCCTTGCAAATTTTCACAATATTCCTCCTAGAAGATAGCTGTATTACAGAGTAACTTTGCAGCAATGCATGGCATGAACACAAACATAATTATGGCTGTTGAATAGAAAAGCCACAGTTATAAAAATAAGTAGCAAAGATCACTTTAAAAACCTTTTAATTCACACATAAACAATGAACCACTTGTAACGTAAGGCATTGTGAAATGTAAATTCCTCTGGCTTCCAAGTACCAGATGTGATGTTTTATGACCCTTGTTTCTGACAGACTTCAGCAAAATGACAATTTTGTTTTGCATGTTTGAAATGATTGCTCCATTTGAATTTACACTAGGGAAAGAGTGAACTTCTTAAAATCTGTTCCTTCAGCTACTTAACCCCGCAATCTTGTTTGTGGCATAATCATTTTTAGATATTCCCACTTGTGCTTTTTGTTTAAGGGATTGCTTAGGAATAACAGGGAAAAGAGAATTAACTAAAGCAGATAGTAGAAGTGCAATCTCCTTTGCTGAGTCTACGACAGCCTAGCATGGTGGTCAATAGATAGAATATATTATTATTAGTGTAGGATCTATTCACTGGCATCAGGGACAAGTGATTAAACATTTTCTATTCTGCTCTGACTCATATTGATGAAACATCTCTCTATGCATGCTCTGTACTTTACCGCTGTGATGTATAATGTAGTAATTGAAGAAGTTTCATTGCTTCCAGATTTTTTTCTTACAGAGTGGGCGTGGCTTGTAAATGGGTGGACTTGTCTGTCTTTGAGTTTGAATTTGGTTTGTATAGGCGCAGCACAGTGGCAAAGTGGTTAGCACCTCTGCCTATCAGCACTAGGGTCATTGGTTCAAATCTCAACCTGCACAGAGTTTGCATGTTCTCCCTGTGTCTGTGTGGGATTTGAGATTACTCTGATTTCCTCCCATGCACCAAAGACATGCTGGTAGGAAATTGGCCCTAGTATGTATGAATGTGAGACAGGGGCCTTAGATTGTAAGATTCTTAAGGGCAGTACTGGAGTGAATGTACAATAGGTATGTAAAGTGCTGTATAAATTGACAGCACTATATAAGTACCTGTAATAAATAAATAATATGTTAGGTTAAAGCAAGGATTAAGGGGTTTAGGTTAGAGCTAAAGCTGATCTCCAGGCAGATAGCAATAGCAATTAATGCAGCCATATATTCATTAACACATTGCTAAGGGCTTGTATACAGCCATGGCCAAAAGTTTTGAGAATGACGCAAATATTAATTTTCACAAAGTTTGTTGCTTCAGTGTTTATAGATCATTTTGTCAGATGTTACTATTGTATACAGAAGTATAATTACAAGCATTCCATACGTGTCAAAGGCTTTTATTGACAATGACATGAAGTTTATGCATAGAGTTTGCAGTGTTGACCCTTCTTTTTCAAGACCTCTTCAAGCTGGCATGCTGTCAATCAACTTCTGGGCCACATCTTGACTGATGGAAGCCCATTCTTGCATAATCAATGCTTGGAGTTTGTCAGAATGTGTGGGGTTTTTTTTGTTCATCAGCCTCTTGAGGATTGACCACAAGTTCCTAATGGGATTAAGGTCTGGGGAGTTTCCTGGCCATGGACCCACATTTTCAATGTTTTGTTCTCCATGCCACTTAGTTATCACTTTTGACTTATGGCAAGGTTCTCCATCATGCTGGTAAAGGCATTGTTCCTCACCAATCTGTTCTTGGATGGTTGGGAGAAGTTGCTCTCGAAGGATGTTGTACCATTATTTATTCATGGCTGTGTTCTTAGGCAAAATTGTAAGTGAGCCCACTTCCTTGGGTGAGAAGCAATCCCACACAAGAATGGTCTCAGGATGCTTTACTGTTTGCATGTCACAGGACTGATGGTAGCACTCACGTTTTTTTCCCTTGACCAGGGATTCATCAGAGAAAATTACTTTACCCCAGTACTCAGCAGTCCAATCCCTGTACCTTTTGCAGAATATCAGTCTGTTCCTGATGTTTTTTGTGGAGATAAGTGGCTTTGCTGCCCTTCTTGACCCCAGGCAATTCTCCAGATGCACTCACACCTTCTTGCTGCCACCTGTGAGCAAGCTCTGCACTGGTGGTGCCCCAATCCCACAGCTGGAGAAAAAAATGGAAGGGGTATGCCCCAGGGATTGTGCGGGCAAGGGATAGATCCAGTAAAAAAGTATAAAAAATAGTAAGCAGATATGGAAAAAGTATCAACATTTTATTACACAAACATATTACATATAAAATCTTTATTGTTATGTGTAATATGATTTTATATGTAATGTGTTTGTGTAATAAAATTGTGATACTTTTTTCATATCTGCTTACTATTTTTTCTACTTTTTTACTGGATCTATCCCTTGCCTGCACAATCCCTGGGGCATACCATTCCATTTTTTTTCTCCAATAATTTGGGATGAGGCTTGGGTTTCCTATCCTTTCCATTTCAGGTAGTTAAACCACTATTGTCTTCCAATCCTACAGCTGAATCAACTGTAGGAGAAGGTCCTGGCACTTGCTAGACTTTCTTGGGCGCCCTGAAGCCTTCTTTACAAATGCAGTGGAAATGTTTTTTTTTTTATGGGATTAAGTTAATTTTCATGGCATATAGGGACTTTGCAATTAATTGCAATTCATCTGATCACTGTTCAAAACATTCTGAATGAATGAATGAATGAATGACGTGAATGAATGAATAACGTTCATAACATTCTAGAGTGTATGCAAATTTCCATCATAAAAACTGTGGCACCAGACTTTGTCAAAATTAATATTTGTGCCATTCTCAACACTTTTGGCCACGGCTGTACACTAGTGGTTGAGGATCAATAAAACCCCACGGTTGAGCTGCATTTTTTCTGCTTTCCAACCCCTACCTTCTTTAGCCGCAGAGGCAGTGGCCTGGGGTGTACACATGCCACAATGCTGTGTTTTGTTGCCGTGGCAGGAATTATATCCCCTGCCGCTTTCAGTGGGCGTAAGGAGGCGGATAAGCTGAATTTCCCCTTTTGGAGTTCAGCTTTGACTTGATAACAGCCTCTTGGAGCCTCCTGCATAGCAAAGCTGAGGGTGAGAATGGAATAAGCAGCACATAGGCTAGTTAATTGTTTCTATATTCACTGTCTATTCACAGGCTGAGGAAGTGACAGGACCTATGCCTTTGGCAGAACTGTGTAAATCTCAGGGCTGCATAGATAGAAATACAATTTTTTGGCGGGAACAACCGCACTCTTATATGTATTTCATCCATGTATTTAGTTGTTTGCCTGGATTTTGGCATTAAGGATAGGTAGTGATGATTAATATTAACTGCAAAGAGATACATTAAGGATGAGGTTAGGTGTTAAGATCTTGAACATTTGCAGCGATTCTCCCTTTTTACTGCGCATTTTTTAAAATGGGAAGCAAACCAGCGGAACTTTTTCCACCAATTTTAGAAGGTTTTATGGTGCTTTCACAATTATTAATTTTTTACCATGAATATTTTTAATCCATATACCAAATTTTACTACTAAATGTTCTGTATTTGATGTCTTGTTTCCACTTTAAGGGTTACATTCTATAACTGGGTTAGGCATTAAACTCAACGGAAGGGAAGTGTTATGGGTTTAAATTTTAAGGGTTACGTTTTGGACTTGATGAGAAAATGGTTGAGTGATACAGAAAGTGCATGATTAGGGGCCAAAAACATAAAGGGACATATCTTTCAAATATGTTTTGGTGTCAAAAATGATTGTTCAATGGTAACCACACTGCCCACTTGAAGAAAGCAAAGGGAAACCAGCAAGAAACTTTCTGGTGGGTGCATTCCACCAACATTTTCACTATGTGGCACTAATCTGGGTGCATAGGATGTGATATAGAATGTAATTCCTTTAATATAGAATATGAATGAAGACACTTGCTGAGAGTTTCTGAACATGTTGTAATTGCGGGTGAGGAAGACATGATGGAGGAAAAGAAAAAGGAAAAAAAAATTAGCACACTTTTTACCACTTCTTGCTATTGCAGTGCTTTTTGACCATGTACCAGTTGCCAAGCAAACATAAAAGACCAAGTACTGTCAGGATGTACAGTACTTCAGAATTGGTTTACTAAAATAAATAGGAACTTGCACTTTGCAAGAAAATTAGCTGGGGATTAGTGAATGTGGTGAAGTTCATTTTGCAAAGAATGCACAATCACTTGCAAGGAACATTTAAAAAAAACAGCATTTTTGCTTGCATGTGATTGGATGATGGATGCCAGCAGAGCTTCACCTCATTCACATTCAGGGAAAGGTCCCTTGCAATGTGCAACTTTATATATCATTCATTATATATCATTCCCTATAGTGTTCCCTTTCTATATCATTATCTGTTCATGCTCAACTAAGCCAGTGCCAATTCATTGATTAGGAGTGATTGTAGGAGTCATTAGACATCTGTATCTGTGGGTTACTTATGTCTAGCAGAAAGCACAATAGACTTGTCAGTCAGTCCCAATATGATTTTCTTGGTTAAAGAGATCATGCTGCTTCAGAGTTGACAGCACAGCGCAATGCTAGGCATGAAAGCATACCCAGCTTGGCTAAACTATATAAAGCTCTTTTGATTTAATGTATACCTATAAGATGGTGCCTGTAATGGTGTGTGAGTGATAAGCCTGTTTTGACAGGTTGCTGAAATATGTAGCTAGTTTGAAACATATAGCTTCCAAAAATCTTGGCTTTTTCTCTGGCCTAAATTTACTAAAGTTTCTGCCTCATATTTTACTTATGAGACTTTTACCTCCTAAATGTTTATGTTGTATATTTAATAGTACCAAACTTCCCTTGTGCAGATCGAAGGATCCTGTCATAAAAAGACGAGAAAGTGAAGTGGCTTATATGAGGAGTGAAAATCTAATCCATTTCCATTCATGAAGTCCCTAATTGTGTAAATATGACAGCTTTTAAAGCCTTTCTTCTCCAGTCACCAAAAACATGTAAATCCGACTTTTTGCTGACGGGATAAACATTTTTCAGTGTTTATTTTAAACCTTTCCAATGCCATTTCTTCCCAAGTGTAACACAAAGACAATTCTCTGTAAAAATTATTCTTGAGCTTTTTTTATGCTACTTATGAGGAAAATATAATCCTCCTTGCTGTGGTTTTGTACTCACCGTAAAGAAGCAAACTGACACTTATCAAATGAGAAATGATATGTATTTCTGAAACATAAGCAAATCTGCTAAAGAAAACAACATATTGGGGTCAACTTGAATTAATGTTCTTTTGATGAAATGCTGAAGTAGTTATAAAGATGACATTTCACTGCATGTGAAACAAGATTATTAGTTCCCTTTTCAGAAGGACAAATTCAGTGACTAATTTTTGACATTAGTTGGTAGCCAATTTTGTTACACAAGGAACAAAATCACAATTGTACCAAGCTATTTCATTTACTGTATTTGTAAAAGGTCAGCATACTATAATACTCTACATTGCACATCAACTTATGTCCAATCAAAACATGAGAGAAATTAAACATTTATGGGTGCTGGATATAGTCTGTATCAAGTAGAAATATGAGTTCCTATCTGTCTTTGAGGGTCACAGCATTGATTTAGGCTTCATAAACAGAAGAACAGTTTTTATCAGCATGTAGAAATATGTTGAAATATGAACTTCATGAACCACAGTTTTATGTGGGTATACCCTCAAAACCAGATGCCTTTCTCTACCAAAACCTAACTCCATTTGTTCACATGTTTAGATTAAATTAAATTTTTTGGTGTAAACTGCTCCTATCGCTAAGGGGGTGGGGAGGCAAATTTGATTAAAATGGTGTAATGCCTTTACTCTTATATATTCCTAAAGTGGAACTGCACTGCATCTGTGCACCACAAACCAAAAATGCTATATAATTAATTTTTAATATTCAAAGCCAACTCCCCAATCCATACATGTCTCCATGCTTTATTTTGCTGAGAAATCACCTTCACAAACACACCCTGGCATTTCTGGCAGTGGCCATCTTGAGTAAGGGCAAATTATTCATGTAGCATTTCCTTCTTTGAATCCATCAGCCCTTAGCTCAGGCATAGGCTAACCTGAGAACCCTCCTCCCTCCTGAAGACTCCTGGGATGAATGACATCATTTGCCTAGGCATAGAAACCAGGAAGTAACTGAAGAAATACTTTCCTATTAATTTACTAATGCTAGCAGCATAAGGATTATAAATAGTCCATGTAGAGTGAAGTTCCACTTTAGAAAATCCACAATGTGGTTCCCCAGAAACAATTTAGACAACATTTTTAGGGAACCCAAAATAGGAAAAAATACCTAGGGTAAAACTGGAAATGCTACAACATCCAAGAGATGAGGGTGATGGGGGTGGTATTTCCACCTCTAGCCCTTAGATTTATTTTCTAGCAGCTCAGTCCCAACACTTAAAATAAATATAAACCCAATCAATAAAATATCATAAGATTTAACATTTTAATGTAATTTCTAAAATATTTTTGTATTTCTCTAAATATTTCTTAATTTGTAATCCCCCCTGTCTGACTAGTACATATACTGAGGTCACCGCATATTTGCAGTTTTCATATACAATCATTGAGCAACCTGATGCTGGACAACAATATCATAAACACAACATATTCAGACAAGTGTGTCTGTGCTATATTGTTGACTATTCCATGACTTATTTGCTTTCTATGATATGTATATGAAAAAATCAATAAAAAACATGAATATTTTTGAATCTGAAGATTTCTTTAGGATTTAACCCAGTGATCCTACTTTGAATGTTCTTCTTTAGGCACTTCCTGTTATAGGTCTATACTGTAGGTTATAGCAGCCTTCTTCAACCAGGGTGCCTAAAAATTGCCACAAGCTGCCCAAAAATTGTCAACAAGCCAGCAAATGGATCAAGCCCATCTTTTTGTTACACAAAGCCACAGGTTTTTATAGTGCAGCATTTTAACCTTGGGCAACGATATTGCCAGCTACTGAGACCCTAACAACCAATGATGTAATTGCTTGATAAGTAGGACATTGGACACCTGCATAGCATCCTTGCTTGCCCCCCCCCCCCCCGTCAGCACTGGGATCATGTTGGCAGAGAAAGGAAAAGAAACTGAAACTGAGGGAGAAGAGAAATACTACCAGTTTGCAAAAGTGGAGGAACAAACCACTTCTAATGCTAAGTGACCCGCTTGCATGGATGCATTTTAGAATGGGGTGCCTTGAGGTTGTATATACGTTTAAAGGGTTGAGAAACACTGGGCTATACTGTTCTTGTTTTGACATCAGCCTGTCACACTGGAGACTACAAATAGCTATTACAACACACATTACCCAGGCATAGTCAACACTTGTCACCATCAGAAAAAAAAAGTTTAGAAATCCTATGAAGCCTTCATCACTGTAGTGTATGTAGTCAGAAGGGGGCTGCAAAGAGGTCACAAGAGATCATCAGTAGTGAGATGCAACAAATCAAAACATGTTTAAACAAATATTTTATTTAGAAACAAAATGGTTATTGTGATAATTATTACTTTTGTGAGCTAAATGTCATTCAATTCATGCTTACAGCTATATTACAAAAGTGTTGGAGAGGAGAATGTTGTTCAAGTTACATTCAATCTTGGACAACTCCTCCCACCCATTCCACAATACACTGGTCAGTCTGCAGAGTACCAGCAGTGACAGATTGTTATACCCACAATGCACCACAGAGCGACACGGGAAATAATTTTTGCCTGTGGCAATCAAGATATAGAATTATTTTCTGTAAGGGCTGGAGGTGAGGATTTAATTCTGGTTTATGATCAGGATTTTGTGTTGTTTTTATAGTATGTTGGTATTGTGTTGGTTATTATTTGGGGTGGTGTTAGAGAAAGTGGTATATTATTTGTATTTGGTAGTTTGATTGTCTGTTATTTTAATCTGTGTTATTTATTCTATGGTGTATTTTAATTGAATGGATGTTTTATTTGTAGTGTAGTTTTAATTTTGTTTATTTGGTGCTAATGGCTGTTATTGGTAATTCTCTTGTGTTTTTGCATCTTGTTCAGTCTTTGGTAAGTGTGTCTATATCGTAACAATTTCCCAATTTCCCTTTGGTAAGTATTCTGTATTCTGTATTGTATTAACAAGATGGGACAGGGAAGCTGTTTTGAAGTGCTAAACTAGAGATACATGACCTCCCTCCCATTCTGAATAGGAAGGTTATACATTTTTATATAAAACTATTCAATATGCAAAGAATTAACACAGTTGCAAATCTGGGAGGCTAAAGGATTTAAAAAAATTACAGATTATTTCTAGAACTAGAACAAGTACTGTCATCCAAATCTACAAGAGCATTACTCTAAACCATATATAGTATATAACATACTACTCTCCAAGTACCTGAGCAAGCACCCAGTAAGGGGCAGAGTTAAGTGGCAGGATTGGTACACTAAATAATGATCTGTGGACAGAAATATTACAAGTTGTCATACTGATGGTATACTTTCACATATGTTTACGCAACTAAGCCAGATTCTTAGCAAGGACATTGATAACACAGAAATAGATATCACCCTGCCACCTATTGTATTGAGATAGATAAACACTGTCAGTTATACTTAAAATTGTAACACTTAACATATCAACTCTTTCATTACATTTAAGAGAATATGGGCTGCCTATCATAAATCAAACCAAGTTTCCCACCTCTGATCTAACTGTTTATGCTAAGTGTCAACTAATTTCCCCAGACACAGTCACTTTGACACTATAGAATCATAGACACCACAATAACAAACTTTTACTGGATTAACTGGAGTAGCAACTGAGAGAAATAGAGAGTAAAGTCTGCAGCAGTGTAGATTTTACATTTTCTGAGGTGGAGAGCGCAATGCACTTTATGATATGTGTTTTATTCAATGTGAGTTTGGCTGTATTCTACACACCTGCTGAGTCTATTTATAAAAATTTTGTAGTTTGTCTTGACAGCGGCAAAGCAGGCGATCGTAAAGGTGTGGTTATCTGAAACAATTCCTATAGCTGAAGTTGAAGCTCGTATGCACTGGGTCTGGATAATGAGAAACTTGCGGTTAAATTGCTTGTTAGTTTAAGTTTAAGAGGGTTTGGGATCCTTGAATTTCCCATTGCCTTTCAAATCATTTTGATCGTTGTCTACTTGACCTTTGATCCCTTGGTCTGACTTCACCAAGGGCCCTATACCCCATCTCAGAGCCCCCCTGACTGCCCCCCTTCTATCCAGGATGACAGGCAAATGTAAACAAACAGCAGAGATAATGTGAAAAATTAAAAATGGTGTGGGGTCCCCAACATTAATAACAGGCCCTTCAGGATTTTAAAGGGGGAAGTCAATACAAAAAAAAAAAAGCAAGAAAAAAAAAAGAATGGGCTCCCCCCAAAACCAGACCCTTATTCAAGTATGTTGCCTTGCTGGCCAGGAAAGGGAAATAATGGCTGTCCTCCCACTGATGGACCATACTAGGCCACAAACCCTCAACACTAGGGGTTACCTTGCCAGGGGAGCAGGGGAGAATATAACAAAAGAAGAGAAGCACCTCTAAGTGCAACAAGACTGGATACTTTAATATACCCCAATATAGGGCTACTCACAATGGTACAGTAAATCAGGCACAACATGTAGTGGTGGTCCAGAACCTCACTGTCTGCAGCTCCTAGGTTAACCTATCATTTATTGATTACCAGACTGGTGTCAGTGAGAGAATGTTGGCACATACACAGGCTAAAAACTGTGATGGATTAGTACTTTTCTGCCAAACAGTTTTTAAAAAATGCAGACACAGGACATCATATTTTTTACTGAGTGTTTATGCTTTGTGTAGAAATGTTCTTCTAGCATCAGGCAAGCTGCAGCGGCACACCACAATAGCACAATTAGAAAACACTTTGTAACTGAGAAATGTTCTGTAAATGCAACCCTATTATTATTACATTGTTGTTATAAGCTTCTGTAGGAGTGATCCATCTGTAATTACATCAAAGAGCCATGTAAAATCATTTCATAATATTTAATTCTATAGAGGATCCATCAGGACTTGATCTATCATATTTAATTCTCAACTCAGCAATTAAGACATACAATTTGGAAAAGAATAATACAAAAATAATAAAAATGTCACTCCATTGCAGTCACATAATCTCATTAGTCTTCTTCAGACAAATGTGGAGATATAATATATGAATCATAAATCAGGCATTCTTTTTCAAATGAATTCCCAGAACTACTGTCATTACAAGGTATAATGACATATTAATAAAACAGAAAGTTAACTCTATCCCTGTTTGTAGAGAAAACATTAATTTCACATTAAGCAGAGAAACAAGAGGCGTCTTTTTTTGCTGTACTTGCTCATATTTAATGATGCCAGGGCAACCTATCACATATTTGATACACAGGGGTCACAATGTCAGCTTCTTTGGTGGCATATGATAAAAGATGAGTTATTTTTATTTGCCAGATAAAAGATTGTATTGTTTGCCTTCACATCTTTGTTGTTAATAAGATAATTTATGGGGTTTATAATGAGATCCAGAACAATTCATGATGAACTTTGCAAAGTTCTGTATTTTAAATTTACTCTGGCGTATTTTACTTTAACATTGCAGTAAAATTTTCAATTTGCCCATCCTCTACCAAGTTTATAATCCTGGTGTTCTGCATTATTTGATTATTTGAAACAGTTAACCCCAAGGTATGTAAAGCAGGTGAACTACAGGGATCAAGGAGGTTTGTCTGCAGCATGTCCAGTGAAAGGCAACATGGAAGTAACTGTAACTTCAAGATTACACTTACCTACTTAAGCACTGTTGTATAGCTTGCTAATTTCCCCTTTACCTTGAATTCAAATTATAATTCTTTTCAAATTTAGAACAAGATGTGTGACAAAATGTAGTTGATTTGCTAAAAGATATTAATATATGAATAATGAAATATTATTAAGATGAATATGTGTTCATTTGGAATACCCAAATGTTTGTGAGGGAATTTAAAGCCCAACACTAGTCTCAGGTCCTGTCCACAATTTGTCCCCTTCCTCCACTAGAGCACCCAAAACTTTATCCAGCTGTTTTCTGTTTAAATTGGTGACATTACAGGTCATTTTTACACTCTTCTTCCACCGGGGGTTTTCAAATCCTAAATGTTGCTAAAGTTGTGCTATGGTAGGGCATAATATTGGAATTTTTCTGTGACCTGGGCAGGACTTTTTTTTTTTAACAAGAAATACCTGGGCAGAACTTTTTTAAGAGCTGCTTTAAATGTGTCTTTTGTTGCCTAAGCTTGAATTGGGCTTTTAAAAACCAATCCTGACAGCACTCAATTGGGTATTCAAAGTGCACATAGGTTAACTTTACTTACATTCACTTTGCTGAGTGAACAGCTTTTACTCCTTTAAAACATTAACCCCACGGTATCAACATCAGTACTCTTAAGATGGTCATATATTAATATTTTTTTTTGTTCAACCAGTGGGTTGAACAAGAAAATTACCCGATTCTCCCATCCACACATTTAAGGTGGATGGGGAAATTACCCCTGCTGTGTTATTGTGTTCTGACTGTGGGAAGCCTTCTCCTCTGTCAGAACACACTGATCAGTGTTGTCGGCTATAGCTGGCGGCACTGATCATTTGGGAAAAAACCCAACAGGCTGGTTGTACACAAGTTGATTGGTAGATCAACTTCAGTACAGCCAGCCTGCCCATACATGAATCAAAATCCAGCCAGTCCTTGATGAACTGGCACGTAGTTCACCATTCCAGTTCATTTTGTTAATTTATATGTGCTCACTCTTTGTCTCTAGTGGTTATATTTTCTGTCTCTTCTACCTTTAGTGGTGGAAATGGCAGACAATTCTAGCAACCAAGCTAATTGGTGTTAAAGTGGTTTTAACACTAAGCTGTAATTATAACATTGTGTAGCTGCACCTTTAAAGTAGGAAATAAATGTAACAAAACAGTGATGGTTGCTGTAAATAACATAACATTTTACTTTTATAAATAAAGTTATATTTATCTTATTATCATACTGACCTAGATTTAAGTAGGGCATCATTCATTTACTTGCTATACAAACTCGGGCAGCATTTACAGCATTATAACAGTCAGATACCAGAAAAAACAACAAAAATACAAATTAACCAGGTCCATTGTGCTGCAGTATGATAGGTTATGAAAAATGCAGGCTGCATCAAATTCACAGCGCCAACAATTTTTTTTTGGCCCATGGAACCCAATGGCTTTGCAGTAAAGCACACAGATTGCATGTTTAATTGCATTTTAATGCTGTATACCATACAACTGACAGATGATTATTTTTTAAATGCGTGCAGAGACAGCAAAAAGGCACATTGATAAGGCAAGTCAATGCACAAAATTGCAAACAACTGCAAGTTAAAAAAAAAAAAAAAAAGCTACACTGCTTAATACAGTTTCCCCTAGTCTAATATCCTGTAAATCTTGTACTGCTATGTAATGAACATAAGCCATAAGAAATGTTTTCTGTTATAGCTGATAGGCATAAAAGGATAAGGCGAAAATCAGCAGTTGATAAACATTTCCAGATAGCTGGCTTCTGTAATAGCGCAGAAGAATATTCTCCGTATGGCTGCATAACACCTTGATTATTATTTGACTTTGCAAGTTTCCACCTATGGACTGACATAACAGCACTTTTTATATCTAACACAAATTGAAATGTGCTTGGTTCTGTGCCTGTGGCTTTTTTTTTTTTTTTTTTTTACATTATCTGAGCCAAGTTGAGTTGTTTTAAATTTTGGCTTCTCCACTTGGATCTGTCGAGGATTCATTTTAAAACCTTGGCTGCCTTTTCAAGAAACTGATGGATTTATTTCATCCAATCAATCACAAGCGGCAAGGTGCAGGGTTTATCATGGCAGGCGGTTTAATCTGTTGTCTGCAGACAGCCTTGGTGTCACAGCACTGTATAGCATTGTAAGGTGCTGTACCTCTTGTCCCTAATGCATGACATCCACTAGAAAAAGTACTCATTTTGATCTGTGGCAGGTTGTAGGAAGCATTGTATCTTTTATTCTGAATACATTTCTGCTAACAATGGGTAAAATGAAACCCCTGATAGAAAAAAAAAATGAGTGCAGTAAGGAGACGCCTGCATTTTTATAGTTACATGTTTTAAACAACATACTTTGTTGTAAATCCCAGAGGTTCGGTTAGTAGTTGACACCTTGCAAAAGATCTCATCCACCAAATCAGACTAAAAAAAGCAATCCCGTAATGAGCTCTGTCTACTTCATGTGCTGTGCTGAGAATATACCGATCACATCCAAATGATAAATGTGGTATTACAAATAATTACTGTAAAGGTCTATGCAGTTCTCAAGCTTCAGTGATTCAAATCAAACTCTCCAGGCAACATGCACCTTAACATACTCCTTAGTGCTAATTAAATAGTAACAGGCTGTCTCAATTCGGATTCAGCCATGTGAAAAAACATGAAACTGAAAGAAAGTGTGTGATTGTATGCATACTCTGCTACTACTTAAATAATGTTTGAGATTGTGCATCGTTTAATAGCTTGTGTGGTCTATGAATTAGAAAAGAAGTCTATTTTCTAATGTACTCTATTTTTTTTATGAATCAACAGAACAAAAAAGAAAGCAAATGAATACAACAACCGAAATCGCAGAGTTTTATATAATTAATATTTAGGGAAATATTACCACTGTAATTTCTGTAAATATCCACATGACAGATAATCATTTAAATACAATAGTTCCATAATAGCATAGCACCAGATAATACTGTAAAATGCAATTTTTAAATGAATGTAAAGGCATAAATTGTATGTTATTTGCTTTCTATATAGTGAATTTAATTCAACTACATTATAAAGGGCAAAAATACAAAAATAATATTTTAAAATTTTCTTATTATTGTTATACTTGTGTAATAAATGCTCCACTCTAATGCCTCGTACACACGGTCGGACTTTGTTCGGACATTCCGACAACAAAACCCATGGATTTTTTCCTATGGATGTTGGCTCAAACTTGTCTTGCATACACATGGTCACACAAAGTTGTCGGAAAATCCGATCGTTCTAAACGCGGTGATGTAAAACACGTATGTCGGGACTATAAACGGGGCAGTGGCCAATAGCTTTCATCTCTTTATTTATTCTGAGCATGCGTGGCACTTTGTGCATCGGATTTGTGTACACACGATCGGAATTTCCGACAACGGATTTTGTTGTCGGAAAATTTTATATCCTGCTCTCAAACTTTGTGTGTCGGAAAATCTGATGGAAAATGTGTGATGGAGCCTACACATGGTCGGAATTTCCGACAACAAGGTCCTATCACACATTTTCCGTCGGAAAACCCGACCGTGTGTACGGGGCATAACGCTAACTTATGATTGTTTGACCATAAACTGTTTCAGATCCCCTGAATAGTATTAGTAAAGACACAGCCACTGTAGTTTTTATGTATCTGATATTGGTAGATACACTGGCCACTGTTAGTTGCAGATTTCATTACTTCTATATGTAGTAATAGGCAGGGAATATATTACACCGATCTCCTAAAAAAAAAACAAAGGCCTTATGGTAAACCACAATCTTCTATGATGAATATATTTTTTCTAACACAGATAATTAGAACTTTTCAAGTGTTTGAATGTGCACAAGGGGGTTAACCTCCAGATACCCCAGAACTTATCACAAAAAAGAGCTTGGCTAAAAACATCTATAAACCCCCAAGAATGATAAGTTGGCAGTACCTACTGGTGTCTGTATATAAGATGGTCATTTTATCTGCCGAAAACTGTACAAATCAGGTGATGTAAACTTTACTGACTGAATTTTATTTGCTGAATTTTAGGAACCCAACACAATAACACAAGAAAAATGTGTAACCTTAAAGTGTTACTAAACCCAGGACCCTGCATTCACTATACATGGTCTCCCACGGTACACAGAACATGGAAATGCAAATATTTTAGTAAATATAAACTGCTAAATACCTTTTCTCATCAGCAGTATATAGCAGTCTTGTGACTTCTATCAGTGCCTGGTTAAGGTTTCTAGGAGGAGTTTTCATTCTCCTCTGACTGTCCTATGAGGTTGAAGGACCCCTGACTCTCTGTCTGGATAGTGCTAATTGGCCCTCTGATGATTACATGCACTCTCCCAAGAAAGAGAAAACTCTCTAGCAACACACACCAAACTGAGCATGTGCAGCTTGCCCCCCAAGGCTCTGTTCTATCAGGAGATGGTTTGGGACTGTGGAAGAAGGGAAGGATCAGAGAAGACAGGATCAAACAGCCTTTTTACACAATGCGGAGGATTAACCCCTTAGGTTCCACAGCGAGTATAACAAGCATGCTTTACTGCATATACAGACTGATTTTACTGTTGTGGGTTTAGTAGCACTTAAACCCAATCACACAGCCTGACTGGCCAGGAGGTGGGTGGGAGAGAGTGATGAGCATGGGCCCCCCTGAACTATACCAGATACCATGTCCCCCTGCTGTGTTAGGTTGAGTTTTTGGGAGGGGAGATTTATGAGAATCTGGAAGTCCTCTTAAACAGTTAGGTGACCCCCAGATACTGCTCCCCTTTGTGAATGAATAAGGGGTACATATTTGGTCAATGACCAATCCTCCCTTTTTCTACAATTCACTGCCAAGTGGGACTCTCCGGCTGACAGCAGAATTGGCTGGGCGGGGATGACTCATTGTAGTTAGGAGACCAACAGCTGGTAGCTTCCTAAAACAACAGCTTGAGTTAATACCGGTAATACTGGTCCTAAATGTTTCATCTCCCACTGCCGCAGGAAGTTTGAATCTGAATACCAATTTAGTTTGGCCTCTTTCATTGCAAGATGTTAGCATTAGTTACATAGACTTTAGCAGAATGTAGAGCCTTAGAATGATTTTTAATACTACCCACAATGTTTTCAGCTAAAATGGCAACCCTAACCCATTTATAATAGTTTTAGGTGTAGTTATTACTGACTTCGGGGGAATGCATATTGGGATTAGAGTGTTCAGAAAAAAAAAAGAAAAATTATTGATTGAAATATGTAGCTCAGTTTACTTTGCTTAAATTGTGAATTCACACAGAAAGTTATTGGTACTGAGGGGGCACTGGTGCTCAGTGGGGGAAATGGGGGAGCACTGATGCTCAGTGCGGGGACAAGGGGGGAACTGGTGCTCAGTGGGGAGACAAAGAAAATACTGGTGCTCATTGGGGAGACAAAGAAAATACTGGTGCTCAGTGAGGGGGACAAAGAGTACACTGATGCACAGTGGAGGGACAAGGGGGCATTGGTGCACAGTGGGGGGACATAAAGAGCATTGATACACAGTGGGGGGGGCAAAGAGAGCATTGATGCACAGTGGGGGGACAAGAAGTACAATGGTGCTCATTGGAGGGCAAGGGGGAACTGGTGCTCAGCCCAGGGAGAGGGTGGCACTGTACTCAGTGTAGGGATAAAGAGAGCACTGGTAGTCAGTGAGGAAACAAGGGGTCACTGGTGCTTAATGGGGAAACCAGGGGGCACTGGTTCTCCAGAGGTGGGAGCTTGAGGGTACTGGTGCTCAGTTGGGGGGGCAAGGGGGCACTGGTGCTCAGTCAGGGGAGATGGGGTCCTGGTGCTTAGTAGGGGAGACACAGGGAGCACTGGTGCTTAGTTGGAAAACTAGGGGGCACTGGTGCTCAGTGGGGGGTAGAGGGGAGACTTGTGTTCAATGGGGGACAAGGGGGTGCTGGTGCTCAGTCTGGGGAGATGGGGTCCTGGTGCTTAGTGGGGGCAGATTGGGGGTGCTGCCAGTAAGCGGGGGCACTAGTGCTCAGTGGCGGGGAGATGGGTGACTGTTGCTCAATACCTGGCTGCTTGATCCATTTGGATCTAATCCTGAAGAAAAATCATCCTCTATCTCACAGTTCTTATCTGCTGATCTTTCTCCAGACAAATGCAGTGACAGGCCCTGGCTCATCTGGAGATATGTTGGGGATGCAAGTGCAGCAACAACTCAGACAATCTGCCACTTGTCAACAAAGAGCCAAAAGAAGACTAAGAAGACTTCCTCTGCTCATTTATTTGCTGGGCTTCAACTGAAGACATCATCTAATGCAGAGCCCAGCAGAGGAAGCCAGTGGTGGAAGTCTTTCTTTGTTGCTGCTCTTTGTTTACTTGGTTGAGCTGTCACTGCACTGACATCCCCAGCATCCCTCCAGACGTACTGACCGCAGAAGTTCTAATATCGCTGTCACTACTCCTGTCAGTGGTGGCGCCCCCCTCAATGAAGCGCCGGGGGCAGATTCTCCCCCTGCCCCCCTTCCAGTTTCAGCCCTGTAACAATCAGTAAGACAGTTTCTGCATGCTATACTTTCCCCATCAGTGAGATCTGCAGTTTTAAAGCCCAAATCCAGAATTAAATAAAATTTAAATAATGCATTGTGCATTAATGAAGCAGATTGAGAAACTGGAGCAACTGTGCTTGCAAAGTGCATAGTCTATTTGTCTTTAGTAAATCCACCTGCTTAATCCAGAGTTAACCTTTAAGAATGTAAGCATAGCACCATGTGTATACAGAACTGCATGACATTGTTTTGATGTGGGTCTGCACTCCATTAGAGCTCCCACTTAGATCTGCAGCACCATTAAATGAGCAACCATAAAACTGTTTCAACTGCTCTTTCAGAAAATTGTTTTTCTCCAGTTTGCAGCTAAAATTAATTAAAGAGTTAAGCCTCTCCGGTATTGTTCTCCTTTTGGCAAATTGAAGAATTATGCTGCATTGTTTTTCACTGCAACATCCTGTGTACTGTCGATTTTCACAGTGAATTTAACCCCTTAATGCCTAAAGGTAAAACAAATCTTAACGCCTAAACCCAGTTTTGCAACTTTTTACATGTGTCAGTAAAACCGTACAAATCATCACAACTACTTAGTGTATCCAGGTGAATTAACCCTTCTTTTTTTCCAGACAAATTGGGCCTTATGTGATGATAATAGATATCTCCTGATTTCTTTATTATTAAAGGGAAATTGGCCCAAAATTAAAAAAATATATATATTTTTGAAATGCTACTGTGCATTGTATGTCATTACCATGACCCAGTAGCAAATAAAAAAAGCCCTGAAATAAATTTTTGTGCTTCTGATGTTCACGGTGAGACATACCTGCATGTATATACTATTTGTTGTTTTTACCTATAGTAAGACCACAATGCACAAACGCTGAATGCCTATCTGCGACACCTCAGAAGAAGGCCCGCTTCCTGTGTGTCACATAAATGTGTGAGCTCTGTATAAGTGGGTTCACAGCCTCTTTAGTATACTGGCTTATTTGTTGATTCACCATCTTGCCCATGATGGAAAACATGTAATTTACGGAAGTTTTGCATAAAAATGTTATAAGATCACCTCTTCCTATACTATTGGGTGATGCACCTTTCTTTTTCTACAATTAAGGCCCATGCATCTTCTATATGTGTGTGGAGATTGATATCATACAAGAAGCTCAAGAAAATTACCATGATTTAGATCAGGGTTAAATAAAGTATGAGCAGCTTCATCCTTTCCTCTATACGCAGGTATAGTTTGGCAATGCACAGAATGAAATCAATTTGTCTAATAACAATCTCACAGCTGTAAAGTACCTTCTTTTGTTTATTTTACAGGTTAGCATTAATTAGAGTTTCAGTATCTATGCTGTTTTCTGCAGACTGATATGCATTTGCCATTGCCTGATGCTGTATGCATTGCTCATGTTTCTGACACGTGCATTGATATGTTCTTTTTCAACTTTCTTTCAGTAATGAATGGACTTTGTCCATTCATTAAGAAGGTTTGTTACATTCACATGTCAGCCTGTGTTGCCACCTATAGTTTCCTCTAAACATGCCCATTCAGTCAGCTGCTCACTGGCCGACAAACGTGACACTGTGCAGAGTTAGAAATAGTCCAATGTTTTTGCATAATTTTTGCTAAAAACGGATCCTTCTTCAATCAGTTCTTTTCCAGTGGCCTCTAATCTAGGAGACACGTGAGAGTGATCTATAGATAACATACTATTTACTGAAATGCCTATACAAAATTTAGCATCCAAGTGTAGTAGCAAACTTTTGGAAATGTTGGTATTTACCTCAGGCTAGACCTCAACACTGTTAAAAGGCAAAGGACTTTTTTGTGCTATGTTCTGCTTGCCACCTATTGACCTGATAATGGCATTTGGAGACCAGGAGATCAGTATTTTAGAGAAAAAAAAAATTACTATGCTATAAGGCAGGGATACATTTTGGGTGCATTTTAGGAAATCTAGTAAGGCTGCCTCAAACAAAGACTCCACATTGTCAAACTCTGGGGAATGGCTCTCTGTTATATTATGCTTGGCAACTATGAGCATTGGAATTGTATCATTAATGGGGCATTGCCTCTGAAGGAAAGCACTGTGTTACATAATGCTCAGTGTATGTTAACTTGGGAATGGCATCAGGAATGGAGCAATGCTGCTGGGGGACATCACCAGTGGTGGCTGGTGCTCCATTTTTTGGGGGGGGCGGCAAACAAACCCCTTACCCCTCCCGCCAGTGCAGCTTGCCAGCCCTGCTCACCCGCTCGGCAGCCCCGCTTGCCTGCCAGCCCCGCACTTACCCCTTCTAGGTGCCAGGCGGCTTCGGCGGCTTTCCCAGCTTCTCCCCCTAGTCAATCCAGTGTAACAAAGTTGCATTATTTTAGCGTACATTATGTTTATCTTTGATCTCACTACAACATTTAAAAAAATATTTTTAGTCATGTGAACATGCAAAAGTGCAAATAGTAATTTAATTCCTTTTGCAACTAGCAGGGGAAGCTTGATGCTCCTTTTCACTTGCTGTACAGGCTTCCCTTTGCGCCTATGATTGTAAACAATATATTCAGCCGGCAGGTGGAGTTCACAGCTCATTTAGCTCATGTGGCTGAAAAAAGGTCTTTTTAGAAAACTTTATATAGTGCAAGTGATTGACCCAAAATAATATCCCAGACAGTCCAAAAATATAGTTAATTCCATACATGGATTGAAATTCGGCTGGTTTAGCAGGGACCATCTGAATTTCAATTCATGTATGTGCTGGCTGATTGTACCCAAGTTGACTCATTGATCGACTTGGGTACAACTAGCCTGTTGGATTTGTCTACATGCAATTACTCCCAGCAGCTATAGCTGCTAACAGTAATCATTGTATTCTGTTGACTGGGAAGGCACCCACCTGGCACCCCCCACTGCTGACCCCCCCGCCGCAATACAATAGCTCTGAGGGAGGCATTCCCTCATCAATACTGCGTTGATGGGGTAATTGAGTGGTTTTCAAGGAAATCGATTAATCTATGGCTTGCCTTTGTTATTAAATTTTTAGAGAAGCTGGTCACTGACAGTGCAATGTTGGATGCCTCAATCCCCCTGTTCCCTTTTCCCAGCAGTGAGTTACCCCTAAATAAATTTTACAATTTTTTACGCAATAAAGTTTGTTCATTTTTAGTGAGATTATTTTAGTTCTTTTGTTCACCAAATCCCATAAATCTCAGCATTGCCAGTCAAGAAGTAAGTCACTGACCCCCAAATTATAACATTTTTACTATGCCTCCGGATATAGTTCATTAATTTTAGGTCAGTCAGTTATTGAGATTATTTTAAGCTTTTCCGATTCACCTAATAAAAACGATGGCCACCCAAATTCCACAAATTCCAGCATTACAATCCAGAAGAGGATGACTGACTCCCAAATAAATGATACAATCCTCCCGCAGTTCCCAGTATACAGTTGTTGACTTTTGCTAAGTCAGTTTTTGAGATTACTTTTTTTGTTTCTCTTGTTAGAGAATAGCCGCGTGATACCATGCCACATATCCATTCCTTCCATTCTTCCTGGATGCCCAGCCCACTTAGCCATCCGGTTTAGTAAAACAGTCTCCAGCAGCTCCAGCAGCTGGTTTTATGTGGTTGGTGGAGAGAGTACTAATGGAAGCAGTTCAGTTGGTCCTGTTCCTTACATAGCTACATCACTGATTAGCAATGCAGGACATAACTCCAGTGGAAGAGGGAAGGTCAACAAGTAATTTGTGCACCTATTGAACATTGAAAAACATTATTTAAACGGTATATTTAGCAGAACAAAAGAGTGAAATTCATTGTTAGGGTTTACATATCTCTTCATCTATCATCTTACTTCATAACCCAGGACAACTGGCTAATTTACCCTATTTGTGTGCCTTTGTGAATCAGTTGCTTCTTTATCAACCAATTGATTTAGTTTACAGTAAGCTTGGGAACACATAATGACATGTAACCCATTTTACCATGATGTGCTTTTCTTGCTGCTACACTGTTCAACTAATGCTCTAAAGCATCAGTTTCTTGCAGTAAATCAGTTACATATTTTGAAAGGAAAATCATTATATACTGAGCATAACTTAAATAAAAGATCACTTCTGAAATCTTTAAAACACAGGTGCACTCGGTGTACTACTGACTAGAGACATCTCCTCTGATCAGTTACTTCATGAAAGTGACATGCTTGGTTAACCCTGTGTCAGCAAACTCCACAAGATCAAATCTGCAGAGTGTAATGACTCTGAGTGAATTTCTATTACACTAACAGCAAACATCCCACATCTGGGTTCCGGCTTCTGATTTCAATGGATAATAAAAGAATATATTGCTAAAACCCTCCTGGCTGCTACAATGTTCTAGTCTTTCTTTATAGCTCAGACAGTGGCCATCTCTATTAAAAAAATGAGCATTTAAATAATTTATACTAGTTTTTATACCTTCATTTAATGCATTTAAGTTAAATCTAATTTTTTTTAAAGCATGACTCTACCGGTTTAACTTAATATTATAAAGCAAGAAAGTGAAATAATGAATTTTGTTAAAAGCTTGCATTAAATGTGTTTTTTGTTAAGGTTTTTACAGAGAATTAAAGTACACATCAAGCCCTAACTCAGGGGAGAAATTGCCCCGTTGCCTTCTGGATCCGCCCCTGCTGCTAACATGGAAACTTTTTCTCATACACATGTTACCTCTAGTCACCAAAATGTGTAACTGATAACGCCTGTGTTGGCCATGCACACATCTGATCAGATTTCAATGAACGCAATAGCATTTCTTGCGCCAATGCATTTTGCTTGTGCTGGAAGGGTAATACTATGCAAGACAATGCATTTGATGTAAACAGGCAATATTAGAGCTGAGATGGCGTTCTACATTTGCAGCACTGTAGATGAACGTTTGAAAATATGTGTTTTGTTTTTTTTACAGGCCATTTAGTAATTTGTTAAGAGAATCCTCCTGACATACGCCTCTTTGTTTAGCAACTGGAACACAGAGTGTGCAAAGAGAGTTACTGAGTTTATAAAATTAGAGAACAAGGTCTAAATCTCACAGACACAATAAGGTTGGAGAGGATGGAATGAAAAGTATTAAACCCTTAAGCTAAACAAAGACTAAAGTGATTAAAAAGAAACATAGCAAAGAGACAGTGTCTCTTAAGGTAGGCTACAGTCTTTCTGAAGTTTATTTCAAATATATTTACAAACATGGCCTGCTTAAAGTGACACTTTACTTTTGTTAAAAAAACACAAAATTCTATTCACGTATATATTCTTAACACAGAACAGTACATTCTATTGCTCTCAGCATCCTCCAAATCTCCAAATTCCCTTTTCTTTGCTGGTGTGACCTGACTTGTTGTTATATTGTTTAAAGTGGACCTTACAGTGAAGTTCAATGTCAATCTGTAATATATAATACTATACTTTAGTATACATTTTTCTCAGTAAAAGCTAGTTGGTCTTCTCAGATTGTCTAAAAGCCACACACAGTCTAGGTGGGTTGTCCTGTAATTGTTATTGTACTAGTTCTTGATGTTGGGTGTTAATTAGGCATGATTGAATAAAGTGCAATGGATTCAGCACATTTGCATGTAGCTCTTGATATGTGCATGAGACAATTTAGAAATCAAGGCAATAATGATTAATGAAATGTATAATTCTCTGCAGATTGGATAGCTCCACGTGCTTATATTAGGAAAAATCTAAAAAAAAAATCTGATTTGTTAATCTACTTGGTTTTCAAAGTGATTTGCTCTTTACTAATCCTGGCTGAACAGCATAATATCCAAATAGCTATATGAAATACAATTATACAATTAAAATTTAGGGCAATAATTGTAAGATACAAACTCAAATCTTACTTCCAGGCAATAGCATTCCAGGCAATAGCACTAACAACTCAAATTAATCATTATAGAAAACATAGTGAAGTACAAATTTACTTTGCAATAAAAAACCTTTAAGAGTTCCCCACACCTGCCCCCTATCTAGTATGCCCCCACAATGATCTCAGATATAGAATCAACTTCCTTCCACTTGCCTGGTTCTGTGCCATGCCAAGCAGTATTTATATCCATTAGATGTCTATGCAGCAGTGTGTAAGTGCATTTATAGGTGCTATAGAGATGAATAAAAAGCCATCTCTTTACAAATTCAAACCTGCTCCAAAAAATATAGGAAAAAAACGAAATAGACTAGGTTTCAGCGAGATTTGTTAGAAAGCCTGTCCTATTGGCTGCAGTTCTCAACCTTCAATATATATATATATATATATATATATATATATATATATATATACACACACATATATTGTAGGTTGGGAACTGCAGCCAATAGGACAGGCTTTCTAACAAATCTCGCTGAACCTAGTCTATTTCGTTTTTTTCCTATATATATATTAATGAAACAAAAATAGTAAGCACTTAGAGGATAGAGCTGCTAGCACTAAAAGGTGACCAACACAATAATCAATATACTGTAAATAAAACAATATGCAGTGCATAAAATAAATGAACAAATAATGTAGAAATTCATAAATCAGTTAGCATATTATGATAATTATGAAACATGCATAAATTGCATAAATTAAAAAAAAATAGCATTCATAGGTTTATATGACAAGAAAAATGACAATTGGCAGATTTTTAAGTGGGCATTTTATTTTATATGTTCAACTACATGGAGACTTTGTGATCATTTGTAAGGTGTTTGTTATAATTATAATTCTTATTGTCATATAAATTTATGCATGCGTTTTTTTATTTTATTTTTTATTCATACATGTTTCATAATTATCAGAATATGCTAACTTATTTATAGATTTCTAAATTATTTGTTAATTTATGTTATGCACTGCATGATTTTTTTGATTAATAGATCACTGTATATATACAGTATATACTGTATATACATATATTTTGTTTTGCCTACTCCCACTTTGTGTTTTTGTCTACTCCCATTTCTCTGTAATAAGTTGACACATGCACTCAACTGGGTTGATCGTTTAGGACTTTGACTGTGCTGGCTGCCCCTGCTAGAGCTGTTGGAGGCATGGTGGATTTGGATGTGACTGCCCTCTTATGTCTATGGATACCTTGATATTACCCAATTTAAAGTGTCATCATTTTTGAAAGCTAAATCTAAGAATGGAGACTGTTAGATAATGAGTCCAGTTGTGGCCATTGAGCTTAGATTCTAAGCCATTTTACTCTACCTAGACAGCAGCAAATACTCTCCTTTGTCTTTTCCTCAGCGTTCATATTTTAACAAAATTATTAGTAGGTCAGAATATGACATCCCTATGGTCTTAGTAACTAAAGTAATTTGACCTAATTTATATTAGTCCTGTGTTTTATTAGGGTGTGTGTAAATATAGAGTGGTAAGTGTCCCTAGAAAACCTTTTTGTATGACAGAGATTTATTTTGAAAGAAAAGCAGAGGAGTTTTTTTTACTGGGCAATCTTTTTCTTTAGAACCAATTAGGTATAAGGAAAAATATGTGGTTCATGTCCAGGATGTCAAAATGTTAGGAAAGCAGCAGGGAACTTGATTCATTTTCTTACTACTTTTCTTTAGGGAAAGATGTTATAGCTTGACTAGACCCAAGAAGAAAAATATAATTTCTTTGTAGCTAAATGAGGGACACAGGAACTCATTCAGTAACCATGTGTTATATAGGGCCACCCCCAAGTGAACTGGATACTTGGCAAAAAAATTGTAAGCTAGCCCACATAAGGTATATAACCCCTTCCATTTCCCAGCATGCTTCAGTTTTAGCATCATGTCCTTAGAAGACTGGACACCTGTCTCCAGCTCTGCTGTTCAAAACTTTGTGAAGTTTTCTGTAGTCAATGGCTGCTGGTAGATTTTTGCTGGACCTGCAAACATTGAAGCTAAAACCAGCAATATGAAACATGTTATAGGGATTTGTTGAGGGGGATACATTTGCTACTAAAAGCTGAGGCTACATTTGTTACTTAAAGGCCGATCTTTAAAAATAATGAAAAGGAAATAGCACTTTTGCTATTTTGTAAGAGCACACAGCAGCATATATAGACCGCTTGTTCCCATCTTTGATGTGGCTGGTCGTTGTTGGGGAACCTCAGTGTGGGTCATTTGGGGCCCCACTCCGGGAGGCTCTTGGATCATCTCCATCTTCTGGCAAAAGTGAATCCTGCTTTTACACTATAAACGACTGTATCAAATTTCACTCATAGTGAATGAAACATTTTGTCATCTCTCTATAATACCCCCGATGAAAGGATTTAACTCTTCCTAAAACAAGTTGGGATAAAGAGGCTATATTGTCAATTTTTGTATACATTTGTCCATTTTTCATGACAATTTGAATGCTTGCACTGCTGCTATAGATTTTAAATAGATGCAATAAAATTCATAGTACTAGTTGGTTTTAAAGTTGCCTTTAAACGCTAGCCGACCGGCTCATGCCGATATATGTCGGCAGAAGGGCACGTACAGGCAGATTAACGTACCTGTACGTTGCCGTTTAAGAAGCATTATAAGGGAGCGCGCGAGCGCCCGCTGCGATCTTCGTGAGTGTGATCGCGGGTCCCGCGGACCCGATGATACCCGCAATCGTCTCATGGGGGGGAAGAACGGGGAAATGCTAATGTAAACAAGCATTTCCTCATTCTGCCTAGTGACAGGACACTGATCACCGCTGCCTGTAATCGGGAGCGGTGATCAGTGTCGTGTCACACATAGCCACGCCCCCCACAGTTAGAATCACTCCCTAGGACATGCTTAACTCCTTCACTGCCCCCTAGTGGTTAACCCCTTCACTGCCAGTCACATTTACACAGTAATCAATGCATTTTTAATTGCACTGAGCGCTGTATAAATGTGACTGGTCCCAAAATCATGCCAAAAGTGTCCGATCTGAACTCCATAATGTCGCAGCCACGCTAAAAATCACTGATCGCCGCCATTACCAGTAAAAAAAAATTATTAATAAAAATGCCATAAAACTATCCCCTATTTTGTAGACGCTATAACTTTTGCGCAAACCAATCAATAAATGCTTATTGCATTTTTTTTTAACCAAAAATATGTAGAAGAACTTGTATCGGCCTAAACTGAGGAAAAAAAATGTTTTTTTTATATATTTTTTGGGGATATATATTATAGCAAAAAGTAAAAAATAATGCGTTTTTTTTCAACATTTACACTATTTGTTTGTTTATAGCGCAAAAAAAAATGCAGAGGTGATAAAATACCACCAAAAGAAAGCTCTATTTGTGGGGAAAAAAGGACGTCAATTTTGTTTGGAAGCCACGTCGCATGACCGCGCAATTGTCAGTTGAAGCGACACAGTGCTGAATCGCAATAAGTGCTCTGTTCTTTGGGCAGCCAAATGGTCCAGGGCTTAAGTGGTTAAAGTCCTATTCCATGCTTGGGGGTTACTATTTCCTTAACATATAAAATGGGGATGTTGACAAAAACCTTATGGCCTTCTCTGGTGGCTCTCTCTTTAAAAATACTGATTTCATTTAGATTTCTTCCTAAGTCCAAGTATTTTTTTTAGTTATTTTTTTTAAATTCTCCTGAACCCAAAGGTTTAAATGAACATAAGCTATTGTGAAAATTAGTAAAACAGTTAAAGTTGTCTGTTCATGGTTGTTTTCCTGTGTTTTGCGTTATCAAGGGCATATTCAAATAATAGCTTTGTTTCATGGTTCATTTGTACACCGTTAGATTTTTCTATGCAACAGTAGAATTCATTTTTTGTCAAATGGTTTTACAGTAATACAACCAACGTGGAAATAGTGAAAATAGACATGGAGGCTTTAATACATTGTTACATCTGTTATATCTATTTTATCTACATTAAATAGCCTGCTGCCAACTGCTGCCAAATGTTTACTAAGATGTAATATGATATATGCATACTCCCCCACTTAGAGCCCTATTAAAAACACACTTACACGTTCCATGACAATCCCATTATATTCATTTTCTAAACTGTACTATAACAATAATGCAGTGCAACTATTTTTAATATTCTCTAATCCTTGAACTGGACTGTGTTAAGCATCTTGTAGCACAAGTTGTCTTCCCTTCCAAAGGACCCCCTCCAGCACATATCCTTTTACCCCCCTTCCCCAAATCTAAGAGATGCCGCCCGTCACTAAGGGGGCGATTGGTGGCGTCTGGCACCCATAAAGCATTCAGGGCAAGTGCCCCAGGTGCCCACTCTGGCGAACCCCTGTCAGGAAAATTACTGGAACCAACCTGGATCCATGGGACAGCAAGATTTTGTTCAAATCTCAGAAAGGTCCCTCCAAAACTGGTACAGTTGGGAGATATGGATTTATACTAGAAGGGGGGGAGGATTTGTGTGTCTAACCTTTTCCCCACCCCACCTTCTATCAGAAGTCCGACCCCCTCCCAAAGCACCCCACAGCACATACCCCCCTCCAAATAAAAGAGGTGTAGCCTACCACAGAGGGGGCATTTGCAGCATCTGGAACCTCAGGTACCCTGCAAGAGATGCAGGGCAATTGCCCTGGGTACCCACACTAGTGCACCTATGCCAGGCAAGTTAGTGGAGCCAAGTGTCTGTACTTGTTCTGGCACTGACCTCTAGAACTCAGCCTGGATTCACAGGACTGCAGGATAATGTTCAAATCTTGAGGAGGTTCCTCCTAAACTGGTACAGTTAGGAGATATAGATTTGTACTAGAAGGGAGGAGAGAATTTGTGTTTGGGGAGAAGAGTTTGTACTGAGAGAGAGTTTTGGGTGGGAGGATTTGTGATAGAACTATGTAGAGGATTTATGCTAGTGGGGGATGTTTGGGAAAGGGGGATTTGCACTGGAGGGAATTGGGGAGAAGGTTTCCTTTTGGGAATGGCACAGGGCTCAAAGGGAAGGGGCCCAGGACCAGAGGAAAAAGCCCCAGGACCAATAAAAAGGGCCCCGGCGGTCAGGGGGCCTTTCATAATTTCTTACACTGGGGCCCTGAAGGTTCTATTTATGCATCTGGGCTGTGTTGCTGTTGCTGACTTATAAAGATGATCTTGTGGACTATACATATTTCTTGCTTTTTCTAAAAAAGCTCCTGAAGTTTCCCAAAATCTCTCTTGGAAAGAGATACCCATACACATACCCATTTTATAAAGTGAAAAAAATGGTGTTTATGTCTTCCTGCCCAGTAGACCAGTAAACTGAAGCACATAAATGTAATAAAACATACTGTACAAAAAAGAAAAATTGTATACTGTACACTTTCTATTCAGTATAAACCTATAAGCATATTTCGTAAAATAACAACAGTCATGGACCTAAATTAAAGTAATATTATTCTTAGCTTTTTTAAGCACTTTCAGCAGCTGATTTAATTACTTTTTGAGTATGAAACTTCTTTATCTTTTAATCTATGCCTATGTTCCAGATTAAGCTTTTACCATGCCTGCTGTCCCAGGTTTCCTGTTTCAGGGTGGCTCATTTCTCTTGCAGCATCCTATCAAGCCACTCTTGTATGCAGGGACTAGATTTGTGTCTCTATACACCATGTGCATCAATAGAAATACACAGCTAGACATGGGCCGAACACCACCTCACAGCTGAACTCCCGAACAGGAGAAATGTTCTAACCCCAACAGTGAACCCTATTGTGCCCATTTTGAAGACTTATATGCAAGTAATTGGCAATACAAGGGGTATGGGGGTCTGGGCACTGCTCTAGTAGACATGTATCAATGGAAAAAATTTTTAAAACAATCGTTTTTTTCCGGAGCAGTGATTTTAACCACTTCCAGCTCAAGCCAATTCTGGCACTCCTCTCCTACATGTAAAAATCATATTTTTTTTTGCTGGAAAATTACTCAGAACCCCCAAACATTATATATGTTTTTTTAGCAGAGACCCTAGGGAATAAAGTTGCGGTCATTGCAACTTTTTATGTCACACCGTATTTGCACAGCAATTTTTCAAACACGTTTTTTTTTTTTTTAACTGTTTCTTGAATGAAAAAAAAAATCACTAAAGTTAGTCCAATTTCTTTGTATAATGTGAAAGATGGTGTTACGCTGTGTTAATAGTTATATAACATTTCACACTTTAAAATTACATGCACTCGTGGAACGACACCAAACTCTGCTACTTAAAAATCTCTATAGGCGACGCTTTATACTTTTTTACAGGTTAACTGTTTATAATTACAGAGGAGGTTTTAGGCTAGAATTATTGCTCTTGCTGTAACGTTCGTGGCAATACCGTACATGTGTGGTTTGAATGCCATTTACATATGTGGGCGTGACGTATGTATACATTCACTTCTGTGTATGAGCATGCAGGGCCAGGGGGGCTTTCATTATTTTTTTTTATTGTTTATTTTATTTTTTATTTTTTTTTATCACTTTTATTCCTATTACAAGGAATGTAAACATCTATAGGAATAGGGCATGACAGGTCCTCTTTACAGAGAGATCTGTGGTTGTCATAAAATCACTCCCAGCCTCTGAAGGTTATAAGCTCTGTGGTAAATAGCTGCCGCTGGTCAATTCATTCTCCGGCTCACTGATCGCCTGGGCGAGCCAGTAGAAGTACTGGAGGGTGGTGGGAGGGGGGAGGTCTTACAGCTGAACAGCTGCTATAATTGTTTTTACTTTGCGGGGAATCCCTGGCAAAAAAAAAAGATATTTGAATGATGCCTGCATCTGCAGGCATCATTCAAATATCTCCACTCAAAGTCCAGGACGTCATATTATGGCCTTGGGAGGAAAGTGGTTAATTATGTTTAAAGTGCAAAAATAAAAATGAAAAATTCCTTTAACTATAGTGCCTGGGTGGCCCCCTTTGTCTGCCTGTAAAGTGGCACATCTGTAGCATATATTGTATATAACATGCTGCAGCAAAAATTACATTTCCAAAGAAAGAAAAAAATTAGTCAAATCTCATTTAAAATGACTCCTGGTTACAATTACCGGCACCCAGCAATTGAAAAAAAAAAAAAAAACCTACGTCAAAATAAAAAAAAAAAAAAAAAACCAGTGTGCCCCCCCCAAAAATTCTTACCAGACCCTTATCCGAGCATGCAGCCTTGCAGGTCAGAAAAGGGGGAGTGAGAGAGCGCCCCCCTCTGAACCATACCAGGCCACATGCCCTCAACATGGGGGGGTGGGTACTTTAAAGCAGGGAGGGGCTCTGCCCTCCCTGCCCCAAAGAACCTTGTCCCCATGTTGATGGGGACAAGGGCCACATCCCCACAACCAGCATGCATCGGTCAGTGACGTTACAAGGGGGCAAGGCCAGCAGGTAACATTGCCAGGTGGCCCCGCTCTTACCTATATAAGAATTGTTTGGTGTTATTAGTCGGCGGGTGGCATGACTGACAATGGATTTACATTGAGGGACACTTTTATTTTATTTTTTAATAAAAGAATTGTCAAAATCTTGTATCCCTTTTTTGGTGAATGGGTAGGGGTACTATGCACCCGATACTCATTCACATAAGGGTGAATGAGTATGATGTGTCCCCTTGTGCTGATGCCTCTTCTTTTAGGTAAAATACTCCTCTGTCCTTTTCTATTTTGCATGCACTTAGACTTTAATTTGTTTAATATTTGCCTGCAGTCCAAATTTAAAACATGGCCACGTACTTTTTTCAATTATTTTCAATAGGTTTTGTGTGGAGCATTCTTTGCCATTCTGTGACTCTGGCTGGGACTGAGCCTACATGCCTCAATCATAAAATTAATTTCTGAGCATCCATGACATCAGGTATTAGATATTCAGCTGCATACAATCAGGTCATAAGCATCCTTAATATTGTTCGGTATTGGTTAACAAGGGATGCTGCCGCCTTTTCCTGGGTGGGTAAGCTTCTTGACATCAAAAGTCTTTGCGCCAGTCCATCTTAAACTATTCTGATTTCTCCTATGTGCTGTATTATGCTCAGTAACTAGTTGTAGGTTTATTTTCTGTGACTGCATATTATCCTTCACTACACTTTATCTCTTTTCATTTTTAAGACAAATGGACTTTTTCAGAGCAGTTAAGATTTACTGTTTAGCTTCAAGCAAAAAACTATGAAGAATATAACTGCCAGAGACTGTTATCAACATGCTTGTATGAGTCTAATTTCCTAATCAGATATTTCAGCAGCTGCTTTCGTAGTAAATACATTTGACACTTTATTACTTAAAAATAAATACAAATAAAGAAAGAAAAAATAGTACAACCGGTCAGGTTGAAGTTTTTCTGCATATGAATATTAAATGGAATGAATATAATTATATTTTGGTAAATTAGTGTTTATACCCTCTTAAAGCCGAGAAGCATTTGCACGTTGCCTGATCAGCTTTACAATCCTATTATTTCACTGTCATCTGTGATGCAAAAAAACGCATTCTTATATACAGTATATACCCTATGTACTATATACAGTACAATTTGTCAACAGTGGATCATTCGTCATCTTCCTGGATCATTTATGAAATAGCTGGTGGACATGGAACCAACTCTGGCATTTCCTAACTGATCCCATACACAAAACATATTTAAGGGCACATTTATAAAGAAGTGGATGTGACATTCACCAAATATTCCCTGCAGGTGAATTTTCTTTGAGCATCTGTTTTAAAATACAGGCAATAAATAAACTGTGAATATCTGAGGAATGTTACATTGGTGTCTTCATAAATACGGCTCAAGTGGTGTTTTACTTGCTATATTGAAATGCTATTTACTCTGATTCTGCAAAGAATTAATTTATATTAATTTCCTAAATCAGAAAAATTTGTATAACTCACATACATTTGAATTTGTTATTGTTTTAAATTCTCTCTTCAGAGCTTCATAGAAACATGAAAACTTAGAAGAGTGAAAACAGAAAATAGACCAAGTGGTCCATCAAGTCTGCCTCTTTTTTTAATTTATACATTTTTTGGGTTATTTTTTTTTTTTAACTTTATTTTTCTGACTAAAGATCCATGTGTGTCCCAACAGCTTCCTTTTTCGATTGGCCCCATGGCCAATACTGCTATATTTCCACCCTTTCTATGCCCCCAGTATTGCTGGGACTTATGGGATCCTGTGTGAGTCCCTGCACTGTGCATGCTCCCACTCCACTAAAACTCTACATGCAGTTGTTAAGGGTGCCACGCACACAGCCAATGGGAGAGGAACACAGAGCCACTGGTCAATCACCACTGTGGAGGGAAAGGAGAGATGTGGAGTTTGCTTTGTGCCCCTCTTGCGCTGGTTGTGTGTGCAGAGCTCTAAATGTCTGCATGAAGATTTGTAGTATACAGTGGGCACACAGAAAAGGGGAATATAGTGAGGACAATAAAAAAAAGAAGCTTCAAAGAGGCAATTAAAAAAAATGCAATGTAGTGATGCAATGTAAGTCATGTTATTTTTATCTGATTTTGAAAATAAAAATAATAAATAAAAAATCTTCCATGCTGCAGCTGCCCCCCCAGAGCCCCACCCCCTTTTTCCTTACCTGAACCTGATCGTTCCAGCAACAAGAACGAGCGCAGCAGCTCCAGCCACTGTCTTGGGTCCTCATAAGATAGATTGATAGCAGCAGAAGCCATTGGCTCACGCTGCTGTCAATCAAATCCAGTGGCACGGGAGCTGGGGGGCAGGGCCGAGTCCTGCTATCTGTGTCAATGGATGCAGCAACAGGACTCGGGTGTGCCCCCACACACGTCCCCCCTTTGGAAAATGGGTCTCCGTGGGGGCACTCGATGAAGGGCACCCCATGAAATGAAGCTCGAGGGCCGCTTTGTGCAAAACCCTTGCATAGAGGAGGTAAGTATGACATGTTTGTTATTTAAAAAAAAAAAGAACCTTTACAATGATTTTAAGACTTAGTTAAAGTACTGGAGTTGAATTATTTTCTTGTACTCCACATGTCTGCTACAAAGATTCAGTCTTGTATAGGGAGTTTCCACTGCACATTATCTTATGTTTGAAGTGAATACACGTTTACTGAGATAAAAGAAAATAGTCCTGTTTGGTTAGCTACCCAGTCATTCTGTATGGAAAGATGAGATAATAAATCAAAACCATTATCTTTTCCGTACTTTAAATTAAGCCAACGCCTGAACAGACACAGACAATTAAGTCCACAAAACGAGAATTTATTTAGTCAATAGTTTGAAAATAAATACATTTTGAAGACCTCAAAGATGGCTAGCAATATAGCAAAGGTGCCCCACTTCTATAGTACATGTTGCTGAGAATTGTGTATAGTACCACAGTTATAACGTTTTATATGTCAGTGCTCCCTACCACAAAAAACTAAAAGCAGACAAATAAGATTTGAGCAGCCAGAATCTGGAGCAATCATGCATAGCAACTAATATGCTTTTAGCTTTCCTTTTAAAGCCTAACTAAACAAACTGAAGCTAGAAGCTGATTCCAGGGAGAAGTACTCAGTAGGGAATGGGTAACATCACATTTTTTGTCATCTGTGTCCAGTTGAATGAATGAATGAATGATTTGTATAGAGCTGCAAATGCGAACTGAATCACCTCAAGGCGCTAGATCTGTCCTGTGTTGTCCAGCTTCTTAGAAGAGGTAGGTCTTGAGTTTTTTTCTGAAGGCCTGATGGTTTTCTTCTATGCGAATGTGAGTAGGTAGAGCGTTCCATAGCCGTGGTCCTTGGACTGCGAATCTTCGTTCTCCCTTTGTTTTGTAGCGGGGTTTTGGAATAAGGAGGAGGTTTTGGTTAGAAGATCAAAGACTGCGATTGGGTGTGTAGCGTTTTATTTTCTTGCATAGGTATTGAGGGGTGTTTCCTTGTATACATTTGTGGGTGAGACACAGGGTCTTGAAAGTGATTCGATTCTTTACGGTTAGCCAATGTAGGCTCCTCAGGGAAGGGGAGATGGATTCCCAGGGTTTTTTTCTTGTTAACAGTCTTGCCGCCATGTTTTGGATGAGTTGTAAGCGTGCAAGCTGATATTGGGGTAGTCCTATGTAGAGGGAGTTTGTGTAGCCAAGTCTGGAATTGATGATTGTTCCAACTACTGCTGCTTTGTCCTCTTCTGGGACGAAGGGGATGAGTCTACATAGCAGTCGGAGGAGATGGTGCGATCCGCTGACTCCTGATCCTATTTGTGCATCCATTGACATTTCTGAGTCAAAAATTACTCTAAGACTCTTGGCTTTGGTGCTTGGAGAGATGGTCTGTCCAAAGATGGTGGGATGTGTCCATGGGGTTTTAGTTTTGAAATTTTGGTTTGCGTGTAGGAGAAGAAGCTCTGTTTTTGATCCGTTGAGTTTGAGAGAGCTAGTGGTCATCCAGTCATCTATCAAAGTGAGGCATTTTTCTAGTCGTTGATGATGGTCTTTTTCTCCGGTGGTGCTGAAGTAGAATTGAGTATCATCAGCGTATGAGTGGAAGCAGAGGTCCGATTTTCTAATGATTTTGAGTGGGCGGATGTAGGTGTTGAAGAGCACTGGTGACAAGGGTGAACCTTGAGGGACTCCACAAGAGATTGCGCGGGTTTCAGAGGTGAATGCTCCTAGTTTCACTGTTTGAGAACGATTTCCTAAGAAGAATACAAACCATTGTAGATCTGAATCTGCGATTCCTGCTACTTCTGTGAGGCGGATGAGTAGAGTATTGTGGTCCACTGTATCGAACGCTGCACTCAGGTCCAACAGTACCAGGAGACATGATTCTCCATCATCAGCTGCTTTGAGGGTGTCGTCCCATATTTTGAGAAATAACGTTTCTGTGCCATGGCCTGGGCGGAAGCCTGATTGCAGAGGGTCCAAGAGTTTGTGTGTGTCCAGGTGGTGTTGTAGCTGTTGTACTACTGCTTTCTCCATAATCTTGGAGATGATGTTAAAGCTTGTTATCGGTCTGCGATAGTTAGGGTCCTTAGGGTTGAGGTTGGGTTTCTCTAGCAGGGGTTTTACGATGCCATGCTTGAGGGCGATCGGAACAGTCCTTTCTTTGAATGACTGGTTTATGAGGTGTGTTATAGTAGGAGCCAAGATGTCGGAACATTCTTTCAGGAGTTTTGTGGGAATTATGTCGTTTGGTGATGTGCTGTCTCTGAGGCTTCTGATGATGTTTTTGGTGGTGTCAGTGGTGATTGGAATCAGCGAAAAATTCGGTGATTGTGTGATGATCGTATCGATTTTTTCTTTTTGCTTTAGTTGAATGAGGTTTTTTTTTTTTTCTGTTGAATTGTTTTCCGGATGTTGTCGATTTTGTCGATAAAAAAATCTGATAACTCATTGCAGAATTCTTGGGTTTCGTTTCCTGGGGGCTCTAGGCAGGTAGGGTTCATAGTCTTGGCGACTATTTTAAAGAGTTCCCGAGGACAGTTTAAGGCTATTGAGATGGTGTTTGAGAAATGTTCCTTTTTTGCTTTGAAGATTGCTTTGTGATATTTCTCCAAGAGTGCTTTGTAGTCTGTGTGGTTTTCCTTTGTGGAGTTTCTTCTCCAGGCTCTTTCAGCTCTTCTGCGTTCCTGCTTTAGTAAAGTAAGTGTGCCATTAAACCATCCAGAGTTTATTTTGCGGATGTGTGTTCTACGTTATGGAGCTACTGAGTCCGCTGTTTGTAGTAATGCCTTGTTTAAGGAGTTGAGTGTTTGTTCCGTTGAGTGGTTTAAGTTTACCATTGCTATTTTGTTTGATAATGTGGTTTTGAAGAGTTTGGAATGTAGTTTCTTCTGAGATTTTGTCCAGCGTGTTGTTATTGCGTGTTTCCGTTTTTGGAGGGTGGTGTTGGTAGCGATTTTAAATTTGATAGCGTGGTGATCCGTCCATGGTAGCGGTAGGTTGCCGAATATGTTGACGTCCATATTTTGTTTGAAGATGAGGTCCAGAATGTGCCCTGAACCATGCGTAGGAGCATCTATCAGTTGCTGAAGACCTAATTCTTTCAGTTGGTTAATGCAGGCGGTGGCGATAGGATCTTGGGTGGAGTTTGCCCAGAGGTTGAAATCTCCAAGTGCCAAAAAGTTTTTGGTTTTCAGGGTGTGAGTTGAGATGAATTCTGAGAAGGGTGTAAGGAGATTGGTCTTCGGTCCTGGTGGTCTGTAACATAGAAGTATGTGGATAGTTTCTTGGGGTGTTGTTTGAAGATGTAGGGTGAGTGTCTCCATGAAAGGCACTGAGTTCTGTACAGTTGGTTTGAAGAGCGCGGGGTGAGATTTGAAGATCACTGCTAGGCCTCCTCCTTTTTTTCCTGTTCTGTGCTCCGTTAGGATCCTGTAGTTTTCAGGCACTAATTCAGTTAGGATGGCGTTGCAGTTGGAGTGTTAGACAGCTTTCCGTAATGAAGAGGCAATCTATGTTGTTTTGGGTGATGAAGTCGTGTACTTACAGTCTGGGCTTGACTGCAGATCTGGTGTTGATCAGAGCACATGCTAATTGTTGTGGTTGAATTGTTGTCTTCCTATATTTGATGGTTGATTGTAGGTTGGTCCGTAGTAATTGTTCTTTCTGTAGTATTTTATGAATGGATGTTGTTAATGTTGAGGTGGTATTTCTTAGCCTGTGGAGAGCATCCGCTGAGTATTTGAAGTTGCACATGGCAAAAAAATTGCTGAAGGTAGGATGATGCGGTGATGATACTGATGTAGCGATGGTGAGGTTGCTGAGGAAATGGTGGTCCTGAAGGGTGCCACTGCTTCTGTTGCTGAGAAGATGATGGTCTGAAGAATGCCGCTGCTTCAGGGGTGGCGTTGATGATGGTGCGAATGGAACTGTTGGTGGTGGTGGAGGGGGTGCCACACAGGCCCAACCGCCCTCCCGTTGATCCAGATTGCTGCCAATTGCTGCAGCGGAGGAAAAAATTCCTTCCTGACCCCCGGAGGCGATCGGACCGAGGTCCCTGTATCAACTGCTAGTAGGTGGCACCGCGTACTTACCTGACCCGGGTTGGTCGGTGATGAGTAGAGAAAGGAGAGGGGTGGAGGGGGGGATGTCAGACCGAAGGAGAGGGCACTAGGGTTGACCTAGGCTACTACTTACTGGTACTGAGCCGCGTCTGGAAGGATCAAGATGAACACCGGTGCAAGGCCTGAGCCAAGGATTGTCCTGCTCTCAGTATCCCGTGCCCTTGCAGTGAGGTCTGGTACGATTGAGGTGGTATTCAGGGGTGGGAAGGGCACACTGTCCGCTAGAGACAGAGAGGGGTGAGCTGAGGAGGTGGGCCAGAGCTGGCCGCAGCCGCGGTCTGTCCCCCGAGTCTAGCAGCTAGGGACGAGGTGACCAGACGGCGGCTGTGGAAGGTGCACTGGTGAGCAGGGGCTAGTGGATCCCTGTGGAGTACTGCTGTGGAGTCCAGGGGGCTCCAGGCGGCTGGTAGGGAGCTACAGCTGTGTCTGGGAATACCAAGATGGCCGCCAAGCTAGGCCCGAGCCTGATCAGATGCTGGGAAGTGCACTGGAGGGCAGGGGTCTGGGCGGGGGTGGGGGACCGGGTCCCCCTAGGTCCTGCTGTGGAGTCCGAGGATGCGCTCCGGGTGGCCAGGGAGTGCTGCAGCCGCGTCTGGGTGTCCCAAGATGGCCGCCAGACTAGGCCCGAGACGCGGTCTGTCCAGATGGAAAGGATCCCTGGTGCGACAACGATCACATCAGCAGCTGGTGGGTAGAGTGCGGGAGGATGGGGGTGCGGGGTCTGCCGATCGGGGTGGGGAGGCTGGGGGAGGAAGGCAACAGGACGGGCTAGGGCAGAGTGCTAGGCCGGAGTCGGTGATCAGAAGATTTCTGCTATATTTTTGTTCCGATATTAACTCAAAATTTTTTGTGACTTATTGTTCTGGTGACAGTGGTCAGCAGGACAAATAGAGGTAGTCTCTCATGGTGAGGGTAACAGTAAAAACATGACAAAAGTCTTAATGTTTTAAGTGGACCTTCACCCTAGAGTAAAGTGACCACATTTTTTAAATGAAATTCAGGGTCATATTTTTTTTTAATAGTAATGGTGGCAATCAGCAACTTATAGTGGGACTGCGCTATTGCGGCGGACAAATCGGACACTAAGTGACACTTTTGACACCAGTGATCAGTGCTACAATTATGCACTCTTACTGTATCAATGACACTGGCAACTGGCACTGGTATCAATGACAACATCTAAGACAATCAAAGGGTTAAATATGTGCCTAACAAGTGTTTTCTCACTGTGGGGGGGGGGGGGTGCTTTTACTAGGGGAAGGGATAGATCCCTCTCCCTGCTTTGCAGGAACACAGGATCAATGTCTTCCATACTGACAGAATGGCGATCTGCCTTGTTTACATAGGCAGACCGCTGTTCTGCCTGTGTACAGAATGATCGGTGGGCACCGGTGGACATCGAGTCCGCCGGACCCCCTGATCGGTTCCGATACCCAGAAATGCAAGATCACTTATATATATATAATTCTGCGCAGTGCAACTACCCTGTAGCAGTAAATTTGCTATGGGGCAGTCGAAAACTGGCAAAGATCATCAGCATTATGATAACACACAGGCAGCAGGCACTCTATCATGGCTCTGGCTGGCTCTGTCTCAGTGTGTCACATAACATGGCTGCTGGGTGCTGATAATTATGACCAATAAGTTAACAATATCAGCACCCAGTAGCCATGTTATGTGACACACTGTGACAGCACACTGCCAGCCAGAGCCATGCTAGAGTGCCTGCTGTCTGTGAGTTATGATACAACCATTATGCCAGAGAGACAGACCCAGTGCAATGTAGTCTTTTCACAGACACCCCCAAAGCACACCTGTGTTGAAGCCTTGAAGGCACTTGCAGCCCTACAATTGGATCCACTTCCTCTCTGTTTCTGTTGCTAGACACTGTCAGCTGAGTTCAGCAGCCTCTCTCTGCCTGATGCCGCTGCCCGCCTGCCTCACAACCTGAAAAGTCTCACTCTCTGGGCCTCGGCTACTACTGGGCGGGGAGTGGAACTGAGTGGAGGAAGATCACTCCACCGGGGAAGGCAAGAAGATAGGCAGGCAGGCAGCTGGCCGGGACATGAGCCAAGGCAGAAGAACATGCGAGCGGGAGTGGAATGGGCATGCGCCTGAAACTGAAAAAATTGTTCCTCCAACCAGCACATGATCATCAGAAAGGGGCACAGATAATGGAAAAAATACACCCCCTAGGCTAGCAGGAGTGGCGGAGCGGGGGTTTGTAATTCAGAATTTTTTTTTTAATTCTGAACTGAATATGTATCTGAAAAAATCTGAAACTGAATCTTTGAAATTGCCTGGCCCCTGTTCAAATTCAATCCGGGGACAGAACCGGGGACAGACTTGGTCTGGGGACAGTGTCCACAGTTTGGGGACAGTCCCTGAAAACTGGGGAAGTCTGGTCACCTTATGCTAGAGTGTCATAATGTCCTGCCTCCTCTCTTTCTCACAATTGGATATGGAACTTACTGTTTTTTATTAAAGAGTTGTTTTTATTCTGCTGCAAAGCAGCACTTCCACTTTCTTTCTTTCTTTCTTTCTTTCTTTCTTTCTTTCTTTCTTTCTTTCTTTCTTTCTTTCTTTCTTTCTTTCTTTCTTTCTTTCTTTCTTTCTTTCTTTCTAACCTTTTCTAACCTAGTTGAGAATGAAGTTTGTGTCACCTGCTCCCTCTCGGATTCTGCATGTGCACAGATGTTCCTCTGGGCTTTGGGCCTTTAGTGAGCCATGTGGCACATTTGCACATGTGTGAGTTTCCTCATGCATGTGCACAGACTATTATGAAAGTCCCAAATATTTGCAGTCTTTGAGCCTTCTTGGGTAAGCTCCTGCACATGCTTAGATGTGCCAAAGGACCCACATGCCAGGAAGAGCCCTTCAGCACATCTGTGCACATGCCATAATGGTGGTGCTGGAGGGGTACTGGAGCCACTAAAGGTGGGACCAAAGTTCCTCTTTAAGATATACTTTTAGGCTGCCCATATACTTTAGAAATAACATTGCATTCTGATGTTTCTCCAAAATCTAACTATATTAAAGGCATAAACCTGAAGTTTGCTTCACAGAGTGTAAAGATCTGAGTGGTTAACTCTGCAACAAGTTTGGTAACTTAATTTTAATAAAGACCAGAGCAAGGGGCTGGAGAGTAGACAATCTTAGTGCATCATAGCACAGTACATTGATATCCAGAGTTTTTTAAGACAGAAATGAATCTGGCTGTAGGTGCCTGCTTTCAGATGGAAGTGGTGTTAGGTAACTTCTCAATCCTGATCTACTAGTTTCAAATTTCAACCCAACTCTGAGTATGCCTTTTTCTTAATTTCCCAACTCCAATCCAACTCCATTTTTTTCCTGCTATCTTTTGTTACTCATCTGGTTAAGTGACCTAGGCTCTTTCTGCCCTGCAAGTTTTTGTCTCCACTTTCAGCACTTTTGACTAGGTATGAATATACAGTGCTGAGTCCTGGGTACAATTGAGTACATCCATAAGAGGCTTGTTACCCATATGCCACACCTTGTTTCAGACCCTAGCAGAGCCTGCTCCAGACATTCACCTTTATTTTGTTGCAAATATAGCTAACACTGTATTTAAAGCTCAACTCAAGAAAACATAAAATATATGCCTTGCAGTGGGGCTGCATTTGCACTGAGAGGGTTAATTGCTCATTTAGATCTAGGGGCATAAAAGAGAAGATCTACTTACCTGATCCTCTGTGCTGCTAGACCAGTCCCTGCAAGGTATTCTCGTTCATGCTCCAGTGGTCTAAGGTACTAACATCATTGAAACCAATGTAGAGTTCGGAGAATTGTTCATCTTCAAAGCATGAGGAGCACCATCTGCTGAAGGAGAAGAGGATCTGGTAAGTTAAAGGGGTTGAATTACTAAAACTGGAGAGTGCAAATGTGCATGGTAGATAGTCAGCTTTTAACTTCAGTTTGTTCATATAAGCTTTGTCAAAAAAATCTGGAAGCTGATTGGTTTCAATGCAGAGCTGCACCAGATTTTGCACTCTCCAGTTCTAGTAAATCAATTCCAAATTGTTGTTACTCTCTTCTTGACTAAATGAGAAGCAGTTAACCCTGCAAGGAAGGATTTTCAAATTTGGACTTCCAACATATAGATGTCACATGTAAAGATGGACTGCTGATAAATGTATGTTTTGTACTGCTCAATAGAATCAACACTTTACAGTATATATGTAATTTCCAATCTCGTTTATGCATTAGGAACAAACTTTAAAACAAGAAATGCAATAACCTTGCCCTGAGCCTAATACCTTTGTATAGTATTTTCAGTGATTTTGAATATAAATATATTATTGAACCATTTTCATCTGCAATCATCTTGCTGGCTAAAAAGGCATCCAATCCAGTTTTTATGAAAAGCCAAGCATTTTCCTGTCTTGTAAAAAGCACAGATGCAGCAGCTCAAGTATATTTTAACACTAGAGCAAAAATATTTGACACTTCAGTTTGAGCTGCTTTTCGCCGTTCCAGATGATAAAATATAATGTTTATCTGATGCATAATTTGCAGAAAATAAGTGGCCCATGCTGACAAATCATTATTCTCACATATGTAAATTCTGTTTACAATCCTGCCGATAGCAGAGAGGAAATCGAGAAGATAGCCAGGGGATAATATAGTTCTATTCTGAGCCTTTATTAAAAAATAAAACAACAACAAACTTTTATGTGTAATTGTATTCCCAGCAAACAGTTTTATGAAAGGGTGATGTTAGATATTGCTTGATTGTAACAAGTTTGCCCTGATTAGGAATTCACTGCAGGTTCAGTGCAATCAATGAGAAAATTGGCAGAATATTAAAGTATACATGAAAAAAGAGATCTCTGTACACCTACACAAGTCTGTCAATTCCCACTGCATGATTGGCTATACCCAACAGAGTTATTTAACAAACTGTGTCATTGCTTAGAAATGATTGTATAAGATATTAAAGTCATTAAAGGAAAATGACTAATTGTACTTCTGTTCAAGCTTTGCAATGATTTAAACTGTGTTGTAAAAAAGAGACTGAAAGTGTGTAAAAAGATTTATGTATTTCATTTCTTTATGAGACCACACTCTGCCTTAACACAATCTCTATGGGAAATGTGATGTTAAACAAACATTGTAGCTGAAGATCATAATAATATTGTTTTTTGTAAGTTTTCCATGTGTAATCAGGAAGCATGCAATACACTGTATGGGGTTGGGAGTACAAGAGGCACAGTCAACATGACATTAGCAGCTAAAACGTTAATATCACTGAAAAAAGAAACCCTATTGTAAGTCATTACCAATATTTGTGCCAAAGGCAGTAAAACTGTTTTGTGGGTAGGTGTTTGTTCTCAATACTATAGTCAGCTAGCTTGCATCAAATTTCTAAAATAGAAATGTTCTGGGAAAAGCGGGCTACCGTGATAAGATTTTGTATTATTCTATCAAATGTATTTTGTGCATTATTGTGCTATGCTTTTTTATTACCGATTTGCCCTAATATTTTACAGCATTGGATGATGGGGGGGGGGGTTACTATTGTATAGGATCAGGTATCCTGATCACACTGGCTAGAGGCAAGGAATTAATTCACAGTGATATAAATGACTTAAAACAGTATTAAACTTAAAACCAAAAGTCTAATATGTTGCAGCGTACCGTGAACCTATGGTGTGTATGTGAGCTGCTCAGTCTGCAAGGAAGTGTAATTCTGTGTCTGCTGCTGTGAGTGATGGCCGGGAAGGAGCCCGCCCACACTCCAGACAATAGTGGATACATGCTGAAGGTCCTGGGAGCCACACATCAGAGTAAGACCCACTGTGTGTGAACAAGTGGCAGTCTCAGCCTGGACCACCACCAGGCCACGCCCTCAAGGTTGCAGCTTACCATTAATTAGATGTGGTGGCTGCATTCCTTTTCTTTTTTAGTTTTTTCCCCTCTGTTTTCACCTGGTGATCTGACCAGTAACACTCCTACTATATTAGAGTGCTCCCGCTTTGGATGAAGGAACACAGGGGCACCTTTGGACAGCAGCATTGTCAGTTTAGGTGTGTGTGTACATGTGGTGGTGGTGGGGGGTGTTAGATGCACTAGCAGATTTAGATACACTAACAAATTGAAGCTGAACTCAATTTTAAGTGCAGACACACTGGAGGTTGATTTACTAAAACTAGAGAGTGCAAAATCTGGTGTAGCTCTCCACAGAAGCCAATCAGCTTACAGGTTCTTTTTTGTCAAAACTTAATTGAACAAGCTGAAGTTAGAAGCTGATTGGTTACCATGAACAGCTGCACCAGATTTTGCACTCTGCAGTTTACATTTTCTGTATGTTAGAAAATAGACCAGATATGCTGTGTGACATCATTAATTAAATCTGGTCATCGTCACCCAGGATCTCCAGCCAGTTTGTTTTCATCTTTAAGCCTGGGTTCACACCTATGCGAATTAGATGTGCGTTTCCGCACATCTAATTCGCCTAGCAGGAGAATGTGACTGGCTCCCTATGGAGCCGTTTCACATATCTCCGGGGCGGCTGCGGTGCGCACTGCACAAAAACTGTGCGTCTTTGGCTGCGTTTCAGGGCCGAATTCAGGCATAGAATCGGCCCTGATTCATCCCTGAAACGGTGAAAAGGGACTCACAGAGCTCCTGTGCGGTCCGCAGCAAATTATGGTGTGAACCCGGGCTTATATGTTAGAAAATAGACCAGACATGCTGTGTGACATCATCAATTAAATCTGGTCATTGTCACCCAGGATCTCCAGCCAGTTTGTTTTCATCTTCTACATGTTAGAAAATAGACCAGATATGCTGTGTGACATCATTAATTAAATCTGGTCATCGTCACCCAGGATCTCCAGCCAGTTTATTTTCATCTTCTATATGTTAGAAAATAGACCAGATATGCTGTGTGACATCATCAATTAAATCTGGTCATTGTCACCCAGGATCTCCGGCCAGTTTGTTTACATCAGGGGTCTTAAAACTATGGCCCTCCAGTTGTTCAGGAACTACAATTTTCATTATGCACTCTAGTCATATCTGTGAATGTCAGAGTTTTACAATGCCTCATGGGACGTGTAGTTCCACAACAGCTGGAGGGCCGTAGTTTGAAGATCCCTGGTTTACATCTTCTGTATGTTAGAAAATAAACCAGACATGCTGTGTGACATCATCAATGAAATCAGGTCATCGTCACCCAGGATCCCCAGACAGTTTGTTTTCAAACAGAAGCTGGCTGGGGATTTGTCATTTTGTGGCGATAGTGCTACCACCACTAAATTACAGATTCCCACTGTTTGTAAACAAATAATGTTACTTTTAATAGAGTACACTGCACTGCTACACAACTTCACGTGCAGGTTATATACATACACAATGTATATATTTATAGTGTATGTAAAAAATTTTATACTTCCTCACACTACCCCACAGCATTGATTTTACTAGAACTTAACAGCAAACCAGCATTGCTGGCATGGGATAACACAACACCCTTCTTTACACCTAGTCTCCTGAGTTGTCGCTCACTAGACCTGAGCACACTAATGTTCCTCAGCTTTATCCGGGTGCCCGCATGGGACAGGGCAAAGGGCTGTTCCCCTATTCTGTTCTCTCCCTTCTCTCGGCAGATACAATTGATGGAATCTCCTGTCGCAACAAGCTGCCATTGGAGGGATTTGGCGGGCTGTTCTTTATGCCCTCTGCTTGCCTATAAAAAGCCGGATTTTGTCACAGCTGCCAGGCACTTGAAGAGGACCGGTCTGCTCTCTTACCTCCCCTCCCCTTTTATCTATTGATGTTAAATGTCACGGTGCTATTTAGTGGGAGTTTGTTTTCCAGTATAAGTCTGGAGGGACATAGTGATTAAGATCTGGTATTGGATCATTATGTTAAGTTTAAAATGTAATGCTATGCTGAAAGTTGGTTTTGGTTAATTTCAACGTGTTAAATTTGGGTTACCCCTTGAATAAACACCATGGCCATTATATGACCAAATAAATATATTTTGGTGTCATTCTCGTTTATTTTAGTATTAGCTTCTTTGTACTGTCCCATGTGGTGACAACAGAGAGCCTGCATAGCCCTTATCAAATTCTGACTTTGTGACACTTAAAACTTAGACAGAAATTTTCAGGGGCTGCCTAGGTGATATAGGGAGGTGATGAAATGTGAGAAAAGTAAATATAGACTCTTTGCTATCAAATAAACATGTTGTTTAATCCAAGCAACTCACAGGTTTATTTTAAATTAAACCTTGTATATTGTGTTGTTAATAATTAGTATATGTAACAAATGTCATGGTGATAACAGGATTCTTAGCTCCTTAGCCATTTGGTGAAATTAATTGGTTAACTTTATTTTTACAATCTATTCATCTGAGTTTTGATTGGAACAGTGAATAAAATGCATATTAAAAAATCAATCCAAATTAATGACCCATTTTAAGTATGTTCCATTTAATAGCATACGTAAAGGCTTGATTTAAAGAACCTATCAACAACCTGTACTTCTCAACTGCCAGCAATCTTTATTAGACATTGACAGTGGATAAATGACGAATTCCACAGCATAATGATGAGGGGGGGGGGGTGTTATATGAATATTATGGCAAAAATATTACCCCTATTTTCATTACACTCTGTTCTTAAAAATCTATATGTTGCACTTTTGTTTTTATTAGTCCTTCATGCATTTGCAGAGAGAGTATCAGGATTGCATTTCTAACAGATACATTCTTTGTTCTAAATTCTTTGTTCTAGGAGACACTAGGCTTAGTCTCAAACATTTATTCTGAACCCCTGTAAAACATTGCACAATTACGCTAATACATGTTATAAAACCACTATTCAGGCAGAGCCTTGATTGGTCTACTGTACCATAAATATCCATCAAGCCCCTTCAACATGAATCATGTGGCTAGTTGCCATAGGGTGCCAGAATATAATATGTTTATTATAGGTTATTAGATTCTAAGCTCGAAGGCTGCTTTCACACTGGGGCATTGGGGGCATCGGCGGTAAAACGCTTTACCGTCGTTTCAGCTGCGATATTCGGCCGCTAGCGGGGCGCTTTTAACACCCACTAGCGGCCGAAAAAAAAGGTTAAAACCACCCGCAAAGCGCCGCTGCAGCGGCACTTTGCGGGCAATTTGGCAGTGCTGCCCATTGATTTCAATGGGCAGGGGTGCTTTAGGAGCGGTGTATACTCCGCTCCTATAGCGCTTCTAAGATACTACTTGCAGAACTTTTTTTACCGTCCCGCAAGTGCACCACTCCAGTGTGAAGGCACTCGGGCTTTCACACTGGAGTGAGAGGAGAAGCTCTTTACAGGCGCTATGCAGGCGCAATTTTTAGCGCTATAGCACTTGTAAAGCGCCTCAGTGTGAAAGCAGCCTAATACGGAGGACCCTCTGATTCCTCCTTCATTGATTTGTAACTGTACTGTGTGCCCTCATGTTGTAAAACACTGCACAAACTGTTGCCACTATATAACTCCTGTATGATAATAACAATAATAATTATATCCTCGTGTTCCATTTTGTTAGTATAGCAATTTTTTATACAAGCTTAGATTTTGTTTTTGCTCATAAATGTGCTGTGTGATTGGTGAATCATGGTGATGTAGGTCAGTTATATTTTTGGGTGTTCTTCAACTAAAATTAAAACTTTAGGTACTGAATGTTTCGATACCGCTGTCTAACAGACACACAGGGGTTGATTTACTAAAGGCAAAACGACTGTGTACTTTGCAGTTGCTCCAGAGCTTTGTAAATTAGGTAAATCTTCACTTTGCAAAGAATACCCAATCACATGCAAGCAAAATAAATAAAAAAAAAACAGCATTTTCTTGCACATGATTGGATGATAGAAGTCAGCAGAGCTTTTGCACAATTACTAAGTAAAGTGCACAGTCTATTTGCCTTTAGTATATCACCTGAAAGAATGCCCTTTACACAGCTATATGTCTTATGTTGGCTATCTTTCAGAGACCAATTGTACTTTGAAAATCTAAGCAATAGATGATCATATGCAATCTGTCCTGCCAAAAATTCAAAACACATTTAACCCCAAAAAATATATATATATTTTTTTTATATTGTGTTGAAAAAATATTTTAAAGCATAAGATAGTTTGAAGCAATCTTTATATGTTCTGTATATTTGCCTTTTGGAATTTATTTTAGCTACCAATTTAAAGTTCCTTCACGCTCTATAAGGGTTTGTATATTGTGATGTTAAATGAGAACTGTGAGAGTTATCTTATGCATGTGCCACTAGTTGTTATTTATACATAGGCAAAGCAGTTAGGGGCTCTGACAGCACTCTGCATGGTTTCATATCCTGTTTCCTTAATGTCCTCACAAAGCTGTCAAGTAGAATAAGGACTTCTCTATGTAGTTTATTGCAATTTACTACACTGGGTAAAGACTGAATCATACAATGTGAGTGTGAGCCATTCACTATATTCAGAGTTTTAAAAAAATTGCTGAAAAAAAAAAATGTTAGTTATGTTAGAAAATCTCCTGGTGGAAAGAGAAATAGATAGATGGATAGATAGATAGATAGATAGATAGATAGATAGATAGATAGATAGATAGATAGATAGATAGATAGATAGAGTAGATGGATAGAAGGATTTAATTAATGCATGGATTGCAGGAATCGGCAGATACAAGGTGGGGTTTTAATTAATTGGATTGTGGGATTATATTTAACCCTTTCACCTTGTCGCCCCTCCTGTACATCTTATCTCCATCCTGTCTCTGTAGTGACCCATATACTGTACGTTAACCCCCTTTTCTACATTCTCCCACTGTATGTGGCAGGTACATTAACCCCTTCACCTCCTCTTTCCCCTGTGTATAAACTGTATATTTTTGATGCTCTGGATCTAGTGCACAATTACCAAGTACCACATTTAACCACTGAGGCAGATTGCAGGGTGTAGCAAGATGAGCGGCGCCGACGGAGACATGGGCCGTCACTTCCTTAATGATTCTGACGGCCCAGGTCACCGATTCTACCCCTGCCCCAACAATCTTACCTTCCGCTGCAAGGACTCGCTCTCCACTGTGCCAGGACTCACGCTCCGCCCTCTCCACCCACTGACTTCCAGGAGCCTCTTTCATGTAAAGGTATCTGGTGAAGCATTGGAAACATTTGCCTGAGTACAAGTACAAATATATATCTATATAAATATAGATATATATACAGTGCCTAGCACATAAAATCCCAATAAAATACGTTTTTGGTTGTAACATGACAAATATGGAAAAATTTATGGTGTTATAGTACTTTGTACATAGCCACCAATGACCCATATATGTCATTGTAAAATTCTTCAACAAGTACAGTTATTCTGGAGTTCCCAGTAATATGGAAACAAAATCAAGCAAAAAGAAATGCCAGTAAAAATAGAGCAAATTAAACAAACCTCTTCATATAGACTCTTTTCAGCTGTTTCAATTTCTGGAGTAGACACTCTGATACATATTGCCCATTGTCACCATACTAACTAGTGTCTTATATTACAGATCCCAAATCAACTATAGGCTACTAAAAAGTAATTGTTAAGCAAATGAATTGATAGCAAACTGAACACATTGATATAAAATGCTTTATTGGTACACAATCAAGCAATGATTTCTAGTACTATTAAACATTTGAACATTGCTTCTTTGCAAGTACAGCAGCGGTATTTAATTTGTAGACAGGACATCACAGAAGTCTCATCTCCCTATACTCCCTGTAATTGGCTCAATGCTTTCCACAGACATCTGCACAGAGTTGCATATTTTTAAGAATCCTTAAATCTCATCTTCAGGTTTGTAAAAAATAATCTTGGTTATTATAACACTGGCTCCAACCATGTGATTATAGTGGATACAGACCCTTGCAGTGAGTGCTGATTTGGAAAAATATTAGAAAGTTCAATGACATAACCTAATAGGATGAATTAGTAAGTTTAATGACATAACCTAATAGGATGAGACTGATTTACTAATGGAGTTTACATAATAAATTGTGTGAATATTCACTTTAATTATCCAACCATGTGAAAAGCAAATTCCTATTCACTTTGAATATCTAATTATGTGCAGATGAAATAAGTAAACAGGGAATTGCGTTCTTTTTATATGATTGAATAACTGAAGTGAATATTCATATTACATGGCTTACCCTTTGTATGAAAGCAAGTGCCTGTACGAAACATGAAGAAAATTAAAGTCTGCGTAAAATAAATCATCATTGACTTTTAGTGAAATATCACATTAAAATAATATATTTTTCTCTTTATAAGTTCATGGCGTTGGCATTTATAGTATTTAAATGGCATACTTACATGTATGTGGTGATGTTATTACTCATTAATACAGTTAGACTGTTACAGTAGCTGTCTGATGAAAACTCAAAAGAGATCTACATTAACTGCAAAGGCAGTAAAAGACTAAAATGAACACACTTTATTAATAAAATAATACATGCAATTAACACAACAGATATTTTTTGCTTCTTGAATGTGAGAACTGTGGGAATAGTTTTGCACATAGCAGGCTGCTGTGTGTGTTTTAAAACTCTAGAAGAACCATTAGATTGTTATATGAACATATGTCAAAGATTTGGAAAGAATTTTAAGCTATCTATGTCAAAAAACATCCAAATGATAACTGGGTTTGGGGTCTGTAACATTATATTCCGGATACCAGATATCCGATTTTTCCTGCTACTCCTTTTCCAGCACATCAAGAAAACAACTATGCTCACATTCATCAGATAGTATAATCTAATCTAGAGGACCTTAACTCTTAAAGTAGAATTCCAGGCAAAACTTTACTCTTATAACCACTTAAGGACCAAGCCTCTTTCTGAGATTTGGTTTTTACAAGTTAAAAACAGGTATTTTTGCTAGAAAATTACTTAGAACCCCCAAACATTATATATATATTTTTTTCTAACAACCTAGAGAATAAAATGGCAGTCCTTGCAATACTTTCTGTCACACCGTATTTGCGCAGCGGTCTTACACTTTTTTTAATTAAAAAATAAAACAACAGTAAAGTTAGCCCATTTTTTTTTATATTGTGAAAGATAATGTTACGCCGAGTAAATAGATACCCAACATGTCACGCTTCAAAATTGCGCCCGTTCGTTGAATGGTGACAAACTTTTACACTTAAAAATCTCCATAGGTGAAGTTTAAAAAAATTCTACAGGTTGGATGTTTTAAGTTACAGAGGAGGTCGAAGGAGCTAGAATTATTGCTCTCGCTCTAACAACTGCGGCGGTACCTCACATGTGTGGTTTGAACACAATCTTCACATGCAAGCTTGGCGGGACGGGCGCATTTAAAAAAAAAAAATTTTCTTATTTATTTTTCCTTTTATTTTATTTTTTTACACTGTTCTTTAAAAAGAAATGGTGTCACTTTTATTCTTATTACAAGCAATGTAAACATCCCTTGTAATAGAAAAAAGCATGACAGGACCTCTATGAGATCTGGGGTCAAAAAGATACATCCAAATTTCCAAGAAAACGAAAATTTGTCCAAATTTAAATTTGGTACGAAACTAACTGCACATGTCTATTAGGAGAGCAGTTTTATAGGACAGGGGCTCTTCAGGTGTAGAAACGCATGTAAAAATGAGCATTTCACACATTTCTAAAGCACCCTATTGAAGTCTGTAGAACCAAAAATACCTAAATATGCTAAAAAAAAAGCTAATTGAGCATAGGGCATCTGAGTGTACAAGTGTGAATGGGGACAATTAGATAGAATAGGATTGTGTATGTTGAGTCTAGTCAGAAAAAGGGAAACAAGCATAACAATTATCAGGTTTGGCAACAGATTAACAAAAATGTTTTGCTTGAAAAATGTATACAGTGATAAATTATGCCAAATATACTAGAAATAGATTCGGGGTTTACATGCACTTTAAAGGTTGAACGACTTTTCATTGCTCAAAGTGAATATGCCTAATTGCAAAAAATGTATTGAATGGGCAGTCTCAGGCATTATTTATCAGTTCTGGTTGCTCCTTTTTCATATTTTCCTTGTGTCTGTAGTTCTTTATATTTTCTAATGTATCTGAAAGATACATGCTTAACCACTTGCTGACCAGCCGCCGCAGTTTTACTGTGGCAGAATGGCACAGCTGGGCAAAACGACATTATGTAACATCGCTTCACCCTGTGGCCACTAGGGGCATGCGCCCGCTGCTCGCTCTCGGAGCCGATGCAAGTGCGCTTCTGCGAGCGCTCATGACACACCGAGAACCGGGATCTGTGTGTGTAAACACACAGATCCCAGTTCTCTGAGGGGAGAAGAGACTGATCGTCTGTTCATACAGAGTATAAAAAGAGAGGTTCCCCTAAGTGGACTTTAAAGGCACTTAAATGTATTCAAGAGAATATGACAGAGTATGTAATACTATAAAAGTAAACAAATTTGATTTAAAGACAAAGTTTAAAAACAATTGACGAGACATTTACATATCCATACAAGTCATTATTGTTGTCATAGGGTAGAGTGTATATAGGCACTCTATAAGAAGAGTGCCTATATACACTCTACCCTATGATGACAGTAATGTAAATGGGTATGTAAATGTTTCGTCAATTGTTTTTAAACTTTGTCTTTAAATAAAATTTGTTTACTTTTATAATGTTACATACTCTGTCATATTCTCTTGAATACATTTATGTGGCTTTAAAGTCCACTCAGGGGAACCTCTCTTTATATATAATTTGTTCATTGGATGTGGCACTACCAAAATAACCCAAGTTAGCCTCTAACCCCTCCTATATTATACAGAGTATGAACAGCGATCTGTCATCCCTACACAGTCCCATCCCCCCTTCAGTTAGAACACAGAGAGGGAACACAGTTAACCCCTTGATCGCCCCCTAGTGTTAACCCCTTCCCTGCCAGTGACATTTTTACAGTAAACTGTGCATTTTTTAGCACTGTTCGCTGTACAAATGCCAATGGTCCCAAAAATGTGTCAAAAGTGTCCGATGTGTTTACCATAATGTCGCAGTCTCGATAAAAATTGCAGATCACCACCATTACTAGTAAAAAAAAAAATAATAATAAAAATGCTATAAATCTATCCCCTATTTTGTAGACGCTATAACTTTTGCGCAAACCAATCAATATACACTTATGGCAATTTTTATTACCAAAAATATGTAGAAGAATACATATCGACCTAAACTGAGGAAAAATTTGCTTTTTTTTTTTAAAAAAATGGGGATATTTATTATAGCAAATATACTGAGCTTTTTTCAAGATTGTCGCTCTTTTTTTGTTTATAGCGCAAAAAACAAAAACTGCAGAGATGATCAAATACCACCAAAAGAAAGCTCTATTTGTGGGGAAAAAAGGACGTCAATTTTATTTGGGTGCGGCCTCGCACGACCGCGCACTTGTCCGTTAAAACGGTGCCGAATCGCAAAAAATGGCCTGGTCATTTAGCAGCCAAATCTTCCGGGGCTGAAGTGGTTAAATGGTACTTTTTTTCTGACATTGGGTTCTTTTGAAAAAAAATACTTTTCTTTATACATTATTTATATGTCTCTGTAACCTGGCTATGAAACCCACAGCACACATATCAGAAGAGCAACTTGCTATAATCACAGAGGCACGTTCTGTTTACTATTATAAATATACCAAGTGAATTGACCTCTTGTACAGAAAAATAATGTTTTCTAGACTGCAGAGCTGCTGGCGCTGTCTAGTATTGGATACATCTGGTCCTGGCTGTGTGAGCTACAATCATTTATTTTTTTTATTTTTTATTTTTTTTAATTCTAGTACCGGTTTTCTCTCTGCTTGATTTGATAAACAATTCTGGCCCTGTGCATGTACGGTTATTTTTGCACTATTTATGGAGCATTTTCAACCTTCTTGATCAGAAGCAGTCTGTTGCAGAAGGTTACCATAATTTATCTGATATAAATCCATATAGGAGGGGAAAAGGAGAAAGCAGGTCTCTAAAACATACTATTTATTACAAATAGCAATAGAAAAGTATCACTACAGAAAACTGTAGCCAAGAAAAAAATGAGAATGCTATTCTAAATAACACTTTCTTGTATTGTGAGGAATTTAAAATTAAGACAAACCAATGCTCGATAATGAACTTGATAAAATATATATGCATAAATATATATATGTATAAAAAAAACTAAAAGAAGGATGGAAATGTAATATAGTAACCAATAAAGTATGCTTTCATTTTTTGAACTTGATATAAGTAAATAAGTGGTAGAATGTAGTGCGTCACCAAGGGTAACACCTCTGTGAACATATCAATTATTTTTATTGAGTCTGTTTTCCCAGAGATATGTAGTGAAGAAATATTATACACAACCTATATTCTGGAAACAGATTTGTATCTCTTTACTTCTTTGTATTTTGCAATTTCTCACTCACCAACCACCCTACAATGTAATTGTCCAAAATCTGTTACTCTCAATGTGTAAGGAGTTAACCGTAATGTGTGGATGGCTATTAAAGATAACACACAATTGTAACAAGTGGTCTCACAGTAGGAAACCTTGATTGGAAGGTTTAAAAGGGGATTTTGATTTTACAGGGTGAAATGTGCAGGCGTACGCCAATTTTATGTTCCCATCCAGTTGTACAATAGTCATAGCATTAGTATTTACAGAAATTAGATTGTTAAAGTACTTTTTTATTTTATTGGAATGTAACCATTTCTTGTACACAGGAAGGAAATCTAAAAGCAATTGAGAAAAAAAAAATAAATAAAAAATTAACACTGTGTATGGGCCAAACATGTGAAAAGACTGAAAGCATCAGTTATTTTTTTATATATGTGTTTGCTACCTGCTGTTAACATTAATGGCTCAGACACAGAGGTGCTGGATATGGAAGACAAATCAAGTAACCGTGTAAATATTAGCCCAAGCCACAGTCCCAGGTGGGAGGACAGCCCTGAAAATCAAGCGTAGTCCATGCTTATTTTTAAACTTCATGGTGTCTCTCGTGGCAGCTTTTTCTAGACACAGGTCCAGTATTAACTAAAGTACAGGTGTATATATAGGTGGAGCATTTAGTCAAAGCTCTAATGTGCTCCACGACACTACCTGCCAGGAGTTTGCATGTTCTCCCTGTGTCTGCGTGGGTTTCCTCCGGGTACTCTGGTTTCCTCCCACACTCCAAAAACATGCTGGTGGGTTAATTAGCTTCTGTCTAAAAGTGGCTCTAGTATATGAATGTGAGTTGGGGACCTTAGATTGTGGGTTACTTGAGGGTTAGGGACCGATGTGAGTGTGCAATGTATGTGTGGAGCGCCATATAGCACCGTAAATTGACGGCGCTATATGTGTACATTAAATAAAATAATAATATAATACATGAGCATCTTAATGAGACACAATGTACAGGGATAGGGACAGTTGTATACACTCACTCAGGATGGACTGGTGTCTTTATTCAATCTTACTAACCATGTAACTATGTAAGTTGGCAGGCTATTGAGAATGTTAAGTTACCCTAATGCCCTGTACACATGGTCGGATTTTCCGATGGAAAATGTGTGATAGGACCTTGTTGTCAGAAATTCCGACCGTGTGTGGGCTCCATCACACATTTTCCATCGGAATGGTTGAAAAATGTTTGAGAGCTTGCTATAAAATTTTCCGACAACAAAATCTGTTGTCGGAAATTCGGATCGTGTGTACACAAATCCGACGCACAAAGTGCCATGCATGCTCAGAATAAATTAAGAGACGAAAGCTATTGGCTACTGCCCCGTTTATAGTCTCGACGTACGTGTTTTACGTCACCGCGTTTAGAATGATCGAATTTTCCGACAACTTTGTGTGACCGCGTGTATGCAAGACAAGTTTGAGCCAACATCCGTCGGAAAAAATCCATATATTTTGTTGTCGGAATATCCGATCAATGTCCGACCATGTGTACAGGGCATTAGAATGACATTTTGAAGGACAATCCTTTTTCATATAAAGATGCCACTGGAAGTTATGAAAGTGCAGCTTTAACTCTGAATTTTACGATCCTGACATTGCTTGTCTCCCCACATGGGCTTGCCATGGCAATTTCAGAAGTGTCTCGGATGCCCTATTGTCATAGGATCATCAATATCCATTTCTGCCTGTGTTTTCTTGTAATGGCATTCTCTGTTGGCAGAGCCTTATATGCGCAGTTGGATACCAAGGACACTATACTTACTGTAGATGGATCAAATTTAAAAGGCAAATGTAAACTAAATCCTTTAATGTGATATCTTAGCACTGGTTTGGTCTCCCGTGTTTTCTATTTCTTTGATATAATAGCCATCATGCTGACAGGCTATTACAAGACAGAACTCCAGTGGGCATGAAACGTATGCATAGAGCTCTCACCCAGTATTCAGCATGGGGTGTAGTAGTTTTCAGGTCAGAGCTGATGATAGGAAATGGGAGGTGATCAGCAGAAAGCTTGTATCACAGCGGTTTCGCATGTCCAAGGATTATGTGCAGTAGGGTGAAGACATTCACGCATTGCATATATACTTTTGAATTATTTACACCATAGCTTAGTGCTTACAATGGAAATTATTTAAAAGGAACCACACACAAACATGCTGTGTCTGATATTGTTATGCATCTCTCTTTCTAACTACTGTGTCTAGCTGTTTCTAAAGAAAACCTGTACAGAGGGAAATATGTAGAATGCTATTGCCGACATCCTAATGCAAATGGTAGTTGTCAGTTACTTCAGTACTGCCTGAGGCACTTACCCAGAACAAGCATGCAGGAAGGAAAATCAATACTCCTGATCTGCATACTCCTGATCTGCACACATACACAGAAGTTATTAAAGTCCAACTCCAGGAAACATGAAATTTCCCCCACGCACGTTGACTGCGCCTGCACTGCAGGAGCTAACTGCTCTTTTAGGTCTAGGCCATGCAAAAGTAGATTCACTTACTGATCCTGTGCTCCTACATGCTGCTACACCAGTCACCACAGGGTCTTCACCCCCGTACTTCAGCCATCTAAAGCCCCATTCACACTATCAGATTTTCTGCTGATTTTTGTCTTCAGATTTACCAAAACCATGAAGTGCAAAGACACGCCTGGTTGCTTACATACTGAAACTCCTAAGGTTTGACCTCATATTATATGGTTTTGGTAAATCTGAAGGAGAAAATCAGCAGAAAATCTGATAGTGTGTATGGGGCTTAAGGTGATAGCCCTGCATTGAACATGAGCTAGCCAAAGGACAGTTCATCGCCAGAGCATGGGGACCACCATCTGCCAAGGGAGCAGCAGGATTTGGTAAAAAATAATGTTTTTACTCTCCCCCTAAACCTAAATGAGCAGTTAACCCATTCCAGTACAAGCACAGCCCTACTGTAATGGAGAAGTTTTAAATTTCCTGGAGTTGGCTGAGCTTTAAAGTGTTACTAAACCCACAACAGTAATATCAGTCTGTGTATGCAGTAAAGCATGCTTGCTATACTCACTGTGAAACCTAAGGGGTTAATCCTCTGCATTGTGTAAAAAGTCTGTTTGATCCTGTCTTCTCTGATCATCCCCTCCTTCCACTGTCCCCTGATAATTTCCTGATAATACAGAGTCAGGCTGCACATGCTCAGTTTGGCGTGTATTGCTAGAGAGGTTTTTTCTTTTCTTGGGAGGATGTATGTGATCCGCACAGGGCCAATCAGCACTGTCCAGACAGAAGGTCAGGGGTTCTGCAGTCTCACAGCACAGTCAGAAAACTCCTCCTACAAGCTTTAACCAGTGCTTGGTTGGACACTGATAGAAGTCACAGGACTGCTCTAACTGCTGATGAGAAAAGATATTTAGGAGTTCATATTTACTAAAATAATTGCATTTCCATGTTCTGTGTACTGTAGGAGACCAGATATTGCAAACGCAGGTTCCAGGGTTTAGTAACACTTTAAAGCTGAAGTATGGAAAACAAATGCCACTTAGATACAAGAAGCATGTGAATTCTTACTTTCAACATGTTGTTCTTTGTGTATTTCTCCCAGATCAGTGCAATAACCCAGCATGATAACATCTCCTGTACTTTTCCTCTGTATAACGTCTTCCTGTAATAAACTCCACTCACTGCTGTTCTCCTCTTGTGCAAGGTGACCCATCTTGTATCTGCTCCCCCCATAGTTTTCTGCAGGCAGCCTTTATTGAAAGTAATTGCTTAGTCTTAGGCAGCCCATAGACGAGTCAGTTTTTTTTTTCAATTTACCAGCATCACAGGCTATATCCTGCAGCACTGATCGAGTGGGGAAAATCCAACAGGGCACTTGTACAGAAGTTAATCTGTAGACTGACTTCTGTAAAAACACAGTGCCCATACATAGATCAAAATGTTGCTAGTCCCTGCTAAACCCAGGTGAATTCTATACACGTTTGCCTTTATCCACAGCTCTGCTCTCCGCATGGGCAATGTTCAGCACAGTTATGATGCACCTCTACTTTTACAAGATAAAATCCAGATTTGCAAAGGCACTTGGTGCACACAAGGTGGATTTATATCCTTTGCAGTTATGGGGGGAGATTTTTTCAACTACATTTCTGTATCTACAGTTCAGCTTTAATGGTGTTGCATCAGTATGAAAGTCAGGCAGCTTGAATTTTCATAAGGAAAAGCAGCAAATGGCTATAATTCTCTTAGCGCAGGTTTCTGGTAATATACATATACAGGCACTATAAAGTTGGCTATAGATGTGTTAAATGTCTATAATTCAGCCTGCCCAGAATACCTGAACATTGCTTGTATCTTGTTGGATGAAAACACTGTTCAGCTAACAATTTTTTAGACCTGCTCCTTTGTACCAAGCAGTGAGTGAAATGGGGAATTGTGGTGACAGGGTCATGCCAAGCACACTTTTTTATCAGTGCATGGCCAGCTTAACTCTGGCCATAAGATGCCCAGTTCTAGCTAAGAATGTACTTAACATTCTACGAATCACAGGGACAACAGAAAACCAAATCTTTTCAGGCAACAAAGAAAATAATTTGACTTGCAGCTATCCTCCACCATGATAAAAAGAATCACAACCTTTGAAATCATGGACTGCCCATTCTTTAAATGCTAGTTGCCTGGCTATCATTTTACCCTGTTGTTTTGATACTTTAAATGACTGACCTATAAAATGTACAGTATACAGATCCTACTTCACTCTGTGGCTCACTTTCCTCTTTTGCAAAATTGGTCATTGATTTATAATGTATTGAAACAAGTTGATCAGCATAATAGCCAGGGGACAAGCATTTTCAGAGGGAAGTCATTAAATGGCAACCTCTATGATACCCTTGGGAAAGACTTTATTGTTTCTTACAGCAAAATAGTGGATCCTTCTGTGCACATGCAAGAAAGTATCTGAGGTCAATAGAAGACTTTGCAGTAGATTGATACACAGTGCCAGACAGATTGAAGGCTGCTTTCTGCTTTTGAAAATGTTGTTACCCTCTCTGTCAAGGTCCAGTGAAATATTCCCTTCACACACATTTGAGGAAATGGCTAAAGACTGATGGGTACTGTAGCAACTGTTGGCCAGGAATTAATATCAGCAAAAGGTTTAATCATACATTGCCAGCACACTGTGGATGTTCAAAACATCAACCAAAAATTATATCACATGCCTGATGAAGGGATCCAACGTCGTCCTGAAAATTTGCAATTCTTTGTTGTGATGTGATCACTCTAATAAACTTTTGGAAACTATTTTGAAAATCCATTGTGTATTGGCATTATATGCTTAAACTTGTGTGTCAGGAAGACCCTCTGGCTTTAATACTCCCTGAGTCAACATTCATACAGATATGCGACGTTGAAGAAAAGCCAGAACCTCAGTTTGCTTACTTTCAGAGGGTAATCGTGACTAATCATAAAAAGGGGTGCCAGCTGATCCACTCCATGCAGTGAGGAGCATTGATTACAAGCTGTTCCAAGTCCGTTCATTTTAAAGAACAATTCCAGGTATGGATAATCTTACACAGTTACATTGGTCCAGTTTGGATCAATGTATGCATATACCACATATGTGTAATCCCTCTAGAAGCTGGAAATCACTGTATTAGACACCACTACTCCTTTGATCTGCACTTGCTTCTGGGCCGCATAATGAGCAGCTGCCCTGTTGCGTCCTGAACACAAGGAGTTGGCAGAGATGCTATTCAGAGATCACTTTGCATTTTCTCGATGAATGCAAAACATTCTCTGATTGGATATTTGTGGGACTTTGTTTGAGGATAGGGGGCCGTATAAGTCCCATCCTCCATCCCGATTGGTTTAAAAGAGAGGTAAGGGGCGGGACTTTGAGTGAAGCACACGGATGCAATTTGAGGAATTAGTTAGAAATTGTTTTTTTATTTGAGTCAATTCATAGAACAAAGGTTGGGGGTATACAATTCATTACATAATACATATCAGTACTTGAAAATCAATCGCCCCACATAGATACATAATCCAACCAGAATTTAAAACAGTATTTTACAAATACACCGGTTACATAATAACACGATTAATTGCATTGTAGAAAATACTCATAAAAATAGCTGACGCATTAAAGCGTCAATAGAAGTACTAGTTAAGGTAAGATAAGTAGAAAGAGTAATATAAAAAACATACATCTTGACTCTAATAAGGAGTGTAAGGCAGTATTATACATTTGCACAGGTCACGTAAGTACTTGATTAATTGCAGTATAAATAATACTGAAACGGATAGTTGATGCATTAAAACATCATTTGAAGATAAAGGAGAAAATAAACTTGGTAGAGAGGGACGGCCATAGGGAATTCATGAATATGTTGTTATAACGGTAGTTGTTAGCTCTACGCGTTTTGGAACCTTAAAGTCAGTCGTCAGGAGCAAGACCGTGATAATCATCTATGAATAGAGATAATGACATAATGGTAATGTAAGAAATGGTTGGGCAAATGCAGAAAATGTAAAAACCCTCACACATCCATACATTTGACCCACAAACTTACATGAGTGTATCCGCATATGGGGGGGCAGTCACGAGAGTCAGACCGGCCAAAGAAGCCACATCACGGAGCTGAGGTGGCATGTCCGGGCAGCACAAAACCAGCAAAGGCAACACCCCAAATTGGTCAAAAAGTGGAAAGTTAAATTGGTGTGTAGTGAAGGAGTACCCCAGGAGGGGGAACCTGCTGGAGGAAAAAAAAACAGTGAGTGAAGTGGAATGAGGATGTTTGAGGGATAGGATAGAAAGGGAAGTGGTAAAGAGCGAGGAGGAGTGAGAAACAGAGTGAAAGGAAAAGCTAGAATGGTAGAGGGAAACCAAAGTAACGAGGAAAGAGGGGAGAGAAAGGAAATGGGGGGAAGGAAAGATGGTGAGCGTAAAACTAGTGAAAAATCTATACCTGCTGCAATGTAGGTTGGACAAGGGAGCCAAGAGAGAAGTGATGTGGTAAGGGAGATATGCACCAAAGACGGAGGTGCAAGTCTCAATTATGGGGGAAGCCCATGCAAGGAGCGCAGCCCAGGACCAGCCTCCAACGTCATGCAACAGCAGGCTGGGGGACGGGGGACACACCATGGATGTGGCCGCCAGCTCAGCCAAGCGTGACCAGCCAGGGGCATCAACTGTGTCTCCCTATTGCTGGGGTTGGTGAGCCAGCCAGCTGATTTATAGGTGCCACGAGGAAGCCAAACAGCCGACACAGAGGGCATGGTTTCCCTCTACGATTCTAGCTTTTCCTTTCACTCTGTTTCTCACTCCTCCTCACTCTTTACCACTTCCCTTTCTATCCTATCCCTCAAACATCCTCATTCCACTTCACTCTCTGTTTTTTTTTTTTCCTACAGCAGGTTCCCCCTCCTGGGGTACTCCTTCACTACACACCAATTTCACCTTTCCACTTTTTGACCAATTTGGGATGTTGCCTTTGTTGGTTTTGTGCTGCCCGGACATGCCCCCTCAGCTCCGTGATGTGGCTTCTTTGGCTGGTCTGACTCTCGTGACTGCCCCCCCCCCTATGTGCGGATACACTCATGTAAGTTTGTGGGTCAAATGTATGGATGTGTGGGGGTTTTTACATTTTCTGCATTTGCCCAACCATTTCTACAACTACTGTGGCTGCTGGCTTTTAAGAAACAAATATTTTCCGGTCCATTTAGGCCTAGCTTTGTCTTCAATGCACCCCATTCTTCGCAGGGCTTCTGATCTTCTACATCACCATCCTACTTTTGGCATCCTGCTGTTACTTCCTAATCACAACCAATCCCCTACTATGAATGGATAAGATCACGGTCTGCAAGGAAACTGGTCTTGAAGTTTCCTGAGATTTGTGATTTGTATCTCAAGAGACTGTAGGGGGTCTGGAACAAGTTGGGGGTGGCAGATTCTCATCTAGATGTACTTGCTGCCAAAAAAAAAAAAAAAAGAAGAAAAATGTGATTGTTGGGAAAGAAAAAGATGCACACTTGTAAAGGTCCACTTTATGCTTGTTTGAAATTTCAGTTATTTGGTTTACATATGCTTTAACCATTTAAGGTCTGCCCTATAGAAGTTTTACTGCTACAGGGTGGCACCTCTGTGCCAGATCATGTATATATTATTATTATTAGTATTATTATTATACAGGATTTATATAGCGCCAACAGTTTGCGCAACACTTTACAACATGAGGGCAGACAGTACACTTACAATACTTACTCATTAGAGCTTACAATCTAGAAGAGAGGGTCAAGTGGAAACAAAAGGTAATAACTGTGGGGGGTGAGCTGATGGAGAAAATGAAAATACAGTTGTTAGGTATGGGTAGGGTAGGCTTCTCTGAAGTGCATGTTTTAGAGAGTTGGGGAAGATGCCAGAGGAGAGGGAGAGATTGAAGATGTGTTGTTAGAGAGTGTAGCATAGAGCCAGAGGGTGAACGTAGCATTTGTGAGGGAACAGGATCCAGAGGGCAGGTGGTAAGGTGGACATTATCAAGTAGTTTAGCAACCGTGTCTATAGTGGTGGGGTTGAAAGAGTGAAGTAATGATTGTACCTGTGGGCATGAAGTGTAAAGCGTGGAGGGTATTGGAACAGTAGAGGTCTCCTCACGAATTGTATCAATCTTCTGTTTGAAGTGATTGGCGATCTCCTGGACAGTGAGTGAGTTGGCGGGTGGAGGCGGTGGAGGATGAAGTAGAGAGTTGAAGGTAGAGAAGAGTTGAGGGGGACGGGATGATAAGTTGCTAATGAGAGTGATAAAATAGGTCTGCTTGGCAGCAAGGAGGCTGTAATTGTATTTTTGGAGGGCAGATTTATTTTGGTTGAAATCTCTCTGAGACTTATGCCCCGTACACATGGTCGGACATTGATCGGACATTCCGACAACAAAATCCTAGGATTTTTTCCTACGGATGTTGGCCCAAACTTGTCTTGCATACACACGGTCACACAAATTTGTCGGAAAATCCAATCGTTCTAGACGCGGTGACGTAAAACACATACGTTGGGACTATAAACGGGGCAGTGGCCAATAGCTTTCATCTCTTTATTTATTCTGAGCATGCGTGGCACTTTGTCCGTCGGATTTGTGTACACACGATCGGAATTTCCGACAACGGATTTTGTTGTCGGAAAATTTTATATCCTGCTCTCAAACTTTGTGTGTCGGAAAATCCGATGGAAAATGTGTGATGGAGCCTACACATGGTCGGAATTTCCGACAACAAGGTCCTATCACACATTTTCCGTCGGAAAATCCGACCGTGTGTACGGGGCATTAGTCTTATGCCACAGGCGCTCATGAGCATGACAATGTTATTTCAGACTTCCAGTATCATCTTTTTGCCAAGGTTGAAGGGGTCGGGCCTGATTCTGTGTGTAGTGAGGGGGGGCAGTGAGTCCAGTGAGGCTAGAAGTGAAGCATTGTAGAAGTGGCTAGGTTGGTGCAGGATAGGGGTGAGATTTTGTCGTAGAGGTTGTCGATAGCAGAGTAGAGAAGAGAAGGGTTGAGATGACGTAGGTTTCTGCGAGTAACTTTTAGGTGGTTGGAGGGAGAGGAGGTGGAGGGGAGTGAGAGAGTGAAACTAATGAGGTGGTGATCAGAGAGAGGGAATGGATAGTTAGAGAGGTTGCATGGAGTGCAAAGGTGAGAGAAAACAAGGTCAAGGGTATTGCCTTCAGAGTGAGTAGGAGCGTGTATCCACTGCTTCAGGTCAAAGAAGGAGGTTAGGCTGAGAAGTTTGGAAGTGGCAGGGGTGTTAGTATTAATAGGGATGTTTGAAGTCCCAGAGAATGATTTTGGGGATTTCAGAAGAAAGAAAGTAGGGTAGCCAGGCAGAGAAGTCATCAAGAAAGTTTGATACTGGTCCAGGGGGCCTGTAGATCACAGCTATCTTGGAGCAAAAAGACGTATGCAGTGTGCTTCAAAAAGACTAGAGCGACAGAGAAGGAGGTGGTTGAAGTACCTGAAAGGTGCTATGTGGGGCTAGAAGGATTTCGACACCTCCTCCCTTATGTCCACTGGATCTGGGGTAGTGAGTCCAGAGAAGACCACCATGGTATAGGGCAGCAGAAGACACAGTGAAGCCAGGATTCGGGAATGGCGAGTAGGTTAAATGAGTTGGCGATAAAGAGGTCATGGAGAGAGGTGAGTTTGTTACAGACAGAGCGAGAGTTCCAAAGGGCACAAGAGGAAGGGAGTCTGGTCTTGGAAAAAATAGAAATGGGAACTAAATTGTGTTGATTGCAGCTGCTGCCACAGGGTGCAGGGTGATGGGTGCATGGGGTACAGTTAAATGATGGAGGCCCGAGGTTTGGGGATATATCTCCAGAGGTTAGGAGAAGCAGGAGGGTGAGGGAGGTAATATAGGAGTGGGATTTATATGAAGGGACATGTTCCAGGATCCTGGAGATTTTTTGTATGTGTGGATTTAGAATTAGCAGGAGTTGGTGGGTGCAGTAATAAGGAGAGGACAGAAGTGCGGGTGATATATATGCTGTGGGGGGAGAAGAGGGGTGAAGGAGAGATAGTTTAAGGATAGAGGACAGAGCTGTCAAAAGGAGTGGTAGAGAGTACATGTTACAAGGCGAAAGAGCTGAAGGTCACCTGATGTCTGTGTGGTGTTTTTCAAAGTATTTTCTTGTGTTCATTTGCTTTGTGCATTCGCTGAAGTGCAGAGTCAGAAGTGCTCCCACTTATAGAAATAGCCCCACTTTGAGAAAGAGCCCCAATTGCAAATGTGCCCCCTGCAAATGCTTCCCCCAAAAGAAGCTTATATTTATACTGATAGGGGTGGGGTGGGTGCATTTTCAATCAGGAAGTAATAAAGGTTGGCTGGTTAACAGGGCAAAATTCTTACTTCAGAAACAGACTAGCAAGAGGGCACTAAAGTTAACAGGCCATAATTTTGAGTAAGACAAGGGAGATAATAAAGCATTGTAATATGGACAGGTCTACAGATGGTTAAGCAAAAATAACATACCAGCAATTATTAAATAGACATAAGCAAAGCAGATAGCAGTGTTTCAGTTTTTGGGTGGAGATGTTTCAGTTAGCATATACCAGTAATTATTAAATAGACATAAACAAAGCAGATAGCAGATATATATATGATCAGGCTCTTCCGGGTAGCGGGCACTGATGACGGCCCACTCCAACTGTGATTATACACAGCAGGAGCCGATCAGCGGGTACCACGGGCTCGATGTCCCCTGGTACCAGCTGATTGTTCGGTACACAGGCAGTGCGGCGATCTGCCTATGCAAACAAGGCAGATTGCCATTCTGTCAGTAGGGAAGGCATGGATCCTGTGTTCCTGCAAAGCAAGGACAGGATCCATATATTTCCCTAGTAAAAGCACCTCCCATACAGTACACGAACACTGGCTAGGCACACAGTTAACCCTTTGATCACACCTGATGTTTAACCCATCCCAACCAATGTCATTAGTACAGGGACAGTGCATATTTTTAGCACTGATCACTGTATTAGTGTCATCAACACTATAAGTCGCTAAACGGCGCAATATCTAGTAAAAATAAATAAATAAATACAAATTCCATAAATGTATCCCAAAGTTTAACTTTTGCGCAAATCAATTAATATACGCTTATTGGCATTTTCTTTACCAAAAATATGCAGCAGAATACATATTGGCCTAAACTGATGAACAAATTAGATTTATTTCAAATTTTTTACTGGACAAAAATATTGTTTCTTTTTTCAAAATTGTCAGTCTTTGTTTATAGTGAAAAAAAGACAGAGGTGATCAAATACCACCAAAAGAAAGCTCTATTTGTGGGGAAAAAAGCCATACATTTTATTTGGGTACAGCGTCTAATGACCTGCAATTGACAGTTAAACTAACACAGTGGCGTATCACAAAAAATGGCCCGGTCATGAATGGGGTAAATATTCCAGAGGTCAAGGGGTTAAGTGAGAATTAGGCTTAAATTACATTACAGTACAATATAATACTGGTAGAAAAATGTTAAAACTTTATGATAAATAACTGTAATGCCCTATACACACGGTCGGATGTTGATCGGACATTCCGACAACAAAATCCTAGGATTTTTTCCGACGGATGTTGGCTCAAACTTGTCTTGCATACACACTGTCACTAGCGATGAGCCGAACACCCCCCGGTTCGGTTCGCACCAGAACCTGCGAACGGACCGAAAGTTCGCACGAACGTTAGAACCCCATTGACGTCTATGGGACTCGAACGTTCGAAATCAAAAGTGCTCATTTTAAAAACTAATTTGCATGGTATTGTCCTAAAAAGGGTTTGGGGACCCGGGTCCTACCCGAGGGGACATTTATCAATGCAAAAAAAAACGGCCCATATCGTTCGCAATTCGACAAACGATCGAACAGCCGATGTTCGAGTCGAACATGGGTTCGACTCGAACACGAAGCTCATCCCTAACGGTCACACAAAGTTGTCGGAAAATCCGATCGTTCTGAACGCGGTGACGTAAAACACGTACGTCGGGACTATAAACGGGGCAGTAGCCAATAGCTTTCATCTCTATATTTATTCTGAGCATGCGTGGCATGTGTACACACGATCGGAAATTCCGACAACGGATTTTGTTGTCGGAAAATTTTATAGCCTGCTCTCAAACTTTGTGTGTCGGAAAATCCGATGGAAAATGTGTGATGGAGCCTACACACGGTCGGAATTTCCGACAACAAGGTCCTATCACACATTTTCCGTCAGAAAATCCGACCATGTGTACGGGGCATAAGACTTTTCCTGTTTAGAATTGGGAATTAACTCTTCTAGCTTTGAAGCGTGAATGAGCAGGTATTAAGAATCAAAACAAACTGCAGTAGGTCTTATAAGAAACAAGAAATATCCTGTCTGCACAAACAGCTGAAATAATTTAATAAGCCCTATTGCCAAAAAAAAAAAAATTGGGAAACTCTGTCAAGGCACAAATGCCTGCTTTTCCATCAGAGAGATGTAGTACATGAAAGACGTACGTTTTCTTTCATACCACCAGGGGGAAATAATTCCTTGTTACAGAGAGTGCTGCCTGCTACGTGTATGCTGCATTTCACTTGGTCTACCCTTACTGATTGCTTTGCATTGATAGTCATTCTACATTATTAGCATGCAGGGGATTTGTCTGGGAAGAAATAACGGATGTGCTGGTGATGTTTAAAGCAACTTAAAACATATAAGATTTGTGTTCCGCTGAATAACAAGCAATAGAATATAGACAGAGACAAAACGATCAATGAGCAAGGGGGTCATACTGCACATATCCTTTTTGGTAAATTATTTCGTATTTACCATGTGCAGCAAACACACACATATACACACAAATGCATGCACATATATAGATGCATTCAAAGATGCAGTGAAAATTTTAAGTAACAAAAAAAAAAAAAACATCCATAGGTTTTTATTTGCTCTTAAAGCAAAGCCCTGCTTTGACCATGGTTCATGTTACACCCTCATTTAGGGTGTAACATGAATAAGGTCACATTCCACAGCTCCCCACTATTAAACAACCCCTTAACTGAATTGTGCGGTTCTTCTCCCTGCACTCACATATTTTGATTTGAGTTTGGTGTGGCTGTGTGTGCCTTTTACCACACAACCACCTCATCTATTCACAGATCCATTCATAAATGGAAGACCACAATTACCATCTGCCATCATTGCAGAGGGACTCATAGACCTCAGTAGAGGACAAGTGTGGTAACATCAAACATTCAAACCCAAAACCAAAGGTCTGCAACCTCATATGGAGCTGGGGTTGTGGTGAGAGCCTAAAGGAACCTAAGCAGTGCACCCAAGATGTGCGTTTGCAATGCTCTGCAGCCTCCAATGCATTTTTTTAATAAATACACATTTTTATTTTATTATTAAGGGTGCAATTAATACATTTTTGCAAGTGGTGAAATATGCCTTTAATACACTGGATGTTTAGGTTTAGTTGAAACATCACATACTGAGGATTTGTTGCATAAGAACTCAATTCTACACAACAAATAGCTATTTTGTCAGCTTGCATCTATGTTTTCCAAAAGTCATAGGTTAAGTTCTAAACTTATAGTAAAGCAATGCACTTGTTAAGATTTATACCAGTATATGAATAAAGGGGCAAATCATCTGCCTCACAATCTTCTCAAATACAAGTGACAATATGGGGCATGACCAGGGTAAAGATCACTTTAAGGGAAGCAATATAGACTGGTAGCCAGGGGGCAACAAAAACAGGCTTAACCACCCCTGGCCACCAACCTGCATTGTAATAATACTGCCTGGAGAGGGCTGTACACATGCCGCTTTCAAGATGCTTTGCTTGTTGGCTGCAGCATTTTTAACTCAGGGTGCAGAGTTTAAGGCTGGATTCACACCTATGCAGTTTTAGTGCTTTTTGCATTTTGCAGATTTGTACTACAGTCCATTTGACATGGGTTCCCATGGAACAAGTTCTGTAGTGCAAATCTGCAAAATCTAAAAAGCACTAAAAATGCATAGGTGTGAATCCAGCCTTACAAGTGCTACTGACTGTCAAACTTGCCTATAAAATGAAATAGAGCTGCCTGGCAACCATGAGCCAAATTCTCAGCTTGCAATTGTGGCACAGTCCCACAGTGTAGAATTGCTGTTCAGCAATTTAGAAAAAAAAAACTAAAAAAAAAACAGTAATTCAGGAGGTGGCAGTATCAGTTTCTGAATGCTTGTCATTTGCTGCTATACCACCCTCTGAAAATCAGTCCATGGTAGAGCACATTTCAGTGGGTGGTAAGCAGTCCCGCAACACTGAAAGAGGGCTAAAAGGTTCACATTGATGCTGGTCCCAGCATCTGCTTGCACTGAACTTCCCTGTGCTCCTCTGCCTCCCCGTTCACCTGCAGGAACAAAGTTAATGAAGCCCATTGTAAGCTCCAAGTCAGTCTAGCTGGAGCTTTCACAGGGCTAAGGACTGTGTTTCCACTCTAATGTTACACCTTTGGATGCCTGAGTGATAAATTGCAAAGTATCGGTGCTATCACACAATAGGAAGGCAAGTGAATCCCACATCTGGAAATATTGGGTGTGTCACTTCACTTTCAATGCCAAATGGAGCACCAAGGGTATGAATGGAGTGTACACAGTTGTAGGGGCAGGCATTAAAGTGCATCCAGTATATACACTTTAAACCTCAGAGAAAAATTTGCAATAGGTGATGAGGCTGATTCACTAAAGGAGTTGAAAACTGTCATGCAATAAAATTCAGTTATCCAGTCACTATATAAGTCAAAGTAAATTCCTCTTTACTTATTTGAGCTTCACATGATTGGATAATTGTAGTGTAAAGATTCTCATCTCCTTTAGTAAACTAGCTCAGCTGTACTGAAGTAGTAGGATCAGCATTATAGCCAGACAACTGTAATTTTCAGAAAAAGATATCAGTAATGTCACTTTCTTGACGGGTCTACTTTAAGCAAATTATGAATTTTAACAAAGTCTTGTGTGCAGGAAATCTATTGCTGACCCCTATACACAGGAGGAGTCACCAGAAGATGCTTTAAGCACAGACATAATATGCATTGCTCCCCTGTTACTTTCTGTGGTGCTTTTACCCTTACAATATGTCTACTACATGTTTAATAGGCAGATTACAATGAAAAGCATGCCTTTCCTCACTTTTAAGAGATGCAAAGCAATTTATGAACTGGGAAGGTCCCTGGGGTTGTTTGCACAATAAATGAATCTGTTACACAGAGCAAAAAGTGCTTTAATAACTATGTTAGAGGAAAAAATACAGCAAAAATAAGTTTTACAAACCAGATCCGTCCCTAGTGACCATTGCAAATATAAATATATGTGAAAGAACTTCTCAGATTACAGATGTTTATTGCATTAAGCCACAGATGAATCATTTATAGAAGAAAGGCTATATCGCAGAGAGCAAAGAAAATATGTTTTCATAAGCAGTTTTCTTCTCTTTTGCTGCTTTGCATGATTGAAGGTAACTACAGCCTTGAAATGAGGGGAAATTGCTAATCATCAGTATACTTCAAAGTCCAAAGAGATGTACATATATGCATATAATTTTAGACAGATATGCCCATTCCCATATATCTATATCTCATATAGATATATTGAACTTGATTTAATGAATAAAATATGTGCCATATTTATGAGCCAAATATTTCTAATTAAATTCAAAAATAAAGTCCAATGCTTACGACTTGAAAAAAAGTGAAAAGGTTACTATTTGTTGCTATTAACCCAGTAGAGCAATATTTTTCCTCTAAGATATCATACTGGATGTTATAAGTGTATCTTATAAATGGTGACACATGTCCAAGTTTAGACATCCTTTTCTTGGTCTGATGGATCAAAGAGGAAGTATTAATAGTGTACATCACGCCATAGAGATAGGTATCTCCCATCCAAGGACAGATGTCTCCCATCCAGGGATAGGTGTCTCCAATCCAAGTCCAACAGACTAGTGTATGATATCCATTGGTGTCAAAATGTATGGACTTATCATGTTTGTCATTAGGTAATGCTGTCAATTTTATGTTAACCATGGTACTATGGATTCTGTATCACTTAATCAAAGCTGAGAGTGGGGATCCTCCAGGCCATTGCAATTTGTTTGGTAGCTGTGACGGTGTGGGTGATTAGAATATGTTCACTGTGAAAGACAGTAGGGGTGGGTTTATTTAGGGGGGCTTCCAATGGGTCTTTCTGTAAAGCGAATGCAAGGTCCATATTGATGAGATGGTATACAGTAACAGTAATGCTGCATTAAAAGAGTGAAAGATAAGGAAGGTATTTTTATGTTGAAATAAACATTAGAATGCATTATTTGAGAGATAATAGCCACAAATATTTTTGAGTACTGGAGCACTGGAAAAGGCAGCAAACTTTGAGACAGAAAATAGGATTAAGGGTGCATTCATACTTGTGAATAATCCCTGCCTGCAATTATATGCGAGAACACCAGCAGGATGTCCCACAATTAACTTCAAGTAGGCAGCCCTACTAGACAATGAGAGGCTGCCAGTTCTTGCAGCATGAGCAGTTACATGTGAATGGGCACGACTAACTGTGAGAACCGGCAGCCTCCCATTGCTTTTAATGGGGCTGCCTTCTTGCAGCTAATCATGGGAACCTCTACTGGGGTTCTCACATGTATTCGCACGCAGGGTGCTTTCACAAGTGTGAATGCAGCCTTGCCCTGCAGCAAACATTAGAAATTTGGCAGATGAAGTCTTTGGGGGAGAGCGTGCAAAATCTGGTCCAGTTCTGCATAGAAACCAATCAGCTTCCAGGTTTTATTGTCAAAGCTTAACTGAACAAGCTAAAGTTAGAAGCTGATTGGCTACAATGCACAGCCAGACCATATTCTGTGTGCACCAGTTTTAGTAAATCTCCCCCATTGCGTGGCAACTTTACAGTGATGGAGCACCAAAATAGGCCAAAATGTGGACACACAGATCAAGATTTACTGCAGAAAACATTAGAAATTTTGCTGCTAAGGTTCAACACCAGAAACAATGTATGGCATCTTTACAGTGGAGAAGTACAAGAATAAATTGAAAACTTTGAGATGCAGTACAAGATTTGGCTGCAGGGTAAGCAAGAAGCTCCAGCACATACTGTGGACCCAATAATCAATTGTGTGCTCACATCTAAGAATGTCTACAACAGCCCTGCAACCAAAATGGTCATGGTCATGAGGTTGTGGCACTGCATATGGGTCTGCCCACTGTAGTTGAAATAAATATTTTGTTCTAAGGATCAGAGGGACATTGGTCATGGATCCTGCCACTGTCAGGAAATGCAGCCAAGAGATTATTTCACAGCATCTCCATGAGGTAGCACATTTGGTGCTCCCTCTGGGACATGGGTAGCAATCTTGCCATTTTCATAGACTGAATCCTAGGGTCCTTATGCATGCATTTCAACATGAAAGACCCATTTCACCCCAAAATGCATGCAGCAGAGGACCCCAAGTCTTTAGTGTTGCTGAAGACAATAGTTTATTTAACAATTTCACAGCACTTGCATACATCTACCTAGGACAGGGGGGTGAAATGTCCCCCATGGTATCAGGGATCCAAAAGGATGTCCAGTAACAGTTCCACTCTTTCATACCCCATACATGCTGGGGTCTAGTGGCTCTGAGGAGTCACAAAATGAGGCAGTGGCAGAACTACCAGGGTTGCAAAGGTCACACTTGTGACTGGGCCCTGGTGTTTCACCGCCGCGGGGAGCCCCAAGACAGCAGGAACATAGTTGCCAACTATTGGGGCAGAGACACTGCTGCAGGTGCCCGCAGATAACAGTGTGAAGTTTCACATGGGGGCACTGTACAAATGCCGGAAAAGAGATCCATCCCCCTACCTCTCCCCCAGAAGCAGATCAGGCTCCCTCAGGGACTCGCTCACTCTTGCTAAGAACATCCCCGAGGAGGAGCCTGTGTTGAACTAATTGTATGAAATGATTCACCTGCACACTACAAGGAATTAGACCACTGAGTGGGGGAAATTAAAGGTGACTGCGCTATCACTGCCACCAAGGTACAAGAAGTGGGGCATCAGTAACAAGTGCATGCTGTGGATCCAAAAAATATACCTCCCACCAAAAATCTTGAAACACAAAACCCCCCTTTTTTATAGAAAAAGTATATAAACTTGAATACTATATACTGTAGTATATAAGTAACTTGAAAAGTATATAAGAGAAAATAAAAAACACCAAACACCAGTATAAAAAGACTGTGGGGTTGGTTTACTAAAACTGGAGTATTAAAGATCTGGTGCACTCTGCATAGAATCAGCTTCCAGGTTTTATTGTCAAAACCTAATTGAACAAGCTGAAGTTAGAAGCTGATTGGTTACCATGCACAGCTGTGCCAGATTTTGAGTGCCCTAGTGTTAGTAAGTCTCCCTCTGTGTGTGGTTGTTTGTGTGTCAACCACTAAGAAAATAAAAAGACACATTATGAAAACGATTAGGAAAAACAATTATTGCATAACATGTGTAGAATAAGTGTGGACATGACTTTTTCTTCTGCTGCCAAAAAACTATGCAACACGCTGGGTGCTATTTAAAACAAAACCCCAGATGCAAAATAGCAGCAAATGCCTTGTGCCAATGAATCTCAACTGAAAACAAGAGTACATTTAACCTACATGCATGCCCTGTATTATGGTTGTTTTTTCCACATTTATCGACTTATCCTAAATTTATAGCAGCCTAGTAGTATAAAGGTTTTTCTCTTTAGTAGACATCCTTTGTTAAAGCATTTTCAAATGAATATATAATGTAATATGCTCACCTAAACTAAAAAAAAATACCTATTTCTGAAAGCCAGCCTTGAGAGGAAAGGGTTTATTTGTGTGTATCTGTTCACACCTGATTGCAGTTCCCTCATAATTGAAGGAATTTGTGTGTCTATTTATTTCGCATTTTGGATTCTAATGGCATAACTTTTTTTTTTAATGTTACTACCTGATTAACAGTTAATTAATTTTCAATTGTTTAATATAATTCAGTACTCCCTATTTACAACCAGCCTGTCTGTAGTGTCTTGATGGCCAGATCCTGTATCTTATGGCTCCTGAAACTGACATGTGCCTACAATCTGGAGGCAGCTCTGTACTGGGCTGTTTTGCTATATAACATGACTATACAACCCTGGACAGTATCTCCACTGCAAACTAGGGGTGGGAGCCATAAGATGTAAACATAGGCATCAGGATACTACAGGTTTAACAATTTAGAGACAAGGGGCCCCCAGTATTAAAAAAAAACAGAATTATATATATACATTATATATTAAAAAAAAACAAACTGAAAAACATTTATGAGCTTTTGAACATTTAGCAAATGTACAATTAGCCCGCAGAAATATAATTTTCAAAGACAAACACAATTTTAAATGTGTTCTGTATCCAACTGGCATGCTGAATCCCATTTTAGCATTATTTGGTCTGAGTTTTCTTTCATTATTATCTGTTAATGAAATGAGCTAACAATAATATATATACTATATATATATATATATATATATATATATATATATATATATATATATATATAGATGTAAAGGATACAAAGGATATTTGTAAATGAGCTAACTTTAAAATTTGGAACCAAGCTCCTAAGCACATAAAGGTAGTCTAATCCTGATCTCTCCTGTTTTTACTCTGTTTCCATAGTTATGAATGAATAATATTTTAGCTGGGTACTATGCATTCTACAAAAAGACTTCTGGTGAAAAAAAAAGAGGTCTGAGATAATGTCCCAGAGCTCTGATATAATATCTTAGAATTTTGACATAATATCTCAAAATTATGGCTTAGAATGTCAGTGCAGTCTTTGAGAAAGCAATTAGCTCTATTCTTTTTTATTCTTTTTTGCACAACATTGTTCTAACTGTTCTATTCATGCTGAACCCTAGCACCTGACAGTCAGTATGTGTTTGAAATCTGAACTTCACAGCTTGAGCTGCACACACTGCAGTGGATTTAGTTAAAGAGTAGAAAGTTCACTTAGCTCAGTGAACGTGTGCTCACTTCAAATATCTTGACATGCAAGGGAGTTGTCCCTTGTACAAGGTTGGTTGATTGAAGTGATCACAGCTTGATTGGAATAGGTGAACATTCTATTTCCTTTGTAAATCAAACTCAGGGTGTCTTAAAGTTTAAAGGCACCCTGTTACATGACCATTAATTTCAACAAAAAGCTTCTTTAACATTTTTTTGTTCCGAGACTGCTGCTGGGCACCATCATCTTAGATGTTAGGTCAGCAGACTGAAGGCTAACTCAAACCAGCTGCTGCATTTCGGAATTGCTGCAGGTCTGATGCGCGGATCTCGGCGCATCACACTGTTCACTTTTTTTAAACAAACTTTGTTGAAATTTCACACAATCATTTCATTAAGTTCAATTGGCAACTACATGGTGCAAGATGGTAGATTGCCACACAGTGGGGTGAACTGGGCACTAGGGATGAGCTTCGAGTTCGAGTCGAACTCATGTTCGACTCGAACATCGGCTGTTCGCCAGTTCTCTGAACAGCAAACAATTTGGGGTGTTCGCGGCAAATTCGAAAGCCGTGGAACACCCTTTAAAAATCTATGGGAGAAATCAAAAGTGCTAATTTTAAAGGCTTATATGCATGGTATTGTCATAAAAAGTGTTTGGGGACCTGGGTCCTGCCCCAGGGGACATGGATCAATGCAAAAAAAAGTTTTAAAAACTGACATTTTTTTGGGAGCAGTGATTTTAATAATACTTAAAGTGAAACAATAAAAGTGTAATATTCCTTTAAATTTCGTACCTGGGGGGTGTCTATAGTATGCCTGTAAAGGGGCGCATGTTTCCAGTGTTTAGAACAGTCTGACAGCAAAATGACATTTCAAAGGAAAAAAAGTCATTTAAAACTACTCGCGGCTATTAATGAATTGCCGGTCCAACAATACACACAAAAGTTAATTGATAAAAATGGCATGGGAATTCCCCACAGGGGAACCCCGAACCAAAATTTAAAAAAAAATGACGTGAGGGGTCCCCCTAAACTCCATACCAGGCCCTTAAGGTCTGGTATGGATATTAAGGGGAACCCCAGCCAAAATTTTAAAAAAAAATGGCGTGGGGTCCCCTTCAACATCTATACCAGACCCTTCAGGTCTGGTATGGATTTTAAGGGGAACCCCCCGCCAAAATTTAAAAAAAAAAGGGCGTGGGTCCCCCCAAAAATCCATACCAGACCCTTATCTGAGCATGCAACCTGGCAGGCCACAGGAAAAGAGGGGGGACGAGAGAGTGCCCCCCCTCCTGAACCGTACCAGGCCACATGCTCTCAACATTAGGAGGGTGCTTTGGGGTAGCCCCCAAAAATACCTTGTCCCCATGTTGATGGGGACAAGGGCCTCATCCCCACAACCCTTGCCCGGTGGTTGTGGGGGTCTGCGGAATCGGAATCTGGAAGCCCCCTTTAACAAGGGGACCCCAAGATCCTGGCCCTCCCCCCTGTGTGAAATGGTAAGGGGGTACAAAAGCACCCCTACCATGTCACAAAAAAAGTGTCAAAAATTTTAAAAATGACAAGAGACAGTTTTTGACAATTCCTTTATTTAAATGCTTCTTCTTTCTTCTATCTTCTTTCTTCTTTCTTCTATCTTCTATCTTCCTTCGGTTTCTTCCTCCATCTTCTTCTTCTTCTGGTTCTTCTGGTTCTTCTGGTTCTTCCTCCAGTGTTCTCGTCCGGCATCTTCCTCCGCGGCGTCTTCTTCCCTTCTTCTCCTCGGGCCGCTCCGCATACATGATGGCATGATGGGAGGCTCCCGCTGTGTGACGCTTCTCCTCTTCTGACGGTTCTTAAATAATGGGGTGCGGGGCCACCCGGTGACCCCCCTCAGATGCACAGGGACTTGATGGGGACTTCCCTGTGGCATTCCCCGTGACGTCAGAAGACGGCGGGGTTACGTAACGGGTGACCCCGCCCCCTCTGATGTCACGGGGTGGCCCCGCCCCTATTATTTAAGAACCGTCAGAAGAGGAGAAGCGTCACACAGCGGGGAGGGGTGCTTTGGGGTAGCCCCCCAAAACACCTTGTCCCCATGTTGATGGGGACAAGGGCCTCATCCCCACAACCCTTGCCCAGTGGTTGTGGGGGTCTGCGGGCGGGGGGGCTTATCGGAATCTGGAAGCCCCCTTTAACAAGGGGACCCCCAGATCCTGGCCCTCCCCTCCTGTGTGAAACGGTAAGGGGGTACAAAAGCACCCCTACCATGTCACAAAAAAAGTGTCAAAAATTTTAAAAATGACAAGAGACAGTTTTTGACAATTCCTTTATTTAAATGCTCCTTCTTTCTTCTATCTTCTTTCTTCTTTCTTCTATCTTCCTTCGGTTTCTTCCTCCATCTTCTTCTTCTTCTGGTTCTTCTGGTTCTTCCTCCAGTGTTCTCGTCCGGCATCTTCCTCCGCGGCATCTTCTTCCCTTCTTCTCCTCGGGCTGCTCCACATACATGATGGCATGATGGGAGGCTCCTGCTGTGTGATGCTTCTCCTCTTCTGACGGTTCTTAAATAACGGGGGGCGGGGCCACCCGGTGACCCCTCAGACGCACGGGGACTTGATGGGGACTTCCCTGTGGCATTCCCCATGACGTCAGAAGACGGCGGGGTTACATAACGGGTGACCCCGCCCCCTTTGATGTCACGGGGTGGCCTCGTCTCCCATTATTTAAGAACCGTCAGAAGAGGAGAAGCGTCACACAGCGGGAGTCTCCCATCATGCCATCATGTATGCGGAGCGGCCCGAGGAGAAGAAGGAAAGAAGACACCGCGGAGGAAGATGCCGGACCAGAACACCGGAGGAAGAACCAGAAGAACCAGAAGAACCAGAAGAAGAAGAAGATGGAGGAAGAAACCGAAGGAAGATAGAAGATAGAAGATAGACGATAGAAGAAAGAAGCATTTAAATAAAAGAATTGTCAAAAACTGTCTCTTGTCATTTTTAAAATTTTTGAAACTTTTTTTGTGAAATGGTAGGGGTACAACCATTTCACACAGCGGGGAGGGCTGGGACCTGGGGGTCCCCTTGTTAAAGGGGGCTTCCTGATTCCGATAGGCCCCCCACCCGCAGACCCTCACAACCACCAGGCAAGGGTTGTGGGGATGAGGCCCTTGTCCCCATCAACATGGGGACAAGGTGTTTTATGGGGCTACCCCAAAGCACTCTCCCAATAATGAGGGCATGTGGCCTGGTACGGTTCAGGCTCTCTTGTCCCCCCCTCTTTTCCTGCGGCCTGCCAGGTTGCATGCTCGGATAAGGGTCTGGTATAGATTTTGAGGGGGACTCCACGCCTTTTTTTTAAAAATTTTGGCTGGGGTTCCCCTTAATATCCATACCAGACCTAAAGGGCCTGGTATGGAATTTAGGGGACCCCCATGTCATTTTTTTTAAATTTTGGTTCGGGGTTCCCCTGTGGGGAATTCCCATGCCGTTTTTATCAATGAACTTTTATGTGTATTGTCGGACCGGCAATTAATTAATAGCCGCAAGTAGTTTTAAATGACTTTTTTTCCTTTGAAATGTCATTTTGCTGTCAGACAGTTCTAAACACGGGAAACATGCACCCCTTTACAGGCATACTATAGACAACCCCCAGGTACAAAATTTAAAGGAATATTACACTTTTATTGTTTCACTTTAAGTATTATTAAAATCACTGCTCCCGAAAAAATGTCCGTTTTTAAAACTTTTTTTTGCATTGATCCGTGTCCCTTGGGGCAGGACCCAAGTCCCCAAACACTTTTTATGACAATAACTTGCATATAAGCCTTTAAAATAAGCACTTTTGATTATTCATGTTCGTGTCCCATAGACTTTAACGGTGTTCGTGTGTTCGAACAAATTTTTTGCCTGTTCACAAGTTCTGGTGTGAACCAAACGGGGGGGGGTGTTCGGCTCATCCCTACTGGGCACACAGGAGTCAAGGCAGTTTGGTGGGACTACACTTGAATAGTCACCCAATGCAGTCCCACCGCACGTGGTGTGAATGGGCTCCAAATTCTCATGCGGTCAAGTGACATTATATAGTCTCTACACAAAAGGTTATGTAGGTATGTAGGGAGATAAGGGGAGGGTTGTGTTAGTAAATCTACTAGTCTAAAATTCTAGCAAGTTTAAAGGCACATTGCAAATAAATAAAAATAATTTATGGAAAAAACACTGCAAGGGTGTATCATTTTTGATTTTTATGTGCTTTTACTTCAGATTTTTTAAGCTGCTGAAAAGGTTTTTTTAATTGCTAACTCCAGGTAACCTATACTTGACTTTTGTTGTGATTGGCTTACTGGGAATCAGGTTGTAACACCTTGGTGACTCTCCAGCGGTTGCAAAACGACATGTCCCAGCATACTCTGCCCACATACTATACATACAGTATCTGGTTGGCAAGGCATTCTAAAACATGTACAGCAGTTCCACAACAGCCTGACAACCATGGCCTGGGAAAGGCTGTTTTAGAGGAAGAATACTGTAAAAGCAGTGTTGTCCTGAATACTGCACCTTCAATCAGCAAGGTAGTGTAAAATGCACCTGCATACGCAAATAAATCTATTTATTTCTAGTGACTGATGGCAAGCAAAAAGGCCAATTACTAGGTTACATGTACCCTAAGTCCCACACCTACAGAGAATTGCAGGTGTATTCACAAAGGGGGGCTGCACTTAGATCATATTAATCACATCCCATTTCTAATGCTTGGTGGGATTTAGCTGATGTCCTAATTACTTCTAGATTTATACATTGGTTGAAAGAGATTTGGGGAACATATCCCAGATGCTGTATGAAGCAACTGAGATTTATTTGATGAAAGCTCTACAACTAATATCTACATGAGGGTGAAAATCAATAATATTTTCCTATGCATTGTAGCTAGGCTGCTGATAATAAGCAATGAGCACTACCCCCCACCCTGAAGGAAGGAACAACACTCATCACATTCTAAGCAGACAGTTAGTAGCTGCATGAGATGTCTGAAAAACAAATAGATTAGAGCTGCAAGAGTTTGCAGCTTCTAAAACATCCTACATATATGACTATTAGATCATTTTCCAGAATTCTGAGGTATTGGACATGATGCATTGACGACTTTTAAATCAGGGTTTGTCACAACTAGTACCTATTTCAATGCTTCTTTTTATCATCATTCATTAAATCTTTGGACATTTGCTTTGTTATGTGATTACAAAACAATAACTAGTTATTGCTTTTTTAAGTTAGCTTTCATTTCAATAGGATTACCAGGCATTAAAGTATAACTAAAGGCAAATCATTGTTTTGCAAGTTTTGAACAAAGTGGATATGGATAAGATCACATGTTCTTATTATTGCTTCTTCCCCTGTTAGGGAGATTCACCCCCTCTATGTGCCCTGTTTACCTTTATCATCAAAAGTGAAAGTAAAAGAAAATCCCAAATGTTGGGTTGCTCCCAGAACATTAATAGAATTTTCCAATTGGGAAACTCGTTCTGGTGACTTTGGTGGGGGGTAATGAATTCTCTTAATTTGCATTGATTTCCTATCACTTCATGTTTCAGCTATGGGACAGCAAATGAACGTAAATCTCCCTAATTGGACATAGATGTAAAAAAAAAAGAAAAAAAAAGAAAAAAGGAAACAAAGGGGATTCTTACCCATACTCTGTACAAAATGCAAAAAAAAAGGTTTTGCCTATATGGTATGGTATTGCAGGATCTGTCCAGAGCCCTGATTCTGTATTGGTATAGGATTGGTACTGGGATTGATTCATTTATAATCCCATTGAATCCCCGTTGTAATAACAGCAAACCTCTCTCCTAGACATGTGAAGAAGCAAGGAATAGTTTCAAATAATTATAATTACAATGCTGGGCACTTGGTACCTATTGTTGAGAAGCAAAATGTTGTTTTTGTGGAGCAGCACCAAAGGGCCTCCATAATCAGATCACTTGACAGTGGGTAGCACATACATAAATTGTATTGGGACTAAGAAGAACAAAGTGCCTGGCATCATTTGGCAATGATACTTGGATTAGGTGTAAGAGACCATTCTAAAAGAGCCTCTGATGCTGAAGAGTGTATGGGCTGTAGTCTGGATAGAAACTTATGCTCACTACCTTTTGAATCATATTGATACTATCTTTTATGCCTTATGTCTGGGACTGGTATGTTTGGGGCGAGTGAGTGTAAGCACCTTCCTTTAATAATAATTTTTTTCTACTAGACCAGAAATGTTTCTGTGACATGAAACACTACCAGACCATATAAGACAGACACACTATTTCATACAAGTGACAAAAAAAAGCAATTTTAACATCTATATTTTTTTTTCTGCTAGCATTTGAAATCTTTCCTTGTTTGTTGAATCCTGTGTATCTTGTAGAAAGTGGTATTTTGAATATGCCCAAAACAATATGAAGATGGCAGTATGGGACTGAAAATTAAAAGCTTCCTTGCTAATTTAACATATCAACCCATAACTGTGTACATGACCCTCTTTTTTAAGCCCAGAGGATCAATTGTATTAATGCAGTGTCATCACTGATATTAAAAACAGTATTTAAATTATAGGTTTCTCTTACAGTGGAAATATAACTCAAAAAGTAAAGATTTGTTATACTAATGAGAACTATAATTGTGCCTAAGCAGCATAGTGAAAAAAAGTACATTTTGTCTTAAATTGCTCCTGAAATGTAGCATTGCATTTCCTAAGCGTGTGCGCTCAGGCCCTCTGCTGCCTCAAAGACTTATCTGAGCAGTGTGAGATCTAAGGCACTGGGTCTCTGCCTCTGACTGCTAGTCTCAGAAGATTAAGAGTGTGATTTGGTGGTGTCACTGCTATGTACTCACTGTTTTTGCCCTGACATGAGAAAAAAACTCTGCTTTTATTATGGCACTGTATGCCAGTAATGGTGAACGATCAGCTGCAGGGGAACCACACTGGTGACTAGGTTTCAGCTGTGCTTAGGTTGGTTTGCTCTCTGTCAGCTTCAGGCTGCCGAGGATATAGGGAGACTAGATGGCTGCCTGGAAAGGCTGTTCTTAGGATGGATTGCTCCAGACCCTCGTTCATGTGTCTGGTGGCCTGGGTTGTTTCCTTTTGGGGGCTATTTAAACAGAGCAGGCGTCCCATTTGGGTTCAGCTGAGGAAGAGGGAGGTCCCTAGAAACATGTCCTGTGATCCTGGATTTTAGGTGGACATTACCATCCATCGGCCAGTGACACTGGGAAAGAGGAAGCAGCGGCATTACACATGCTTACTGGGCTGTCAGAGCCATTTCCCCATTAACAGCCAGAGGCACAGATACCCGGACTTTGTGCCTGTAGCAGCTCATCATCCATCCATCCAGCTGCACCCTTTGAGGACTGTGCCTTCACCACATGCTTACATGCTTAGACTCTCTTGTTGACTTCCATATATATATATATATATATATATATATATATATATATATATATATATATGGTATCTCACAAAAGTGAGTACACCCCTCATGTTTCCATGTGAAAACTCTGAAGAAATGACACTTTGCTACAATGTAAAGTAGTGAGTGTACAGCTTGTATAACAGTGTAAATTTGTTGTCCCCTCAAAATAACTCAACACACAGCCATTAATGTCCTACTGGCAACAAAAATGAGTACACCCCTAAGTGAAAATGTCAAAATTGGGCACAATTAGCCATTTTCCCTCACCGACTCATTCATTTTACAAGGTCTTAGGTGCGAATGGAGAGCAGATATGTTAAGTTTGGTGTTATCGCTCTCACTATCTCACACTGATCACTGGAAGTTCAACATGGCACCTCATGGCAAAGAACTCTCTGAGGATCTGAAAAAAAGAATTCTTTCTCTACATAAAGATGGCCTAGGTTTTAAGAAGATTGCCAAGACCCTGAAACTGAGCTGCAGCACGGTAGCCAAGACCATACAGTGGTTTAACAGGACAGGTTCCACTCAGCACAGGCCTCGCAATGGTCTACCAAAGAGGCTGAGTGCACATGCTCAGTATCATATCCAGAGATTGTCTTTGGGAAATAGATGTATGAGTGCTGCCACCATTGCTGCAGAGGTTGAAGAGGTGGGGGGTCAGCCTGTCAGTGTTCAAACCATACGCCGCACACTGTATCAAATTGATCTGCATGGCTGTTGTCCCAGAAGGAAGCCTCTTCTAAACAAGAAAGCCCGCAAACAGTTTGCTGAAGACAAGCAGACTAAGGACATGGATTACTGAAACCATGTCCTGTGGTCTGATGAGACCAAGATAAACTTATTGGGTTAAGATGGTGTCAAGCGTGTGTGGTGGAAACCAGGTGAGGAGTACAAAGACAAGTGTGTCTTGCCTACAGTCAAACATGGAGGTGAAAGTGTCATGGTCTGGGGTTGCATGAGTGCTGCCGGCACTAGGGAGCTACGGTTCATTGAGGGAACCATGAACGCCAACATGTATTGTGACATACTGAAGCAGAGCCTGATCCCCTCCCTTTGGAGACTTGGCCACAGGGCAGTATTCCAACATAACGACCCCAAACACACCTCCAAGACGACCACTGCCTTGCTAAAGAAGCTGGGGGTAAAGGTGATGGACTGGACAAGCATGTCTCCAGACCTAAACCCTATTGAGCATCTGTGGGGCATCCTCAAACGGAAGGTGGGGGAGCGCAAGGTCTCTAACATCCACCAGCTCCGTGATGACGTCATGGAGGAGTGGAAGAGGACTCCAGTGCAACCTGTGAAGCTCTGGTGAGCTACATGCTCAAGTTGGTTAAGGCAGTGCTGGAAAATAATGGTGGCCACACAAAATATTGACACTTTGGGCCCAATTTGGACATTTTCAATTAGGGGTGTACTCACTTTTGTTGCCAGCGGTTTAGACATTAATGGCTGTGTGTTGAGTTTTTTTGAGGGGACAGCAAATTTACACTGTTATACAAGCTGTACACTCACTACTTTACATTGCAGCAAAGTGTAATTTCTTCAGTGTTGTCACAGAAAAAGATATAATAAAATATTTACAAAACATGCGAGGGGTGTACTCACTTTTGTCAGATACTGTATATATTAGGGGTGCGCATCTTCACTGGCCTCACGATTCGATTCGATTACTATTATCAAGTCAACGATTCGTTTTGATTCGATTCCGCAATGCATCACGATGCATCACGATTACAGCGCAAGTCCGCAAGTGCTCATGGTTTTCATTAAAAAAAATTCACGTAGTCAGGAGAACTCCATTTTTTTTATTCTATCTGTTCTTAAGAAAAAAAGAGACAGCAGAGGAGCTCCAGGCTCTCTTCCAAAATACTAAAGGAGATGGTCAGAGACTGCATACATACTACAGGAGACGATCAGAGACTGCGAACATGCTACAGGAGATGGTTAGAGCCTGCGGACATGCTACAGGAGATGGTCAGAGACTGTGGACATGCTACAGGAGATGATCAGAGACTGTGGACATAGAACAGGAGATGATCAGAGACTGCAGACATAGTACAGGAGATGATCAGAGACTGCAGACATGCTACAGGAGATGATCAGAGACTGTGGACATGCTACAGGAGATGATCAGAGACTGCAGACATGCTACAGGAAATGATCAGAGACTGCGGACATGCTACAGGAGATGGTCAAAGACTGCGGACATGCTACAGGAGATGGTCAGAGACTGTGGACATGCTACAGGAGAAGGTCAGAGACTGCGGACATGCTACAGGAGATGGTCAGAGACTGTGGACATGGCACAGGAGATGGTCAGAGACTGTGGACATGCTACAGGAGATGGTCAGAGACTGCAGACATGGCACAGGAGATGGTCAGAGACTGCAGACATGGCACAGGAGATGGTCAGAGACTGCGGACATGGCACAGGAGATGGTCAGAGACTGCGGACATGGCACAGGAGATGGTCAGAGACTGCAGACATGGCACAGGAGATGGTCAGAGACTGCGGACATGGCACAGGAGATGGTCAAAGACTGCAGACATGGCACAGGAGATGGTCAGAGACTGCGGACATGGCACAGAAGATGGTCAAAGACTGCGGACATGGCACAGGAGATGGTCAAAGATTGCGGACAATAATGCAGAGTTGTGATGTGATGAAGGCACATAGAAGACAATTCTATGATATGGACTTGTGTTGGGATCACAGCGCCCCCCTCCCCCTCTGTACTTACATGCTGCTCTGCCGGGGCTGGTGGCAGGCATCCTGTAATAAAAAGGACAATCTGCCTGCTCACCATCTCCCCCCGATCTCCATTCCAGCCGCCAGTGGTTTCACGTCTCATCTGACTAGGTCAGCAGGGAATTCTCCCGGGAGAGCGCTCCTTGCGTAAAGCTGTTACTAGTGTGTGTATATTCCGCTCCTGTGCCGCGCCTCCTTCCTCTCACGTCTCTCCTGATGTCAGCCCCACCCTGTGACTGGAGCAATCAGGTCAGAAGAGAGGCGGGCGGGGCTGACATCAGGAGAGATGTGAGAGGAGGAAGGCGCGGCCGGGAGTCACATGAGCGGAATATGCACACACTAGTAACAGCTTTACGCACGGAGCGCTCTCCCGGGAAAGGGCGGGGCAAGAAATCGTTTTTCCGGGTCGCATGCATCCATGCCGCATCGGGGACACCCAAATCGTGATGCAGCGACTAATTGCAGCACCCCTAGTATATATATATATATATATATATATATATATATATATATATATATATATACAGTATATATGTGTGTGTGGGTTTTTTATACATTTGGAAGTATCAATTTTTAACTTTTCTTTGTAATTAAACTTTCTTGGAACTTACTACACCAGAGTGGTCATGCTGTCTACCTCCCTTCCCCTCTCTTTGTTTTGCAATACCTTTTTAATATTGCTGTTTTTTTAAAGTAAAACTATAGGCATAACTTTTTTTTTCATTTCGGATAGAATAAAGGAGGGTTATAACCTCTCTTATTTTTTTATTTTTTGCCAGCTGTGTCCCATTTGTGAGATTTCCCTTCACTTTCTGCCCCATAGCCAAATTAGGGAGTGAGAGGAAATCCATGCAAAATAAGAGAATTGTTTGGGGTCCCATAGGTCACCAGCGCTAGTGTCCCCATTGGAAGATTCCCCCCTATTACTTTCTGGGAAAAAACCCAAGTTTGGGATTTTTTTTTTTACTTTCAATTTCAATGATAATGGTAAACAGTACAGATAAAAAGAGTGAATCTCCCTAACGGGGACACAGACAGCAATTAAAACCTGACAGATGTTCTAATCCCTCTCCACTCTGTCGAAAACTAAAAAAAATAAATGTTTTCTTTAGTTATACTTTAATTCAAGCAAGTACCAAAACTGAGAAGCTCGAATCAATCCTACTAACTCCCACATAAACTTAGAAATACCAGCCTTCTGGCAAAAGCCATATTAGTTGAAATGTCATTGCAGACCTAATAGGTGAGATAAAAATTGTGTTAAGATGCACTATACATGTGAAACCAGTTAGGCTGTTGCCTGAACCCTGTCCTTGTGTTCGACCTTCTGTAACTTTTAAATGAAACCAACAAGCTGTGTTGAAGGGGAATAAAATTAATTTGGTTGTTTTCTCTATCTCTTAGCGTGTCCAATGTTCACAAAGTCCTTCTTGTTGAGTACAGATCAGTAATAAATGAAGCTCCAGACATTGGATTTTTTCACATCATTGCTGCTGTATATAAGGAGGGATTATTGTGTGTATGGATCGTCAAAGTCTGTGTGCAATACATTTGGGAATCATTATCAGAATTATATAAACTATCATCAATTATGTACAGCACTACTACTTTTTCTTCAGTGTCCATCATAATCCACCTCTAAAATGAAAGGGCACCCTAACTTTGGTGTATATTACAATGCTCTACTGCCCACCTTATGACAGCACTACATGCATTATGGAAATACACCAAACAAATCCTTAATGTTTGAAGTATACATAGAACGTTCTTACACTGCCAGCATACAAAATATAAATCCTCTTATTTCTGGTTGCATACAGACACATACTGATGAGTCTGTGAAACCTAGAGATATGGTAAAACTGAATTTTAATGTAAGTGGTGTACACTTTGATGTTCTTATATTAGCTATTTTTGCATTACAGGTACAGGGAAACAAGAATGTATTTAGAACATCTGCAGTACAGGGGGTTCTCTTTACACCTACAGTTTTGGAGTCTACTAGAGCAATAGTGGAGTATAGTACTATGCTATACGTGGAAATTAAGGGGTATCCTTTATTAGCTAACATACGTTATTAAAAACACGCGTTTTCATGCCTGTGATTTCATTGTCAGTCTTTATACATTTATACAAATGTATAAATCCTGGCAAATGGACTTATGCCATGTACACACGGCCGGACTTTTCAACCAAACTTGTCTGACGGAACTAATCCGTCAGACAATTTGACCATGTGTGGGCTTCATCGGACCTGCAACGGACCTTTTCTGTCGAAAATGTGACAGACTTTAGATTTAGAACATGTTTCAAATCTTTCAGATGGACTCGAGTCCGGTCGAAAAATCCGTTCCTCTGTACGCTAGTCCGACGGACGAAAACCGATGCTAGGGCAGCTATTGGCTTCTGGCTATGAACTTCCTTATTCTAGTCCGGTCGTACGTCATGGCGGTCGAATCCATCGGACTTTGGTGTGATTGTGTGTAGACAAGTCCGATTCGATGGAGACATGTCGAAAAGTCCAAATCTTCTCCTCCATTCAAGCCATGTCGAAAAGTCTGACGTGATTCAGTCCATCGAAAGTCCAGTCATGTGTACACAGCATAAGGCATTAACCAATAAAGGTCATTTACTGTACATATCATCTTCACCCTAATTTCCAAGATCCGGTGTACAATATGAAATCTATTGGTGGAGATAAGCAAACATGTAAAACCTATTTTGACCTAGCTTTACAGTTGTGTGAAATAAGGGAGTTATATTCTGCGGCAGTTCTGGTTCACTTAGTTTTATTATGTTTTTTTTTTTTACTACCTACAATGCCCATAATTGTTCTTTCCTGAAAAGCATTTATGTTAAGGTGTTACAAGTAACTTTATCCCCATAAGAAGTCTGTAAATATGGCGTTGGATCCAATATATATTGCATGCCCTGGAAATCTATGATTATTTTCTTACTGCTGTAAAAAAAATATGGTTGTGTTTCCGCACATGCTCAGTTATCTGGCAGTATCATTAGTCCTCAGGGTGTCTGATGTATGTTTTTACATGATATTGGTCTGGTACAGCCTGCTCTTTGGTTAGAGAACTACTGTGCAATGCCATAGAAACTGATGTACTGAAAAAAGCTGTATCTCCTGCAGGGTAAAGCAGAATTAATGCCTTCCTTTAAAATATATGAGCTGCAGCACTTTATTATAAGTGCATCTGCATTTACAGTTTTCTCTTACTCCTCATATAAAATACCTGTGGAACCTGCAAGTCCAGTCCACCTAATGCAGCTCCCTGTAATGGTATGGCAACGATGCTGCACTGCTCCTGAATTCAGAGCACTGTTGCCACTTTAATGTAGGCTGTGCTTTCTTGCACTACAGTGGGATGAATTTTTTTCTTTTTTTGAATGGGGGTAAATCCAGTCCCAGAATGCAGGGAGCCGGTTATTAATGAAGGGTACAAACACACCACCCCTTCACTACAAGAGTAACTTACAAGATTGTGGTGCTTGTCCCACCTAGCCCCTCCCATGTCTTTATGGATTGAAAGCACTACCTGTTGCTGAAGCTCTTCAACAGGGAGCTACAGTGCCTGAGTGGGAAAGTGTTTGAGTCACATATGAAGGAGGAAGGTAAAGGAAGTTTTCTTTAACGCTTATGTGGCTTGTACATTACATGGTAACTGAGTTTGGTACTTGGTTAGACTGCCATTCATGATCCTTTAGTTATACTTTAAACACAGATTCTCTAGCTTTGTTAAATAACAATGCAGGGAGCAATAGAGATGTGTAAGTTCACATGTCTCTAAATGTCTATCTTACTCTTACTGTCTCTCATTTTGCAAACTGTCACCTGGACCCCTATGTCCTCCAGAATGTCCCAGGATGGTTTGTGGCATTTTTGAGTCCACTTCAAATTTTCCATGTTGCAGCAAATGACCTCCCAGAAAAACTGGCAACAATGAAAGAAAAGGAGGTAACCCACAGAAACTAATCAGATTTCAGTGTGCTGGTGTCAAATAATTAGAAGGTTTTTTTAGGTTTTAAAGATTACTGTATTTTGTACATCATTCCTCTGCACTTCAATATAGGACAAGCTACTTTGTAGGTTTCATTGATTCAGTGAAAAGCTGATTTGCATGAAGGATTGTATCATCAAGTATCCCTGGGAGAGCTAAGGAGGGATAGAGAGGGTAATATCCTTTGGTAATCTCAGCTAATTCATTGAGTATTGGGGGAATGGTAATTGCTGTGGGCATAGGGTTATTTGGAAGAACTTCATGTTAATTATTGCGAACATATTGTATGCCTTATCATCTCAACACTGAAAAAAAACAAACAAAAAAAATATTAAAAAAGAAGTATGGGGTCTGCATCACATAGATGGATGAAGCATTGGCCTGATGCTGTCCCCCACTGCTTCTAAGACTGAGAACTGAGCTATCAAAAACCACTGATCACTCAGTTTTCAGTGAGCAGAGAGCCATCGGCTGTTAGTCACCAGCTCCCTGCTCTGCCCCCTGTACACACAGGAGCACCAGCAGGTTTTAGCCCACTGTCAGCAGAAATCGGGTCTCAGGAGTGCAGAACGAACTGCACTCCCGTGATCCATAGGAGAAGTAGAACCAAAAAATTGTTGGCCCTACTTCTCCTTTAAAGTGGTTGTAAACCCTAGGATAAAAAAAAAAACCTGCAAGACAAGGGCATACTGAGCTAGTGTGAATAGCAGACTAGCTCATTATGACTTACTTACCTGAGATCGAAGCCCCTGCAGTTGTCCTCGTACACCAATCCGGCGGTCAACATCGCTATCGGAGTTACTTCGTATTGCGGGCTCCAGCGCTGTGATTGGCTGGAGCCGCGATGATGTCACTCCCGCGCGTGCACACAGGAGCCGCTGGTAATGGCACACTTACTGAAGCAAACGGCATGTACGTGCCATTGCTTCAGTTTGCTTCAGTGCGCATGTTCCGATGACGTTGGCACATGCAAATACAGAGATATCTCCTAAACTGTTCGGGTTTAGGAGATATCCAGGGTAGCTACAGGTAAGCCTTATTATAGGGTTTTCCTGTAGCAAAAAGTGTGTTGTAAGGGTTTACAACCACTTTAATGATATAAAAATAGAAATACAATTGGTTAAACTCATAATTAAGGGCTGTTAATTATGATTTTATTTACTTTTTACTTGTAAGGTTTCTTTATGTCATATGCAGGTCAAAGGTCACACATTTGGTCTATGTATGAATCAAATCGTAAATACAATGTAGCAATACATTGTTACACTGTATTACTTAAAGTGGTCATAAACCTCAGACATGAAAAATGAACAAAGCACATTCCACTTTAGTGTGTGCTATACCTAATCCAAAGAACAACGTGTGGCTCCTCTTGGATGCTCCTCTCTCTGCTATCCCTATGAGCAACTTCTGAATGATTTTTCTGATACAACAGCTTCCCAAGAGACTGCTCACCCCTCCAGCACACAGCGAGTGACTCATACCCTCAGCTCCGTGTGTTTTTGTATAAGCCCGTAAGCCTGTGTAAAGGAGGGTGTGCTCCTTTCTTCTAATCGGCTGTCAGATATCAGGGAACTCTGTGCTACGTTGTGTGTGTAACATCAGATCCTTGTACCCTGCTGCTAAAGCTGAGAAAAAAAATATTTTGACCTGTGTGATAAACAGGTACAACTTATGTAGAAAGATTTATTTCATCTCTGTGCATCACTTGAGGCTAGTCACTTCACTGAGTATATGTAAGGGTTTATAACCATTTTAATGACACTTGCAGACTATCTCCAAGTCTCATTTTACAAAGGAACTGCTGCATTTGATAGCTGCTCTTGCTGTGTTTTTGAAAGCAGGTAATTGCCAGTAATAGCAGCAGGGGGATAGAAGCAGCACATAGGAGATACGTCCAAGAAACCTTGTTGAATTTTTTTAGTATGTACACTATATTACCAAAAGTACTGGGACACCTGCCTTTCTACGCACACGAACTTTAATGACATCCCAGTCTTAGTCCGTAGGGTTCAATATTGAGTTGGCCCACCTTTTACAGCTATAACAGCTTCAACTCTTCTGGGAAGGCTGTCTACAAGGTTTAGAAGTGTGTCTATAGGAATGTTTGACCATTCTTCCAGAAGCGCATTTGTGAGGTCAGGCATTGATGTTGGACGAGAAGGCCTGGCTCACATTGTGCACTCTAATTCATCCTGAAAGGGTTCTGTCAGGTTGAGGTCAGGAATCTGTACAGGCCAGTCTAGTTCCTCAACCCCAAACTCACTCATCCACGTCTTTATGGACCTTGCTTTGTTCACTGGTCCAAATCATTTGGTGGAGGGGGGATTGTGGTGTGGTGTTGTTTTTCAGGGGTTGGGCTTGGCCCTTAGTCCAAGTGAAGGGAACTCTTAAAGTGTCAGCATACCAAGACATTTTGGACAATTTCATCCTCCCAACTTTGTAGGAACAGTTTGGGGATGGCCCCTTCCTGTTCCAACATGACTGCACACCAGTGCACAAACAATGTCCATAAAGACATGGATAAGCGAGTTTGGAGTGGAGGAACTTGACTGGCCTGCACAGAGTCCTGACCTCAACCCCATAGAACACCTTTGGGATGAATTAGAGTGGAGCCAGGCCTTCTTTTCCACATCAGTGCCTGACCTCACAAATGTTCTTCTGGAAGAATGGTCAAACATTTCCATAGACACACTCTTAAACCTTATGGACAGCCTTCCCAGAAGAGCTGTAAAGGGTGGGCCAACTCAATATTGAACCCCACGGACGAAGACTGGGATGCCATTAAAGTTCATGTGCGTGTAAAGGGAAGTGTCCCAGTACTTTTGTTAATATAGTGTATCACCTATGGTTGAAGTCCTGAAGTGGTTAATACTGCAGCTAAAGGAAGAGTAATCTGTCAGCACTTATTATTCAAAAACCTAAACTTTATTCACTCAAGTATTTAAAGCTGGTATTGAATGCTATTTGTTGCAAATCCTGGTTTACTAAGGTTAATAAATCTTATTAGGGCCGGCTCATATTAAAACACGGTTGGAAAAATGCATATTCTTTGCACGTTTTCCGGACCACAGGTGAACACGCTGCCCTTACGCTCTGTGTGTGGGTCCCAATGTATTGGTAATAGCACCCCCAAAGGCAGATCACAAATGCAGTGCATTTGTGGGCACTAAAGTGCACGGTACCGCAGTATCTGGCAGTTTAGCGCACTGTTTTTCGAAAAAGTAGTGTTTGCTTTCAAATAAATGGGCTATCAAAATGCACTAGATGGGAACGTGCAGCAATCGCACAAGAATAAGTGTGATTGAAAACGCGGGTTCCATTGTGAACCAGCCCTAAACTTCTAGCTTAATCAGTAGAGGTGAATAAGAATTAAAGCCTAAAACTATCTATTCGTATAAATGTTCCCCCCCCCCCCTCCTCCCACCTATCCTGCCTACCCTGTGTACTGCAGCTGACATTACAATACAAAACAATAATAGTTGGAGGAAAATTGCTGTTATTTTTAGATTTCATGCCTGGCTGCCAATGTTGCTTCTAATGTTTTGTTCATTCATTTTCTTTTTCCAATATAATACACTCACTTTCAGACAAACACAAATAAGTATTAGTATTTCCTACTTTGTATTTCACGACTGTTGTTTTTCAACTGAGGCCGTCTAAAAGTAACTTCTCTATCAAAGCAGCTACAAGTTAATTCATTTGGTTATATTAACCACTTGACCTCTGGACGATTTACCCCACTATAAAACATATCCTATAAAAAAAAAAAAAAAAAAAAAATCTACATATATTTAGGCCAATATTTATTCTGTTACATATTTTTGGTAAAAAAAAAAAATCCTAATAAGCGTATAAATTGATTGGTTTGTGCAAAAGTTATAGCGTCTACAAACTATGATACATATATTGGAATTTTTCTTTTTATTTGTTTTTTTCATACTAGTAATGGAGGCGATCAGCGACTTATAGCAGGAGTGCAATATTGCGGTGGACGATCGGACACTAAGGGCTAGTTTACACTTGCTTCAAAACATGGCTTTGGACACGCTTTGTTAAAGCTCTCTGAACGCCAGTCAAAGCCCCTATCACTAAATAAAATGGTTAGCTTACAGTCCTGTTTACATCTTACTTTTGCTTGGTGCTTTGATGAGGCTTCGATGAGGCTTCGGTGGAGCTTCAATGAGGCTTTGGTGGAGCTTCATTGGGGCTTTGGTGGGGCTTCAGTGAGGCTTCATGGGGCTTCCATGAGGCTTCAAGCAAGCTTTGCCACAGACTTCTATGGAGGCTTTGAAGACGCTTTGAAGCACCCCTAAATCTACATGGGGTATGAAGCGAAGCCGAAGCAAAGCAAAGCAAAAGCAAGGTGTAAACAGAACTGTAAGCTAACCATTTTATTTAGTGACAGGAGCTTTGACTGGCATTCAGAGAGCTTTAACAAAGCGTGTCCGAAGCCTTGTTTTTAAGCAAGTGTAAATTAGCCGTTAATGTGTGTTGAAGCCGAAGCAAGTGTAAATGAGCCCTAACTGACACTTTTGACACTTTGTGGGAACCAGTGACACTAATACAGTCATCAGTGCTAAAAATATACACTGTCACTGTACTAAAGATACTGACTAGGAAGGGGTCAAACATCTAGAGTGATCAAAGGGTTAAATGTGTGCCTAGCCAGTGTTTAAGTGTACTGTGTGTGGTGCTTTTACTAAGGTAAGTGATGGACTTTCTTTCCCCGCATTGCAGGGACAGAAAATCTATTACTTCCCCTATGTCAGGCCGAAGATCTGCCTTGTTTAAATAGGCAGAGCTCTGCCCAGCCTCTGTTCTCGATGATCGACTTCATCGGTGACAAATCAAATATATATATATATATATATATATATATATATATATATATATATATATATATACACGTGATGATACACACACATATGTATATTTGTATATATATACATATATATATATATATATACACATATATATATGTGTGATACAATGGCCTCCCCTAAATCTGCTATGGGTGGCCATTAAATGATTAATATACAGTATTAATAGTGTGAAAAACAGGTTTGAAAAGACATGTGTGATCATAATGAACTGAAATATACAGTACATAAACTGGTCAATTCAACTGCATTAAAATGCAAATGTAGGAAAATTAACATTTTATAAACAGTTAAAACAAATTAGAAATATAAAATATGGTGATATGTTTTTTGACCTAAACATTTTCCAAGGACAGAAGATAATAGGCATACTGCATTAAAGGAAACCTGTCATGAGAGAAAGATGGAAGCATTATTGATCTCCTGTTCTAAAAAAGCTAGTAGTGCGGTTTTCAGGCTGACCCTCTTCAACACTAAAGGGCCCAATTCCAGCCAAGACCTTTTTGTTTGCGATATAACTTCTGTCAGCTTTTAAATGTTGTTTCTGCTTCTTCTATTTTTGCTCCCATCACCAACACAGGAAGTAAGGGGAAATCCCCCTCTTATGCGTACAAAGAATAAAAATCCTTAAAATGTGTTTTCATCTGGACTTCTATCCTCTGCAGGGATATTTCCCTTAGTTCCTGTTCTGTCTAACACCTGTGAAATAAAGAAAATGAAATGAATTTCCCAAAAGATTACACAGGCAGCAATAAAATGTTAACAGAAGTCCTAACCATTCCACATTGAAGTTGACCTTTTACCACTTTAAGACCAAGCCTAATTTTCAAACTTGAAATCATGGGGTTTTTTTGCTAGAAAATTACTTTTTTTTTATAACACCCTAGAGAATAAATTGGCGCTCGTTTCAACACTTTTTGTCACACTGTATTTGCGCATCGGTCTTATAAGCGTTTTTTTTTTTCAAAAAATACACTTTTTTTAATTCAAAAATAAGAAAACAGTAAAGTTAGCCCAATTTTTTTTTATATTGTGAAAGATGATGTTACTCCGAGTAAATTTATACCCAACATGTCATGCTTCAAAATTGCGCCTGCTCATGGAATGGCGACAAACTTTTACCCTTAAAAATCTCCATATGCGACATTTAAAAAATTATACTGGTTGCATGTTTTGAGTTACAAAGGAGGTCCAGGGCTAGAATTATTGCACTTGCTCTAACAATCGTGGTGATACCTCACATGTGTGGTTTGAACACCATTTTCATATGCGGGCACTGCTCACGTACGCGTTCGCTTCTGCACGCAAACTCGGCGGGACGGGCCGCGTTTAAAACATTTTTTTCTTATTTATTTTACCTTTTATTTTTTATTTTTACACTGTTCTTTTTTTTTTAAAAATGGTGTCACTTTTATTCCTATTAAAAGGAATGTAAACATCCCTTGTAATAGAAAAAAAAGCATGACAGGACCTCTTAAATATGAGATCTGAGGTCAAAAAGACCTCAGATCTCATAGTTACACTAAAATGCAGTAAAAAAATAAAAAAATCTTGTTTGAAAAAAAATAAATGTTGCTTTAAGAGCTATGGGCGTAAGTGATGTTTTGACGTTGCTTCTGCCCTGCATTGGTATGGAGCCGGGTGGGGGCCATCTTCCCCTCTCATTCAGCTACATACCACAGAGGACACAGGATCCGATCACCTTCGCCGCTACCGACGGCTCCGGTAAGAGGCGGAGGGCACTGGTAAGCGGCTGGAGGGGGGGGCCCTCTCCCGCCACAGATAAAAGTGATCTCGCGGTGAATCCACCACAGAGACCACTTTTATCTAAAAGTGGACCGCCCGCTGAAGAAGAGGATACTGAGGTTATGGCAGCTAGTTGCTGCCATAACAACGATAGTACTCTTCAAAGTACCGCCGTATAATGCCGTCCATAAGTGGTTAAAAGACAACAAGCATTAACAGTAGAGAAGTGCCAAACACCCCCCTGTTTGATTTGCACAAGAACTACCGAACAGGGGAAAAGGTTCTGCCCCGAACCGCGAACTCCATTGAAGTCTATGGCCGTTTTTTTTTTTACAAATTTTTTTACCAGCAATTTTTTTTTCAGTTGTCAGCAGGGAAGCCCATTGACAGCTGATTACTCATCGATTGGTAAGGATGCCGTGGCCAGCTTCCCAGCTCCTGGCTTTTACTGCACCTTAATTGGACAAAGTTTAGCCCAATCAATGCTTAGATTGCACTGTGCAGTGCGCAGTGCATAGCAGGGCATTCAGTGGAGCAAACACCAGCCGAGTGCCCTGTAGTTTCGGGTGTTTGCTGAATGGGGCGAACAGCCAATGTTCAGCCTGAACGCATGCTCTGGCCGAACAGTTCGGCCAACACTTATAAACAGTTTGCAACTACAAATACAATTATAGGTACAGTTGTCTTTTAATGGATTCCTCCAATCGGTGCAACCCATCAGTTCTAATACATACCTCGCTCCTTGATCCCACTTAACTGCTGGAAGCCACCATAAATGTAGCTTACCCATAGAAATGAATAAGGCCACAGAGGCTATACACTTTAGGAAGAGGACATTTCCTTTGAAAAGGCTATGTTTCACAGGTACAGTACTGATCAGTGATTTTATGTGATTTTATGTAGCTAAGGGCTTATGACTTCAATGTGATTTTCTTAATATGATTATGTGTTTCAGGTAAGTGACTCAGAAAGCATTGAAAGCCCCTATATTTTTCCCATGACATATATAATTTAACCCCTTGACGCCAATGGTATACATACTGTACAATATATGCGGCCTCACTGATATATGCGTATCTGTTTTTGTCCTGGAAGTGCACCACACAGCGCGCTCCCAGCACAGAGACCGGGGGCTCAGCAGGAGCCTCGGGTCCCTACTAATGATCGGGACCTGGATTGACTATCATAGTAATCAGTCACTGTGAAGCCCGCCCCTGTGTTTCTCTCGCTGTGAATGAAGAGGAAAGATACATCCTTGCAGAGAGAAAAAAAAAGCAAGTATGCGTAAAAAAAAAAAAAAAAATAAAATAATAATAATAAATAAAAAATATCTATATCAAGGTTTGATCTAGGTCAGTGACATGGGTCAAGTAAGGGTCTAAGTTCAAGTCAGTATATTTTGGGCAGGATTTAAAAAACAAAATAAAACATTTTTTAAATTAGGATCAGTGTCAGTTAGTGTCAGCTGCAATCGTCAGGAGAAGGAAAATGTATTTTGGGTTGTTCTTTGGTGGTAGGTTATGGTAGTAACAAGAAATATCCAGCTAATTTTTTTTATTATTTTGGGCCAGTTTTCCTTTGATCATGAAAAAAAATAATAAAAAAATCAAGAGATATCCACTACCATTTACCACCAAATGAAAGCCAGATTTTTCCTGAAGATAATCCACCTAGATACACAAAATAGTTATGATGATATGTACCGTTTTACTAACGTAACACAGCTGCAAAATTGTGCTTAGGCATTAACATTTGTTTTACCCTTAGGCAGGAAGGGGTTAATATTTTTTGTTTTAGAATGTCTGACTTCTGACATATATGATATAATAAGTCTCCATGCCAAAAGTTCTATCAATTTCCATTTTCTAACTATTTAATCTCTCCTGCAAAGTAAGAGTTCTTATACTCACCTCTTCAGTAGACCATGTCTCCCACCTTCCCTGTGTCCCAGTGCTGCAGCCTCAATTAGTGTATTTGACACTTCCAGGAGTATCAGTTGCCTTTTTCTCCCACCACTTGGTGCTATTACATCCTCTGACTTCTACAGCACTACAGGACCCAGCAGTGACGTAGGGTATGGATTGGAAAATGGAATTATGGCATGTTGCAGGACACTGGCATCTGACACTCCTGGAAGTGTTGAATGATGACACGGACAATGACTACGGTGTTGAAACAGAAGGAAGGTAGGAAACATGGACCACTGAAGAGGTGAGTATAAGAGGTGAGTATAAGACCCTTCTTTTGCAGAACAATCCCATGTTCATTGTTACTGAAAGCTGACAGGGTTGTTTTAAAAGGAACCTTTTGAAATATAACGGGAGTCATTTTATTATCACTATATTTAATTGATGTCACTATTATCCTTAAGTTATTAAAATAACTAACGTAACTAACTAACCTGGACCAAGTCTGTAGCTAGTGAACTGTTTGGACACCTGACCAACATAGTTGTTTCTGGTCAGTAAGTCAGTTTGTTGTTAAGTGAGGCGAAGTACAGATACTGCATTTTTAACGTGAACTCTAAACAGAAATGGCAGCTTTCATGTTTCTTTCATGGCAATAATTCAATCCATGCAATAAAATACTACTAATTGGCTTACTTGTGAATCTATAAAGAGACATAAAATGCACAATGTATGTTTGCCACACATGCATCAATGTTTCTTTTTTTATTATTGTAATTTTTAGCTGCATATTTTGTTACATATTTTTCCATTTACTGAAATTTATAATTACAATTCTGATCCAAAATAGGAATAATTTTGTATAGATTTTCTGTAATTGGAAATGTTTGCATACTTTAAATTAGTAAAACAAACTAAAATACATTTATGTGATTATACAATGAAAGCTAAAAGGCCTTAAAAATAACTGTACTTTTCCCACCATTTTAATTCAATATTCTTTTGCAGATCAGACTGAAATATGGGAACAATTGGTTTTGTGTGTGTTTGTGTGTGTGTGTGTGTGTGTGCACTAGTAGCAGACATTTTGGACTGCAGTTGAACACTACTTACAGTATATAAAAGACAAAATGACTTTTGACAACAATTATCCTAAAATGGTATTCTCATCGAAACCTTTCTAATAATACATTTCTTTATGGAAACATTCTTCTGCATTGGGAGATGCTCTTTGCACATTGCTGCTATGCAAGTGACATATGGTGAGGGACTTCAAAGCCCTCATAAATATATTCTCTGATGATGCAGGTGCATTACGTTTGTGAGAAAAAGACTGTGAGCTCATATGGATTTTCTGAATTTATTCTGCTTACCCAATTTTCACAACCGCTGGTGTGCAATATGGCTCGATCTAAAACAACTTCAGGGGACTTTTAAAGCGTTCACAAATGTATTTTTACAGCTGTAGCTTGTAGCTCCATTCACTTAAAATCTGATCATATCTGCATTTTGTAATAAAGCAGATTAAACCGATTAAAATGATTTGAATGAACTGATTTTCTATAAAAGTCTCTATTTTTTTTTTATAACTCAACCATTTACGTTAGACAGATGTATACATTGAATGGGAAATCAGTCAGTTTGCCACTAATGATAAGTGAAGGAGACTGAAGAAAGGGGGGAGAAACAACTGATTGCTGTCTGCAAGTTAAGTTAATTTGCTGGCGTATGCTCGCATCAGTGCAATTTACGTGTAAGATCATAGTTTGATTAATGTTATCCCTATAATTATGTTTTACAATAACATGCACTACATCTGAATAATAATGTGCTAATTTTGTATATGATTTATATGAATGTTGTGTGTGTGTTCCCCACAAGGCTCTTGAATTTACAGCACCTGTGTTTTATAAATATCATTGGGATTAAAGCACAAGGAGAAAGCCAGACAAATAGATGAGCGCTATCATCAAGAACAGAGAGACCATAAAACCTGACTAGATGTAGGAGAGAAAAGAATATTACATATTTTGGAGTTTCTCTAAGTTTCATTTGGTAATTATACTAGGCAATATTTAAGGGTATTAAAAAGTTACCCATCAGCTTTTCACATTTGATTTCAGTAGGGATTTATAGGTGCATATAACTTCTGCATGAGCCACAGAAATCGCATTCCCATAGGTCTGCAGGTGCAGTGTCACCAGTAGGTGAAACAAGTCATTATCAGGATCATTGCAATCCTTATGCTTAAGCAAACATGCAAATACAGCATCTGTTGCCTTCATGGGGAAACAGTACTTAGTGCATTGATAATAACACATCTGCTTTTCATTTCTGCTTTTCTTTATAAATGTGACTTTGAGTTAAAGTAGACCTAAACTCTAACTACCATTTAATGGTACATTTAAAAAGCAGCTTTATGGCTATACCATTTTCATATTGTTGCTTTAAAAAGTATAAGGAAAGCTCATGCATGAGATCACTAATGGCAGGTGTACTAGCTCAAAAATACCTGCAATCTTTAAATTGGTGAGATCTGCAGAATCACAAATACCCCATGCACTGAACACAATGATCAACGCAGGCTTAAACATCAAGTAGAATCTGAAAACATTATAGAAGCCCCGGCACCAGTAAAGCACTGGCTCCATCACCTCCCTCACCTGCCCTGTGTTCCTTTCCAAGTCGGAATATACCATCTGAAAGTGAAGACACCATAGCCAAGATCCAGCCTAGATTCTCAGCAGATGACTCTCACCAGAAAATGTATGTGATTTTCCAAAAGGATCGCCAACTCAACATCCAGACTAACTGCAAAATATCTCTCCAAAGAGACCTAAGAGATTAGCCAGTAGACCTCTGACCTAGAGGATAGAGTGGAGTCCCCTTCACTCCACAGTGGAGTGCCATGCCCATGATCTTGCAGCCCTGTGGCAAGAGGAGGGTTCTCTCTGTGGGGATTAACCCCTCATAGAATGATTTTAATCCATTCCAAGTTTTTAGAGAAATTTTAAGAGGGTTCAAACTGACAGGCTGACCATTTATTATTAATTTAATGTTGACGTCCTATATTCTCTGCACTAAATTTGAAAGGTGCTATTTCTTAGTTTTTTTTACCATACCTAGTATTACTGTACTATGTCTGTACCTACAAGGCAATCGCTATGATCCTCCCACCACTAAATAAAGGTGCTTGTGCACCATCAGTAAAATTAACTGCACCTTGAGATATATTGTTCTTTAATTTGTCTTCCAATAACTGCACTCTCTCTACCTACCCACTTATAGCCCCTTAGATTCTTATTCTCCTATGTCATTGAAACCCACAGTACTTTTTCACTTTATAAGAGTAAATTATTTTAACCCCCCCCCCCCCCCCTCAAACAAAACACAGGAGAATACTAATAGTATTTTGTCCCTCTGCCTATTTCACTGCTCAACATGTCATAGCAGGCCCAACGGGACAGTACCTTATTCTACAGGGCCTACTACAAGACCCTAAAGTTATGATTGTCATCTACTATGCTCCTCTTATGATCAGAGTCCCTTTTTCTTTCACTTACTACAAGTCCCACACTCCTCAAGCACTGAAATACTTTCTGTTGGAACAGGGTTCAAAGAACACCACACCATAAGTACAGGGCACAAATTGCAAAATTAAAATGTTAATAAGCATAAAATACACTCAATAGTGACCATTTGATGTGGTGGTGCATGAAAAAAGTCCAGGGTGATGCTGCCCTTCCCTTCCCTTCCTTTCCTGTGGCCATCAAGAGGAAATTTCTAGATCTGTGCTCAGAGCTGGTTATTGGCAGCATTCTTTTTGCTGAGCAGTGATCTCTCAGTGAAGAAGGCAGCATCTACTTCTGGCTGGAATTGTGCTGCTAAGCAATGTATGTCATAAAAAGCATCCTTTTTGTCAAGCCTTGAGTAAGTGAGCAGCCCTCCCCTCCTTCTCTCACATTTCCTAGCCTATCTGTGTGTTTGGCATCCCTTGTTACTCTCAGTGTCCCTAGTGTGTCCACATACATTCTTTTTCTTCAGTTATTTTGTAGTCACAGAGATCAGGCTGCATTTCAAACAGTCAGGCAAGAAATAACATCTGCAGCATTACATACCTTATTTATTAAGCACACTTTGGCTTTTATCACTCAAAAACCTCTTATTCAGGTGCCTGGCCATACCTCTCAAGTCCTCTTCTTAAGTGGGACCTTGGCCCACACATCTATACCCAAATATCCTTTCTTCGTGTTTCTCCATACACATATCTTGCCTACTCAGGCTTCCAACAAGCTCTATGTCCTACTAGGTGATGTACAAGACAAGGTTGCCCACTATTTTCAATTCTGTTTGCACTTGCCATTGAGCCCCTAGCAATTATGATCAGAATTTCAGGGATTACAATAGCTGATACCCACCACAAATGTTATTTGCTGATGACTTTCCTCATACAGACCCCTTATGTTATATGCTCATTTGGCTTTTTTGGAAGAACCTCAGGACTATGCTACTTAAATTCATACCCTATTGAAAAAATGGAGTGAAATCATTCACTGAGATCTCCAATTAGAACTTCCAAGCACAGATTCCAATATGTCCAAAAAAAAAAAATGTATAATCCCAATGTTTATGCTTACTGAATTGAATCCTACCACAGTCCATGTTTGAACAGAAATGGCAACGAACCCCTCTTATACCCAGAAATGGTTTCTAGACTTAGGAATAGATCTGTAGGAAGACAATTGGCCCCATAAATGGGCAACAAAAAGATATGTTCTTGCAGTGCCTTTGTAATAGAAAGCAACAAAAAAAAATCATATTCTTTGTTACCTTGTACCTTCTAGAATAGCTATGTACTGGGATATTTATCAAGATGCTTTCATTGTTTTGGGCAGACTGCCATTTTCTTCCACATCTGGTAGTCATTCCCAGTGGCCAAATTATTAGGTCTTTCACATGCTCACTAAACTCTTTGCCCCATGCACACGGTCGGACATTGATCGGACATTCCGACAACAAAATCCATTGATTTTTTCTGACGGATATTTTCTCAAACTTGTCTTGCATACACACGGTCGCACAAAGTTGTCAGAAAATCCAATCGTTCTGAACGCGGTGAAAAAAAAACACGTACGTTGGGACTATAAACGGGGCAGTAGCCAATAGCTTTCATCTCTTAATTTATTCTGAGGTCAGCCTTACACTTGTACTCTGAGTATGGAACAAACGCCTGTGACATCTCGACCAGAGGATCCGGGATAAATCTAGAGAAGAAAGATGACTTCCATCTACCTAACTTTTTCATCACATGAACCAGGACCTTTTGGCGAGAAGCTGCGGAAGCTGCCCCAATTCTGAAAAAATTGCCCGAATACGTCTTGGGGTCCAAACCCACATTGGCCAGAAGGGTGCGGAAATGATGCATAAACTGAGCTGTAGAGAGGGGAGCACTAGTGAAAGGCAATAGTGGACTGTCCCTAGGCCTGTCCCTAAGACCAAAACTGGGCACCATGCATTGTTGGTCTTAAAAAATCTAAAGATCTAATGTCGGTGCCGAATCCCAACTGCTGCGTCTTGAAGTATGCAGATGCAACTGAAAGTGGTCAGGGTACCTGACTAGCTGATTGGCCAAAAGAATACTGGATCCTAACCCAGAAAAGGTAAACTCCCCAGGCCTCAAGAAACCATGACATGCCATATACATAGCAGCCTTAAGCACTAAGTTAGGCTGCAACCCGAAGGAAGAACTGGCAAATAAATCAGACATGCCATGGAATATCTGCCCTGTGATGGGCAGCCTGCTAGCTATGGCAGGAGGGCTACTCTTCTAAATCCCTTTGAGGATAGCTTTAATGGGGTGTGCTAAAAAATGGATGGCCTGCTGGGGTCCCGTAAAGACAAAAAGTGCTGAATGCCCGCTAGATATGTGTTAGGTACCTGGTAGTAGAGCCCGACTTGTAGGAGAAGACCTCTCATACAACGCTGGTTCAGGAGCCACTGGAGTGGGAACAGTGGTCTCCTGAGCACAGTGGGGTAGGAGTGCCTGAAGAGCAGAGTCTCTGATGCAGAAGTGATGAGAGATCCCTCAGGGATGGCTGGACTGCAGATCTGGTGAGGCTGAAGGCAGCAAGCTGGAACACTTGGAGATGCAGAGATCACTGGAGCTGAAGCTGAAGGTGCAACAGCGCGGGTAACAGCAGGCACAAGCAGAGTCAGACGGTCCGGGTCAGCAGGGGTATAAGACAGGCAAACAGCAGGCAGAGGCAGAGTCGGTAGGCAGGCAGAGGTCGGCAATGGTATCAGGCAGGCAGAAGAAGAGTAGTCAGACAGGCCGGGGTCGGATTGGAGCAAGGCGGATAGTCAGACAAGCCGGGTCAGATGAGTAGCAAATAATCAAGTTCAAATAACACGGATCACGAAGCTGAGACGCAGCAGCAATGTGCCAGAGGCACAGAGGGACTTTTATGTGCACTTTGGCGCCAAACCGGCGCTATCGCGAACGCGCGCACGCCCGTACGTGCGCACGTGCACACGCGCGCGCGCACAAGCGCCGTGTACCCGCGCGCGCCCTAGCGCCGCGCTGACGCCCGGGAACAACAGAGACCTGCGGAAAAGAGCGTAATAGAGCGCGCCGGTGCATAGGCGTATGCCGACGCCCAGTTCCGGCGCCAATGGTACCCTGACATTGCCCCCCCAAGGGGCAACCTCCGGGTGCCCAAAAGCCTTTTCTTTTCAGGATGATTAGAAAAATAGGCCTGCACTAAACGCCTGGCATGTACATTGCTGTCTGGTTCCCAAGAATTACTCTCTGGCCCGTAGCCCTTCCACTTGATTAGAAACTGGATCTGCCCTTGTCTCTTCCTGCAATCCAGGATAGCCTCAACTTCAAATTCCTCGTTGCCATCAACCATAACAGGTTCAGGAGGTCTAGTTCCTCTACCGGGGAAGGGATCAGGTACAGCAGGTTTGAGCAATGACACATGAAATACAGGGTGTATTTTAAGAGAGTCAGGTAAAGTCAGTTCATACGACACTTCATTGATCTTTCTTTTAACTGGAAACGGCCCCATAAATCTAGGTGCCAACTTCTTAGAAGGACAAGCTAGTTTGATATTACTTGTGGAGAGCCATACCTGATCGCCAAGCTGAAGCTTCAATTCCCCTCTTCTCTTCCGGTCAAAGATCCTCTTGCTGTCCGCCTGAGCCTTGGATACTGCCTCCTGTAACATCTGGTTGTTATGATTGATGAAGTCTACCGAACTGCCGGAACTGAGGACTCTGGAATGAAATCAGGTAAAAAGGTTAGATGGAAACCATAATTAGCGAAAAAGGGGGATTGACCGGTGGCCGAATGTTTGGCATTGTTGTAGGCAAATTCTGCCAAAGGCAGCAAGGATACCCAGTCATCTTGTGAGAAAGAAGTGAAGCATCTAATATACTGCTCAAGAGTCTGATTGGTCCTTTCCGTCTGACCGTTAGTCTGTGGGTGATAAGCTGAAGACAAGGCCAGTTTGATTTTTAAAATCTCACACAGGGCTCTCCAGAACCGTGAGGTAAATTGTACCCCTCTGTCAGAGGTTATGTTTACAGGGATTTCGTGAAGTCTAATGATTTCCTTGATGAAAATGTGAGCCGTTTCAATAGCTGACGGAGTTCCTTTTAATGGAAGAAAGTGGGCCATCTTGGTTAAGCGGTCTACTACCACGAAGATAGCAGAACACCCCTCAGAACATGGAAGCTCAACAATAAAGTCCATGAAGATCATCTTCCAGGGCCTATCGGGTACAGGTAAAGGTTTTAACAGGCCCCAAGCTCGACTCCTAGAGGTCTTATTCTGGGTACAGGTAGGGCAAGATCTAACATACTTCTCACAAAAGTCCTTTAAATCGGGCCACCAGAAGGTACGCTGTACCAATTCCAGGGTTTTACGAACCCCAAAGTGACCTGCCAGTGGGTGATCATGAAGGAGTGCCAGGACCTTGACCCGAACCTCTTTAGGAACAAAAATTTGACTCCCTTTCCAGAATAGTCCATCCCTCTCACTTAAGGTAACCCCTATGGGTCTGGCTGATTCAGAGGATGCTTCCTTAATCTGAGAGAGAAGATCAGTCTGTATAAGTAAAAAATTGTTTGCAGGTAAAATGGTGTCAGGAGCAGATAAGTCCCTTGGGTTGTCATGCATTCGTGATAGTGCGTCTGGTTTGACATTCTTTGAACCTGGCCGATAGGTAATGTGGAAGGAAAAGCATGAGAAGAACAGCGCCCAACGGGCTTGACGGGGTTTTAGTCTTTTAGCAGATCGTAAATACTCCAAATTTTTGTGATCAGTATAAATCAGTACTGGATGCACAGCCCCCTCCAACAGGTACCTCCACTCCTCTAATGCAGTCTTGATGGCAAGAAGTTCCCGATCACCGACATCATAATTTCTTTCCGCAGAGGAAAGTTTTCGGGAGAAGAATCCCACAGGATGCATGGCATTTTTACTGCCCTTTCGTTGCGAGAGTATCGCACCGACCGCTATCTCAGAAGCATCCACTTCTAAAATGAATGGCAAAGATGGTTCAGGGTGACTGAGAATAGGTGCTGAGGTAAAAAGTCTTTTGAGGTTCTCAAAGGCCTCTTGGGCTAGATGATTCCAAGAAAAACGGGTATTCTGCTTGGTTAGTTGTGTGATTGGTGCGATTATTGCAGAAAAACCCTTGATAAATTTCCTGTAGAAGTTTGCAAACCCGATGAATCGTTGAACCCCCTTCTTATCCAGGGGTACCGGCCATTCCAGAACAGCAGAAACTTTCTGTGGATCCATCCTGATACCAGTTGAGGAGATAATCAAGCCCAAAAATTGAATGCTCTGTTGTTCAAACTCGCATTTTTCCGCTTTTGCATACAGTCTGTGTAAGCGAAGACGATCCAACACTTGGCAAACATGTTTCCGATGAAGATCCAGGGATTCTGAAAAGATCAAAATATCGTCTAGATATGCGATCACAAACAGGTCTAGAAAATCTCTAAGCACATCATTAATTAGGTGTTGAAAAGTCGCAGGGGCATTGCAGAGTCCAAAAGGCATGACTAAATATTCATAATGCCCGAATCGGGTCCGGAAAGCTGTTTTCCACTCATGCCCAGCCCGAATGCGGATCAAATTATAGGCACCTCTTAAATCGAGCTTAGTAAAAATGACGGCAGTCCTTAATTTCTGGAATAGTTCGGGTATCAAGGGTAGGGGATAGCGATTCTTGACCGTGATTTTATTCAGTTCCCGGTAGTCAATACACGGGCGGAGAGATTTGTCCTTCTTAGCAACAAAGAATATTCCTGCACCTGCTGGAGAAGTAGAATGGCGAATGAATCCCTTGGCCAAGTTTTCATCAATGTATGCCTTCAACACTTCTTGTTCTTTCTCAGATAGGGGGAAGATGCGTCCAAAGGGAATTTCGGATCCTGGTAGCAATTCGATGGGACAATCGTAGGGACGATGAGGTGGAAGAGAGTCTGCCCCCTTTTTGCTGAAGACATCAATGTAGTCATGATACTGTTTGGGAATGACCTGACAATTTTTCTGGTCGGAGTCCAGGCAAAGCAGGGTAGCTTGAGAATCCAAATCTTTCGTCAAACAGTGTTCCTGACAGTAAGATGACAGAAATTTTACTTCTCCTGAGGCCCAATGGATGTGTGGGTTGTGGGCCTGTAGCCAAGGAATGCCCAGGATAATGGGAAACATAGGGGAGGAGATAGCGTCAAGGATCAGCCATTCCTTATGTTGAGAAGCAATTGTAGTGGATAATGGCAGGGTCTCTTGTGTCACTTGTCCGGATCTGATACGGGAGCCATCGGCAAGAAAGACAGACAGTCCATGGGCTTTAGTTCGTAAAAGAATGTTGTGCTGATTGGCAAAGTTTAAGTCTATAAAGCAACTGCATGCCCCGGAATCAATAATTGCGTTGACTTGAAGTGTCTTTTCTTGAAGCTGTAACGAGAGAGGAATGGCAAGATGGGTAGAATTTGTAGATAAAGCAGAGAGACTGGTAGGTATAGAAGATGGACACTTACTACTTCTGACTGGGCAATTATAGACATAATGCCCGGTTCCTCCACAGTACAGACACAGATTTAATTGTCGACGTCGGGCACGCTCTTCAGAAGACAGGGCAGGTCGCATCAGACCTAGCTGCATGGGTTCGGAGGTATCTGGTGTGGTATTGACAGAGTTTGGACTGGGCACAGGTGGGTAGCGTGCTGCAGGAATCGGAGCTCGTGGTGTCATCCAGGTTGGGCGGTTAGGTTGCACTGATCGTTCAGATCGGCGTTCTCGGAGACGACGATCGATCTGAATGGTTAGGGTGATCAAGGCCTCCAAAGTATCTGGAATACCTACTCGAGCAAGTTCATCTTTCAAACTTTCAGACAGTCCAATACGGAACTGATTACGCAGAGCCGCGTCATTCCACTGTGTGTCCGCGCTCCAACGTCTGAATTCAGTAACATAGTCCTCCGCAGGTCTGTGGCCTTGTTGGAGCGCGAACAGGGCAGATTCAGCCGTGGCAGTCAGTTGAGGATCCTCATATAATTGTGCCATGGCTTCAAAGAAAGCAGATAAGGATTGGGTTAGAGCAGAGTCCCCTTCAAGTAAACGATGTGCCCAAGTTTGCGGTTCCCCTTGTAGGAGGGAAATTACAAATCCAACTTTAGTGGCTTCCAGTGAAAAGGTTCTGGGCTGTAGGGCAAAGAAGAGCTGACAAGCATTGCGGAAGGCTCGAAACTTAGCCCGGTCTCCAGAGAACCTTTCAGGTATGGGGACTCGTGGTTCAGGCGGAAGCATCACAACTGAAGGTCCTGGAACAGTCTGTGTTGGGGCAGAAGCTGAAGAAGAGGCTGAAGGGTTTGGCCCTGCAAGATTCTGGACTTGTCCCTCCAGTCTGTTATAATTATCCTGAAGGGCTTGCACTGCTTGAGTGAGGGCCGCCAGATGTGTGCATATCTCCTTCATGGGAGAGGTATCTCCTGCAGGCTCAGACATGGCTGCTTCGTACTGTTAGGTACCTGGTAGTAGAGCCCGACTTGTAGGAGAAGACCTCTCATACAACGCTGGTTCAGGAGCCACTGGAGTGGGAACAGTGGTCTCCTGAGCACAGTGGGGTAGGAGTGCCTGAAGAGCAGAGTCTCTGATGCAGAAGTGATGAGAGATCCCTCAGGGATGGCTGGACTGCAGATCTGGTGAGGCTGGAGGCAGCAAGCTGGAACACTTGGAGATGCAGAGATCACTGGAGCTGAAGCTGAAGGTGCAACAGCGTGGGTAACAGCAGGCACAAGCAGAGTCAGACGGTCCGGGTCAGCAGGGGTATAAGACAGGCAAACAGCAGGCAGAGGCAGAGTCGGTAGGCAGGCAGAGGTCGGCAATGGTATCAGGCAGGCAGAAGAAGAGTAGTCAGACAGGCCGGGGTCGGATTGGAGCAAGGCAGATGGTCAGACAAGCCGGGTCAGATGAGTAGCAAATAATCAAGTTCAAATAACACGGATCACGAAGCTGAGACGAAGCAGCAATGTGCCAGAGGCACAGAGGGACTTTTATGTGCACTTTGGCGCCAAACCGGCGCTATCGCGAACGCGCGCACGCCCGTACGCGCACACGTGCACACGCACGCGTGCACAAGCGCCGCGTACCCCCGCGCGCCCTAGCGCCGCGCTGACGCCTGGGAACAACAGAGACCTGCTGAAAAGAGCGTAATAGAGCGCGCCGGTGCATAGGCGTACGCCGACGCCCAGGTCCGGCGCCAATGGTACCCTGACATTATGTCCTAATGGTGCCATGGGCCAACTTAAGCTGAGACTGGCAATAGACAGTGAAAGCTAGTAAATACTGAATGCTGTAGTGATCAACCCCAGGATACCGTGACTGGAAGGCCTTGAAAACATTCCAGGCTGTGACGTATGCCTTCCTGGTGTTCACCGACAATGACTGATCAAAGCTGCCGCGAAGGCCCAGTGGGTATCTAGTCCATCATTAATTGAAGAAAATGTGGGGCTGGAGTGGCGCCAGCGTCGGCGTCTGGGACCTGCTGGAAAAACAGTGGGTAATTAAACCAGGACAGGGCATCTGCCGCTACATTCTCTACACCATTGATGAATCTACAGTGTATGTGGAACTTAAATCAGAGGGAGAGCCAAATGAGCCTATGCACAAAAGACATTATAAGTAAAGACTTAGATCTGCCCTTGTTGACAAATTCTGACGTGGCTTGATTATCCATGGAAAAAAACACAGTCTGACTTGCTCACAAGTGACCCCACACCTGTGCTGCCACAACAATAGGGTAGATTTCGAACAAGGCTGACGTCTCTGTGAACCCCGGAATAGATAAAACCTCATCTGGCCAAGGTCCCGCCAGCCAGTGTGAGCCACAAATAGCCACATAGCCCCTTGTGGCCACTGCATCTGTAACAACCTGAGGGGAAAACCCTGACACTGCAGGAATAAACATAGTAACACCATTCCTATGTTGCAGGAACTCATCCCACATGTGTAAATCTGACAAAGTGAAAGGATCTAATTTGACACGAGAATCAGAGTCAGGAGCTGAAGGTAACAAAGACAATAACCTGGAAATGAAAGACCTCCCCTGGGGGATAATCCTCATCGCAAAATTCAGCATTCCCAGCACTGACTGATGCATGTATGCATTCTCTGATCCTTACCAGTTTGTCTGTGGGAAGACTGGCCTGCATGGACTGAGTATCAAGCACGATCCCCAGGAAAGTGAATTTAGTAACTGGACCTTCTATTTTCTTAACTGCCAGTGGGATGTCTAAAGCCCCAAAAACTGATGTCAGTTTTTGAAGGTTGGCGGGGGCCGGTTCACCACTCTCAGTGAGGAGAAAATCGTCCAAATAGTGGATAACTTCCTGACAACTCTCTCTGTGTTTGAGGATCCAACTGAGTGCTTGTGCAAAACAATCAAACAGCCAGGGACTACTCTTGAAGCCTAAAGTAAGTTTGGTGGCAAAATAATAAATTCCCCTCCACTTAATACCATGCCACTGCCAGAGTGATGGCAGAATTGGAAGAAGTTTAAAGGCGCCTGCGATGTCAGCTTTGGACAGCCAAGCGCCTTCACCTACCCCAATGATACACTGAATTGCTTGATCCACTGAAGCATATTTAAGTGAAAACTCCTCTGATGGCATTAAAGAGTTAAGGCTAGGCACCTGCAAACAATGAGGGGCTGACAAATTGTAAATTAACCTTAATTTATTAGAAAATTTCCCTTTAACAAGGCCCAAGGGGTTGACGCTCCAAACCTGGAAAGGGGATGTTGGAAAAGGACCAATGACAAAACCGTTCCTGAGTTCAGACTGGAGTAACACATCCACCGCTTCTACATCTTTGGAAGATGACCTCAGATTCCAACACTCAAAAGTGCCTGTTGGCAAGGAGACAAACTCATTGTGGAATCCCCCCGTGAAACCCTCCACCAAAAATTTGCTCAACCATGGTGATGGATGGGAGGCTAAACAAGCCTGTAAAAAAGGCACATTGATGCGACTTAGTCACATGGATTTGTTCTGTCTCAGTGTACAGGCCAACTTGGGGTGAGCCCTGAAACAACTGGTACAGATATGTAAAAGACGGCGCTGGCTGTAATTACATGAACCAAGATTGAAATTATTTCATATCTGTGTTTTGCCTAGAAAATGAATGGGCTGGCCTAACTTGTCACAAGGTGCAGGATGGACTGGGGTCGGGAGTGCAGTGCCTGAATCCCTGGATGTCCCTGGTAGCAGGGGGAGTTCCGAATTGGGGCCCAAGTAAGCAGTGTGAATGGATGATTGGCAAGTAGCACAAACTGGGGATCTAAGCCCAGCGAAATGCCAGCAAAATAACTCCGTGTCCATGTTACTCCACACCGTCACCACTTGGAACTGAGCAAAACAGGCAGCGGCCTTGATGATAGTCATAAAAATTTGACCCCCCCATACTTCTGACCTTACTTTACCACTGTGTAAAGGTAATGGTCCAGCTCTTCCCTCCTGAGTGGACTCACCGAGCAAATGAGTTCTCTGAACAAACTAAAAGCCAAACTCTGGGAAAGAAAGTTTGCAGCTGAGCCTATAATCCCTGGTCTTAACAACCACCGAATCATCACTGCAAGCGTATGACCTATTATCGGCAACATCGTGGGCAGCTATCAATAGTGATGCTAAATTAACATCTTTGTCCTCCAGAATGTCCTTCCTGATGTTTGCGGGAATAAAATGATGAGCCGGGGTAATGGGAGGAACACCCATACTATTACCTGGGCCTACAGGTACAGGGCTTGGTACAAAGGGGGTCCCGGGACCTGCAGATGTCCCTGGAGTGGTAGACAGTCCTGACACTGGGTTCGGCTGAGCCTCCAACACCTCCATCCTTGCACGCAATTCTTGGCAGGAAGAGGCCAGGGAACTCAGGGTAGCGTGGATTTGAGAAAGGGATGAGGCGACAGTCCGAAGTGTAACTTGCTCCGAGCTAGAGCCTAAAGCACAGGGGAACAGTAACCTGAACAGTGCAGCCTTGTGCGCTGAAGCCGGGTATGAAATACCCCTGCGCTGCAGTTCAGCCCTGAGTCTAGGGACAGTCCAGGTTCTCAAGTAGTGTGTGCTACCATGTTTGGAACCCCTAGCCAGAGAAGGAGGGATGGATGCAAAGTCCTCGATGTCCACAGCCTGTGACATGACCTGCATAAAACCGAGAACAACATCGCAAGCCAAGAAAAATAAATTAACCATACCCATCACCTATCTTAGACCAACCGGCTGCCCCGCCCTCTTTTTTTTTCTGTGAAATGAAAAGGGTACATTTGAACAGGACTGAAATGTGACAGCCTTGTGAATTTAACCAGGCCCAGTTACCTGAAGCATAATCAGGCAAATTAACAACGAGAACTCAGGCCTTTGAAACCTGAAAACATGTCAGGCTACCGATGTGAGTAGAGAAATGATCGTAGCATGAGACGTGTGAGAACAGATGAGGAGACTAAACCACCGTTCAAGCCAATTAGAAATGACCATCTTCTCAACCTGTACATACCTATAACCGTGATAGGTAGTGCTGCAGTGGTAATGCCATGACCTAATCGTAATGCTGGGAAGTATGTGTTGAAACTAACAAGTCCGCTTTGTGACACCCCTGAAACCTAGTAGGCTTCTCAAACATAAACTTAAGCCTGAGGAGCCTAAATGTGCTCAGCCAAATGACACGAGTAGCGAAATGTATCTACGTGAGAACTAACATAAGCAGCATTGAACGGATGAGATACTTTCCACAGTACAAGCCAATTAAAAATGATAATTTCAATCCGTTCAGCACCCATAGACGTGATGGGTGAACCTCGAGTTGTGTATGGCCATGAGACCCAAGCTGTAAGAAATGATATGTACCGTGAAATGGTAAAACAGGAAACCAACCTGGAATTAACTGATCCAGGAAGAAAAACAAAAAACAAAATAACTCCGAAAATATGTTGAATCGTAGATAAAACCACTATGGAAAGAAAACAAAACACGAAACTACCACTTAGAAGCCACGCGTATGTACCAACGAGTCAGGAGAAATGAACATAACCACCCCTGAAAATCCGTTGTAAGGAAAAGAATCTATATATACCTGAAAAAGTTGCTGAAACTGCAAAACATTTGAGTCCTGTTGATGTGTAGAAAGCCAACTCTGGAAAAGGCACATAAACATACAAAACTATCACTCAGTATGAATGCATGCGACATGTATGTGACTAATCAAAGACCAGGATTCCTCTACACTATGTATGCAGTGGAGACGTACATGCTCATGACCCCTTACCCCGGAACTGGGGTGCCCCACTGGCCATATCCTGGAATGTAAATCAAACTAAAACCACAAAACCATGAAAGCAGCAGGAGGAGTGAGACATGGTGTCTGATGGGACCTGAACAAACAAACAAAAAATGTGAGAAAGTTCCCCCCTGAAATTAACACATGCCCCTTGAAATATGTGAACCCCCCTGTGGCAGTAGCAGAGGCCCCCCCGGGCCTGTACAGCCCCGGCCGAGCTGACCAGCATCTGCTCTGAGGCAACACTCCCCAACCAAGTAACCCACCCGAAACAGCCCACCCAACCCCCCCTGATTCCCCTTGTTACTGGGTGCACCTGCTGACACCCCTGGGAAACAAGTGATACATACCTGAGTGGAACCAACAGTGCCTACCCAAGTGTGCTGTGGAAGCAAAAATTTCTAACATGGAAACAGTACCTGTGATAGTGATGAAAAAGGTGGCGCCCATCATCCCAAAGTATGATGGTATTGGACATAGGTAGTGACATGAAAACAGCAGTAGCAATGACACAGATGTTGAAAAACAAAACCATGGTAGAAATGACATAAATGGTGACCAGTATGTAGTAGGAAACTATGCCTGTATGAAAAACCTGTTTGCCCTTTATCTTCACATGGCAGTAATATATATTATAAGAAAATACAGTGCCACAGCAAAATTACATTTCTAAAGGAAAAAATGTAATTTAAAACTGCTTGCGGCTTTAATGTATTGTCGGATCCCAGCAATATAGATACAAATTCCAAATACCAAATACCCTTCAGGCCTGGTATGGATATTAAGGGGAACCACGCACCCAAACTTAAAAAAAAATGGTGTGGGGGTCCCCCATATACTCTGAACAGCAGTATATATACTATATGGCCTGCCCTATATACTCTGCAGAAAATTGGGCCTTAGGTGTTGTTGGTACCATAACACTGTAAGCCCTCATAGTTACTCTTGGGTGCAGGAATTGGCCCTGATGTGAAATATTATATCAAGAATTGTAATTACATGGCCCTGTTAAACAGAGGCAGAAAAATTGGGCCTTGGGTGGTGGTGGTGCCATAACACTGTAACCCCTCACAGATACTCTTGTTGGGCACAGGAACAGGCCTTGCTGTGAAACCCCCTCTCTCTAGGCTTACGTTACTCCCTCCCTCAATGTGGGAACCAACATCGGAGCCTTCAAATCGCATCCTCCAGCAGCATATAACCAACACTGTGGTCTAATAATTCTGGGGACTCCTCCGTGCATGATGGTGGGGCTAGGGAAGGAGTGACTGTGGACAAGGAGCTGGTGAAATAGGCCGCTTTGGCAGCTGTGTTGGAAGGCAAACTACTTTGAGGTTGGGTGACAGAGGATGAGGATGGCTTTGTTATCCACTCCACCAACTCTCCTGCATGTTGTGGCTCAATAACACAGCAGCAAAAAAAGCAGCAAAAAAAGGACAAGCACAACCACCACTCATAACTGTAGACACAGAGGCTGCTTGCCCTCTTTTAGTGGCCTGTGAGCATCTGCCTCTCCTTGGTGGCCTTCCTGGACATGATGTATTTTTTGTTTTGCAACACCACACTACACTGTATTAGATACTGTGTACACCACCTGAAGTGTATTAGGAAGTGTACAACGGCAGCACTGTATTGTATACTGTGTACACCACCAGAAGTGTAGTAGAAACTGTACACACTGTATTAGATACTGTGTCCACACTGCCTGAAGTGTATTAGAAACAGTACACCACGGAATGCACTGTAGATATAGGCTACACTGAATGCAGAGTATATATATACACACTGCCTGACGTCTATTAGAAACTGTACACACTGTATTAGATACTGTGTACACTGCATGCACTGTATTAGCAACTGTACAATGGCTGCACTGTATTATAAACTGTATACACCACCAGAAGTGTATTAAAAACTGTACACACTCTATTGGATACTGTGTACACCGCCTGCACTGTATTAGCAACTGTAAACCATGGAATGCACTGTAGATATAGGCTACACTGGATGCAGAGTGTATATATATATATATATATATATACACACAAGAGACTGTATCTACTGTATATATTAGTACACTGCCTGCACTGATCAAATACAGTGCCACTAACTCTGTCCACGCCAACAGCACTCTGTAAGCAGCCTTATACTGTGTGGGGCGTGGACTTAGTCCACCTGAGCCATGATTGGCCAAAGGCACCCTGCCTTTGGCCAATTATGGCTCTCTCAGCAAAGTGCGCTGCAGGTCAGGTGCATGCTTTGGCCAATCATCATATAGCAATGCACTGTGATATTGCAGTGCATTATGGGGCATTCTGCGGTGCTCAAACTTTCCACGAACGCCCCATATGTTCGGTTCGTATTAGAACAAGCGACTCAAACCCTGGGCTCATCCATATATATATATATATATATATATATATATATATATATATATATACACACACATGTATGTTTACTTGAGAAAAGCAACTGACTATTCTCCTGCAAATGTTGACTACTTTCACCTTTGACATTTGTTGAGCAATTCCCAATATGCCGATTTCTTTAAAAGTTACCCAGCATGTTACAAGAAGATTTTGTCACACTCCCAGGTGTGTTGACTTAATAAGAAACCAGCACATTAGAAGGAACTTTGTTTCCCAGTAGCTTCTACTAATAAGTCCTTTCGGCAAAGCTCAGTCCAGCAGAATGAGGAAGCGACAATTATTGATATTGTGCAGGGACGGGGAAAAGATAGCAAGTTACTTACAGCTTAATGACTGCACAGGTCGGCAGGGCTGGGATTACTCTCTTTGTTGTAGATGTTAATTTATTGATATTGTTTTTTGACAGCAAGTGGATGTTACTTGTAATGAAAGTGTCTGATGGGCTAGTTGCCAGTCAAGTTGAAAACAAGTATGCTGTCTTTATGTGTAGCAGACTACACATACAGTTAGAGTTAGAATTAGAATATATACTTTGATTAACTTTACAAGCTTTCTTAAAGTTCCTGACAGACTCCATGGCAGCATACGTTTGGGTAGCCCCACACTTGCTCCTCTCCCATAGGACCCCACTCCCATAAATGTTCAGGCTGAGACAGAGGCCGCATTCCTTTTTTGTCCTCTTCACTCATAGGACCAATTTTGTATGAAGTTTTCCTACCTTTTGGAAGTATCGTGCGGATGTCAGGAGCATCCTATGTGGTATCCAGAAGTCTTCCAGGATGGCTCGAGTGGTCACTGAGTCCCCAGCGGGTGGGTGTTATGGCACCTAGAGAGTGGGCCCTGCCATCGGTGGGTGATTGCATTGGCTTGGAGCCCTGCTATTAGCGGGTGGCCGTTAAATCTGCCCAGCGTAGATACAGCAGCTGCAATCCTTCCGCTGGGATCTGGGTCGCCCTGCAGATGCAGCGATTGCACTGCAGAAGAGGTCTAGGATATGTGAGTATCTTTGGCCTGAGGTCAGCAGAAGGGACCAGATGCCATGCGAGCTGTTAGGGGGTAACTCCACTTATGTTAAAAAAAAAAAAAAACAAAAACATATGGAGATGACTATACTCTCTGAGTGATTGATGTGAATTGCAACATTTTATCAAAGTTTGGTGCAGTCACCTATCTTTGTCTTTTTTTTCTGTCCTGAGCAGATAATTGTTTCATTAATCACCTGCTGGAGTCATGGTGCTCTGATGTGAGAAGCTGCAGTGCCAGTATACCTTTAGCAGTAGTTAACCCTTTAGGGGTTTTTCTCACCTAGCAGACAGGGTGGCGGGGCCACCCGGTGACATAAACGTGATGTCAGAGGAAGGAGGGGTCACCCATTTACGTCACCGGGTGGCCCTGCCCTCAGCTATATAACAGCTGTCAATGAGAAGAAGCTTCACTTGGCACGAGCCTCCCATGGAGGCGGAGCTGTTGCGCTTTTTTTTCTTTTTTTCGGTCCGTCGGGTAGCGTGAGATGGATCTACATCGCGGGACATTTTAATTTTTTATTTTTTAATAAAGGACTTGTCCCAAAGTGTCTCCTGTCATTTTTACTATTTTTGACACTTTTTTGTGAATTGGTAGGGGTACAATGCACCCGTTACCAATTCAGATGGGGGGGCGGGATCTGGGGGTCCCCTTGTTAAAGGGGGCTTCCAGATTCTGATAAGCCCCTCGCCTGCAGACCTCCACAACCACCGGGCAAGGGTTGTGGGGATGAGGCCCTTGTCCCTATCAACATGGGGACCAGATGCATTGGGGGCTACTCTAAAGCATCCTTCCCATGTTGAGGGCATGTGGTCTAATATGGTTCAGGGGAGGTGCTCTCACGTCCCCCCTCTTTTTCTGCGGCCTGACAGGTTTCGTGCTCAGATAAGGATCTGGTATGGATTTTGGGGGGACCCCTATGCCATTTTTTTCTTTAATTTTGGCGCATGGTTCCACTTAAAACCCATACCAGACCTAAAGGGTCTGGCATGGATTTTAGGGGGACCCTACGCAATTTTTAAAAAATAATTTGGTGCAGGGTTCCCCTTAATATCCATACCAGACCTGAAGGGCCTGGTATGGAATTTGGGGGGACACTTACGCACTTTTTTTTTAATTTTGGTTCGGTGTTCCCCTTAATATTCAAACCAGACCCAAATTACCTGGTAATGGACTGGGGGGAACCCATGATGTTTTTTTCAATGAGTATTATCTACATTGCCGAGACCCAACAGTTCATTACAGCCACGGTCAGTTTTAAATGACTTTTTTTCCTTTAGAAATGTCAGTTTGCTGTGGTACTGTTCTAAACACAAGAAAACGGCGCCACTTTACAGGCATACTATAGACACCCCCCAGGCATGATATTTAAAGGAATATTTAATTTTTATTGTTTCACTTTAAGCATTATTAAAATCAATGCTCCTGAAAAAACGTCAGTTTTTAAAACTTATTTTTGCATTGATACATGTCCACTGGGGCAGGACCCGGGTCCGCAAATGCTTTTTATGGCAATAAATTGCATGCAAGCTTTTAAAATTAGCACTTTTGTTTTTTTAATGTTAATGTCCCATAGACCTTCGAATTTGCCGCGAACACCGCATAATGTTCGCTGTTTGGCGAACAGGCGAGCACCTGATGTTCGAGTCAAACTTACATTCGACTCGAACATTGGGCTTATCCCTAGTTGCAGCCTGTGAACCTGCCACAACCCTTGCCTCTCTTCCAATGCAATGGAGTTGAGATGAAGAATATTCATTCTACCCTAAAGAATAATTCTGACAAGTAGGACAATCTTGTCTGCATTGTGGGAGTTTAAACTGTCCCCTTCAAGGGCTTGCTTCATTTGACAGTATAGAGCTGGGAATAATCCTGACAAGTGGGGCAATCTTGTCTGCATTGCAAGAGTTTAAACTGTCACCTTCAAGAGGTAGCTTCACTTGATAGCAAAGAGCTGGGATTGCATTTAGTCTGGTCTCCTGCCTCAGAGTAAATGTTAGACATGTGCAGAACCAAAACATTTGGTTTGTTTCGATTCGTTATCTACATAAATTTGTTTAGTTATATTTGCTGTGTGTCGTCAGCGTTGAAATTATATTGAAAGCCGTGAGAGGTTTTCCAGGGAGGAGGTGTAGATTGAAAATAAAATTGTCCAAGAACAGAACCTTGGGGGACCCTGACGGAGAAGGGAAGAGGAGTGGAGGAAGTAGAATTGTAAGTGACGCTGAAGGTGCGCTGAGATAATAGTTTTCGAATTCGAATAGTTTTCAAATTGATTCTATTTGAATTTTGGGAAACGGTTATATTCTTTCTATACTATTCTATTCTATTGATTTTTTAATTATATTCTTTTCAATTCCATTATAGTCTATTCTATTCTATTCCGTTCTTTTTTTATATTCTTTTCTATTCTATTCTTTTCTTATGTATTCAAATTCTATTTTATTCTATTTTAAATTTGAATTTCAGAAGATGGTTATATTCTTTCTATTTTATTCTATATCTTTTTTATTCTAGTATATGCTATTTTATTTTTTTCTATTCTATTCTTTTATTTTCTATTCTGTTTTACTCTCTTTGGAAATTGGAAAACAAATTGAAAACTATTTGAAAATTATTCAAATTCAAAAACTTTTTGAATTCGAAAACTATTCGAATCGATTCTAATTCGAATTTCTTCCGAATTTTTTTTTAGTTATTTCGGATTTGTTTAAACTCGGTATACACGCCAATTTCCGAAAATTTGTCCGAATTTCAATTCAGAATGAGACGAACTGCACATGTCTAGTAAATGTCTGCCAAATGAAAGAAGACTGCAGTTCAAGAGTCAGTGTCTAACTCCAAAGAGGTTTGCTCCTGCAGTTCCCGGCTTAATTATTATTATATGTGTGTCTCTCTCCGCCAATGCTAGGTGATCCCAGTGTGCGCTATCTTGAACCACTGCATGAGGAGGCCATCCACTTTCCTACTTAACACATTTCCCTGGCTCTGCTGACTCTGCTGGAGTAACACTCTTTCCTCACTGTTCATGGAGACACTGTTAGTAATGTGGCCTTTCCCATTCTGGCTCTTGAATGATGCCATGTGTACAAAAATGTTGATATATGTTCTAATACCTATTTCATCTTATAGACCACATGCACAACAATTCTTAAACTTTCCCCGAGGAAGGAGTCCAAGGACTCTGAAACGTGTTGGATTAGTTTATGCATATGTGTAAATGATAGTACAACTGACTTCTGTTAATATTGTGTTATATTATACTCTCCATTTTTACAATATATTTTTTTATATGTATGTATATTTTAATATTGCACACAAATCTTTTTGATATTTTATAAATATTGTATGTTTTAAATACTGAATACAAGTGTACACTTTTTGAGCCTATAAAGTCCCATTTCTAGTAGGAGGTACATAATTTTTTTACTAATCCCAGGGACATTGCCATATCAAGTAGAAAATTAACCTCTAATTTGTTTACCACTTCTAATAGGAGGGTACAGCCTTGGTCTCAGTCATTTGGACCCTCAGGACAAACACTTCAGACCATGTTGGACAATCAGTCACCTTCAAGCCTCGGACTGTGCCAGGAAGAATCCTTTGCTCCAACAATAATAGACAAATTCTGCAAGCCAACGTCCATCTTACCGTCTCTAGGAATGGCAATTTCAATTCCAGCAGATGTGATTTTAGGATGAGTACTCAGAGGGATGCCTATTTCCAACTCCCAGAGCTGTCTTTTCTGATGTACCTCTGTTTCTACCTGGGTCAAGACATTATGCAGCATACATGTCTGCTGGTTGGATTCTTGATTCACTCCTTCTCTAACCACTTCCCGACCAGCTCCTGTATATATACAGCGACAGAATGGCTCTGATGCGTGAATAGCCGTATATATACTGCGGCTCTTTTAAGAGACATAGAAGGTGTGCCCACTGTACGGCAGGGGACCCAATTGTGCATGGCCTGCAGGCGCTATCCCCGCTGGCCACCCGTGATTGTGGGCACGAGAGCAGGAACGAGGATTTGTGTATGTAAACACACAAATCCCTGTCCTATCAGGGGAGTAGAAACAGGTCGTCTGTTCCTACTAAGTAGGGACAACGATATGTCTCCGCCCCCAGTCAGTCCAATCCCCTCACAGTTAGAACACACCTAGGGAACACACATTTAACCCCTTGATTGCCCCCTAGTGTTAACCCCTTCCCTGCCAGTGACATTTATACAGTAATCAGTGGCTATTTTTAGCTCTGATTGCTGTCTAAATGTCAATGGTCCCAAAAAGTGTCAAAAGTGTCCAATCTGTCAGCCAAAATGTCGCAGTCCCATTAAAAATCGCTGATCACCGACATTAGTAAAAAAATAATAATAAAAATGCCATAAATCTATTCCCTATTTTGTAGATGCTATAACTTTTGGGCAAACCACCCAATATACGCTTATTGCAATTTTTTTTACCAAAAATATGTAGAAGAATACATATTGGCCTAAACTGATGAAGAATTGTTTATTTTTTTTTTAAATTTGGGATATTTATTATAGCAAAAAGTAAAAAAAAATTGTGTTTTTTTAAAAATTGTCACTCTTCTTTTGTTTATAGCATAAAAAATAAAAACCACAGACGTGATCAAATACCAACAAAAGAAAGCTCTATTTGTGGGAAGAAAAGGACGTAAATTTTGTTTGGGTACATCGTCGCACGTCTGTGCACTTGTCAATTAAAATAACGCAGTGCCCTATCACAAAAAATGGCCTGGTCAGGAAGGGGGTAAATTCTTCTGGGGCTGAAGTGGCTAGACAAAGATTCCTGTCAAGAATACAGAGTGAGTTCTCAGAACCCTACATATGATTGGCTGGCTAGTCTTCCAAAAAGGGTCATCTGACTCCTACGGAAATCCTTGTGTACCCGAGAGCTTAATTCACCACGGTTCAGAATACATTGTTTTTTTGCCACTAGAGCATACTGGTGGTAGGACACTGGGTAATCCTGGCTTTTCTCTCTTCACCTGTCAGCGTAAACGGTGTTAAAACTACACATGTGAGGTATCACCACAAACGTTAGAGTGAGAGTAATAATTCTAGCTCTAGACCTCCTCTGTAACACTAAACATGTAAATTAAAGCGTGGCCTATGGAGATTTTCAAGTACCATAGTTTGCCGCCATTCCACAAGTGTGCACAATTTTGAAGCGTGACATGTTAGGTATCTATTTACTCGGCGTAACACAATTTTTCACATTATACAAAAAAATTGGGCTAACTTTATTGTTTAGTTTTTTTTTAAATGCAAAAAAAAGCTTTTGAAAAATTGCTGCGCAAATACCGTGCGAGATAAAGAGTTGCAACGACCACCATTTTATTCTCCAGGGTGTCTGCTAAAAAAACCTGTATAATGTTTGGGGGTTCTGAGTATTTTTCTAGCAAAAAAAATATGATTTTTACGTGTAGGAGAGAAGTGTCCGAATTGGCTTGGGTAGCAAGTTGTTAATAGTGAATGTGTGCCAGCTTGAGAGATGTATATCAGCTATGGGGAGACTGCAGACTTAGTAACCCGCTCTCCCCTTCCCCCCACCCCACATACACACACTCCCCTACTCTTCTGACCCTACTTGTCAGTATTTAATGTCCCCTGCAAACAAATCCGTCCTGTATCCTGACATGAACGGCTACCTGCTTATCTGCACAAACTTTCCTCAGACCGCAGCTCAGTGCTCACCTATTTCTCTGCTGTGTCAGCATAGGCTGTGCTCCAGCTCTGGCTTCTCTCAACAGGCCACTGTCAATCAAGGTTGGGGGTTGGATCGGAGGGCTGAAGGGTACAGAGTGAGTGTGCAGGAGATCACGGGGGGGGGGGATTTACTCAGAAGCAGCGGCAGCTGGAGGGTTGGTCGGTCAGCGGGGACACAGTGTGGGCCAGGACACCTCCTCTCCGGAAGTGACGTCATAACTAGGAGAACCAAGCACAACAACCCCCGCACGCGCACGAGAGCAGCCGTTCTAAACAAGAGCCGCACCGACCCGTGTCATTTGACGGTGGGCGGGCGGCAACTAGTTAAATTATAAATGTCAAAAATATTTATTTGAGATTATACAACAATTGCAAATCAGAGTGATTCAAAGTGAATTTTATATAGAGTAAATCATTTTGGTCATCTGTAATGGTTATGCACTTTTTATTATTATTATTACTTTTTTTTATTTAGAATTGTAAAAAACTGTTATTTGAAAATATACAACAGTTACAAATCAGACAGATCCAAGTTGAATTTCATATTAAGTTACCGTATTTATCGGCGTATAACACACTTTTCCTCTCTGAAAAAAAATCACCTTCTCCTACACTGCTCCTCCTGTGTCAGGGGGGCTGTATACTGGATGGGGGCTGTGTACTGTGCAGGGGGAGGGGGCTGTGTACTGGATTGGGGGGCTGTGTACTGGAGGGGGGGCTGTGTACTGTGCAGAGGGAGGGGGTTGTATACTGGATGGGGTGTGTGTAATGTGCAGGGGGGGGGCTGTGTACTCGATGGGGGGCTGTGTAGTGGGGAGGGGGGCTATGTACTGTGTATGGGGAGGGGGACTGTGTACTGTAAAGGGGGCTGTGAAAACATTTTTCCTCTTAAAATTGGGGTGCGTGTTATACGCCTGTGCCTCTTAAACGCCGATAAATATGGTAATTGTTTTGGTCATCTTTAGTAGTAGTTACTTTTTAACTTATTGCAATAAAAATACATTTTTGTTGTTACCATCTATAAATTGTTGTTTTCATGACTCAGATTTATAATATCACTGTTGTAAACATTTTTTATAGGTAACAGGTGTGTGAGTAAGAATGATTTGTATGATATTTTGGGTTAAATTAATGTCTTTTTTTCTTGTTTTACAGAATGGGTAAAAGAGAGATACAAAGCTTTATCAGATGGTTACTGGTTCTCACGCTTTGCCTTTTAACCCTATGGGGAAGGATAACATCAGCATCAACACATCACAGAATTCATTCAGGTAGGCCTTTTTAGCAGATTAATGCCGAGTCATATAACGCTAATCACAGACTGACAATTTAAAAAGCCTAATTGACCTCTTTCAGCAACTTAAAGTGGACCTTGTAAGGTACACTTATCTTACCAAATACTATTAATGGGTATAAAAATGTACCTTTAAAGAAAAAGGTTAAGGTTATATTTACCTCACTCCTTGTATTCAAAGGGAGGATAACATCACACCCCTTCCTGCTAGATCCTGGAGAATACAGAGCAGTCGAAATCTTGCAAGAAAACACTTTTGCATAGAACCTGTCTTCTCGTGAGATTTCACTTGCTCTGAATTTCCCAGGAATCAACCCAGAAGAACGGTGATGTCACATCCAGTGATGAAGAGGACAGCGGTAAAGTAAATGTAATCTTTTTTTTATTATACACCTACTAACACAAGGCACTTTGTTAATTGGGAGGGAACCCAGGCAATGTGAGCAAATCCTGCATTTTACTGCACGGTCTGCTTTGAGGATTTCATGGAAAGGGTTAGGAAAACCTACCAAACATGCATATTTTATATTAAAGCCAAACTCCAGGAATTACACAAAAACTGCCCTTGCACTGCAAGGGCTAAATGTATAATAAGTCTAGGGGTAAAGGAATATGGTGTAATAATTACTTTACACCTCACCCTGGTAGGATTTGGGCATTAACCTCTTCCCTCTGATGCTTTAGGCTGAGGGCAGGCTATCCCTGTCCATATGTAGGAGTGTCTTAGGGAAGAGGCTTTCGGGGAACAGTCATACAGGTGGAGGGAGCCTGCTGGAGAGCAGAATAAAGTTTTATAGCTTGTTCCACTACCCCTAGACTTAACAAACATTTAATGCTTCCAGTGATGGGGAACGGGGGGGGGGGGGGGTGTAGGGGGTGGTGGGTGGATGGGCATTGCATAGGTAGTTTTTGTTTTATTTTTTTGTCTTTACCAAATGGTATGTACGATTTCAGTGTTGCTAAGTAATATTCATTTTCAAGTTTTTTTCATAGCAAGTTTTTTTTCATAGCATAGAATATAATGTTTTATTTCTGATTTTCAGTGTTCGCTACCAACAAAAGCTCATCCAGGAACTAAGGAAATTTTACCGAGTATATCATTGATAGTTACTGTGCTTGATATTACTAGTCATGTTGCAATAATTGTATTATCATGTAGCTGTGGTTTCTTCTTTTGTGCAAATGGAAATAAGGTTGAGAAATGTTTTGATTATAGCTATGTTCCCCTGCAATGAAGATACTGTATGTTTAAAGCTGTAACAAAATGCATTTTGAAAAAGACTTGGAAATGTGCCTGACGAATGCTTTTCAACTGTTTTCACTTCTCTGTTGAGAGTTGATTGTGGTTTAATAATGATATCCTATTAGTTTTAACTAAGACCCTTTCTTTTTTTGCCAAAGGGCAGTGTTTCTTGACTGTATTGATATTGTACCTCTCATGGGAGTAAGTTCCTCTATTTCATGGACCATGGCCAAATTTAGACTTCCTGCATCCCTGGGCCAGTTATCTTGTGCTACCTCCCTCCAACCCTAGTGGGCTAGCCTTAAAACACAGAAATAGGATCAGATGCCAAAGCCACACAGGACATGCTGGGGGCGTGGATAAATAGAGACACTGACAGTTCATCCTGAGCAGCTGAACTGTATATACTGTATTATGCCACCAACAAAAATTAACAAGCTGTGAAGAGTCACCAACAATGAAGAAACAGATAGTTTGCTGGCAAAAGCTTCAGTAAAACCTTTTAAAAACATAGCAATTTTAATGTGCCCACACTTTCCCCTCTAGTAGATCTGGTGTCTTCGACTACAGTCCATGTTGCAGAAGTCCAGTGTTTACCTATTAATTGCTTGTTAAATGAAAATGGTATTTACTATCAGCTTAAAATGGTAACAATTACATGTCCTTAACAACAAAAAATGCCTCTTGTACCTGTGGGAAGTAATCCAAATACTCCTTTCATTGGCTAAGAACCTCTCTCAGAGGAAACGTAGAGGCTATGGAACTACATGGCAACATAATGCACTACAACCTGCCTAGCTGACTTACTTTCCAGCTGGTGGAGGTGCCTGAGACTTGTAGCTGGAGATCTACTAGTTGTCTGTCACTGGGAAAGAATATTTAACACCATTTCCTAATTCTAAAAGTAGTTGTTATTGGAGCAAAGGGTACTAAAGAAAAGTACTAAAGCTCATTAAAATTATAATATGTAGTTTATAGCAGAACTGGAAGCAACCTTTGTAATGGAACCAGCACGTGCGTATCACACATTGACATACAATGTGTACATTACTTTTTTCATGACAGGTTCCCTTTAAATGGTTAAATAATAATGAATTCATCAGTCTAAAACATTAAGAGCATTTATTTATAGTAGTATTTGGTGATTTTGGGGAGGGAAACAATGTCCTATGAAAAAGCTGTTTCACCTATTATAGTCTGTCAACATTGCTTAGCCTCCTAACTGTAAGATGCTGGTGTGGTTTGATGAAATGTGAATCTAGTCAGGAAATATTTTTGGTAGATTGAGCAGAGCATAAATATGTCTCACTGCTATATTTCAGTGTTCTAATTTATTTGAACTGAACAATTTATAGCAGACATGGCATGAAAAATGACTTAAACTGTAATGTGAATTGTTTTCTCTGCTTTGTAAAGCTATTGAAACGTGTAAAAAATATTATCTGTGTTTTATGATGGTGTGGAGAGCCTAACCCTGTCATTTACACAATGTTGAGCTCAACTTGTTTTTTTTGCCCTACTTTTCATGTGTGAAGCCAGCAATATCGCTTCCCTGAGATCTACTGCACAATTTCTCTGTCTTCTTACCAGACCTCAGAGGCATTGAGGAGAAATGTGATGCTACTAGTACTAGTACTAACAAGGCTGCTCAAAAATGTTATCTTTGAAATATCATGTACATACTGTAGAAAGTGCAGTCAATGGGGGTAATTTGCTAAAGTAGAGTGTGTTTCCCTAGCAATGTACTGTAAATGTTCACTTTGAAATGTTTAATTTAATGTTTAATTTAACTGTAAATAATTTGTTTGGGCTAAATAGATGCACCCGCTGTATAAATTCTATGTAGCATTAGCTACATACAGTATACAGTTCTGCAGAATGGGAACTTTCTTAACCCCTCTTGGAACAAAACTGAGTTGGCTGAGTGCTGCTCTTCCATTCACAGGAAGCTTTGTATTTTATGAATGGATACAAGGCTTACTCTGATTGGGTGAGGTGGAGAAGCAGGAAGATGATATCATGATCTCAATATCAGCCAATCAGAGTAAGCCTTGTATTCATTCATAAAATACAAATTGTCCTGTTATTGGTTGAACAGTGCACAACCCCGCTTGACTTTGTTCCTAGAATGTGGCAGGAAGTTCCCATCCTTCCTTTTGCCGGAAAACAGCACCGATGCTACATGCATTTTATACAGCACTCCCAGTGATTAGGGATGAGCCGAACACCCCCCCCCCCGGTTTGGTTCGCAGCAGAACATGCGAACAGGCAAAACATTTTGAACACACGAACACCGTTAAAGCCTATGGGACACGAACATGAAAAATCAAACCTGCTAATTTTAAAGGCTTCTATGCAAGTTTTTGTCATAAAAAGCATTTGGGGACCTGAGTCCTGCCCCAGGGGACATGTATCAATGCAAAAAAAGTTTTAAAAATGGCCCTTTTTTCAGGAGCAGTTTAATAATGCTTAAAGTGAAACAATAAAAGTGAAATATTCCTTTAAATTTTGTACCTGGGGGGTGTCTATAGTATGCCTGTAAAGTGTCGCATGTTTCCCGTGTTTACAACAGTTCCTGCACAAAATGACATTTCTAAAGGAAAAAAAGTCATTTAAAAGTACTCGCGGCTATAATGAATTGTCGGTCCCGGCAATACACATAAAAGTCATTGAAAAAAAGTCATGTTACCAGGCCCTTTGAGTCTTGTATGAATATTAAGGGGAACCCTGAACCAAAATTTAAAAAAGAAATTGCTTGGGGGTCCCCACAAATTCCATACCAGGCCCTTCAGGTCTGGTATGGGTATTAAGGGGAAGCCTGTGCCAACATTTTTTAAAAAATGGTGTGGAGGTCCCCCCAAAAATCCACACCAGACCCTTATCTGAGCATGCAACCTGGTGGGCCACAGGAAAAAAGGGGCGACAAGAGAGCGCCCCCCCTCCTGAATTGTACCAGGCCACATGCCCTCAACATGCGGAGGGTGCTTTGGGGTAGCCAAAGCACGGTGTCCCCATGTTGATGGGGACAAGGGCCTCATCCCCACAACCCTTGTCCAGTGGCTGTGGGGGTCTGCGGGCGGGGGCTTATCGGAATCTGGAAGCCCCCTTTAACAAGGGGACCCCCAGATCCTGGCTTCCCCCCAACGGGGGGAACGGGGTACCCTACCATTTCACAAAAAAAGTGTGAAAATGGTAAAAATGACATGACACGGCTTGGGAACAAGTCCTTTATTAAAAAAATAATAAAATAATACTGTCCCACGCAGGTTTCTTCTTCTTCTCTTCCTCCACTGATGGACCGAAAAAGAAAAAAAAATGTGACTGACCAGCCTCCATGGGAGGCACCCGCCATAATGACCAATCTGTCACCTGAGAGGATGGTCATTACGGTGGGTGCCTCCCATGGAGGTGGGTCAGTCACGTTTTTTCTTTCTTTTTCGGTCTGTTGGTGGAGCAAGAGAAGAAAAAGAAGCCTTCGTGGAACAGTTTTTTTTATTTTTTAATAAAGGACTTGTCCCCAAGCCGTGTCATGTAATTTTTACCATTTTCACACTTTTTTTGTGAAATGGTAGGGGTACATTTGTACCCTGTTACCATTTCACACAGGGGGGTGGCCGGGATCTGGGGGTCCCCTTGTTAAAGGGGGCTTCCAGATTCCGATAAGCCCCCCGCTCGCAGACCCCCACAACTATCGGGCAAGGGTTGTGGGGATGAGGCCCTTGTCCCCATCAACATGGGGACAAGGTGCTTTGGGGGGCTACCCCAAAGCACCCTCCCCATGTTGTGGGCATGTGGCCTGCTATGGTTCAGGAGGGGGTGGCTCTCTCTCGTCCCCACTCTTTTCCTGCGACCTGCCAGGTTGCGTGCTTGGATAAGGGTCTGGTATGGATTTTTTGGGGGAACCCCACGCCGTTTTTTTTTTAATTTTGGCGTGGGGTTCCCCTTAATATCCATACCAGACCTGAATATTTCACTTTTATTGTTTCACTTTAAGCATTATTAAAATCACTGCTCCCGAAAAAATGGTCATTTTTAAAACTTTTTTTTTGCATTGATACATGTCCCCTGGGGCAGGACCCAGGTCCCCAAACACTTTATATGACAATACCGTGCCTTTAAAATTAGCACTTTTGATTTCTCCCATAAACTTTTAAAGGGTGTTCCACGGCTTTCATATTTAATGTTCATCAAAACTTGAAGTTAGGCTTTAAAATAAAACTCAGAAAAATAAGCATTGTGGTGTTTTGTTCTAAAATTCAAACCAGACACTTATTCAGGTATGCAGCCTGGGTGGCCATGAAAAGGCAGGTTGCAAGTATGTGCGCCCCCTTCCTGAACCATATAAAGTTACATTCTTTTCACATTGGATGGTTACCTTGCACAGGACATGCAGTTTAGCCTCCCCCTTGCAGGTCACCTTTTTCCTATGCTGAAAGGACAAGGGCCTCTTCCACACATCCGGTCCCCAAAGTGATGTATGGTTTTGTGGATGGACTTATATAAATCTGAAAGCTCTCTTTAGAATAAGGGAGGGATCACTGTCCTTCCTTTCCTGGCCACCCAGACTTCATGCCTGCAAAAGGATCTAGTTTGAATTTTAAAGCGGTATTAAACCCAAAGCCAAAAAAGGTAGGGACTATTCAATACTGTTCATTAACTTAATTTGTAGTTTTAAGATTTCCCCCAACTATGTTATTTAAAGGGTAACTTCACTTTCGTGGGGAAAAAATAGCAAATAAAGAAAAAATAATGTAGCGTATTCATTTGCGACACAAGTCATATTGTAATTCAATGCTATTAAAAATGACCTTTCCTTTACAATCTACAGCTCTGTAATTTTCTGAAAATGCACTGCAATATGGCTGCCTACTCCCTTGAGAAACATAATTTCCTGTTTGTGTGATTGGCTCACTGGATTTCCCAGAAGTCTGCACTAAGATACAAGTCAGATTTTCGGCATTCCCTGCAACAAAAATGTCATTTTGGTGAGATACTCCCAATAGGAAATCACGTCTAAAGGGATGAAGGCCCAGCAGCTTTCCTCATTAGAGCCCTGCAGGTGCACAGCTGATTGATAATTATGAAACCACTCCCATTAGATTAAGTTTCCACATGGACACAGAGAGACTCACAGGGATTTCTTCAGAATAACAAAAGCTAGGAATCTGCAACATAGTTAGTTAAAATCCCTGTAACGTACATAAATCACCCAGAGGGGAATGTTTTTTTTCTCCACAAAAGTGGAGTTATGCTTTAAATGGCTTGTGTATTTTCAGTTTTGCCACATGAAAATAACCTATCCCTGCTGAACTTCTTTTAATTTGTTTTGCTTTGCATTTGTATATGTCACACCCATGGCAGTGCCCAACTACCCATGCCCTTTTTAACAATAGCTTGCAAATTAGCTTTGAAAAAGGACAGAAACGATAGCAAGATTCAACTTAGACTTTAATAGGGTCTGTACTGTGTTTGGTGTTGCCCACTTCCCACTTGGTTTACTGAACCTTTCACATCCCAAACTTTGCCTGTTTCACTCATAATAAATGGGTATTAAAACGAACAGAACTTCACCTTTTTTCCCATTGCAATGTGAACTTATATATTTCAAAGTAAACATTCAGTCTGCTAGGTAAACCGCCTCCATTGCTTAGTTAGTCAACCCCAGTGTGTGAATGAGCCAGTGGCACCAGTTTCTCTAGTGTGTTTACATTTATCTGAAAGGTAACTCTTTTAGTAGACAGCATATATGATTTTATGAAAATGGGATAAGAAAAAAAAGGAAGAATAAGTAGAAAATAACAGCAGTGTTGTACAGCTGCCAACAAGTAGGCAATATATATTTTTGGCTGCTGTCGATAGCTGCTTACCTTTTACTCCAGTTCTGGTAAATGGTCTTTTTTTTTTAGTAACACAATGGGGTTGGTTTACTAAAACTGGAGAGTGCAAAGTCTGGTGCAGCTCTGCATAGAAACCAATCAGCTTCCATTTTTTTTTTTTTTTTTGTCAAAGCTTAAATTGAACAAGCTGTAGTTAACATTTGATTGGCTACCATGCACAGCTGCACCGGATTTTGCACTCTCCAGTTTTAGTAGATCAATACCAATGTCTTTTTTAAATGCTGTAGAGTCTTTCAGCCAGTTTCCACCCAGTTTGAAATTGTTATTTTTAAAAAAAAAAAAGTTGCATACTCCTTTCTGACGCATGTCTTAACTAAGAACACATGCATTTTCTGAAGCTGATATTTACCCAAAATTGCAATAGAATATTAGTGGATCGATCCTTATGACTTATTAAGGAAAAAAATATGTTATTTTGGGGGCGATACAATATATTTTACCCTTCTCAAATTTTGTTTTGTGTCTGTTAAGACTTGTTCACATAAAGGTTTTGGAGTCATAGCTAGTAAGCTTTATTTGTCTAACAGGGCAAATCAAAGGGCAGCTGTCTACCCAGTGACTGCTGTTTACTTTATCCACTGAATAATGCATTGACATAAACCTTTGTACACATCAGGTTATAGAACAAGGATATAACTTCCCCAGGCCTGTGGTAAAAATCCTAAGGAAAATATTACATCTGGTACAGACAGAAAACCTTACTGCAGTGTTTTTGCATGACCTATGTGCAGGAGAACAGCAGTAGAAAAAGGTCGTAAACACATTAAATGTAGAAGAAGAGATAAAATGAATCCGTTGTCCCCATGGCACTTCAAACCTTGCTTGGTGTCTTTCTTTATTAAACCATTAAAAATTGCTGAATAAATACCATATTTGTCTATAGCTATGTGTCAGGTGACCACAAACCCTTCAAGAGTTTCCTTCAAACCCTTCAAGACTTCAAAGCAGGAAGGAGGAGAAGAGCTTTCAGGGCCAGTCCAGACTGAGCAATGCTGGATATTCCTCTAGAATCATAGCTCACGATTGTCAGGAAGAGTTCTACATACCGAGTCAGTGAGGTAGGGATGCTTCTGGGCTCCCACAATGCTGTAGGATTACCTATTAGAATGACAGCTGCATAGAAATATTGACCCTGCACAGAGACTCCTACTAAACAGATACCTGGTAGGATCAACAGGTATTTACAGTATAATAAGAAACAAACTAAAACATTAATATATTATGAATTCAAAGCTAATATGGGAAATTAAAGACACAGTGAATTTCATGTGTAGCATAGTCTCTGGCCTTGTTCATTCTAATGAGAACTTCCCAGGCCAAAGATAGCTACATCCTTCTGTATGTGGTGGGTTGAGAGGCATAGTGGGTGCAAGGTGGACAAAGTTATTGGGTGCCAGACACTTCTTGGATGTAAAAGAGGTTTTATATCTCTTAACAGTCCTTTTTTAATTTTGGGGGGAAAGAGGGTTAGGGCCAGGACACCCTTAAGTAGTTGTAGATTTAATTGGCAGACTCCGAGACTTTAATAGGAGGACAGCGGTGCAGGAAAGGCCCCAGCAAGATGCCACATCTGCAAATGCAGGAATGCTGTCACCTATGGCAACAGTTAATAACTCAAACGTAACAGTTCCTTCAGCTTCACTACAACTGCCTCTTGCAGTTCTTCAACACTGAGCTCCCAGTCTCTCACTAGACCCTCTGATTCACTGACTCTGAATCCCTTGAGCTCCTCCAATCTCTGCGGTGGTATCTCCCTCAAGCATCACCCACGCTTCCCTGCTGGGTCCCTAGCTTGGCACTCCAGATACTTCTCAAGCTTCACCCCTGCTGACTGGCTCGGTCCGTGGCTTGACGCACAAGGCTCCTCTGCAAATGTCATCTTTGCTGGTTGGGTCCCTGCCTTGATCACCACCTGAAGTTTCCCGATTCTCCACCGTGCCGGTTTGGTGAGAATGCTGCTCTGGTTCTTTTTTTTTTTTTTTAATTGTATTTTTTATTGAAGTATCAAAGAATAGGTACAAAATTGTATCAAGGTGTACATTGCACTATCAACAAAAGTGCATTATAAACAAACATAATGAAAACAAAAACAAAAAACAAACAAATATAAGTGATAAAAGAGTGTTCACATGAATAAGGCACATATATGTATTAAATCAAATCTTTATGATGTATGCGATAAACATACTGTGGGAAAGTACCCAAAATCCCGCAAGTAGTTCAGAGTATATACACAGGCAACGTAGAATTAAATTATGTTAGGAATAGGGCATATTTGGTAGTATGGGGGTCCCGAATTCCGAAAGATCCCATGGTTCCCATATTTTGTTAAATTGGGGGGTGCAGTCATGTACCGAAGCCGTCAAGAACTCCATTGTCCGAATCTCAGCCACTAAATGTAGAAACCCGGACCATGGGGGAGGTGTATTGGATAACCAGAACAATGGGATAATCCTCCTGGCGGCTAGCATTATATAGGATATCAGTTTGTTTGTCTTTTTTGCTACCCCGAGGGGGGAAGGCCCAAAAGGTAATTCAAAGGATCTAACGGAAGAGACACCCCAGTTACCTTTTGTATAAGCAAATGCACATTATTCCAAAAAGGTTGTATCAAAGAACATTGCCAGAAGATATGGAATAGTGAGCCTATATCAGATCCACACCGCCAACAGAGCTGTGAAACTGAAGGATCATACTTATGGATTACATCGGGAGTTCTGTACCAAAACATGAGGATCTTAACGGTTGTCTCCCTCTGAGTGACACATTTAGAAGATTTAAAGGTAGAGGACCAGATCCTATCCCACATTTGTATTGTGACAGAATGGCCCACCAACTGAGACCACTTGCGCATGTAATGGTGTAATGTTTCCGAAATTGGGGTCGGCTCATGGAGGATACGATAGATACATGAAATTAAGTGCAATTGATTGGGGCCTTGAGCACACAAGTGCTCAAAAGTAGTTGGTTTATCTAGGGTCAGGGATGGTGATTTAGAATGAAAGAAATGTCTAACCTGTAAGTAGAAGTGGAAGGAATGTGATGGTAAATCAAATTTCTCTCTTAAAACGTCAAAGGAATATAGCTTCCTCGTTATGGGATGAACTAGGTTCCGCAGCTGGAAGAGATGTACATTTATCCATGAAAAGATCCTGCCCAGGGACATACTATCTGGAATGAGGGGATTAAGTAGTACATTTACAAGAGGGGAGCAGGGGGACATGAGAGGATAACGTTTGAGGCAATTGCGCCAAATGGTTAAAGTTAGTGCCATTGGGCCAGTACACTGACGTTTATAGATAGGGTCTAAAACAGGGGGAGCGCCCCAAACCAAGGAGCTCGGAACGACCAGATAAAGTACCCCCTTCTCAATGGCAGACCATTGGTTAGGTGCATTTAAGGAAGTCCAAGAGGTGATGGCCCTTAAGTGCGTTGCATGATAATATTTAGTGATGTCCGGGGCTCCCAAGCCTCCTCTGGACCTAATGGAGAACATCACGGAGCTTGCTATGCGGTGGGCACCGCCATTCCATATGAATTTTAAAAAGGATCTTTGAAGTGTTTTTAATTGTGAGGCGGGTACAGCTACTGGGAGAGTTTCGAAGTAATAAAGTAGCTTGGGTAAGATAGACATTTTTAACACATTAATTCTGCCCAATAGAGACAAGGGATATTTGGTCCAGGACGACAGGGACTTATTTATATCCAATATCAGAGGAGGGAAGTTAGTGCTATAGAGGGAGGAGTAGTGAGGGGTAAGTAGAATACCCAAGTATTTAAGAGAGGTACTACACCATTTATAGCTGCTCTGGTTCTTGCTTCAGTTACTTACTGTGGTCCCTGGTAATAACGTGGTTGGTCCCTTTGTGGTCACAACTTCCCTTCTACCTCTGACCAATGACAGGTTCTCTGGCTGGCAGAACCGTCACTTCTGGTTGGACTGCAAGCCACAATCCTAACCCTGCACTGCTCTCTTGCTTCTGGATAGGCCCTCACACAGCCTAGCAGCCAGATGCTACTGGGATAGGCCCAATCTCCAGCCTAGCAACCCGGGGCACACAACACACGTCCACCTAGAGAGCTATAGAGGTGGCACAGAACATAGATCACCTGACTTCACCTGAATATATATGGTTCTCCCAGCAGGCCAAGGGATTCAAGAAAACCACTGCCCATTAGCTAAGATACCCCATATACCCATAACTTGACCTTGAGTTGTCCTCCTCATATCTAGTACCACCATGTGCCCGGCCACCTAGTGGTAGAAGAGAAAAGTACAACCAGGCCAAGCTTAGGGAGAAATCAATGGATCTTTAACAATTGACCAGGGTAACTACTCCTGGCAAGTCATTTTGTGAGGAGCATCCCTGACTAAACCCCAGGGTGCTACACATGTTTGACAGTAAAGAAACCTAAAAAACATATAGTAAAACAATTGTAAAATGTTTAACATTTCGGACAAGCATGTACTGTAAGTTATGTTTTGTTTTTTAGCTTGCACGTAGCTTTTTTTTATGAATGTCTAGATCTGCCTTTCTTTATCTTTTTTTAATATGGAGGAACCCATGAAACAACTTCTTCAAGATGTTCAACTATCTTCAGGGAATCCCTGCTAATAATTATTAAATGTACAGCTTATAGTACACTAGAGTGATGGTCAGTGTGAATAATATTTCTTACATTTGTGGTCACTGAGAAGAATTCTGCCTTGCCTAAAAATATTATTGGTGTCAGTGGTTACTTATCTGAGTGGCAGAAATAGTTTGTTGCTCAAGGAACACCCAGCAACCCTGGCCTAGATCTATTAGCAAAATGACATTTATTAAAGATTGCTCCTATATATTTAGTGACAATGCAAAGGCACTGATCATTGAGGGCAGGTTTATTACTCCAAATCTTCTGTCATATATGAGAGATTAGGGCTTATAAATATGTACTTGGTTTAATTGTATTGTTTGTGTTTTTTTCTAATACAGGCCAGGTTTTGATATTGTGATAGTTGCAAAAGACTGTATAGTTAAAGGGTAACTCCACTTTTGTGGGGAAAAAACATAGCAAATAAAAAAAGATAATATAGCATATACAATTGCGACATTAATCATATTGTAATTTAAAGTGGAGTTCCACCCACTTTTACAACTCTTCAGCATTCCTCACTAAACTGTGCACTGTAAACAAATGTGATATTTTTATTTTTTTTTTCTCAGCACCTACCTGCTGTATTCATTTTTCTCTTCCTCCTCCCTGGCCACGGCCCATTGCATCATTTCCTGTTTGCAATGCCTTCTGGGAAGGGGTGGCAACTGCCTCTGAAACTGCCGTTGCTATGGAAACCTGACCTGAAACCTATTACACTGTTTGTGCTGCACTGAGCATGTGCGAGATCTGCAAGGATCCAGGAAGAAATACAGTCTGGCTTCAGATGCCCACACTTAAAATGGCCACAGCCTGCTGTAAGTTTATAAAATAACAAACTACTGCTATAAACGAACAAAACAGACCTTAGTTTACAGACTAACTTTACTAGAATACATTAAGCTTGTGTATTATAGGGGTATTTGTATTTAAAAAGTATAATTTCGTCCGGAACACCACTTTAATGTTATTAAAAATTACCTTTCCTTTTCAATATGCAGCTCTGTAATGTTCTGTAAAATGCAATACCTGGAGTTGTTCTGCACAGTACACAGAATGTCTACAGCATGCCCATCAAAAACATCATTCCCTTCTTGTGTGATTGGCTCACTGATTTTCCCAGAAGTCTGCACTAAGATACAAATCAGATTTCAGGCATCCCCTGCAACAATGTAATTTTTGATGAGATACTCTCGATAGGAAATCATGCAGACCCTGCAAATTTCCTCATTAGAGTCCTACAGGTCCAGCAGCTGATTGATAATTATAATACCACGCCCATTAGATTCACTTTCCACATGGACACACAGGGATTTCTTCAGAATAACAAAAGGTAAGAATCTGCAACAAAGTTTGTTAAAATCCTTGTAATGTACATAGATCACCCAGAGTTACTCTTTAACCGCTTGCCGACCAGCCACCGTCATACTGCCGCCCGCAGGTCAGCACAATCCCGCGAGCTGTCGTAGCTATACATCAGCTCCTTTAAGCGGGATAGCAGGCGCGCGCGCCCACTGCACTTGGGGGGTGCCGCTGCTTGTGACCATGAGCGATCCCGTGCACAAAAGGAAGAACAGGGATGTGTGTGTGTGTAAACACACAAATCCCTGTTCTGTTCTGTGAGGAGAGACAGATTCTGAGTTCCTAATAGCTAGGAACCACGATCTGCCATTTCTTCCAGGTCAGTCCCCTCCCCCTACAGTTAGAAACACACACAGGGAACACAATTAACCCCTTGATCGCCCCCTAGTGTTAACCCCTTCCCTGCCAGTGACATTTTTACAGTATTCAGTGCATTTTTATAGCACTGATCACTGTATAAATGCCAATGGTCCCAAAAATGTGTCAAAAGTGACCAATGTGTCTGCCATAATGTTGCAGTCCTGATAAAAATCACAGATCGCCGCCATTACTAGTAAAAAAATAATAATAATAAAAATGCTATAAATCTATCCCCTATTTTGTAGACGCTATAACTTTTGCGCAATATACGCTTATTGCGTTTTTTTTTTTAGAAAATATATGTAGAAAAATACATATCGGCCTAATCTGAGAAAAAAATTAGCTTTTTTGAAAAAAAATGGGGGTATTTATAATAGCAAAAAGTACAAAATATTGTGTTTTTTTTTTTTTCAAAATTGTCCCTCTTTTTTTGTTTATAGTGCAAAAAATAAAAACCGCAGAGATTATCAAATACCACCAAAAGAAAGCTCTATTTGTGGGAAAAAAGGACATCTATTTTGTTTGGGTGCAACTTTGCACGACTGCGCAATTGTCAGTTAAAGCAACGCAGTGCCGAATCGCAAAAAATGGCCTGGTCATTCAGCAGTCAAATCTTCTGGGGCTGAAGTGGTTAAGGTTGTTAAGACCTTGGGTTTAGAGATGGCTGGGTCTAGCCCACCAACTAACAGAGAGGTTCCTGTAAATGTTTAGCTATTGCCTGATTGGCTAGAATTATTTATTTATTTATGTTTGTTAATATTGATTATTGTACTATACAACGGGCACCCTAAAAAGATTAACATACCCTAACATAAACATGATTTATTTCATATGCATATTATTATTCACTGTTTGAAATCTGGGATTATGTTTTCCATATTTACCTAAACCTGCACCTTTTAGTACATTACCCACTGAATCTTTTTAGACCCACTGTACCTTTATACAGTATGCTGTATGCCTTTACACATTTGCTTCATCCACATCCTATGAAAGAAAAAAAGTAATAGAAATCATCATGATTTTTTTTTTCATTTTATCTGTTCTGTCGACTGACAAATGATATAATTTAAAGCTATTCTCATTGGCAAATGCAGCAAAAGTCAGCTGCTACTATTGTCTTATAGAGTAGAAAAGCCAATCTCACACTAATATTTCTTAATAAACCTACATATTTAGCAGCTGTAGACATAAATTGGCTACATGTGCGTTTGATCATGCTATTATGTTTTTTTTTTTTTTTTTTACTTATAGACAAGTAATAGCTATGGAACAGTCTTCACAGTTCAGTTATTATAGGTTATGATGACCGCTGTATTTTCTGTACCCTATAATTTAATCTGGTTGGGTTCAGAAGACATTTAACAATTCCTAACTGAGTTTTGCTCCCTAGTGTTCAATATACCCAAATTGGACACTTCTGTAAATCCTCACAGAAGCATGAGTGGTTCTTTTATTAGTAAATATGGGCCTGACAGTGTAATGTTTTTATCCTTTATATAACCACAAACAGTGCCATGAAAAAGTATTCATACCCCTTGAAATTGTCCACCTTTTGTCATGTTACAACCAAAAACATAAATGTATTTTATTGGAAATTTATGTGATAGACCAACACAAAGTGGCACATAATTTTGAAGTAGAAGGAAAATGATAAATGGTTTTCAATTTTTTTTTTACAAATAAATATGTGAAAAGTGTGGCGTGCATTTGTATTCATCCCCCCTGAGTCAATACTTTACAAGTGGTACATTGTTTTGCATAGAAATTTGGCGTTTTATATTTTAGGCCTGTAATTCTTAGTAATAACACACTTAAATCTGTCCAAACAAAAGTCTAGTAGACATCCTGGGTATGATCAAGTTTGAAACACTAAATCATAAATTATAATATAGTAAATAACTATAAATAATTATAAAAAAATAATAATATAAATATAATAAAATGAATTTCCCCCACGATTCACTATCGTTCAATTCTGCAAGTAATTCTAATTTACTATCGCTGTTTTCTAGCTGGTCTAAAACCACTTTTGACGCAAAGAGACACTTTTTGGTTGCTATGGACAATCTCCAGGCAGTTTCCAGGCAGAAAGAACAGTATATATAATATAACACTGCATGCAGGGCAATGGACAAAGCATCAGGGACAAAAGGGAGGTGAAATGATTTGATACAGTAATGTAATCTGTAAGATCACAGTGTATTGTGTGTTTTATGAAATTTGCACTTTTTGAATTTGCCACCGGGCTCTGCCCCCATGCGTCGCAGCACTCTCAGGGAATGGAGCCCGGCACACAGAGGCATCGGGCAGAGGACACAGGCCGCAGACACAGCAGGGTAGGCATCAGGATCCTGAGATGCAATCCAAAGTGTGGCTCGGGGTTACCTGAAATGGTACTGAAATTTAACCCCGAACACAATTCGGGAATACCGCCAGGGAGGTTAAACTTCTCCACAACTTTATCCCTGACCTGCCTGGTGTGTTCCTTGGCCTTCATGATGCTGTTTGTTCACTAAGGTTCTCTAACAAACCTCTGAGGGTTTCACAGAACAGCTGTGTTTATACTGAGATTAAATTACACAAAGGTGGACTTTATTTACTAATTAGTTGACTTCTGAAGGCAATTGGTTCCACTAGATTTTAGTTAGGGGTATCAGAGTAAAGGTGTTTTTCTACAGTACACCACATCCTTTAGTGTTCCCCACAGATAGAAATTGAGGGGTGTTAAGTCCAGGGAACAGAGAAGGAATTCAACAGCACCTCTATATCCTAGCCAACGTCCTAGCAGAATGTTATCGAGATAGGCTCTCATGTCTCGGTCACATGATGACATCAACAATGGGGCGCCTGCTGACATCTTTACGGGAAACATAATATTACACATTGCCATAATTAAATGTGGGTCTTAAAAAAGGACATAGATAACAACTGTTAAAGTGCGTATACTTTTTTGGGGCCCTTCTGTGTACATATATATATATATATATATACAACGGGCGGCACAGTGGCGCAGTGGGTAGCACTTTCGCCTAGCAGTAAGAAGGGTCGCTGGTTCGAATCCCGACCACGACACTACCTGCCTGGAGTTTGCATGTTCTCCCTGTGTCTGCGTGGGTTTCCTCCGGGTACTCCGGTTTCCTCCCACACTCCAAAGACATGCTGGTAGGTTAATTGGATCCTGTCTAAATCGGCCCTAGTATAGGTATGAATGTGAGTTAGGGACCTTAGATTGTAAGCTCCTTGAGGGTATAGGGACTGATGTGAATGTATAATATATATATGTAAAGCGCTGCGTAAATTGACGGCGCTATATAAGTACCTGAAATAAATAAAATAAAATAAATATATATATATGTGTGATACTACCACTTTCAATTTACAGACCTATAAGATACCTGGCTTCTGGCACCTCCAGTCAGTACATTCTGCCCTCAAGCATACTGATACACAGGTATTTGAAGACCACATACACATTGCTCTCAGCAGGTACAGATTAACTAAACAAACCAATACTCTTTATAGAGTTAGTACTAACACCCACTCACAGTCTTTTCAGATTCATGCATTCCTTAGAGCCACAAAAACAGCTTATTCATTTTATATTTAATATCTCTAGGGGAGCAGCACATAGTATATACTATATATATATATATATATATATATATATATATATATATATATATATATATATATATATATATATATAAAAATATATATATGTGTGTATCGCTTACCCCCGAAAGAGCGACTAATTAATTGTTATATCCGTAATTCACATTTACCGTCTAACTCATCGCAGCCCATAAAACCAGAAACAGTCCACATTGCATTTTTCTCTTGCTTTATTAAGTAACATGAACTGGGACAGGAGAAGGGTTTCTTTTGAGATGCTCTTTTGTTGCTTTATCATCTTTTCACTGTCTTATGCAAGGACCTAGAATCATTGCGGATAATATGAAATCACTTATGCAATTTCTTCATCAGGGAAGATGGAAGTAGATTTGATAGAGAATAATCAATAAAGAGTCACTCTGAATAACCTCTTCATCTGCAGGACTTTTTAAGAACAGTCTGTATCTTTATATGTGTGCTTGCAGCTCTACCGCTACCTTTTTACCACTACTTCCCATCTGCATGGTACTTCCAAGTTGAGCTAAAGAAAAGTCACTCTGAATAACTCCTCCCGCTTGACTGATTGGAATCCTGGGGCATTGCTGAACCCAAAGTCACAGGCCACAACCACCTGTCTCACTGACTTGCGTACCAACATCCCTCAGCCTCTGGTAGTACCCTTCCCTTGGGCTGTCACTCACATGATCAATAGTTCATGTGCCACTCATAAATGATCGATCGCCCAGTTTCCTTCCGCTTTGTTGCTACTTCTTCCGCAATGATTCTTTGTTCCCTTTCCTTCTTTATGGCACGCTCCCTTCCCCGCAAGGGCGGCCAATGACACCAGTGACCACATGCTGTATGCTGTCATCCACTCCTCCACGGATGCCGGTTCCCCACCCTCCTCGCAAGGGGGGGCTCCGTTGGCTCCCTGGAGGGAGAACCTCTCCCCTCTGAAAACCAGGCTGGGCTTCTCCAAGCTCAAACAGGAAACAACTACTCTCTGACCATGTGACCCGGCTTTTATATGAGAGTCCCGGGGCATTGCTCAACAAATTAATGATTGGCCGGGACTCGCATACAAACTACCTGCCACTCAAATCCCAAATGAACAAACAAGACTGCTATATGATACAAGCCTGTCTAAATTTACCTAAAATTGTAAGCCAATGAAAGAAAAGTCACCTACATAAAAGTAGGTGCCCGCTACATATATATTATTTTTCTTTGCCCCCCCCTAAAGATGTACCTAGGAGTAAAAAAAAAAAAATAAGAATGCCACTTTAGTGTCAAATAAAAACTTTCTCTGATGGCTAGCATAAAAGTAGTCCTTCCTTATACGGTATATTTATTCTAAGAAGAGTAGAATCAGGAAAACATAGACACACCACTCACTATAGGGTATTGTTCAATATTCAGTCTATGAAAACTCTGAAAGCTCACAGTTCAGGGTTGGAGTTTTCTTTTATTGATATTGTGTTAATTTGTGCTAAAATGTGAGACAACAGAAAATGGTCAGTATTTTGAAGACCTCACAACAAGCATGTGGATGGACATGTTGGTTTAAAAGGGTGTCTTATGAGAATTTGTTTTTTCAGTCCCATATTATCAAATATCTGTATGCATGACCAGTTTGAAATTTGTTAAAGTTCTTTTTTATCTAGCTGAAAGAGTGTAGACTGAATTTCACAGTGATATTTTTTAAAATGAAGCAACATTTGAACACTTTTCTTTTGTCATGTTATCATGTCATCATTTGGTGGTGTGTTCTGCATGACATTAACTGTAGTCAGAAAATATGGTACTTCCCTTGTAAGAAAACTCTGTCTTTGCTATGGTAATATTGTACCATTCCACGTACCATACCTTTGCTAATATGCTATTCTAACCACTCTGGTGTAGGCATTGGTCAGTGCTCACCTCTTCCCCATTATTACACAAACTGCTCTTCTACATCATGAGCTAATAAATATGTTATAATGTTGTAGCATAGGGCAGGTGGCAGAGAAGCTATTGCAACACTGATTTGTATGTTTAATCAAATGGTAAAATCTACCTGTAAACCTGTATTTTGTTTAAAATGTTTGTACAACTGTGCTTACTATTGCTGTTTTTGTCTTACAGTCAGTAAGATGTGTCCACTGTGTTGATTCCTCTACTGTTAGTAGTAATTCTGCTCCATCCTTGCCTCTGTAATCTTCCATTTTTTCAAAAGTTATTACAACTAGCGGACTGTCACAGGCTCTCATCAAGAAGGTCTGACTATGCCTGCCCTTTCTACCCAACTCCGCCATTCACGGCCTTACTACAACTTCAATGAATGGAACAGGATCTAAGAATGAAGGGGCAGAGCTAACATTAATCCGTCTAGCCTCTATTCTTGGATTCTATTCCATTCGTAGAAGCTGTAGTATGGCTGCAAAATAGAGAATTACTACTAACATCAAAAGAATCAGCACAAGGGACACATTTTACTGACTGCAAGTTACAGTATGTCCCTTGTGCTTTAAGAGCGCTATTTGTATTATAGTGTATATATATTTGTATAGCGTTCAAGGGTTGGGGTGGGGGTTGTGGTATAAGGAGATCAATCATAGGGAGCAGATAACTTAAGTCCAGCCCTGAGTTGGTACCAGTATGCACACTGAGGAATCATTTCATATCTAGTAGTTTTTCTAATGCTTTTGTTGCTTTTAGTGCATCTGCCTAAAGCTATATACTATATATAAAGAAATGAAGGTAGCCATATATCTCAGCTTAGGATATTTTTCTTATTCATGGAGATTTCACTGGTAATGACTAGTAATTCTAAAGCCTATGTGTATTTCCACAAATCCAAGCCATATTCTTCATTCTGACAACTTTATATATGCCAAGATTGTCTTGAGAGCTAGAAATGTTACCTACATTGACATAAGGCAATGATATAATTCAAGAACTCATTTAACTAAGGAATATGGCTGACAGATACAACAGAAGATGATGAATAATACTATACCTATATCACTTATTTTGAATGGAAACACAGAACCTGTGTGAATTTGATGTCCCTTGTTACTTGTTTCAATTTAATTGGCAGATTGTGGATGTTTGTTTGCTGAATTTATAACACCTGCATATGTGACTGCCTTCTCTTCAGCGCGCACATCATCCTAATCCCTTAAAATCTATTGTAAACATTGTTCATAGAAAGAATTCCCTAAACTATGTAATCAGTATTTTTTTTATGATTCTGAAATTAAAATGTATAACTCAGTAAGCATCAAGCGATGCATGTACTGCCATTTCTACTACAAAAAGCACAAAGCATATTTTAGAAACTCCCATGCAGTGTACTGCCGCAGTGTATCAAGAGAATCAACTCACATAGGCAGAAAACTGAGCTTAATATCAATAAAAGCATCATACATCGTCTTGTATATTGGTTCTAATATTGTCAGCAGCATTTTGCTGAATCGTTGCAGACTTATTTGTCTTTCGAGATGCACATACAAAAGTCAATGAAAATGTGATTTGCAAACACCCTTCTGGTTTTTAGGACATTTCATTTCCAACTCCAGTGAGGAATTGAAAAGCAGATTTAGCATAATGTTGGTATTCTGTGAAGCACATCGGCTTCTGTAGGTTGACTTAACAAGTAAGGGATGCAGACTGTATCTTGAGATTTCTGCGCACAAGGCTTTAAAGCTTATTTATATTCTGTTATTATTTCACAAGCAATTGGAACTTTAGAACAATTTACTGGTTATAATTAATCAAACTAATTAAAAGGGGTGTTTGACACATTTTAAAAGACAGCATTGGTTATTATACAATTAACTATTTGCAAGTACCATGACATATAATGTATATGTGTGTATATATATATATATATATATATATATATATATAGATCTATATATATATCTATATATATATATATATATAGATATATATATAGATATATATATATATCTATATATATATCTATATATATATATATATATACAGGTGCATCTCAAAAAATTAGAATATCATCAAAGAGTTAATTGATTTCAGTAATTCAATTCAAAAAATGAAACTCATATATTATGTAGATTCGGTACACACAGAGTGATATATTTCAAGCATTTCTTTCTTTTAATTGTGATGATTATGGCTTACAGCAAGTGAAAACCCAAAATGCAGTTCTGAGAAAATTATATTACATAAAACTAATAAAAAAAAAAGGATTTTTAATACAGAAATGTTGGCTTACTAAAAAGTATGTCCATGTACAGTATAGTATGCACTCAGTACTTGGTCTGGGTTCCTTTTGCATGATTTACTGCATCAATGCAGCGTGGCATGGAGGTGCTGAGAGCTGAGGTGTTATGAAAGCCCAGGTTGCTTTGATAGCGGTCTTCAGCTTGTCTGCATTGTTGGGTCTGGTGTTTCTCATCTTCCTCTTGACAATACCCCACAGATTCTCTATGGGGTTTAGGCCAGGCGAGTTTGCTGGCAAATCACGCACAATGATACCATGATCATTAAACCAGGTACTGATACTTTTGGCAGTGTGGGCAGGTGCTGAGTCTTGCTGGAAAATGAAATCAGCATCTCCATAAAGCTGGTCAGCAGAGGGAGGCATGAAGTGCTCCAGAATTTCCTGGTGGAGGGCTGCATTGGCCCAGTCATCCAACACTGGCAGATGACATGGCTATCCAAATCATCACTGACTGTAGAAACTTCACACTGGACCTCATACAACTTGGATTCTGTACCTCTTCACTTCAGACTCTACCTTGATTTCCAAATGAAATGCAAAATTTACTTTCACCTGAAAAGAGGACTTTGGATCACTGAGCAACAGTCCAGTCCTTTTTCCCCTTAGCCCATGTAAAATACTTCTGACATTTTCTTTGGTTCAGGAGTGGCTTGACACAAGGAGTGCAACAGTTGTAGCCCATGTCCTGGATACGTCTGTGTGTGGCTGCTCTTGAAGCACTGACACCAGCTGTAGCCCATTCCTTCTTCCTGTTGCTTGTGCACCCTTTTCTACCAGACTTTTTCCTTCCACTCAACTTTCCATTAATATGCTTAGATACAGCACTCTGTGAACAGTCAGCTTCTTTAGCAATGCACTTTTGTGTCTTACCCTCCTTATGGAGGGTGTCAATGACTGTCTTCTGGACAAATGTCAAGTCAGCAGTCTTCCCCATGATTATGTAGCCTACTGAACTGAGTGACCATTTAAAGCAAAGGTCTCAAACTGGTGGCCCTCCAGCTGTTTTCCGAAACTACACGTCCCACCATGACTTTGACTGTGGGAGTCAGGCTTGTAACTGTCAGCCTTGCATTGCCTCATGGGACTTGTAGTTTCGCAACAGCTGGAGGGCTGCCAGCTTGAGACCCCTGATTTAAGGGCTCAGGAAACCTTTACAGGTGTTTTGAGTTAATTAGCTGATTAGAGTGTGACACCATGAGTCTACAATAATAAACTTTTTCACAATATTCTAATTTTCTAAGATACTGAATTTTGGGTTTTCACTGTAAGCCATAATCATCAAAGCTGAAAGAAAGAAAGGCTTGAAATATAAAACTCTGTGTGTAATTAATCTATATAATATATGCGTTTCACTTTTTGAATTGGATTACTGAAATAAATTAACTTTTTGATGAGATTCAAATTTTTTAAGACACACTCACAGGCCACTTTACTTTGACTGGTTCAAGATGATAGAAAGGCAACAGTAATTAAAATAACTACTCGTTACAACCAAGGTATGTAGAATACCATCTCTGAATGCACAATACATTGAACCCTAAAGCAGATTGGCTTCAGCAACAGAAGACCACACTAGGTGGCACTGCTGTCAGCTACAGTAAGAACATGAAATTGAGGCTACAATTCGCACAGGCTCCCCAAAATTGGAAATAAAAATAAATAAAAATAGAAGATTAGAAAAAAAGTTGCCTGGTCTGATGAGTCTCGATTTCATCTGTGACATTGAGATGGTAGGCTCAGAATTTAGCATAAACAACATGAAAGCATGGATCCATCCTACCTTGTATCAACAGTTCAGGCTGGTGGTGGTGGTGTAATGGTGTGGGGGCTTACTACCAACTGAGCATCATTTGAACACCAAGGCTTACCTGAGTATTGTTGCTGACCATGTTCATCCATTTATGACTACAGTGTAACCAACTTCTGATGGCTACTTCCAGCAGGATAATGCACCACGTCACAAAGCTCAAATCATCTCACCACTCTTTTCTTGAACATGACAATGAGTTCACTGTACTCCAATGGCTTCCACAGTCACCAGATTTCAATCCAATAGAGCACCTTTGGGATGCGGTGGAACAGGAGATTCACATCGTGGATGTGCAGCAGACAAATCTGCAGCATCTACATGATGCCATCATGTCAATAAGGACCAAAATATCTGAGGAATGTTTCCAACACCTTGTTGAATCTATGCCATGGAGAATTTAGGAAGTTCTAAAAGCTAAAGGGGGTCCAACCCAATACTAGCAATGTGTACCTAATAAAGTGGTCAGTGAGTGTGTGTTAATATATATATATATATATATATATATATATATATATATATATATATATATATATATATTCTGCAGGATCAGTGCTAGATTTAAGATTTTAAGCACTGTTGCCCACTGGGATTCTTCTCAGGGCTCCAAATAACCCCTGTCACTTATCTTTCTCCCCCCAACCCTAATTCAACCTGGCATTTATTCACCATGGGATGCACACATTGATAAAATCAGTAGTAAGATTATGTTCTATTTAGAAAAACTTTATTACAATGTGTTCTTATATTTTGCATAGTTTAAATGCAATGTATTATCTTTATAGGCACAGAAATATGCCCCGTACACACGGTCGGACTTTGTTCGGACATTCCGACAACAAAATCCTAGGATTTTTTCCGACGGATGTTGGCTCAAACTTGTCTTGCATACACACGGTCACACAAAGTTGTCGGAAAATCCCATCGTTTTAAACGCGGTGACGTAAAACATGTACGTCGGGACTATAAACGGGGCAGTGGCCAATAGCTTTCATCTCTTTATTTATTCTGAGCATGCGTTGCACTTTGTCCGTCGGATTTGTGTACACACGATCGGAATTTCCGACAACGGATTTTGTTGTCGGAAAATTTTATCTCCTGCTCTCCAACTTTGTGTGTCGGAAAATCCGATGGAAAATGTCCGATGGAGCCCACACACGGTCGGAATTTCCGACAACGCGCTCCGATCGGACATTTTCCATCGGAAAATCCGACCGTGTGTACGGGGCATTACCTGTAACATATGTCAGTAGCAGAAAAAAACAAAGCTATTTTGAACTGAAGTGATACTATAATTTACTTTTATAACATATATACACTAATATCTTTTTTCATTTAGCGTTTGTGTTATTACATGTGATAATAGTTTCCTGCTGCTTCTTCACATCACCTGCAATTTAAAACTAGTGACATCTCACAGCCAGTAATACATAACTCCAGCTGATTACATGTGTGATCCAAGCTGACAACGACACACAAGAAAGAACTGTTATTATTATCCTACATGATTGCTACGGCAAGGCAGTTTTGCTATTCTAAAAACTATAAAGGTTTTGTTCACTAAAAATGTTTATAATAAGTGGAGTGTAAACCCTAACCATGAACCTCTTGTATTTGCTTCCTTTTGATTTGTTAAATATAGACCAAGCGTTTTGTTATCTCTGTTCAATAGGTACAAAAAATGCCTGTTGATCCTACGAAAAATATTTTGAGCAAATAAATTCCTGTGCCCTCTTCCTCTGTTGAATGTACTGTATTCAGTTAGCATCTCTCTCTGTGGATTCAAGAACACCTAATCTCTATGTTATGGAGATGAGGACAGGTGGAAGTATGTCTTGAGCCAGCAAAATGAGTAGGTCTGGATCATATTTCTAAAAAACATTTTGAAAATCACAGTACAGATCTGTCATGATCCAGTTAGTGCAGGGTTATTTAAATTGTACACAACAAGTTTAATTTGTATACTTTACAGCAGGGATCCATTTAGACCTTAAGTGTGTTCTCACTGGACACCAATCTATGTGTTTGCATCCAAAATTAGCACAGTAGTCTCTGAGACAAATCTGTGTAATTCAATTCTAGAGAGTTCTGGAGCATTTAATCTCATACCTCTCATCCCTTGCAGTGTACAATTATAAAACTTACTGCAAGAACTTGGTTGCGAAGAGAAACGATGTTTGACTGCAAACATGCCAGTTTTTTTTTTTGTTTGTGATTATGTGAATAAGAGTTATTATTTTTTCGGGTCTTTTTACATTGGTACTGGTACTGCTAGGTGTAAACCCGTATTTAGTCTCTATGCATATCAGAAAAGAAGACAATTATTCTTAATTTGGGATTCATAATTTATACCTCTACACAGTATTTGAAGAGTTTGATCACAACAATCTTACCTATGCTAATTAGGTAAGATGGAGCAAACATCCGCTGCAATCAAATCCTGGTCATATCTGAGGAGCCCCATCCATGCCATGGGGTATGATCTGTATACAGGATCTCACACATTTTTGTAAATATTTTATTATATCTTTTCATGTGACAACACTGAAGAAATGGCACTTTGCTACAATGTAAAGTAGTGAGTGTACAGCTTGTATAACAATGTAAATTTGCTGTCCCCTCAAAATAACTCAGCACACAGCCATTCATGTCTAAACTGCTGGCAACAAAAGTGAGTACACCCCTAAGTGATAATGTCCAAATTAGGCCCAATTAGCCATTTTCCCTCCCTGGTGTCATGTAACTCATTAGTGTTACAAGGTCTCAGGTGTGAATGGGGAGCAGGTGTGTTAAATTTGGTGTTATCGCTCTCTCTCTCTCATACTGGTCACTGGAAGTTCAATATGGCACCCCATGGCAAAGAACTCTCTGAGGATCTGAAAAAAAGAATTGTTGCTCTACATAAAGATGACCTAGACTATAAGAAGATTGCCAAGAATCTGAAACTGAGCTGCAGCACTTTGGCCAAGACCATACAGCTGTTTAACAGGACAGGTTCCACTTAGAAAAGACATCACCATGGTCGACCAAAGAAGTTGAGTGCACATGCTCAGCGTCATATCCAGAGGTTGTCTTTTGGAAATAGATGTATGAGTGCTACCAGCATTGCTGCAGAGGTTGAAGAAGCGGGGGTCAGTCTGTCAGTGCTCAGACCATACGCTGCACACTGTATCAAATTGGTCTGCATGGCTGTCATCCCAGAAGGAAGCCTCTTCTAAAGATGATGCACAAGAAAGCCTGCAAACAGTTTGCCGAAGACAAGCAGACTAAGGACATGTCCTATGATCTGATGAGACCAAGATAAACTTATTTGGTTCAGATGATGTCAAGTGTGTGTGGCAGCAACCAGGTGAGGAATATAATGACAAGTGTGTCTTGCCTACAGTCAAGCATGGTGGTAAGAGTGTCATGGTCTGGGTCTGCATGAGTGCTGCCGGCACTGGGGAGCTACAGTTCATTGAGGGAACCATGTATGGGAACATGTACTGTGACATACTGAAGCAGAGCATGATCCCCTCCCTTCGGAGACTGGGCCACAGGGCAGTATTCCAACATGATAGCAACCTCAAACACACCTCCAAGATGACCACTGCCTTGCTAAAGAAGCTGAGGGTAAAGGTGATGGACTGGCCAAGCATGTCTCCAGACCTAAACCCTATTGAGCATCTGTGGGGTATCCTCAAATGGAGGGTGGAGGAGCGCAAGGTCTCTAACATCTACGAGCTCCGTGATGTCGTCATGGAGGAGTGGAAGAGGACTCCAGTGGAAACCTGTGAAGCTCTGGTGAACTCCATGCCCAAGAGGGCTAAGGCAGTGCTGGAAAATAATGGTGGCCACACAAAATAATGACACTTTGGGCCCAATTTGGACATTTTCACTTAGGGGTGCACTCACTTTTGTTGCCAGCGGTTCAGACATTAATGGCTGTGTTGGGTGTGGCTTTTTTTAAATTTTCTGTGAGTTATGAATTTAATTTTGAATGCTCTTTGCTCATTTGTGTCTTACTTATTATCTTTTTGGTTTTATAATTTTTGTAACTTTCTATGCACTGCCCATCTGGAAAAATTAAATATAAAATGAATAAGCTGGTTTTTGGTTGCTCTAAATGCATGAATCTGAAGAGCCTGTGAGTAAATGTTAGTGCTAACTCTATTGCATGATTTAGCAAAACCTGTAACTGCCATTGAGAGCAATGTTTATTAGGTCTTCAAAAACCTGTATATCAGTCTTGAAGGCAGAATGTACTGACTGGAGGTATAAGACGCAAGGTTTCTCACAGACCTCTAAGTTATCATTTTAAGTAGCATCTTGGATACATATATACTGTATATGAGTGAGAGGTGATATTCTTCTGCTCACATAGATTTTTATGAAAACAGTACTATTTTAATACTTGTATACAATAAAACACTAACATTTTATATGTGGTAAAGTGTAATATTTTGAAATTCAAAAGTTCTAAAATGTGGTCTTCTACACTCTATCCAAAAGCTCATTTAGTTGCCAATGGAGGATAAGGATGAATAAAATGGGATGACTCTATTAAATATATTAAACTCTTACAGCATAATCCATGTCTGTTTAATTTCTTCAGTGGAGTTCCTTTCTACCAAATTTCTTTTCTCACCTTGGACCACCTCCTGGCAAATTACATTTCTGAAATTTTGTTTCCATTAAATTTTATTAAGGCTATTCAACGTATATATACAGAGATGATTGGATAAAGAATACCATAATTCACATGGGCCCAATGGCCTAAAGATATAGATGCATACCATAACAGTAACAGTGGTTTATCGTTTAATTTCAGAACTTTCATTACAAAAGTGCTTCCCATGTAACACTAAAAACTGCATAGACATCTTTTGTTGCTTTTTTGCAACACAAATGGATTAGTGCAATCTATATTTTCTAAAATGCTTTTATTTTATTTGATGTTATACTAGCATGCATCTCTGCACTCTGGTCTACATTTACCTGGTGAAACAATCCTTGTTCTACTTAGCCTCCTAGCATTCTTAGCTTTCTCTTTACAAGAAAAGCTGGTTGTCAGTGTTAGCTTTTATTGACTATTTTTATGGGTTTTCTACATTCTGTGGGTTGCCATGGGGTTGTGTGGTCAGTGCATAGGCAGGTATGCTTGAGTGATATATAGTAAGTGGGCATAATTGAGACATATTAGTTAATAAAAAGATTGCTCAGCAATTAGAGTAGATAAGTACCCACACTTCTGATATTAGAACATTTAATGGGCCAGAAATGTACAGACTGAGTTAATATATGATTATCTTGTGATTCTTAAGTTGATTTTATTACTGAAAACCCTTGTCTCTCTGCATTAACCTTTATAATCAGTGTCCCTGTCCTATTAATGGGGAAGCTACATTTTCTTACTATTTTCATTGTTTTTGTGACTTTGGAATATAACTATTATAAACCAGGCTTATCCTTAACAACATGCATGATGCTTGTAATACTAAGTGTTGCTAAGAGTATTAGAATCACATCTTTTCTGCAGAGAGAGTTGTCATCTGAAACACTGCATTGGTATTACATTGGCAAAGTCAAACCTGCTAGAGTGGAAGGCTGCCTTAATAATTCCTTGCATCAGTAGCTCCATAGACTTTAATGGAGTGCCATTCATTGAACTTAGAACCATTCCATTAAAATGTCATTTCTTGGTCCAGAACCCTGAAAACTCCCTCATTTGTGTCTTTCGACCATGACAGCATTATATTACCCAAGAAAACGCAAGACAGAGATTAAAGTGTAAATGAACCTTTATGTTCTTATGAGAAATCCATCTATATTTTAATTAGCATACATGTTGCTGAGCAAGCCATCATATTGGACACATTTAAAATTAGCATAAAACAGAGATATTGGAAATCAGCAGCAATATTGGCAATTAAGATTTCATTGAAACTTAGCCCTCAGAACTACAATACTATTTTGAGAGCTTGTATTATGTGTATTTATTTCAACAATGTAAAACAATTTATGAGTTGTGATCTAATGTCCTTCTCTGAAATAAATAAAAATAATATTGCTTACTAATCAATTCCTTCATCTGTAAGCTGTTAGATAAGCCATTGTTCAAATATTGCTCTTCTACCTTACATATTTTTTTTTAAACTATTGTCAAGGTCTTTGAATTTATCATATTCTTAGTTCTAATATTTTTTTCACTTTAATCTTGAACCAAGGCTAAAAATCAAATATTAATATACCTTTAAATATATAGCGGGTAAAATAAGCATTGAACAAGTCGCCATTTTTCTAGGTAAATATATTTCTAATGATGTGATTGACATGAAATGTTCACCACATGTCGGTAACAACTCATGCAATCCACACATACAAAGAAACCAAAACAAATACGTTCCGAATAATTAACTTATGTGTAATAAAATGGAATGACACAGGGAAACAGTATTGAACACATGAAGAAAGGGAGGTGCAAAAAAGCATGACACCATCTGAAATCTATCAGTGATTAGAAAGTAATCCTGCCCCTTGTCAGTGCAAATTAATATCAGCTGGTTCAGTCTTAACTGATGGCCTACAAAAAGGTGTCTCATTATCAAGGTGTCACACAAGAAACTTCTCATGATGGGTAAAATCAAAGAGCTCTCTCGAGACCTTTGCAACCTTATTGTTGCAAAACATACTGATGGCATTGGTTACAGAAGGATTTCTAAACTTCTGAATGTTTTAGTGAGCACTGTTAGGGACCATAATCCGGAAGTGGGAAGAACATCATTTCCCCATAAACCGGCCATGACCAGGAGCTCCTCACAAGATTTCTGACAGAGGAGTGAAAAAAAATTATCAGAAGAGTTGTCCATGAACCAAGGATCACTTGTGGAGAGCTTCAGAAAGACCTTGAATTAGCAGGTACAATTGTTTCAAATAAAACAATAAGTAATGCACTTAACTGCCATGGCCTGTATGCACGCTCACCACGCAAGACTCCATTATTGAAGAAAAAGCATGTTAAATCTTGTTTAAAGTTTGCTGCACAACATTTAGACAAGCCTGGGAAATACTGGGAGAATATATTCTAGTCAGGTCAGACCAAAATGAAACTATTTGGATGCTATAATACACACCATGTTTGGAGATCAAATGGCACTGCACATGATGAAGGTCTGTTTTTAGCATACAGTAATGGCAAACTTCATATCAATGAAGGAAGGATGAATGGAAAAATGTATCAAGACATTATTTATAAACATCTGCTGCCATCTACCAGGGTGATGAAGATGAAACGAGGGTGGACATTTCAGCAAGACAATGATCCCAAACACAAAGCCAAGGAAACTCTCAATTGGTTTCAAAGAAAGAAAATAAAGCTGCTAGAATGGCCCAGCCAATTACCTCACTTGAATCCAATAGAAAATTTATGGAAAGAACTAAGGATCAGAGTTCATAAAAGAGACCCACAGAACCATAAGGCTGGGTTCATACCATTGCGAATTGGATGCGGGGTTCCCTGCATCCAATTTGCAATAGCAAGATATTTTTACCAGCTCTCTATGGAGCTGGTTCACATATCTCCTCTGTGGCCCTGGTGCAAATTTGGACAGGAGCCCTGTACATCTTTTGGTCTGTTTCAGGTCCGAATTCAGCCTAAAATGGGGCTAAAATCGGACCTGAAATGGTGAACCAGGATGCACCTGACCCCTGCTGTGAGCCATATGCGGTGATGATCTGAACCCAGCCTGTCAGAAACCATGAAATCAGGCCGAGACAGAAGTACAGTTAAATCACACTTGTTTAATGATTAAAGTAAAAAGAACAAACATAGTCAAAACATAGCCAAAGTTCAGTAACCAGAACGGATAGTCAGCCAAGCCAGAAGTCAGGGATCAATGTAGTTGAACAGCAAGCAGGATCTGGAGCCAGAATGTCAGTAAAGCAAGTCTTGAACAGGATCGCAGGAGAGCGTTTCTGTGATGTTGACCAAGGCAAAGGCATAGCTCTCCTGGACTGGATGACTTAAGTAGGCAGGACTGGTGAGCAGGATATCATCAACAGCTGAGTAACTGTGGAGAGAGATGGGAGCTGGCAATTAGCCAACAGCTGAGCGGCCAGCTCAGAGAAGGCAGGGCTGAGCCCAGCCCTGACACAGCCTCAAGATTTGAAGACTGTTTATGTGGAAGAGTGGCCAAAATCACACCCGAGCAATACATTGACTAGTTTCTCCATACTAGTTTCTCAAGGCGCCTTGCAGCTGTCATTAACAACAAACAATTTTGTACCAAGTATTAAATACATTTCGGTTCAATAATTTTTCCCTGTGTTGTTCCATTTTATTACACATAACTTCATTTCTGAACTTATTTGTTTTGTTTTCTTTGTGGGTATGGATTGCATGGGTTGTTACTGACATGTGGTGAAAATGTAATGTCAATAGCATCTTTAGAAATCTTTTTACCTAGAAAAATTGTGACATGTTCAATACTTATTTTACCCGCTGTATATACTGTATATCATCTTTTCTAAAGCCTGGGGTTGTCTGGAACTAACCATATACAGAAGGCAGAGGCCTCAACTTGGCTCCAACGTTAGAGCTCTTGCATGCTCCTGACATCAGACTAACAAATGAGGCTCCTCTGTGGAAAATAAAAAAAAAATAAAGGTTTACCATTGGTTAATGGAATGCGTACCAAAACTTAGAAGTCAGAGCCCAGGTTAAACCCTTACTTAATTGTTTTTTTGGAATATTTCAATATATTTGCGGGCACCCTATAGTACCTGGTAAATTGAATGCTAAAAGTAAAATACTGTACACCAGAAGCTCATATAACTTGGGCTGGGGTGACACTACTAGTATATCTCCTGCTAAAGTGAAAAATACTTTATTTACAATTACTATTGTTAACATACTTTTAATATTTATACCAGATGAAACTTATCTCTTTTTGTATAGCATCACAAGAGTCTTGGAATATTCAGTAAAACATTTCAGATTAAAATGACGATAATTGGAAAGATGGAATCATCCAAAGCAATCAATTCAAACTCTATTTCCCTTCTGTTTCACTGAGAGCAAGCTGAAATGTCTTGATTGCTATGTGGTTCAGCACTTTGCTCATTGGGGACATACAATTAACGGTACAATGGACATTTGTTGCAACACATAATAATTATCTAAAAACATACAGTGAAAGTCACAGCAGGTGGCAGGTCTATTTTTTTTTTTTTTTTGATTGATGCAATTTTCTGGAAAAACTCCTTTTTTTGTCCATTGTCGCCAGTAAAAAACTATGAAAATCAGTTCAGATTATTGGTTTTAAGAAATCAGCAGTATGATGGTATAGCTAGCCCAGTGCACATTCAAAAGATCATACTAATATAAAATAATGCCTAAAAAAATGTCAATGCAAAAGTGACAAAATAATGGTGGTTCTAAACGTAAAAAAAATCCACTCCATGACTGATTTGCATGCAGACAGATTGGTGCAATCCAGACCTATAGTAATACCGTGATTCATCTATTCCTATTATAATCAGGGGTAGAGATAAAAGAACTTGATGAAGGTCAAATCCCAATTTGTCATATCCAGTTTGCTCATCTCTGGATTCTAAGTTGTTCCAATACAATCAGCATACATTTATATTCACAGTGAACATCCTAATTAAACATGTAATAGTAACCTTATTTTACAACAATGAATAAACTGTTCAAGTGATTGCTGTACAAATAATAGTTTTGGTAAGTATATATTGCTTTAATCAGTTCTTGATTCAGCTGAGACTTTGCTCATAACTCAACCCCCTATGCATAATGTGATGAAAAAGTTGAGCACTTATTGTTAATTTTTTATCTCTATATCTTTTATTTTATTGATTGGTGGTTACTGATCCACTGATGTTCTGATTTATCCCAAAGTGGTTGTAAACCCTTACATATAGCAACTGAAGTGACTAGTTTCAGGTGATACAAAGAGATAAAACAAATCCTGCTATGTAAGTTGTACCTCTCTCCTTTACAGCCTCCTAAAGCACACATTTTACACAGCATTTCTGAGCTTCAAATGGCAGGAATCTGATGTCACATACAGCACAGCTTAGAGAAGGGAGTTGAGGGTGAAAAGGATAAAATCCAATATCTATTGCATATATTGGCTCCTTATTATCCAGCCGTTTTTTCAGGAGCAGTGATTTTTTTTAATGCTTAAAGTGAAATAATAAAAATGAAATATTCCTTTAAATATCCTGCCTGGGGGATGTCTATAGTATGCCTGCAAAGTGGCACATTTTTCCCGTGTATAGAACAGTACCATAGCAAAATGACATTTCTAAAGGAAAAATTGTCATTTAAAACTGATCGTGGCTGTAATGAATTGTTGGGTCTCGGCAATATAGATAAGACTCATTAAAAAAAAGAGCATGGGATCCCCCATAGCCCTTTGGGTCTGGTATGAATATTAAGGGGAACCCTGAACCCAAATAAAAAAAAAAATTGCATGGGGGTCCCCCTAAAATCCATACACTTCAGGTCTGATATGGAAATTAAGGGGGAACCCCACGCGAAAATTTTTGAAAAATAGCATAGGGGTCCCCCCAAAATCCATACCAGACCCTTATCCAAGCACGCAACCTGGCAGGCTGCAGGAAAAGTGGGGGGACGAGAGAGTGCCTCCCTCCTGAACCATACCAGGCCACATGCCCTCAACATGGGGAGGGTAGGGTTTAACAAGGGGCCCCCAGATCCCGGCCTCCCCCCCTGTGTGAATTGGTAATGAAGTGATCGTACCCCTAGTATTTCACAAAAAAAGTGTCAGAATGGTAAAAAAGACAAGAGACAGCTTGGGATAAGTCCTTTATTAAAAACTAAATAAAAAAAAATGTCCCACGATGTAAGTTCATGCCACCCAACGGACCGAAAAAAAAAAGCTGCAACCGATCCGCCTCCATGGGTGGCTCCCGCTGACTGATGCATCTTCTCTGTGACAGTTGTTATATAACTGAGGGCGGGGCCACCTGGTGATGTAAACGGGTGACCCCGCCCCCCTCTGATTCCACGGGGAAGCCATGGGGAAGTTATATAAGAACTGTCACAGAGAAGATGCATCACTCGGCGGGAGCCACCCATGGAGGCGGATCGGTTGCGGCTTCTTTTTTATTTTTTTATTTTTCGGTCCATCGGGCGGCGTGAAATTACATTGTGGGACATTTTTTTTTATTATTTTTTTAATAAAGGACTTGTCTCTTGTCTTTTTTACCATTTTGACACTTTCTTTTGAAATGCTAGGGGTACGATGTACCCCATTACCAATTCACATGGGGGGAGGCTGGGATCTGGGGTTCCCCTTGTTAAAGGGGGCTTCCAGATTCAAATAAGCTCCCCCGTCTGCATACCCCCCACAACCACCGGGAAAGGGTTGTGGGGATGAGGCCCTTGTCCCCATCAACATGGGGACAAGGTACTTTGGGGTCAGACCCCAAAGCATCCGCCCCATGTTGAGGGCATAGGGCCTGGTACAGTTCAGGAGGGGAGCCCTCTCTTGTCCCCCCTCTTTTCCTGCGGCCTGCCAGGTTGCATGCTCAGATAAGGGTCTGGTATGGATTTTGGGGGACCCCAAAGCTTTTTTTTAAATTTTGGCGCAGGGTTCCCCTTAAAATCCATACCAGAGCTGAAGGGTCTGGTATGGATTTTGAGGGGTACCCCTAAGCCATTTTTTTTTCATTTGGCGCAGGGTTCCCCTTAATTTCTATATCAAACCTGAAGGGCCTGGTATGGATTTAAGGGGGACCCCCACACATTTTTTTTTTAATTTTGATTTGGGGTTCCTCTTAATATTCATACCAGACCCAAAGGGCCTGGTAATGGACTGGGGGGATGTCATGCTCTTTTTTTCAATGAGTTTTATCTATGTTGCAGAGACCCAACAATTCATTACAGCCGCAATCAATTTTAAATGACAATTTTTCCTTTAGAAATGTCATTTTGCTGCGGTACTGTTCTAAACACGGGAAAACTGTGCCACTTTACAGGCATACTATAGACACCCCCCCAGGCATGATATTTAAAGGAATATTTAATTTTTATTGCTTCACTTTAAGCATTAAAAAAATCACTGCTCCTGAAAAAACGGCTGTTTTTTTTTAAAAAAAATTTACATTGATACATGTCCCCTGGGGCAGGACCCAGGTTCCCAAACACTTTTTATGACAATAACGTGCATATAAGCCTTTAAAATTAGCACTTTTGATTATTCATATTCGTGTCCCATAGACTTTAACAGTGTTCGTGTGTTCTGCCAAATTTTTTGCCTGTTCGCATGTTCTGCTGTGAACCGAACAGGAGGGTGTTCGGCTCATCCCTAGTCATAATGTGCTTGTATGTATCGCATACTAACACATTATGAAATACTTGAAACAAAGTCCTCCGTTGGTGTGCTGTCACCACTGGCAGGGCTTCCATCTTCTCCCAATCTTCCTTCGGGGTTTGTGGGCCCTGGTCGCTTGAATGGCGGAGCCGTGATGATGTCCCTCCCATCTTAATGAGGATTTTCCTTACATTACAAATTGACTCTCCTTCCTGTTGGGTCTAATAGGCAAGACATAAAGGGAAATCTATCTAATGGGACACAGACAAGAAAAGCATGATAGATGTTTAAGCCATTTGCAGGGTGTCTTATTCTATAACTTGCAATCCCGCCAAGCTGGCTGGAACGATGTACACCACAAGCTTTCCAGCTTGAGTAAGGGAGAACTGCCCGCTCACAGTTGTAAGGAAGATTCCCCCCCCCCTCCTTCTCCCTGTTTTTTACTGACTGAGTTAACGTAATGTGAGCTGACACACACAGAGCTCTGCATTCAGTGGCCTCTCTTGTGCCCCTATTGGCCGGAAGAGGAAAAACAATTAAAGGCACTGTTACAGCTAATGGAAGAGATTGTACTGAACTGCAGGGAGAGCAGCAATGGATTCTGGGACATGCAGTTCCCACGTAAAATGGCCCCATAGACTGGTATACAGAGAGAAATACAAATCCCAGCAGGCTTTGCTGACAGGTAAGTAAAAGACTCCATTTTATGTCCTGAGGTAAAGTTTGGTCAGCGATGAGGGAGTAAAGAGACAAGACCTGAGGGAGAGGTGTTGTCTCTCAGATGATCTCCCTGCACGATTCAGGCCTCTATGATGAGTTGGGACTTCCAGCCTGAGAGAGGGGATCCCAGGTGAATATTGAGGCACATCTCCACTAACAGTGAACCGTTTCAGTGTGAGGGGACCGGTCGGGTCGCCATGAAAGCCTGCCTGTTTCAGGAATATAGGATTCCTTGAATATAGGATTGAGAGTTGTATTGCTTTTAAATCTCAGTTATTGATATCTTGTCAATTACTTGACTATATACTGTTACTGTTTGTTATTCTTCCACAGTAATATTGCAGTAAAGACAATTTCTGTGTTTTATTATAACGTGTGTGTTTCTCATTGGTCATTGCACTTACACTACTGCCAGGTGTGCCAGAGGGGGCTGAGGCTATTATTAGGGTTGAGAGGCAGAGTAATGGACTGAACAAACTTAAGCTGCTCCCTCCGGGGTATCACTAAACACACATATATATATCTATATATATATATATATATATATATATATATATATATAGATATATATATCTATATCTATTTATAGATATAGATATACAGTATATATCTATATATATAGATATATATCTATATCTAGATATAGATATATATATATATAAACTATTAGGCTGTAGATATACTTTACAAGCAAAAAAAGTTAAAGAGCAAACTGGAATTAGATGTCAAGACTATGACCGTATGTTAGTTATCTGGTGGCAATCGTCTCTTATGCCGCGTACACACGGTCGGACTTTTCGTCTACAAAAGTCCGACAGCCTGTCCGACAGACTTCCGGCGGACTTCCGGCGGACTTTCGGCGGACTTGCAGCAGACTTTCTAACGAACGGACTTGCCTACACACGACCACACAAAAGTCCGACGGATTCGTACGTGATGACGTACACCGGACTAAAATAAGGAAGTTCATAGCCAGTAGCCAATAGCTGCCCTAGCATGGGTTTTTGTCCGTCGGACTAGCACACAGACGAGCGGATTTCGGGGTCCGTCGTAGTTACGACGTAAAGATTTGAAGCATGTTTCAAATCTAAAGTCCGTCGGATTTGAGGCTGAAAAAGTCTGCTGAAAGTCCGGAGAAGCCCACACACGATCGGATTACCAGCCAGCTTTAGTCCGTCGGCGTCCGTTGGACTTTTGTAGATGAAAAGTCCGACCGTGTGTACGCGGCATTAGACTAGAAGTCCATCATATTTTAATGATCTTTTTTCTAATGATGGTCCCTTGAGAAAGCAATATGCTGTACTCCATAGACAGTTTTATAACCATCTTATTGTGTTAAGACATATATGCTAGAATATGCTCATCCAATGGGAACTTAAACAATAAGCAAAGTTTAGTGGGAAGGTTAATAACAGAATGGTTCTATGTAGTATATAACTGCATCAAATGTAAACCTTAATTTGTTCCAAGTTTATTGTTTACTGGTGTCCACTTTGGCATTTAAAGTGTTAACACAATTTATTCTAGCCACAATCTTTTCTTGAAGCCTATTACACATCAAAACCCAGCAGGAAACTTCTGTGTACTCTTAACATCCAACCTATCTCCTCCTTTCTTCCTTCTTATCGACAAAGGATTTTAAATGTCCTGATTAGCAGCGCGTATTTTAATTTGGCTTCCGTATTCAAAGAGTCTCTGCAGATCGGAGATTAAGACATTTTGAGATGAAACAGGGGAAGGCTTCGCTCCAGAATGACTCATCTGGAAATTAATTCCACACAAGTTGACAGGCTGTAATTGGTGCTTGGAGTTTGTATCTTCTCATAGGCCCATTAGTGGGATGTTGACAGGAACTTTAAATTGAACTCATTAGTGCTTATCATAGTAACTCCCATATATTAATGAGTATTCAGCATTAATCTTTGCCTTTGTTTATGCATACATAATACACCTTAGAGCTTGTTTTACTTCCCTTACTAGAGCATTGTTTTAGGGGAAAAAAATCCTAGAAATGTGCCACCTTGTGAAATATACAAGGTACAGGGCAGATTTTGTGCCTTAAACAATCACAACTAAAATAGTCTAGTGTTTTGAAAGTTCTCATCTCTTGGGGGGGCTTGTATTTTAACTGTATAATATCCATATAAAACATATTATTTTTTAGGTACAGTATTTGATAACATTTTTCTACACAAGTATTTGTAAATTCTAAAATGTGCTTCTCTTGTTTGTTCCCTTTTGTTCTGATAGATATAGCAAAAATCTGGTGATCACGCTGGAAATCTAGTGCTACCCCGGACATTTTGCAGGGTTATCCCAAACATTGTGCTCTGGAAGCGTGTGAGGACAACAGAATACCTACAAATAAATGACAGAGGACAATATCTTCCATAGCACTTGATTTTGTATTTAACCACTCCCCGTCATTAGGCCGTTTACAAATGGTCTAAGGTTTAAGTGATTATCCTGAGATCATGGTTGAGACTTTAACCAAGATCCCGGTATTATTTCTTTTTTCAGCGGAGGATTCCCTATAATGTAATCCAAGCGGCTATAGACCCCCCTCCCATCGCTGTCACTGATTGAATGGGTGAGCCTAGTAAGGATGTGACTGGTGGCATCCGCTTCCTGGGACAAAGATCTGATGATGTTCTTCCCACAGTGTGACGTCAGGATCTGGAAGCGACAAGGATTTCATCACTTTCATCACTTTGGATTTTGGTTTCATGCAAACAAGCTGTTACCAGATTGTGAAAGAATTTGATCAAACTGAACTCAGTTTGATCAGATGCTTTGGAAGCCAGAGGATGGTGTCTAACAGACCACAGATCTCTCCAAAAAGAGGACTTGTCATGGCCAGTGCTATCACAAGCAATAAAGTTGACCCCCCCGCAAAAAAAAATGTAAATAAAATAAATAACAAAATATTTTTTTTAAAGTGCCCCCCTTATGCTCACATGCAAATGCAAACTCACATGTAGGTCCCGCACACATAAGTAAACTGTAATCACACCACCACTACAATAATACTAGCACCAGACTTCCTGTGTAACTCTAAACTGGTAACCTGTAAAGGCTTTTTAAAGTGTCACCTTTGGAGATTTTTGGGTATCATAGTTTGGTGTTATTCCACGTAATTTTGAAGTGTGACATGTTAGGTATCTATTTACTAGATATATCAGCATATTTTATATTTTACCAAACAGTTGGGCATTATATGTTTTGTTTGTGCTTTGAAATTTAAGTGTATTTCCCCCCCCCAATTTTTTTTTTTGAAAAAACGCTGCACAAATACCATGTGACATAAAAATATGCAACACCCACCATTTTGTTCTCTAGGGTCACTGCTTACAAAGTATATAATGTTTGGGGGTTCTAAGTAATTTTCTAGCAAAAATATGCTGATGGTTACATGTAGATGAGGGGTGTCAGAATTAGCCTGGACTGGAACTAGTTAAAATGAAATCCGCCTGTCTGTTTTCATCTGATTCAATCGCCAGATGGATGGAAAATAGGGTTTCCATCTGAATTTAGTGAATCGGAGCAGAGCGGATGTCAGTGAACATGTTACCGCTGACATCCATCGCATCGCTAGAACTGGAGCGTCCGTTCAGGCGGACCTGAACGGTCCACATTTGTGAAAGGGGCCTTGCTTTATTCAATAATCATTAGGCTGCAATCACACCTGAGAGTTTCAAAGTCGTGCGTTTTTTGCTAAGTTTTTGTCGAGATTTTGTACAGGTCACCAATGTAAAAAGCAGAAAAATGCCTGTAATCTGCCCCAAATAAGCTCATGTTCTTTTTTGAGCTTAAGGCCTTTTTCAGGCGTTTTGCTTCAGGTGACAAAACGCTCAGATGTGAACAGGTGCCATTGAAATGAATGGGATTTTGCTTGTTGGGAGTTTTTCAGGCATTTTTTGGGCGTTTTACGAGTGTTTTATGAGCTGAAAAGGCTCAGGTGTGAATGCAGCCTTAACGTTACTTAGCAAAATGAAAATCCACATTCCAAAGTAAATATTCACTTTGCTAGGTAAACAGCTTCTATTCATTTAGTAGATCAATCCCAAAAACCTTTCTCAAATACTTTTTGGAAAGTAGACAGTCCAAGGTATTTAGTAAGAGGCATGACAATTTTTTGACCATGTAATTTATTGTCAAATTGTTTTGGAAAATAAGTAAATAAAAAAAATCATTTTTTTTTCATATTGTAACCAGTACAGTACAGTGTTATCATATAACTGGTGTGGCAATGATCAGAGAAACTGACTGATGACAGTAAGTTAACAAAAAAGAACAACATTTTCTATTTTTTTTCTCAATTTTTTTTCTCTTTTTATTATTTTTTTTTCTTTATTTTCCGATTTTTTTTAACACACTGTGACCAGAGCAATACAGTGTTACCATAGCAAAACTGTACTACTCTATGGAAGTGATAAGAATTATTTTTATTTTTTTTTACACATTATGATTGATTATACCAGTTAATTTTTATTGGTATAAGCAACCATTTTTACTGAAGGATTAATTCAGTGTGTTTTGTTGTGATTAGCTGTGATTGGCCAACACTAAACACATGATACAGATAGGCTGTGATTGGCCCTCTCTGTACCATGTGATCACTGTGACCAATCACAGCTAGCAGCACAATTGTATACAATGGATGACATGAAAGGAAGCCATCCATTGTCTACAATTGTCATGTGATCTGCTGTGATTGGTCACATTGATCACATGGTACTAGCAGTGGGCCAGCATAGTGATCAGTCATAAGCTGTGTCCGTGTCATATGATGTCCACTCAGAACGATGGACGACGGGCTATAGCAAAATAATGGCCGGGAGGGACTTTTGTCATTCTGAGTGGACGTCAACCAACCTAGTTTACTAAACATTGGTTGCATTCTTTTTTATCAGCATGAAAATCTTTGTGACGTTTAATAGATTGTGATCTTCCAATAGGATGTCTAATTCGTAAGTTGTAAATTTTGGGTATATTTATATAGCAATGTGTATAATTGATGCATTTGACATCCTATTGTAAAATCCAAAGTTATATGTCTTCCATACATACAACACAAGGGATACTAAAGAGTCATAACCACTTATTAACCATTCTTACATATAACAAACTGTTGCTTCTAAAATGGGAATTCTTAGCTTAGATATATTGCACCTAGTCAAACACATCAGCAAGTGCAAATGTCAAAGTTCCAGCTAAAAGTAATGATGGAAAAATGTCCAAATTTGGGAGAACAGAAAAACAGCAACAAAAAAATCCTGCAAAATAGACATCAATGAAGAGTGGGTGATAATGATGGGAGGGGTTTTAGGGTATATATGTTGTGTTTCTTCACTTGTTTGTTGTCCTGATGAAGAGGAGCTTGTGTGTCATCGAAACATCGAAATAAAACCTTCATTGTGCGTTCACCTTTCAAGACCTGTGAGTGCTGCTCTTTCTTTTAGATTATATGCACTACACACTTTGCTGTGCACCCGGGGCCCATTTTTTTTTTTTATCTCTGATATGTGTGCAGTGGAAACCATTGGATAATATATATATATATATATATATATATATATATATATATATATATATATATATATAGTGTCAAGTGTCATTATGAAAGGTGAGGTGATTGATGGACATTATGTTTCACCTCACATGCGTTCATTTGCTGAGAACTAAGGTGGAATCAGGTCCGGGCTTTACCAGCCACCTTGGCAGGGCTTGGTCCCGAACCAGATTTTCCGGTCCGCTTGTGTCCACCAACAGAGGATATAATTAAAGCAGGACTGGCGCAAATAATTGATCTTGGCCTGAGATTTGGGAAGCTAAAAACCTGAGAGAGCTGCTTATGCGAAGTTTGTTGTGTGAGAGAAAGAAAAGGTTTGCATTATCTTTGTTCTCTGGGGGACTGGGAGAAGCCCTTCACCTTCTGAGTTAGGAACCTGCATTGTTCAGTTAGTGCCTGGATGGCAAGGATTTATTTTCTGTTTTGTTTAATTTTCATGCAACCTTTCAAATTACAACAGGCTACAAGTCAGATTTTTAAGAAAACCTGTCGTTTGGACCACCTTTTTTCCCAGGGAAGGTGATCCCCCTTGAGCTAACCCCTGACTATATATATATATATATATATATATATATATATATATATATATATATATATATATATATATATATAGATCTATCTATCTATATATATATATAGATAGATAGATAGATCTATATATATATATATATATATATCATCGAAAACTACAACTTCATATATATATCTATATATATATAGATCTATATCTATATATATATAGATCTATATATAGAGATATAGATCTATATATATATAGATATAGATCTATATATATATAGATCTAGATCTATATATATATATATAGATCTAGATCTATATATATATATATATATATATATAGATCTAGATCTATATATATATATATATATATATATATATATATAGATCTAGATCTATATATATATATATATATATATATCTATATATATATATATATATATATATCTATATATATATATGAAGTTGTAGTTTTCGATGAAGCTATTCCTTTATGCTTTCTATGCTGTAACCCTCTTATATTATTTATTAATTATTTTGGTGGTTTATTTGGAAACACGTCTGGTTTGTACATAGATAACTACTTTATTCTTACTGGTCCTGTAACCCTTCTGTAAAATCATCTGTTAAACTTTAAAAAGATACACAATAAACATAACTGCCTTATCTGCACTATTATGAAAATAGAAAATAATAATAAAAAAAAAAACAATTACTTTTTTTATGTTGCGGTTGAAAAGTCAGCAAACTAGATTAACATCTTATTTGAATGTGATATCTATATGAGATGAAATAATATTATCAGCCCAGGCAGTCAGATATGATATGGATCATTGGTTAATAAGCTGCCTTCATGATTCATTTTTGAAAGCTTACCCCAGTAGTAAAAAAAAGATTCTGAGCATGATTCTATTTCAAATAGGCATATTTTAAATATATAAAATACAATTTTAGATGGCTATGACAAATAGATCTACTAATACACAGGTGAAATTTAGAATGGAATAAAACCATCTAATTTGTGTTTACTGTGAAAAAATCAAATGGGTATGGCTCTAAAATAGCTTGAAAGTTGAATATGCTTTTTTAGAATGGAATGTTAAGAAATAAAATGATTTCATAATAATAAGTTATCAGTTGAAGTTGCTAATTAAACACAGTAGGCCATATAGTTATTTAACACTGAAGATAAAGACTAAAATGTAATTTTTTTTTTCATTTTACATTACATTTTTACAATTTGAAATGAAATGTAAAGCCTGAATTTAAACACAACCCAAACATTGCCTAATTATAAAATAACATGGTTGTTTGCTGCCGTAACGGGTTCTTGATGGCTAGCTATCCTAGAATATGTAGCCTAAAAAAGATCTGGTCAAGTATCAAATGTCAATGATTGTAATGCCCTTGTATGAGGGTTTCATTTGTCCAGTGTAGTCTTAGTTTTCTTAACTTTCTTTGCATGGCTTTACATTTACGTTAATTCTGTAAGGCCAATTTAAGATTACAGTACAGTCTGTAAAGCTCCAATAAAGTCAACATAAATTGTTTTTGTAGTCAGTTCTTTTTGCTAAATGTTATTTACTTTTTTTACCTTTAATAGTGTGTCAGTTTATTCCAAGATAAAGAAGGTTGCAATTAAATGGAGAAGGGAGTAAATTTGCAAACAGATAATAATAGAATGCAGGCCTCTATATTTTGGAAAGAATATTTAAAAAAAGATTTCAATAGACCTGTGATGTAATGTTAAAACATTCTAAGCAGAGTCATAACTAGAAAGATGTAGATCAGGGTACTAAAGTACCTCAAAGGATCAAAAGGAATCCTACATTAGTTTCAGCAAAATATACTCACTAAAGTAAGCAGTTGGTGCAGTTGTAGCATGTAAGCAAGAAACATGCTGGACAGGACCTGGCTATGCAGGAATATGCTCACTGGCTGCTTTAGCAGTTTGTAGGTGGAAAACTCTAGCTTGTTACAAAGATGTATTATAAAGCAAATAATATACTCTGGTTCATGTACAGATTGAGCAATGCCCAACCACATCAGCTAAGGTACACTACAGGTCTTTTCCCTTTGCATATTAATGTTATAATATTAGGTGGTGGAACGTTTGACTAACAGTTAAACCTTTCATGCCTTATGCTCCCTCAACCTACCATGTCATATTCTTCTCTTCTTTTGAAAACTTGTATATCTCATTGTATTGTATTTTATTCACAGACATAGTTCCTGATGAAGCGCTTACTCCGCGAAACTAGTCGAAATTCCATGTCATCTGTGCATATTTTAACATATTTTGTATCATTTTTGACTGTTGTATAAATAAACCTTGTTTTAGATATATTTCCTGTATTTTGCTGTATATCTCCCTCTATATGTATCAAGATAGTCTGCTTACACTTTATCCTGGTGAGTCTGGAGTTGGGGTCCTTACGCCCAAATTTCTATTCTAACTAAACTTGGATGATGGTACATTCTACCCTTTGTAACATATCCTACCTTGCTATGTGAGGCCATAAAACCCTTCTATATACTACCCATGTCATGGTAAAACAGTGTGGTGAGCAAAGGACTAAAAAGACGTTAAAAAACAAAAATGTAATATAATACAGCTGACCAGTTTTTGAATGTGATAGCTGCAATTGTGTTTTATTTTTGGCTTTTTTTATTTTTACCCATGACTATAAGGACTGGTAAGCTGCAATATATTACATTTTTGTTCTTGAGTTTAGTTATCCTTTGAAGGGTTAGTTCACCTTTTCAGAACATTTGGTTGTTTCCATGGCAACCGCTTATTGATTGAAAGAGATGTTTTTACATTTCTTGTTTTGTGCCATTCTCCATGGTTTGGTAATTCTGACTATGAGAAAATTTCTGCTGCATTGTCTACAACAAAATGGTACCTCTGATTCTAGGCTCTTTCCCGTGCCCGCAGGCATTTTAAGGATGAAAGAATTGATGTTAGCAGCAGGTGTATACCCAGCGCTGTATTATGGCCTAGGCCGACAAGGCCCAGGCCTAGGGCGGCACTTCACGGGGGGCGGCAAATAAGCTGCCCCCCGCATGAAAAAAGTACCACCTCACACTACGCTGCCAAACTGCAAATCAGTGCAGCGCGACCTTCATCAGGGCAGGCAGAAGGAGCAGCTCCGCCAGTGGGCTGGGTCCTGCACCAATCCAGAGGCGGCATAATGTCACTAGCAGCGGCGGAAGAGGGGCCTGTATGAGCTTGAAGTCCCGGCAGATGAGGATGCTGGAGGCACTGTACAAGTCGGCGGGAGGCAGAGTTTCTGGCTCTCTGTGCGGAGGTCAGGGGGGAGATCTACTGGAGGAGAGGAAGAAGCCGAGTAGAGTGGTCACGAAAAAAACTGTCAGCACCAGGTGAGGCTGACAAGCACAGCACAGAGGTGACAGACAGGGACAGCTTGCTCTGTATCATATGTGACAAAACCTTCTATAAAAAGTGTAAGTGCAGTGCTAAAAAATATGCATCAATACATACAAGTAAATATTGTGCACACTGAGTTATCACATTGGATTGGCCAGGCACCAGCTATTTATTCACTATTTTTTATGGTGAAGGGATCCACCACCCATCCATCAACTGTTGATTGATTTATGGACTCATATTTTGTTTTTTGATTGCAATTATCCACTCAGGCACTCTGAGTGCTATATGGGACATCTGATTTTATTTCACTTTAGTTTTTTCTTTACTAATCTATACTTTTTACTTGCTGTGCTTGCACATGATTATTATGTTTCTCACTATTATACGCTGACCCACCTTCAGTTTTAGACTGTTTGCACATATCAAGCTTACTGCAGGAATACCTTTACATTTATATTTACTTGTACGTATTGATGCATATTTTTTAGCACTGCACTTGCACTTTTTATGGAAGTTTTTGTCACATACTATACCCTGGCCCTTTTTATAGAAGTTTTTGTCACATACTATACACTGGCCGATATTCAACAGCGCAGCACCATTATTATATACTTCAATGCCCTCAGTCTCTGACTGTCCCTTGTGCAATGCCCGCAGTCCCTGACCATCCCTTGTGCCATGCCCGCAGTCCCTGACCATCCCTTGTGCCATGCCCATAGTCCCTGACCATCCCTTGTGCCATGCCCGCAGTCTCTAACCGTCCCTTGTGCCATGCCCGCAGTCTCTGACGTCCCTTGTGCCATGCCCACAGTCTCTAACCGACCCTTGTGCCATGCCCGCAGTCTCTGACCATCCCTAATGCCATGCCCGCAGTCTCTGACCGTCCCTTGTGCCATGCCCGCTGTCTCTGTGGGCTGTGATGTAAGGGGGAGCCCTATGGACTCTTGTGTAAAGAAAGGGCTGTGGTTACCAGAGACCCCCTTACATCAGAATTTCCCTTTACACCAGAGTCTGCAGCAGTCCCTTTTACATCAGAATTGTCAGAGTTCTGCTTTACATCGGGGGTCCAAAGAGTTCCCCCTTATATTGTAAAGAAGAACCCTGTGCTGGGTTTTTTTAGCCTGACCTTCATGTAAATGGAGAAATCTGTTTTTTGCTAGCAGGTTATGAGAAACTTACCCTAGAACGAAGCCCAACAGTACCGTGATATTACCACTGAAACGGCTGACGTCTACCTGGTCTTCATTCCAGGTTCGCAGCCTCCGGCTACATGAGTGGCCAGGGGCGCGATTACGTCACTGCCGATCTTGTTCGCGGGAGCCGCCATTTCTGGCAAAGGCTCTGAAGGTCCAGCACTGTAAGCTGGACCTGCAGAGTGCATGCGTCGATGGTGTCAATGGCTGCACACACTCTGAATATCTCCTAAACGGTGCAAGTTTAGGAGATATTCACACTACCTACAGGTAAGCCTTACTATAGACTTACCTGTAGGTACAAGTGGTAGTACAGGGTTTACTACCACTTTAGGGGGTGCACGATTTTAGTTAGGCCTAGGGCAGCACAAAACCTAAATACACCACTGTGAATACCCTGAGGACGTGCGTGTGCATGAAAACATGTTAGGTGGGGCCTTATGTGCTGACATTTCGATTTCCAGGTCGGCAGCCATATTAGTAAGTCCAGATTAATTTTATTTTGTTTGTCTCCACGTGGAAGCTGTATAAGGTTTTATGTGGCTAATTTTAATAAATAAATACTACACTGTATACCTTTATCTTTGGGCTCCATGTGGTGAGCGCTTTCTGCATAGGGCCTGTTTCAACTGAAACGATCTGGAGTAGGGCTTTGAGGGTGGACTCCAAGTGCTTGTATGAATGACTGACATTATATACCCATTAGCTATCTGGTGACTGCATAAGGGTGAAGGATCACAGCACTTTGGTTGCACAGTGAATGAATAGCAACACTGAGAGTCACTATCACTGAAGTTCTTAAGTGGATTCTTTATGGATTCCTTTTTACTGTCATATCCTATTATTATATATTGATGAACTTTAATAGAACACCATGTTAACTAATCTCTAACTCAGGGGTATTGAATAAAAATTCAAGGAGGTCCAATCATTAAAGTTTTCATCCAGCAAAGGTCCGAATTGCATGTTTGTCCATTGCCTCAGGTAGTTCACATCACAGGCCCCCTCCTCGTATATAACAATCCTGTTCTTACATCAGTGTCATCTGTAGTGTTCTATACCCCCCTTCACATCACCTCTGCCCCTCTCACATCACCCCCCCACAGCAGTGTCCTCGGCCTCTCTCACATCACCCCCCCACAGTAGTTTCCTCTTCCCCTCTCACATCACCCCCCAACAGTAGTGTCCTCTGCCCTCCACAGTAGTGTCCTCCTTCACAACATCCCATCTTTACATTACCCCCTACACCCCCCCTACAGCAGTGCTCTCTGCCCCTTTTACATCACCCCCCTCACAACAAGGCTCTCTATCCCTTCAGATCACCCCCCACAGTAGGGCTCTCCATCCCTTTACATCACCCCTCTTCCCTTCAGTAGGGCTCTCTGCCCCTTTACATAAACCCCCCACAGTAGAAATCAGTGCCCCTTTGCTTTTTACTTAACCCCCCCAGTAGTGCTTTCTGCCCCCTGGGTCTGGATGGGACAGTGACTTGGTCCAGATCCGGACAGCGGTCTGCCATTTAGTAATACCTGCTCTATTTGATACAGATGATTTAGTACACTAGGTCAGTTGCCTATCAGATCATTGGCTGTTGAACCTCAGCCAACAGCCATGGAGTATAGGCGATGACCTGGGTCATGCAGCAGGATCCAAACCCCTATGCTAGGGTCCTTGGGAAACACTGGGCATGTTAAAAATTCTACACCTCAAAGGAGCCTATGGAGTTGATTTACTAAAGGCAAATACCCTATTCATTTTGCAAGCTAAGTCGCTCCAGAGCTTAGTGAATGTAATGAAGTTTCACTTTGCAAATAATGCACAACTGTGTGCAAGGAAAATAAAACAGCATTTTTGCTGATACGTGATTGGATGACAGAAGCCAGTACAGCTTCAATTCCTTTGATATGCTTAGGGGTGTTTTCCTGTGCAAAGTATAGCTTTCCTTTCAAGGTGAACAGCCTATTTTCCTAGTAAGTCAACCCTTATATCTAGCATTACTTTAAATCTACAGTGCACTATTTACATTTATAAGCTGATTATAATATTTACTGTATACTGTATATTTTAAGCAGTGATAATGTCATGTAGTAACAGCAGCTGATTACATTTTGTTGTGGAATAGGAAGCATGGAAATCAAAACATATTTATATTATTGTATGTCTTGCATTGTGAATGACTGATGCCAAACCTGCTCCAACAACCATACTGTTGCCAATGTGTATGTTGCATCTGTGGTCAAACATTACATTCTTTGCATCTACTCAAACTTCTAATTCTAGTCTACAGTTAGGACCCATTGGATTTACTTAAGCCAAATAGACTATGCATTTGCAAATGCAGTTACTCCAGAGCTTAGTTAATGAGATTCACTTTGCCAAGATAACCAAATCCCATGCAAGGATAATAAAAAACACAACATATTTGCTTGCACATGACTGGATAATGGAAATCAACAGGGCTTCCCCTCATTTACTAAGCGCTTTAGCAACTGCACTTCCAAAGTGCACAGTTTATTTGCTTTTAGTAAATCCACCCAGCTGTGCATTAGCTTATGTTTAAATATGTCAGTTGAAAAGTTACCTTCTGTTTAATGCTAAGTTATAGGAAAGTGTTATCTTTTGTTATTGCTCACTGTTACTTCATTTAAATACCATTTCACTTTTCTTTTCTTTACATGTGTATCCAAATTACTTAGAAATATACATAATTCTGGTGTAGATTAATCACCATGTCACTCTGCTTGCATTGTACATTGACAGTTTGTTTGATTTGCATTTTTTTCATTAAAATTCAACACTTTGAAAATGATCCATATTTTCATATCTTGCAGCAAGTGCCGTGCGCCTTTCTATGTAATTTTTGTTCAACATTATTTTAAGTTTTGATACTGAAAAAAACTTTTAACAGATTTTGTCAGTGATTTTTTTTTTTTTGTAGAACTGGGTTGTAGAAAACAGTAGGAAAACTGCAAAATAATAATTGCCTGTAAGCTTTTTAGCCTATTAAAGGCTTAGAAGCTGTAAAGTAAATGGAGTCCCTTAGGCACATTTGTAAAGAATTTTGCATTTCATGTTGTCAGCTACAGAGTCCAGAACATTTGTGTCTAAAGCTGGAAATAACTTTCTAGCCACTTATCTTGTAATAACTAACCTTTGCCTGATCAACAAACAGCTTGTTGTTCTGTTTAAGAATCAACAATGTCTGGTAGTTTTAATTTTAACACTCATTTGAAATTTTATGTCAATGGGGGACACTTTTGTAAAGGTAGATTAGCAGCTTGCATTTTTGCTCTTTACAATAATTTCAAAGTAAATGCTTATTTGTATACTTTTGTTTAACCACTTGTTGACCACCCTATAGCAGTTTTACTGCTACAGGGCAGCAGCTGTGCGCTGGATCATGTATATACGTGATCCTGCACTTCCGCCTGCAAGGGGTGCACGCGCACCGCTGGCGGGCCACTTCTGCTATGATTATTTACATCAGAAGCTCATCTGTGTGTGCAGGGCACTTGAAGTCCATTGGCACCCGCCAGTTGACAGGCAGAGACTCAGAACGGAGCCCTGCCTATGTAAACAAGGCAGAGTACCATTCTGACAAGGGGGAAGGGATAGACTTTGTGTTCCTGCAAAGTAGAGACTAAAAGCCATCTCTTTCCCTAGTAAAAGCGGCACACATAATAAACACAAGCACTGGCTAGGCACACAGTTAACCCTTTGATTACCCTAGATGTTTAACCCTATCCCAACCATTGTCATTAGTACCATGACAGTGCATGTTTTTAGCACTGACCACTGTATTAGTGTCACTGGTGCCTGCAAAGTGTCAGATAATGTCCGATTGTCCACCGCAATATCGCAGTCCCGCTATAGGTTGCTGATTGCCGTCATTACTAGTATAAAAAAATCTAGTGTATATCTCATAGTTTGCAGATGCTATAATGTTTGTGTAAACCAATCAATATATGCTTATTGGGATTTTTTTTATCAAAAACATGCAGCATACATATTGGCCTAAATTTATGAAGAAAGTCATTTTTTTAAATTTTTTTATTGGATATGTTTTGATAGCAGAAAGTAAAACATTGTTTTTTTGTTTTTGTTTTTTTTTCAAAATTGTCAGTCTTTTTGTGTTTATAGTGCAAAAAATAAAAATCGCAGTGGTGATCAAAAACCACCAAAAAGAAGGCTCTATGTGAAAAAAAATGACATAAATTTTATTTGAGTTCAACGTTGCATGACCGCAATGTGTCAGTTAAAGTAACACAGTGCCGTATCGCAAAAAATGGCCTGGTCATGAAGGGGAGTAAATCCAGAAAGAAAAGGTGATGTTGTCAGTTATTTGCTTGACATATTTCTTTGGTTGTTTTACTAATATCATAATTTATTTTTGGTATACATCTCAACTTTCGTTCATTTTTCCTTCTATCTTTTCCATGAATCCTATCCATCCGGTTATGATTTTGCACTATTGGCCAACTAAACTTTGGTTACGCTTTCAATCATTCCTGAGAGAAATCATTTTTTTTGTTTACCTCCTGTAAAATAATGGACTTTTTGTAAAGTTCAAGAAGCTCTAAGGCCCCTTTCATATGGGATGCCTGCCTGTTGATCAGGTCTGCCTGTCAGATTTTCAGGCGGATCTGATCAGACACTGCATTGTCCTTTATGGAGTGACGGATGTCAGTGGACACAAAAAATATCCGCTGACACCCACCGCCATCTGATCCGATCCTGTCTGCCAAAAACAGACGAATGGTGGTCCTATTTTCCATCTATCTGGTGGATCAGATCAGATGGCATCGGATAGAAACGAACAGGTGGTTTGTTTCCACCCGATTACCCCATAGAGAAGAGTTGGACCTGTCATCCGCCTGCTCAGTGGGGATCAGTGGAGAGATTCCCCGCTAAACAAGTGGATTGCACTTAGCGGAGGCGCCCGTGTGAAAGGGGTCCTAACAATCTTATGCCCCGTACACACGGTCGGATTCTCCGATGGAAAATGTGTGATAGGACCTTGTTGTCGGAAATTCCGACCGTGTGCAGGCTCCATCACACATTTTCCATCGGATTTTCCAACACACAAAGTTTGAGAGCAGGATATAAAATTTTCCGACAACAAAATCCGTTGTCGGAAATTCCGATCGTGTGTACACAAATCCGATGGACAAAGTGCCACGCATGCTCAGAATAAATAAAGAGATGAAAGCTATTGGCCACTGCCTCGTTTATAGTCCCGACGTACCTGTTTTACGTCACCGCGTTCAGAATGATCAGATTTTCCGACAACTTTGTGTGACCATGTGTATGCAAGATAAATTTGAGCCAACATCCGTCTGAAAAAATCCTAGGATTTTGTTGTCGGAATGTCCGAACAAAGCCGACCGTGTGTAGGGGCATTAGTCCCATGTTAGGCGAGCCTTAAAACCACCAAAATGTAATTTAACTATCACTACTGTTAATAGTTACATAAACAGTGATGATATTTTATTGCTACTGAGGAACCAGTGAAGACTGTGTAAAAAAAGTATATCTAAACCCAAAACCAAAAATGGAATATATTGCAGCTTACCAGTTCTTAGATGTGGTGGCTGTTCACAGTTTAGCCCATGTGACAACCATGGCTTCTTTACAGATACAATAGAGAAAAAAGTATAGAAATAAAAGGACAGGAAGCGTGTTATTTGTAAGATTACTGAGTGAAAATAATGTAAAAAAAAAAAAAGTCTGAAAAAAGAAAACTAATGCTGCCACCACATTTAAAGACCATAGCTTATATTCACTGTACTATAATACATTTTTGTTTTGGGGTTTAAATACACTATAAATAGTTGAATCTAAAGGATGCCTAAAGCTGCAGTTTAGTCATTCGGTTACTGGCAGAGGTTTAACCAACAACAGAGTTGCTTGTGTGGCATGGCTTTAGTATAAAAATTTTTTAAATATTTCTTACCTCAGTCTCTCTGCTAAAAAAAAATGAAAACTGCTTCTTTTAAGGTTCCATACCATACCCTCTAACAGTCTGTGTTAAATTGTGCCAAGAGGGCATTTGAATATTTTCCTGGTAAATCTGATCTCCAAGCCAACAGATAAATACACAGATGAAAAACATATATAGTACCTGTTACACCTGCCAAAGAATTGGTATTACTGTTGATCCAGTCCTGCGATTTACACAGTCCTGCGATTTACACAGCTCTGCTACACAGCAAAGCCCCGTCTAGCCCAGAAGCCCTGTCTAGCAGGGCAGTAGATGGGATCTTTCCCTGTTGCAGTTTCACTTTCCCTTAGGGTCCCCTCCCTTCCCCAGTAAAAAAAAAAAAAAACAGCTCACTGGCAAGCGTATCTCTTTGTCTCTCTGCTTTCTCCCCTATTAACATGCTTATTGGCTCCTTATGCTTCTTCTGGCTTCCTTGTCTGAGCTCATCTGTACAAGGACTGTAAGAAGTTTTTAACGGGTAAAACGTTGATACTGCTTGCATTTAAACAAACCAGTTCAAGAGCTGTGGGTCCTTAGATTGACTACTCTTGAACGGGAATGACCATAGATAGATCAAAGTTTGGACAGTCTCTGCTGAAGAAGCCAAATTTGAATCCATCTTTGGCTAGCTTAAAGTGGAACTAAAGTAAATATGTGTACTAAGCATGTGTATGGCATGTCTTTACTTTTATTGTATTTATAATAAAGAACTGATTTTACACACTGGAAGTGCCGCCATCTCTCTTCTCTTACTACTGTGGAACTAAACCCTCTTATACTTTTCACTCAAGGAGGCTGCCATTTTAGCCCCTGTTTGATCTGTAACTGGCGCTGCACATGTGATCAGTTATGACTTCAGCCATTTGATGGTTTTACGGTTTGGTTGAAAACACAAGCAAATGTGACGTTTATCATCCCCAGAATGCTGGGAATGTAACTGTTTTTCTGAAACCGTTGAAATGATGGATTTAGTTCCGCTTTATGTTCACTATATCAGCAGCTTTTACCCTTATGGCTTGTACACAAACCTCCCTTAATAGGATATTTGTCCCAATGTGGAATATATATGTGGTAAATATTCTGCCTGTTATAGCTGTAAGTAATGTAGGTTTAATATTCCTAGCATAGCAAGCATAGCAGATGAGGTTATGGAGTGGCTCAGAGGTTCATAAATGTAAGAACACAAGATAATTGAGAAGGTAAATTTACATAAAATTTCAGGGAGCCCAGATAAGATTCCAGCACAGGCTCTACTGCTGATTTTTATAAAACAATTTTATAATTAAGATGAAGAGATGGGCACACATCACAAACATTTCATTGAAATAAGGGAAAGTTACTGTGACAAAACCACAGAATATATCTAATACTGTAAATATGGTGAATTCAATTTTTTATTTTATAGTCCTTAATTATGAACTTTTCACTGATAAGTTTCAATGAGCACAGTTTTTTTGTGTCTGAGAGAAAATGATCATTACATGTAGAGAGCTAATTTAAAAAAATGCCCTGTGTTTCCAGAGCAGAAGAGCAGAAAACCAAAAATAAGTTGTATATTTTAAAGCCCACTTGTTTTTTTGGTTTTTTTTTTAGTTTTTTTTTTTTTTTTTTATTCTCTTTTCTGATCTTTTTCCCTGCTATAATTACTTACCTTGTATATGTTGCGGAGCTGCTACATAATTGTGAAGTATTCTTGTACTACCCTCCCACCTCCTGGATCAACAGATGAAAGCACCAAAATAGTTAGATAAGTCCAATAAAAATGTTGTATATGTAAAACAATGTAAATGTGTTTTGGGGATAACAGCTCCCTCTTCATTAGGGCAGAAAAACAAAGTAGTATAAAAAAGTATTTCATATGTATGATTTTTACATATACAGTGGAGAATATAATTATTTGGTCCCCTGCAGATTATGTAAGTTTGCCCACTTACAAAGAAATGAAGGGTCTATAATTTTTATCATAAGTGTATTTTAACCACTTCAGCCCCAGTAGGTTTTACCCCCTTCCTGACTAGGCCATTTTTTGCAATACGGCACTGCGTTACTTTAACTGACAATCGTACGACACTGTACCTAACTAAAATTGATGTCCTCTTTTTCCCCACAAATAGAGCTTTCTTTTGGTGGTATTTGAACACCTCTGCAGTTTTTTTTCTTTTTTGCGCTACAAACAAAAAAAGTATTTTTTACTTTCTGCTATAAAATACATCCAATAAAAAATGTAAAAAATCGAATGTCTTCATCAATTTAAGCCAATATGTATTCTGCCACATATGCAAAAGGTATAGCCTCTACAAACTATGGGATAGATTTATGGCATTTCTTTTTTTTTTTTTTTTTACTAGTAAAGGCGGCAATCAGCAATTTTTAGCAGTACTGCGACATTGCAGTGGACAAATCAGACACCTAACTGACACTTTAATGTCACTGGGAACCAGTGACATTACTACAGTAATCAGTGCTAAAAAATGCACAGTTACTAATGACACTGGCAGGGAAGGGGTTAACACCAGGGATGATCAAAGGGTTAAATGTGTCCCTAGGGGATCATTTCTAACTGTGTGGGGTATGGACTCACTAGATGAACAAAGAGATCCATGTTCCTGATTAGCAGGAACACAAGATCACTGAGTTTATCTCTGACAGAATGGCGGTCTGCCTTGATTACATCGGCATACCGCCATTCTATCTCTCTAGGCAGTGATCATGGGTGGCTGGCTGACATCGCAATCGCCGGACCGGCTGATTGGCTCCCCCTCTGGCCAACCAGCGTGCATGTGCCACCGGAGGCACAGGTACAGCAATAGAGCTGACTTGCTGCAGTATATGTACTGCGGCCAGTCAGCAAGTAGTTAAATGATAGAGACAGAATATCAACCAAAAATCCAGAAAAACACAATACAAATGTTATAAATTGAGTTGCAGTTCAGTGAATAAAATAAGTACTTGATCCCCTACCAACCAACAATAATTCTGGCTCCCACAGACTAGCTACAGCATATGCTCATGTGGTACACAGATTAGTCCTGTCAATTTAGGTGCTCCTAACAACAACTCGTTATGTGTATAAAAGACACCCGTCTACAGAATCTTCCTTCCATTCAAACTTCACCAACATGGGCAAGAGCAAAAAGTTGTCAAAGGACATCACGGACAAGACTGTAGACCTGTACAAGGCTGGAATGGGCTACAAGATCATCACAGGAAGCTTGGTGAGAAGGAGACAACTGTTGGAGTGATTATTTGCAACTGAAAGAAACACGAAATAGCCATCAATCACCCTCGGTCTGGAGCTCCATACAAGGTTTTGCCTCATGAGGTAAGGATGATCATGAGAAAAGAGAGGGATCAGCCTAGAACTACATAGGAGGAGCTTGTGAATGATCTCAAGGCAGTTGGGACCACAGTCACCAAACAAACCATTGGTAACACAATGCACCGTCATGGATTAAAATCCTGCGCCTGCAAGGTCTCCATCCTCAAGAAGGCCTGTTTGAAGTTTGCCATTGAATGTTTAAATGATTCAGAGAAGGATTGGGAGAAAGTGCTATGGTCAGATGAGACCAAAATTGAGCTATTTGACATTAACTCGGCTCGCCATGTTTGGAAGAAGAAAAATGCTGACTATGATCCTAAGAACACAATCCCTACATTTAAGCACAGAGGTGAAAACATTATGCTTTGGGGCTGTTTCTCTTCTAAAGGTACTGGCCAACTTTTCTGCATTGATAGGCCAATGAACGGTGCCATGTATTGTAAAAGAAGAAGATAAAAGATAAGAACCTTCTTGCCTCAGCCAAAACACTGAAGATGGGTCGTGGATGGGTCTTCCAGCATTACAATGACTCAAAACATACTGCCAACAAATAAGTGACTCAAGAAAAAGCACATTAAGGTCATGGAGTAGCCTAGCCAGTCTCCAGACCTTAATTCTATAGATAATTTATAGAGGGAGCTGAAACTGCGAGTTGCCTAGCGACAGCCAAAAAACCTTAAGGATTTAGAGAAGATCTATAAAGAAGAGTGGACCAAAATCCCTCCTGAGATGTGTGCAAACCTGGTCACTAACTAGAGGAAACGCCCTACCTTTGTGCTTGCCAACAAGGGTTTCTCCACCAAGGACTAATGCCCTGTACACACGGTCGGATTTTCCGATGAAAAATGTGTGATAGGACCTTGTTGTCGGAAATTCCGACCGTGTGTAGGCTCCATGACACATTTTCCATCGGATTTTCCGACACACAAAGTTTGAGAGCAGGCTATAAAATTTTCCGACAAAATCCGTTGTCGGAATTTCCGATCGTGTGTACACAAATCCGACGCACAAAGTGCCACGCATGCTCAGAATAAATAAAGAGATGAAAGCTATTGGCTACTGCCCCGTTTATAGTCCCGACGTACGTGTTTTATGTCACCGTGTTCAGAATGATAGGATTTTCCGACAACTTTGTGTGACCATGTATATGCAAGACAAGTTTGAGCCAACATCCGTCGGAAAAAATCCTAGGATTTTGTTGTCGGAATGTCCGATCAATGTCTGACCGTGTGTACGGGGCATTAGTCATGTTTTGCTTGGGGATCAAATTTTTTACTCACTGAACTGCAACTAAATTTATAACATTTATATTGTGTTTTTTCTGGATTTTTGGTTGATATTTTGTCTCTATCATTTAAAATACACCTATGATAAAAATTTATAGACCCTTCATTTATTTGTAAGTGGGCAAACTTACAAAATTTACAGGCGATCAAATAATTATTTTCCCCACTGTACCTTTTTTATACTTGTTTTTTTTTTATATACATTTTTACTTGTTTTATAGTGTGCTTGATAAAAACATTTAATGGACTTATCCAATCATTGTGGTGCTCTATTTCTTCCAATAATCTACAGGCTTTTACTGTAACCCCTTGGGATAACCCCCCACCAATTGAGAGCTGCCTTCAAAGAAATAGACTTTCGACCTTTGCTCCACATGAACTCACGGGTCCAGTGTTCCTGCAACATACATCTACTCTTGATCCAATGATTTTCTTTGAGTCTTGGACATCTAGAACACACCCACTGTATGTTTATACTACAGAGTGTGTAACATTAATGTGGGCATTACTGTCAATCGTAATGAGAAAATTAGCTTCAAACGGTAATGCTAATTGTAGCTGATTGACAGAAGCCTGACAACACTTCACACACAAATGCAACACATGCAAAAGAGCTCATAAGGCCACCCACGTAACAAACTTAGATTCAGTTGGGAAGATGACTGCCACTTTAATTGGACTGTTAAACTATCTTTAAAATAAAATTTCATCAAGTAATTTCATCAGTTAATTAAAAGTAATTTTGATTATTCAGTGTTTTACCAAGTGATACACTTTGACTTGACATAAGTGTTATTTATTAATAGGACAGAAAAAAGTGTAGTTATATCCATTAATAATTGTTACCATACATACGTTCCTGGATTCCTGTTTTGCAGCTAAATTGGGATAATACCTACTTTAGATTTGTTACATGTCCCCATACACATACCTTAACCACTTCAGCCCCGGAAGATTTTACCCCCTTCCTGACCAGAGCACGTTTTACAATTTGGCACTACGTCTCTTTAACTGACAATTGCGTGGTCATGCGACGCTGTACCCAAACAAAAGTTTGCATCCTTTTTTTCCAAAAACAAATAGAGCTTTCTTTTGGTGGTATTTGAGCACCTCTGCGGTTTTTATTTTTTTGCACTATAAACAAAAAAACAGAGTGACAATTTTGAAAAAAAACAATATTTTTTACTTTTTGCTATAATAAATATCCCCAAAAATGTTTTTAAAAAGCAAACTTCATCAGTTTAGGCCAATATATAATCTTCTACATATTTTTGGTAAAAAAAACCGCAATAAGCGTATATTGATTGGTTTGCGCAAAAGTTATAACGTCTACAAACTATGGGAAAGATTTATAGCATTTTTATTATTTTATTTTTTTTACTAGTAATGGCGGTAATTTGCAATTTTTAGCGGTACTGCAACATTGCGATGGATAGATCGGCAACTTTTGACACAATTTTGGGACCACTGACATTTATACAGCCATCAGTGCTAAAAATATGCACTGATTACTGTGTAAATGTCACTGGCAGGGAAGGGGTTAACACTAGGAGGAGATCAAGGGGTTAACTGTGTGTTCCCTGGGTGTGTTCTAATTGTGAGGGAATTGGACTGACTAGGAGAGGAGACAGATCATTGTTCCTACTTAGTAGGAACACACGATCTGTCTCCTCTCCACTGGCATCGGGTCCCCCGTCGTTCAGCGGGCGTGCGTGAGTGCTTCCGGTGGCACACACACACCCTCTGGTGGCTCTTAAAGGGAGACCTGTATATATATATATATATGGGATTTTGCCCAGGAGAGCTGGTGTAAATCTGCATGAGACGGTCGGGAACCATTCAAAAATATATATATTTAAAAATATAGCTTACCTTTTTTTATGGATTTTCTGGACCCTCCAACAAGGAAAATCAAACTAGTTTGCTTTATTATTGGGGGCTGGGCAGCTGTGTTTTTAACCCTGTCTGTGCTGTGCAGGCAGATCTTCATTATCAGTTGCAATTAGATTTGAACACTGTCTGTCCTAACAAATGGTTAACAGTTTAGAGGCTATGCTTCTTGCATTGCATGGTAATGAGGGCAGACTTTGGACAGACACACTCTGACATTGTTCAAAAAGTCTTGCAGTCAACCATGAAGCCTTCCCTGAGAAACTTCTAAAAAATAAGAAATATTAAAAAAAAAAATGTTGGACATGCTATGTGAATAGGAACAGATAAGAATTTTTCAAATTTGACTGGAAAAGATGTTATACTCTTTAAGAAAATGGAAGGTTAATGGATAATGAATGAGCACATGAAATTGTAATTAATGCATGTGTAGTCCTTTTTACCTATGCACATTTACTGGATCTGGCTGTCCCTGCCACAATGGGATGAATGGAGACATGAGGAATGATGTTCACAGAACTGAAAGCAGAAATCAAATATGCATGGAAGAATGGGACAGAATCATGAAATACAGGACCATTCTTGGGATTGAATTGTTTGGGCTATGATCTTGTGACAGCTGAGTTTTGTAATCCCTCTGTTCTGCTGTATGAATGAATTAACTGAGATATTACATGAGCTGATTTACATGTTTTACAAGGTGGAGGATCTCAGTATGCCATTTAGGGTGTATTTGCTGCTATATGGTTCCTATGATGTTCAGTGACAGTAAAAGGACTGATGAGTAAATAGATGCATTACTATTGCAATGTTCAATAAATATAGTGAGGTATGCAGTGACATGCTTGTATTAATCAACAGGATGAGGGATTTTATGTTTTGTACTGTTGAAACAAGAAAGACTTGTTATAGGTAAAGATCTGGGCATGTAAGTTTGCTGAAGTTGCTGGTAATACTGAGACCTTTTAGAAAGAGTAAGTTGATTACTTTCTAAACAGATTATTAAGTTAATGCTATTTAAGGTGGAGTTGCTATTTTATGGAACTAATGATATGTAATTAAATAAAAGGGTCAGTGAATAGATACATGACTGTTGCAGCATCCCATATTCAAAATGAGATATAGGGTGACTGATCCACCTCTATCGATTAAAATGCTGGGGGATTTCATGCTTTGTATTCCTACAATAAGAGAGATGAATGAATCCCACTAGAGGTGGAGACCATCTCGATATCAAAGATTGTTTGAAAGTGTTCAAATAACACTGAATTTACAGACAGAGAATGATTATTACACATTTTAATCAACTATTATGTTTATTTGGAACTGCCAAAAAAAACAAACACTTTTGGTTGATCTATTTCCCGATTATGATAAGTTTATCCCTCTAGAAAGAAAAGTACAATTATACCTTGCATTACATGTGAATGTCTGCTTATAAAATGATATACTGACCGCCAAGGTTGTAAAACAGTTTTATATTAATGTTATACACTGTGATGTTGTCTTTGGTGTGTTTTCTTGGGCACATAGATGATGTGTAGGTAGTTTAGATGGTACTTATTTTAATCCCAGTATTTACATCTTTTTTTAAAAAAGTATATCTTTCATACAGTCAGCTTACAGCAGGGTACTCGTTTGCCTATCCCTTTCTTTTCTTTTTTATGTTGTATGCCTTTAAAAAAAAAAAAGAAAGTAACACACATAAGAAGGTAACACACATACACAAGTGAATGCAGCTCTATAATCACAAAAGTGTATTTCCATGTTTGCAGCCAAACTGGGATAATACCTACTTCATATTTGTTATATGTAGCCATTCACATAACATAACTTTTTTTTTAATTTAATTTTTTTTATTTTTTTTTATTTTTTTTAATCTCAGCTTTCCTTTTTTTGTGCTCTATTCTGGACCCCTCAGCAAGGAAAAATCCTAAATACTTTCATTGTTTATAAGGGGGCTTACCAGCTGTGTTTGCGAAATTACCCTGTATGTACTGTACAGAAATATCTTCATTATTAACTGTAACTAGATTTGAACACTATCTGTCCTAAGAAAGGGTTAACGATGTAGAGGCAGAGCTTCTTGCATTGTATGTTAATGAGGACAGTTTTGGGACAGGTTCACTTTGACATAATCAAAAAAAAAACCCTGCAGACAGCCATGACACCTTCTCCCAAGAAACAGCTAAACAGTAAGGTCCAGTGATTTTCTGCTTGACGCTTGTAGCTCTAAAACGCTCAACAAGCCAAATCCCATTAATTTCAATGGCCCCTATTCACATCTAAATGTTCTGTCGCCTGAAGCAAAATGCCTGAGGCTCAAAAAAGTACATGAGCTTCTTTTTGGCTGATTACAAGCATTTTTGGCCCCATAGACTTCTATAGAAATAGCTGAGTTGTGTGTTTTACAAGCGTTTTACGGGCATTTTCTGCTCAAATAGCAGCTCCCCCCCCCAATTTCCTCTCCCTCTCCTCCCCCTAGTGCTTCCTTTTGGCTAAACAAAAATGCCTGAAGCTATAAAACACTTGTAATACATGTCTAAAACACTTTAAAAAAGCTTGTAGAAGATGCAAACATGCTTACAAAAACAACCAAAAAACTTCAGTAAATTGATATGTTCAGGTGTGAATCAAGCCTTAAGCTCCGTACACACGATCTGATTTTCCGACAACAAATGTTGGATGTGAGCTTGTTGGCGGAAAGTCCGACCGTGTGTATGCTCCATCGAACATTTGTTGTTGGACTTTTCGCCAACAAATGTTGGCTACCATGTTTGCAAATTTTCCACCAACAAAACTTTGTTGGCGGAATTTCCGATCATGTGTACACAAGTCCGACGCACAAAAGTTCACGCACACTCAGAATTAAGCAGAAGGATCAGCACTGACTATTGAACTTCCTTTTTTCTCAGCTCGTCATACATCTTGTACGTCACCACATTCCCACATTCGTAATTGTTGGTCAACATTTGTGTGACCGTGTGTATGCAAGACAAGTTGGAGCCAACATCCTTTTGAACAAAAATCCATGTTTTTGTTGTCGAAAAGTCTGATCGTGTGTACGGGGCATAAGAAATAATATGCAACTGTGGAAATATACGCTATAAGAGAATGGAAGGTAAATATTTAAAGAATGAACATATGAAATTCCCATGAATACATGTGTAGTCTTTTGTAGCTATGTAAATTTTCTGGGTCTGGCTGTCCCTGCAAAAGTGGAAATAGGCTTTAAATATGGTATGAGTGACAGAGAGATGAGCTAAACAATTGGGTGCTTTACTAAAACTGGAGTGCAAAATCTGGTGCAGCTCTGTATAGAAACCAATCAGCTTCCAGGTTTTAATGTCAAAGCTTTTCATTCCAAACAAGTTTTATTGAGACAAATACAAGATAACAAGATGTACTTTACAGTTACATGATTGTCAAAGCTTAATTGAACAAGCTGAAGTTAGAGGGTGATTAGTTACTATGCACACTTGGTATAAACAGGGCCAAGGATAAATCCAAGGGAAAAAAACAAGCTTACTTATGGACCAGCTCGCAGACAACCAATTAAACCTGTCTAACAGTATGCGTTAAAAGCAGGGGTTTAGTCTGCACGTATTTGCAAATGCATGTGTAAGCCACAGAGCCTCGTCAAGGCACCCTGGTATCTGTGGTACCTAACACTAACTTATAAGTGCCCCCCACAGTGGAGGCACATGCATTCTGATGGATAGTTGAGGGCAGGTGGACTGGAGGGGAGCCCACCCCTTCTTAAAGGTACAGGAGCACACCAAACACCCAGCATGTAGCTCAATGACTGCGAAGGTGTCAGTGCGCTGCCTGACGAATATACACGACAGTGTTACAAAAAAGACGCCACTGCCCCCATCTACAGCTGACCATCGCAGTAAGCAGCATTGGAAGGCTACATAAGGTACCTGCACCAAATTCTGAGTGCTCCACTTTTAGTAAATTCCCCCCAGTGTCTTGATTCTCATTTAATGAACTAGTCAAAAGGCATGAGTGGAAAGAAGACCTGCAGATGAAAGTAAAGCTGCAACAGAGTAGGATCATGTTCCCTTTTCTCTCAGGCAGGACTGTGGGGCATGTGATGTGATAACTATACAGGGAAACACTGCTTCTTTACCTTTGCTGCCTATATGCACATGTATACAGAAAAAGTATTCATACCCCTTGAAATTTTCCACATTTTGTCATGTATTTCATTGGGATTTTATGTGATAGACCAACACAAAGTGACACATAATTGTGAAGTGGAAAGAAAATGATAAATTATTTTCAACATGTTTTTCAATTAAAAATGTGAAAAGTGTGGTGTGCATTTATATTCATCCCCCCTGAATCAAAACTTTGTAGAACCACGTTTCGCTGCAATTACAGCTCCAAGTCTTTTTGGGGATGTCTCTACCAGCTTTGCACATCTAGAGAGGGAAATTTTTGCCCATTCTTCTTTGCAAAATAGCTCAAGTTCTGTCAGATTGGATGGAGAGTGTCTGTGAACAGCAATTTTCAAGTCTTGCCACAGATTCTCAATTGGATTAAGGTCTGGACTTTGACTGGGCCATTCTAACACATGAATATGCTTTGATCTAAACCATTCCATTGTAGCTCTAGCTGTATGTTTATGGTCCTTGTCCTGCTGGAAGGTAAACCTCTACCTCAGGCTCAAGTCTTTTGCAGACTCTAACAGGTTTTCTTCTAAGATTGCCCTGTATTTAGCTCCAATTATCTTCCCATCAACTCTGACCAGCTTCCCTGTCCCTGCTGAAGAAAAGCATCCCCACAACATGATGCTGCCACCACCATGTTTCACGGTGGGGATGATGTGTTTAGGGTGATGTGCAGTGTTAGTTTTTCGCAACACATAGTGTTTTTCTTTTAGTCCAAAAAGTTACATTTTTGTCTCATCTGACCAGAGCACCTTCTTCCACATTTGCTGTATCCCCCACAAGGCTTCTTGCAAACTACAAACTGGACTTTCAGCAATGGCTTTCTTCTTGCCACTCTTCCATAAAGGCTAGATTTGTGGAGTGCATGACTAATAGTTGTTCTGTGCACAGATTCTCCCACTTGAGCTGTGGATCTCTGCAGCTCCACCAGAGTTACCATGGGCCTCTTGGCTTCTTCTCTGATTGATGCTCTCCTTGCCTGGCCTATCAGTTTAGGTGGACGGCCATGTTTTGGTAGATTTGTAGTTGTGCCATACTCTTTCCATTTTTGGATGCTGGATTGAACAGTTCTTCTGTGAGATGTTCAAAGCTTGAGATATTTTTTATAACCTAACCCTGCTTTAAACTTCTCCACAACTTTATCCCTGACCTATCTGGTGTGTTCCTTGGCCTTCTTGATGCTGTTTGTTCACTAAGGCTCTCTAACAAACCTTTGAGGGCTTCACAGAACAGCTGTGTTTATACTAAGATTAAATTACACACAGGTGGACTCTATTTACTAATTAGGTGACTTCTGAAGGCAATTGGTTCCACTAGATTTTAGTTAGGGATATTAGAGTAAAGGAGGCTGAATACACATGCACACCACACTTTTCAGATATTTATTTGTAAACAATTTGGAAAACCATTTATCATTTTCCTTCCACTTCAAAATAATGTGCCACTTTGTGTTAGTCTATCCCAATAAAATACATTTATGTTTTTAGTTTTAGCACAACAAAATGTGGAAAATGTCAAGGGGTATGAATACTTTTTCAAGGCACTGAATGATAAATCAAATCCTGTAAAGAGTAAAAGCATTATCTTAATTTTAGGGTAAAAACAAAAACAGTACCAAACTATGAACAACTATGTCTGGGAATTCAGTAAAGCTTCAAAGTAGCTTTTCTGGTGGTAGTTTCCTTTAGAACGACCTAATTCAGGCAAGTATTTGCACCAGTTCATAACATTACCAACATGTGAACCAAATTCATGTAGTTCTAATAACCAGCAGTTCACAGATTAGCAAACTGGCAGTAATTAACAGAGGTATAACAGTTCTCAGAGTAGGGGACATGTCTGTGCTGGGAAGCTGTCATGAATGTGCACAGAGCTCTCTCTCTCTAGCACCATTTTTCACCTGGCCCTTGGCTTACATTTTGCTTTCAGCCAGGGAATCTTCAGTGGCAGTGGGCAGATTGATAAGCCACTATTGAACTAAATAGTGGCTATGGATCCTTCCACTGTCAATCATCAGCAAGATTGACTTGATGGTGAACTAGTCTCTGCCCACCAAAATACAAAGTTCTTCGACCGTGCACTTGTTAATGTGATGGTGCATTGGCCAGGGAGGGAACACACCAAGGAAAAAATGTCCAGTATGGACACTCTGACCTAAGTCCCAGTCTCCAACAGATTTATGTACCTGTCTACACAGGCACACACCTGTCTACACCATGCAAACAAATTTTTTATCAACGCCTATTCTTATTATCAGTGGCAGCTGAAAGAAAGTCAGATTCACAAAGCTGTTCAGACATTTTTTTTATTAAGAAATCTGGAGTCTGATAAGGCCATCACTGAGCTGGTGTTATCATACAGCCAAGTAATAACAGAGTGAATTGTGAACATTTGAAAGATAAGATATGTACAGGTTAGCTTTTATAAATGGTTCATTTATATTAGTTTGTTTCTAACACATATAAAAACACATTTATTGATATTCTACATTTTATCAAATAATTTTTATTATTACAATTCATTGAATTCATCCCGACAATATAAATTATTACTTTTTTATTATTACTATACAGGTTTTATATAGCGCCACAGTTTACGCATCCCTTCCAAAATAAAGGCAGACATTACAGTTACATTACAATGTGGTACAAGAGGAATCAGAGGGCCCTGCTTATTAGAGCTTACAAACTAAAAAGGAAGGGTCAATTGATACAAAAGTTAATAGCTGTGGTGGATGAGCTGATGGAGGAAGTAAAACAGTGTTAGTTAGAAGCAGGATAGACTTCTTTAAAGAGAAGGGTTTTCAGGGATTGTCTAAAGATGGATAAATTAGGGGACAGTCGGACAGATTGGGGTAGGGAGTTCCAAAGGATGGGAGAAGCTCTGGAGAAATCCTGGAGGCGAGCATGGGAGAAGGTGACAAGGGAGCTAGAGGGCAGGAGGTCTTGGGAGGACCGAAGAGAGTACCTTGGCTGGTATTTTGCGACTAGGTTTGTGATGTAGCTGGGGGAAGAGTTATGGATGGCTTTGTAAATTATTGTTAGTACTTTGAATTTTATTCGTTGGGTGAGTGGAAGTCAGTGGAGGGATTGGCAGAGAGGGGTGGAGTACACTGAATGGTTGGTAAGGTGGATCAGTCTTGCAGCGGCATTCATTATGGACTGAAGGGGGATAGTCTATGTAAAGGTAATCCAATGAGGAGGGAGTTGCAGTAGTCGAGGCGAGAAATAACCAGGGCGTGAATTAGAAGCTTGGTGGTGTCATTAGTTAAAATCGGGCGTATTCTGGAAATGTTGCGGAGGCTAAGGCGGCATGATTTGGACAGGGATTGTACGTGGGCGTGAACGGACAGTTCAGAGTCTAAGGTTACCCCTAGCACCCTGGCATGTGGGGATGGACTGATAGATGTGCCATTGATCTTGACAGAGAAGTCAGGGGAAGGGGCACGTGGGGAAGATAATATTAAGAGCTCAGTTTTAGATAGATTCAGTTTGAGGAAGTGGTTTGACATCCAGGCTGATATGTCTGTTAGTAAATCAGTGATGCATGAGGAGATTGATGGGGTGAGCTGAGGGGCAGAGAGATAGATGTGGGTATCATCAGCATATACATGGTAGTGGAAGCAATGGGAGGCTATCAGCTGACCCAGGGAGGACGTGTAGATTGAGAATAGTAGAGGTCCAAGGACAGAACCTTGGGGGACCCCAATGGTAAGAGGAATTAGAGAGGAGGAAATGGAGTTGTAAGTGACATCAAAGGTGCAATGAGATAGGTAAGATTTGAACTAACGGAGAGTGCAGCCATGGAGACCAAACAAATTGAGTTTTTTGAGGAGGAGGGGGTGGTCAACTGTATCAAAGGCAGCAGAAAGGTCCAAGAGTAAGAGTACGGAATAATGACCATTGGTTTTGGCTGTTAGTAAGTCATTTGTGAGTTTTAGGAGGGCAGCTTCTGTGGAGTGTTGTGAGCGAAATCCAGACTGAAGGGAATCAAGAAGGTTATTCTTAATGAGGTGGCCGCTCAGTTGGTTATAGACTAAATGTTCAAGGAGTTTGGAGGCAAAAGGGAGTAAAGAGATGGGTCTGAGGTTATTAAGATTGGTGGTGTCTAGTGAGGCCTTTTTTGGTATGGGAGTGACTAGCACATGTTTTAGAGGGTTGGGGAAGATACCAGTGGAGAGTGAGAGGTTGAAGATATGAGTTAATGAGTGTAGGATAGAGTCAGATGGTGACCGTAGTATTTGAGAAGGAACAGGGTCCAGTCAGCAGGAGGTTAGGTGGGCGTTAGGAAAAAGTTTAGTGACTTCCTCTATAGTAGATGGGTTAACAGAGGGAAGTATTGATTGAGCAGGAGGACAAGGAGTGTAAAGTGAGGGAGATATCTGTAGAGCGGAGATCTCGAGACAAATTGTTTCAATCTTATTTTTGAAGTCATTAGCAATCTCCTGGGCAGTGAGTAAGTTAGTGGGTGGAGGTAATGGAGGACAAAGTAGAGTGGTAAAGGTAGAAAAGAGTTGACGGGGACTGTGTGAGAGGGTGTTAATGAGAGTGATAAAGTAGGTCTGTTTGGCAGTGTGGAGGCAGGAATGGTATTTTTGGAGGGCCTGATTCTGTGTGTAGAGGGAGGGCGTAATTATCCAGGGTGGATGACAGTGAACTGTTGTAGACAGAAGTGGCCAAGTCGGGGCAGGACAAGGTTGAGATTTTGCACCAAATCTTATTGGCTGAGAAAGGTATGTTTATTCATAACCTGGACTCACTGTAGCTCATCACTCTAATGTCAAAGGCAACAGCACCACCTACTGACAAAGGGAGAAACCTCAGCTAAACACTATTAGGAAGAAAGCCATTTGACCACTAAATACTACAAATTAGCCAGGCTGGCTACCACCCAGCACAACTAAATTTACCTGTAGCCCTGCTTTGGGACAAGGGTGCTACATAAGTTTTACATGTATATCTACTGTCCTCAGCTTGCTATATTCTTTAGAAAGTGCACATCGTGTTATAGATTTTCTCTTCCTGTTCAGCACTGGGTGTGGATTCTTGGCATACACTGTGTGACAGCTGATTGGAGAAAAGGCACACACATCCTCTCCACATAGGCAAAGGCAGGAAGGAATTGCAGAGCTGTGCTGTGAATAGACCAGCTCTCTGCTAATCTATTTATAGCACCCACCCGACACAAATTTCAGGCTGGCTTTATCTCGGTTGTTGGAGAACTTATCAAAAGTTATGAGTTACACTGATAACAGAAGAACAAAGCAGCATAAATACATATAGGACTCAGGGCTTCGGAGATAGATAAGAAAACATGCGATATATATATATGTATATGCAATACAGAGGAACCTCAGATTACGAGTAACGCGGTTAACGAGCGTTTCGCAATACGAGCACTGTATTTTTTAAAAATCGTAACTCGGTTTGCGAGTGTTGTCTCGCAAAACGAGCACGATTCAGGCCAAAGCGGTGTGCAGTACCGCTTTTGGCCTGAGGTTGGGGGACGCCGGAGCCAAACAGAGCCGAGCAGAGCCAAACGTCACGTTTGGAAAAGCACAGAAAGGCCCGAGTACAGCACGTCTGACCTCAGCAAATCTCGGGTAGGAAATCTTACTGAGGTTTGCTGAGGTCCGCCAAAGTGTCCTCGGGCCTTTTCGGCCATTTCCGAGGCTCTACGGCGCCCCCCGCCTCTGGCCGCTTGCGGTATTGCATCCCATTGAAGTCAATGGGGAACTAATTATTTTAGTTTCCATTGACTTCAATGGGAAAACTCGCTTTGATATGCGAGTACTTTGGATTACGAGCATACTCCTGGAATGAATTATGCTCGTAATCCGAGGTTCTACTGTCATTTATAAAACTGATGAACAGTTTAAGGGTTCCTAAGGACCCCTTTTCTAGTTTAACAAGAGATCACCACTGATGCAAAAGTACCGTTGACTGATGTTTTCACAGATGAACTTGGCATTAGCTTAGCACAGGGTTTGTACATTTATAGTCCTTTAGCTAAAGACTTAACAGACTGATATGCAGGGATGGTATCTTGAGGAAGGGGTGGGCCTGCATCTTTTATTTCTGAAACCGTAAGGTTACTTTCACACTGAGCCGCCAGGCCGTTAGAGCTAAAGCGCCACTCGTTTTTGCGGCACTTTAGCTCTGTTTTTGTGCCGCTTTTCGGCCGATAGCGGGGTGGTTTTTGCACCAAAAAAAGGATAAAAACTCCCGTTTTGTGGTGCTTTCAAAGCGCTTTTCAGGCGCTTTGGAAGTGCTGCACATTCATTGCAATGAGCAGGGCATTTTGGGAGTGCTAAATACAGTGCTCCCAACCCACCCCAAAGATGCTGCTTGCAGGACTTTTCGTAACATCCCGCAAACGCACCGCCCTAGTGTGAAAAGACACACTGCAATGAATGGGAGGTGGTTTTCAGGCGCTTAGCAGAGGCTATTTCTAGCGCTAAAGCACCTGAAAACTGCCTCAGTGTGAAAGGGGTCTAAAAAACAGGAACATTAAAAACAACAGCACTGCTTCCATAACAATTAAGGATAGACACCCCATATTCAAAGTTTAAAAAAAACAGACTTTGCAAATGATTCAAAAGAATAAAAGTTTGGTAAATTGCGGTGTTCTCTGAACTACAATATTTATTAAGAATACATCATTATTTCCTACTTTTAAATAATTTGTAATATGTCTACTCCCCTCTTTCTCTTACAGTATACTTGTCAAGCTTTTTCATCTATATCCCTGCCATTCTTTTGTCTTCTAACCCTATAACAATGACAGAACAATAATTTTATCGTGACATGAATTGAAAGTATAAGTGACAATTCACTTTTCAAGTGCCCTTGTAAATGGGTATATTTATTGCAGTCCCTACCTAGCTTGTGCTAACTACTTAATGCCATTGTTGTACATGTGTCTTTTTACATGTCTGGCTAGTTAATGATTTAATGGGTGTTATTTTTACAATACCAGAAACCTCACGGTTTTGACTCTTTTTCATGGTTGCACAAAGGATTTCTTCCTTCTCCACACAACCATGCAAGCTATTAATTAGTGTAAGCTTTGTAAAGGTGCTGTGTAATTTTTTTTATTGTGCCTATGTTTATTGTGTTTTAGGATGAAAGAGGCACTGTAATTAATTTGATAGTTTTGTAGCTTTACTCCAACACAGACTGAATAATCTTTTCTTGTCATTTTCTGGGAGCAAGGTGGGTTTGCTGCAAATGTTGTACTATAAAAATATATGTTATCTGAAATAGGATAATAAGGCGATATGCAATGCAGGGCTGAATTAAAATTAATCTGTGCATTGGCCATACAGGGTAAAGAAACATGTGGACTGGTGATGGCCAGGCCACACAGCAGGAGATGAGCGGCAACTGTGGTCCGCACAGGGCTATCACAAACAGCGGTCGCCGCTCACCTCCTGTTGTGCAGCCATGCTCGCGTGTCCATTCCCGACTACTCCGACCGACAATGTCATCCTATTAGCAGGGGGCGGGAGGAGTTGCAGATCAGAATAGAGAGATCTTCCCGCCCCCTGCCCTGCTCATAGGATGACATAGTCTGCCATCCTGGTGGGCGAAGGAGCAGGGAGAGGACACATGGACTGTTAACAGCCTCTGCCCTGCAGGTAGGAGTCCTGAGCAGGGGAGGCAGAGATTGATGTTATAGAGGAAAGGAGGAGATGGGGCAGACTGCAGGGGCAAACTGCAGGCTGTAATAGTGCCCCTTTACAGTGCAGTCCCCGCTGATATAAAGGGGGGACTGTGCTGTAAAGGGGGGGTTGTGGTGTGAAGGGGGCTGAGGACAGACTTCATGAATATGCCATCCCCTGACCCATCCATCACTACCACTATCATCCTCCAGGTCACCCCCCCTTCCCGGTCCTTGGGAAAATTGGCTGCCCTGAAACCAGTCTCTGGTGCCAAAAAGGTTGGAGACTGCTGTCATACATTATTAGACTTGAGAGCCATGTAAAGCTGGCCATACATGGAATAAAATTTGTCCGGTTCAGCTAGGACCAGCAAAATTTTGATCCATGTGTTACCACTGTGGGTGAACAGAAGTCATTCTTCTGACTGATTTCTGTTCAACCGCCCTGTAAGTATATTTTCACAATTTCAGGCAATAGGCTGCAGCTCTGATATGTATGTCAAAGTACAATGACATAGTGGGGAGGATTCCCCTAGTCACCTCAAATGTGTGGATGGGGGAATCAGATCAATTTTTTAAATTTGAACTAATTGAAAAAATGGAACAATGTATGGCCAACCTTACTCTCTGCCCTTCCTCTCAAACAGCAGTGCTAATTGCTTAAGCAGCCAAACTGTAGACACTGGAAAATCACTGGTCAGATTTTCATAATTGGAGCCTGCAGGCTACAAGTTTTGGCCACTTTTCTGCATTTTTCTCTAAACTTTAAGCCAAAAGCAGCAAATGACTCCCATAGTCTGGGTTGCAGTCAATGAGTTCAGGTGTTTGCTACTTTAATCTGTAGTAATTTGTTTACTACATTTTATAGACTTTTAGAAATGTGACCTTTATTGATCTTAATTGGAGTAGTTTTTGTTTGCAATACATTGAAAAAAAAACAGAAAAATAGAATGGAAATATCTGATCTTCCGAAGATGGCATTATAAGAAAACTTTTCAATTAAGTTCCAATTACATCATAGTACATGTTTTATAAAACGTAGCCCCTATGGAATTTTATTGGAGGACATCATTTGATCGTATTAAACACACCCACCATTCTAGAAAACATTCCTGTTGTGTAACACCACAATGTTTATATACAGGCCTTAACCATAAACAGTTTTCTTTTTTCTGCAGAGGGTATTTGCGCATAGGGAGTAAAAAGAGTGCTTTGATCTTATCTAATAAACTATTAAGTATTAAATATGTACACCCTTCTTTAAAGGCGATCAATAGACATGTGCATGTGCAGACGTGTGATCTTTCGTTTTTCGGACTCTGCACTTTTGTTATCGTTTGTTAAAATGATAACAAAAATACCTGAAATTCGGACAAAAATGCATTCGGACGAAAACAAATGCATATGTCTAGCGATCAAGATGATTTGCAATTTGCCAGCTGGCGACACCTTACTAGTAATAAGAGGGTGAACTTTTTTCCTCTGACCAATACCAACTTTTAAAAAGCCCACATAAAGAAAAAAATAAATACAAAAATTTACAGTTAGTGTGCTAATGCATGAAAACTTCATGGCAATTGGTATCTTACTTAATAGCTTGATGTCTATGCTTTGAGTATAATGTACAGTTACTAATACATTTTGAAAGCATGGAGCACCTATGGCATTTATTGTATTTATGGCTTAGTAGTGGTTAGTCACATTCAGCTAAACTTCTGTAATGTTTATAGCATTTTGCTGCTTATCCAAGCAGCTTCTTCAGTTCTAATGAGTTTCAGGAACGTTCCCCAGCACTTGAGAACCTTTATAGACACATTTATGTCTTATTTGTACTCTAGAAACACAACCTGTCTACATCAATCCTTATAAAAGTGCAAAAATTCAGATCCAATGTGTAATTTCCCCTTTGTTACTGTATATCCAGCTATTTCTGTTAGAAGAGAATTTAACTTGTCAAGTGTAGACATTTCGAAGTGTGGCTTGTATAGAGTCTTAAAAGGAACAAGAGTCATAAAAGGAACAGGGTAAAACTTTCTTACTTGGTATTTAAATGTGCATTACCTGTCAGTTTACTTGCAACTTGTGTAATATCCAAAATCAAAGTTAAAACTAACACACCGAAGTAGGAATACATATTTTAAAAAAGTGACAATCAGTTTTAGCTGCATCTAATGAGATTTGAAAATGAGAGGTACATGGCCAAAATACAAGCAGAGTGACAGTGAAATGAGCATTAGAGAATCATTGTGCTGTCACTCATTTCACTGTCCACTCACAGGCTTGAGTTCAAGATTGCCTGGACTGGTTTTCTATTTTATCTTTGTTTGGGCTATTTATTTTTATCTCATTATTTTCAGCTGGGGTTCTGCTTTAAGTTTACTATTATTATGGGATAGCATACATTCAAATGATATGAAACTAGCCTGGCATCCTTTGTATGCAATGCAATAAGAAAAAGCTCCATATCTTTCTAGTTCTGTTTAACCTTTAATATCTAGAAGGTGCAATCCATAAAATTTCTGACAGACGTTGTATTTTTTTTCCTTCAGAAAAAAACAATGTTGTTATCAGTACAACAGTATCTGAGGTAGCACAGCTTGTCTTGTCTCATGACCATGCATCAAAACTCTATCCACAAAGGGCCCCTGGGATCCTGCTTACTAGAGTCCACTGGGCACAGACAGCTGGCAGCATGTTCTGTGCACTGCGCGTGCCTCTGCATCTTAGCAATGTGTTTCTCTGAGCTAGGCTTTCAATCCAGCATGAATAAGACAAATGCTGTCTAGGGTGTTTTTAAAGTCTTTGTTATGCTGTGCATACAAGTGAAGGAAAGAACAACACATAAATAGGAGATGCTGCAACTTATTTGGAAATAAGTAAACTATATGACATACATGTAAGAACATATATATATATATATATATATATATATATATATATATATATATATATATATATATATATATATATATACACAGTGCTGTGAAAAAGTATTTGCCCCCTTCCTGATTTTATATTATATATAAATGATTCAGATCATCAAACACATTTTAATATTACACAAAGATAACCCGAGTAAATCCAAGATGCAGTTTTTAAATTATTATTTCATTTATTAAGGGGGAAAAAAAACTGTTCAAACTTGCCTGGCCCTATGTGGAAAAGTAATTGCCCCTTCCCATGCTGAATCATGAATGAACTGTGATTAACCACAATTTTCTGGAAAGCAGAGTTAAATTTCACTTGCCACACCCAGGCCTGTTTACCGTCAGACCTGTTGAATCAAGAAATCACATAAATAGAAGCTGTCTGACAAAATAAAGCACGCTAACAGATCACAAAAAGCCACAAATCATGCCACAATCTAAAAAAATTCAAGAACAGATTAGAAACAAAGTACTATACATGTATCAGTCTAGGAAGGGTTTCAAAGCCGTTTCTAGGGCTTTGAAACTCCAGTGAACCACGGGGAGAGTCATTATCCATAAATGGAGATGACTTGGAACAGTGGTGAACCTTCCCAGGAGTGGCTGGTCTACAAAAATTACATCAAAGAGCATGATGACAACTCATCCAGAAGGTCATAAAAGAACCCAGAACAACATCTAAAGAACTGCAGGCCTTACTTGCCTCAGGTAAGATCAGAGTTCATGATTCAACAATAAGAAAAAGACTGGGCAAAAATGACGTTCATGGGAGAGTTCCAAGGCCAAAGCCACTGCTGACCAAAAAGAACACAAAGGTTCATCTCACATTTACCAAAAAACATCTTGATTATCCCCAAGACTTTTCGGCAAATATTCTATGGACTGATGAGACAAAAATGTAACTTTTTGGAAGGCATGTGTCCCGTTACATCTGGCATAAAACTAATACAGAATTTCATAACAAGAACATCATACCAACAGTCAGACATGGTGGTGGTAGCGTGATGATCTGGGGCTGCTTTGCAGCTTCAGGACCTGGACGACTTACCACAATTGATAAGCAGAATGTCCGGCCAATTAGTTTGTGATCTCAAGTGCACTTGGGTTATGCAGCAGGACACTGATCCAAAACACAACAACAAGTCCACCTCCAAATGGTTCAAACAAAGCTAAATTTAGGTTTTAGTGTGGCCTAGTCAAAGCTCAGACTTAAATCCAATTGAGATGCTGTATCATGACCTTTCACAGGCCGTTCATGCTGGAAAACCCTCCAATGTGGCTGAATTAAAACAATTCTGCAAAGAAGAGTGGGCCTAAATTGCTCCACAGCAATGTGAAAGACTCATTGCCAGTTATCGCAAACGCTTGATTGCAGTTGTTGCCGCCAAGGGTGGCACAACCTGTTATTAGGTTTAGGGGCAATTACTTTTTCACATAAAGCCAGGACAGCTTTTTTGCCCTAATAAATTAAACCATCATTTAAAAACTGCATTTTGTATTTACTAGAGTTATCTTTGTGTAATAATAAAATCTGTTTGATGATCTGAGTCATTTAAGTGTGACAAATATGCAAAAAAAAAAAAAAATCAGAAAGGGAGCAAATACTTTTTCACAGCATTGTATATATATATATATATATAGATATATATCGATATATATCTATATATATATATATATATATATATATATATATACAATGCTGTGAAAAAGTACACTTTTAATCATATATCAGTATACTTTTATTTCTATACTGTATCCATTGACACATCGGAGCAATTTGACATGTGATTTGACAGCACTGTCCCAATCGGTCCTAAAATGTAGTCCCAGATGTAGTTCCTGCACTACTTTTGGCGACTTCGGGGAGATTTCAATAGACATCTGTGTATGAACCAGCCCAGATGTCTTTCATATTGCCCAAACCCTTCCCCCTAAACTCTCACAGAAGAGTTGCAGGTTTGTTGCAGGTTTGAAATCGTGCGAGTTCAGCTGAACGATTTCAAACCCGCCTTCAGTGTAAATGGGGCTTAGTTTGAATTGGCTAAACACATTCCAGGTGCATGAAAATAAAAGATGTTCATATTCTTGCAATACTTTCTCTTTGTAAAATAGAGTAGAACATCCTGTCCCCTGCCAATAGCTGCAGAGTGAGACCCATGTTTTTTCAAGGCTTACTGAGGAGAACATCAAAATCAATTCAGCAACCATGATCTTGTAACCAAGCCACCCCTGGAATCCTTGCTGCAGGGGCAGAGGTGATCTTCTTAATGTCCCATTGACAGAGGGAACAGTGCATATATCATTCGTTATTAACTAATGTCTCTTAGTAGCTCAAAGTAGCCCCTTCTGTTTGAAACTGATATACCAAATATGCGGCGCTAAAAGTAAATGAAATAAAAAAAAAAGAATATTTAACTAATAACTTAAGCATAAAACCTATAATGTGAAACAAGCCAAACATAAATAATTTATTAAAAATGCACGTGCTCTGTGTGATGCACACAAATTCATAGTAATGTAAAAAGTCCATAATGCAAATATAAACGTTAGAACAAGATGATAAAATCTGCATGCAATGTCCAAAACATATACAGTATCTCACAAAAGTGAGTACACCCCTCACATTTTTGTAACAACACTGAAGAAATTATACTTTGCTACCATGTAAAGTGGTGAGTGTACAGCTTGTATAAAAGTGTAAATTTGCTGTCCTCTCAAAAAAACTTAACACACAGCCATTAATGTCTAAACTGCTGGCAACAAAAGTGAGTACACCCCTAAGTGAAAATTTCCAAATTGGGCCCAATTAGCCATTTTCCCTCCCCGGTGCCATGTGACTTGTTAGTGTTACAAGGTCTCAGGTGTGAATGGGGAGCAGGTGTGTTAAATTTGGTGTTATCACTCTCACTCGCTCATACTGGTCACTGGAAGTTCAACATAACACCTCATGGCAAAGAACTCTCTGATGAGCTGAAAAAAAGAATTGTTGCTCTACATAAAGATGGCCTAGGCTATAAGAAGATTGCCAAGACCCTGAAACTGAGCTGCAGCACGGTGACCGGGACCATACAGCGGTTTAACAGGACAGGTTCCACTCAGAACAGGCCTCATCCTGGTCGACCAAAGAAGTTAAGTGCATGTGCTCAGCGTCATATGAGTGGGAAATAGACATATGAGTGCTGCCAGCATTGCTGCAGAGGTTGAAGGGGTGGGGGGGGTCAGCTTGTCAGTGCTCAGACCATACGCCACACACTGCATCAAATTGGTCTGCATGGCTGTTGTCCTAAAAGGAAGCCTCTTCTAAAGATGATGCACAAGAAAGCCCACAACAGCTTGCTAAAGACAAGCAGACTAAGGACATGGATTACTGGAACCATGTCCTGTGGTCTCATAAGACCAAGATACATTTATTTGGTTCAGATGGTGTCAAGCGTGTGTGGCGGCAACCAGGTGAGGAGTACAAAGACAAGTGTATCGTGCCTACAGTCAAGTATGGTGGTGGGAGTGTCATGGTCTGGGGCTGCATGAGTGCTTCCCGCACTGGGGAGCTACAGTTCATTGAGGGAACCATGAATGCCAACATGTACTGTGACATACCGAAGCAGAGCATGATCCCCTCCCTTCAGAGACTGGGCCGCAGGGTAGTATTCCAACATAATGACCCCAAACACACCTCCAAGATGACCACTGCCTTGCTAAAGAAGCTGAGGGTAAAGGTAATGGACTGGCCAAGCATGTCTCCAGACCTAAACCCTATTGAGCATCTGTGGGACATCCTCAAATGGAAGGTGGAGGAGCGCAAGGTCTCTAACATCCACCAGCTCTGTGATGTCATCATGGAGGAGTGGAAGAGGACTCCAGTGGCAACCTGTGGAGCTCTGGTGAACTCCATGCCCAAGAGGGTTAAGGCAGTGCTGGAAAATATTGGTGGCCACACAAAATATTGATACTTTGGGCCCAATTTGGACATTTTCACTTAGGGGTGTACTCACTTTTGTTGCCAGCGGTGAGGACATTAATGGCTGCGTGTTGAGCTATTTTGAGGGGACAGCAAATTTACAATGTTATACAAGCTGTACACTCACTACTTTACATTGTAGCAAGGTGTCATTTCTTCAGTGTTGTCACATGAAAAGATATAATAAAATATTTACAAATATGTGAGGGGTGTACTCACTTTTGTGAGATACTGCATATAAAGAAAGTACACGTGCTCCGTGTATTGCACAGGAAATCTTTAATATTTCAACGGTTCAAACATAACAAACCGTGATGGTGATTTCTTCATGCGGTGGGCACACCCCCCCCACCACGTGTACCCTTACCTTAAGGGCTTTTTAAAAAAGCCTGTGATAAATAATATTATCAGCTTGGAAAGATCCTCCTATGGCTCCTCTTTTTTGTAGTGGTTAGTTATGGCTTAAATGCTGCTACATAGATCACTCCTTCCTCCTGATCACAATCTGGCTACCTCCTCATATATCACACATGTGAAAGACAATAGAAACTTGCAATGGTGTGATAACGTTTTAAAACAGGCTTATTAAACTTAAAATCCCACATAGATGTACACTCACATTTAGCACAATAAAAACAAGCCTTGATATGCTTATGGATAAAACAAGGTGGGTGATAATGTCACCTGGAGAGCGAATCTGCAGATACGGTTTTATCATCTTGTTCTAATGTTTATATTTGTGTTATGGACTTTTTACATTACTGGGGATTTGTGTGCATCACACAGAGCACGCGCACTTTAATTATATTATTTATGTTTGGTTTGTTTCACATTATAGGTTTTATGCATAAGTTATTAGTTAAATATTCATTTTTTTTATTTTATTTACTTTTAGCGCCGCACAATTGGTATATCAATTTGTATTATCACATTTGGGAAGTGTGGGCAGTGTTGGCAGCTGTTTATTTTTGTTATTTTATTTTACATTTATTTTTATTTTATTTTTATTTTTAATTTTATTTTTATTTTAAGTTTATTTGTTTATTTTTTCATTTATTTATTTTTCATTTATCTATTTATTTTTCTTTCATTTATTATTTTTTCATTTGTTTTTTTTTTCTTGTAGTCTTATTTTATTTTTATATTTATTTTATTTTTAGTTTCAGGTTAGGAGTTAGGCAGCTCACAAGGTTACACCCACTTGCCCTTCTGATTGAAGCAGAAAATCAATTCCCCCTCTGGGAGCGATCAGATGGTGTGATGGTCATCTAAATATTTCCATACCTTCTAGACCAACAATTGTACTTCTGGATGACATTTGTGTTTACACACGTAATGTCACAATATCATTTACTTTTTTATCAATTGCAAACCTGTGAAAAAATTACCATTGTGCTAATTTGTTACCACATCAAGCTCACTTCATTTATTTTAAAGTTGCTCTAACAATTTAGGCAAACTTTTCCACCCTGAATGTGTCTTAATATAGCATTGAAAGGGCATAACTCTTCTAAAGTAATGCACATGCAGTCACTTTGAGGTTTATTATGCTGCTATGTTATATAAAAGTCACACAAATATTATAATATTTAAATCAGTAGACTTTGTTGATTATATTTTTCAATAAATATATTGGTTCTCAAATTACATAAACGTTCCAAAAAAATTACAGGAAGATGCACTTTTTTTTTGTTTTAATTTTGATGTCCTATAAACATCAAGTAAATAAAAACATATGTGTCCAATTTTTCTACCAAAATATAGCACTATATGTTTCAAAAAAATATGTTGGAGAAAACTACAAAACACTAAAAGGTTTATGTGTATATATGTACAGAACTGAGACATCACCAAAATGAAAAAAAAAAAAACGCTCTGGAACTCTAGGGGATTTAGAGATAATAGGCACAGGGACTCATGTGGTTAAAGATGTGACCTGTGGTTTGTATGCATGTCTAGTTAATACCGTTCTCTAGGGTCACATTAAAGAGATCACATGTCAATGCTTTACCTAACCTCACTCAATTCATAAAGTTCAGTGCTTCCAAGAGGGATGACTTGATGCTTGTCTGTGCTGCACATCCTTTCATAAAGTGTCTTTGCATCTGGATCATCTTTTCAAGTATGACCATTTCTCCTATGGCACTATACAACTGTAATAAGAAAAATAAGAGGTTGCGCTAATGCTAATAAAACATAGTGAATAATTTACAATGAAGAAAAATTCATATAGTGATCATAAATAAATCAATGTGCAGAACTTAGTGATAAAAAAGAAAAGTCCATAAAATGAAACATCAATTAAGTGTTATAAAAAATCCATAAAGTAAAACATCAGTAAAGTGTTATGAAACGTCCAAATCACCAACAATAGGTAAAAAAAGTCCATGTGATAAAAAATGGAGATCTGTGACAGCAGGGAAGGGTCCACCACCAGATATGGAAGGGGTTGCTCCTTACCAGAAGGCCATGACCCCCCACTACAGAGGATCACAGCAAACAGAGATCTTTAAAGCCAAAATGGGAATTATCAGCAGTGTCCACCAGAGGTCATCTCGTCAGCAGCCACTCCAACGACCCGGGGCATAGATACCATAAAATAAAAGGGACTCACATAGTGTAAAACCACTTACATTTAATAAAATAGATTAAAATACAGATGTACACTTACAGAGTGTCAATGGATAAACAGCCTTAAGTCCGGCTCCGTGGCCACCAGAGCTCGGACAAACCCGTCCTACTGGGAAGCAACTCGCTTGGGGGTGACGTCAGCGCGTCGTCTGGCTCCGCCCGTTTTTACGCGTTTCGTGACATCATCACGTCTTCCAGGGGCACAGGCGGCGCGCTGCGTCACCCGCCTTAAGTAATGCCGGATGGGACCAAGCCTCGCTTTGGATCGCTGTACACGATGGACCGCACGGACCGCCGCGCACACTTCCGGTATCCAAGTGCGCTCCACAGTGCAAGCGACCAACGGAGACCACACAGCCCAGACAGCACATTCAAATCGATGCATGTCTATAAAATATTGTACATTAAACAACTGCCCAACATGGTGCCTAGTGCAGGATGAATCCCATATCCAATATATATACACATATATGCACAATTCAACACAAAGAGGACAGAACATACTAAAATAAAAAAATATAAAAATAAAAATAAAAAATCCCTCCAATTCATACCGCCATAGACTCTCCAATCAACAACAAACGATCTGGGTTGAATAGGTTGGGCCAATCAACAACAAACGATCTGGGTTGAATAGGTTGGGCCAATCGGGGCCATGGACCAACCGAGTCTCAATAAAGTTAGAGGGGGGCTAGTAAGGGGCCAATAAAGGCCTCTAAAAGAGGGGTTAGTGTGGGGCCAATAAAGGCCTCCAACCTGATCCCATCTTCTGCGAACGACAGCGCCAGAAGGCGTATGTGGTTCTCCCTAGTGATCAGAGGAAGAAGTGAACTTTAACCAATATAAAAATAAAAAATAGCACAACATGAGTTACAAAATAAAACTCATTTACTCCAGGTGGTTAGATAGGAACTAGAGCGGAGGGGGTCCTCAAAAAAACCAATATCCGGTGGCTCTAACACAATCTAGTGATTCCAAAATTGTTCCTCTCTACCTTAAACACCGGAGTGGTTGAGCCGGAAGTGGAGTATTATGATGGTTGTAGTCACCAACCAACTTCACTTAATGGATAGCACCATCTAGTGGATATGTCAGAAAATACAACAAAATCCATATTCTAAATGGGAATATCAAAATATATCCCACTGGTGTAAACCACTACCAGGTGGATATCATATACTCCCAAAGAGGTATATCTAAAAATATGTCAATTTGAAATTAAAAAATAAAGTGAGGTAAAAAATAAAAATGAAAAATAAAAAAGATATACATAAACAAAATTAGGAATAACCTTCAGCCCATAAACATTATATGATGTGCAAGGAGGTAACACACCATAAGATAAGACAGAAAATTGTGCATATATATGATCTACAATATGACCCCACAGGTACTGACGTCAACGTGCGTTAAGAGTTATTAATAAACGCATTGACGTCAGTATCAACGTTTAACCCAAAAGGGGTATAAGTTCGAAGTCGGTAAATCCAAGACATTTCACATTTGGAAATTTCCCTTACGAGAGAACTCCCCCTCCAATGTGGTCTGTACTTATCAATCCCAACGTACAGAGTATTGGAGGGGTCCCTACCATGCATCTCGTCGAAATGTCTCGACACAGGGTGCTTATCAAAACCCCTGCGGATATTACCAATATGCTCGGACAATCTCACTTTGAGGGCCCTCTTAGTCCTGCCCACATATTGCAATCCGCAGGGGCATTGAATAAGGTAAATGACCCCCTCGGACGTGCAGGTTATGAAGGGTTTAACCTGATAGGCCCGTGAGGTACTGGTAGACGTGAATTGACTTATTTTTCTACCTCTATCACTGTTAAGGGAACAGACTTGGCAATTCCTGCATTTATAGTACCCTGTGAGGTCATGGAAAAAGGACCTGTCAGTAATGGGTGGATCCTGCACCGTTGGGGCAATTTTGTTGCCCAACGTGGATGCACCCCTGAATATAATACGAGGGTTACTAGGTAGGACCGTACTCAAAACTGGGTCTGTGGTTAAAATGTGCCAGTGTTTCTTTATTAGGTCCTTGATCTGGCGATGTTGGGTGGAGAAAGTGGTGATAAAAGGTAAACTAAAGTCCCCCTCGTTGTCACGTCGTTGGCTTGTATTTAGTAGCAGGGATCTATCTTTGTCCCTAACTTGTGCCAGCGATCTTAATAATACAGCCTGATCGTAGCCCTTCTCAACAAACCTCTTGGTTAGGGAAGCTGCTTGATTGTCGAAGGTCTGGATTTCGGTGCAATTACGCCAGAGGCGTGTATATTGCCCCATCGGGACCGCCTTCAGCCAAGACTCGTGGTGACAACTGTCAAGGGGAATAAAGGAATTTCTGTCTGTAGCCTTAAAATGAGTAGACGTCACCAGTTTGTCACCCTGAACCTTAACCCTAAGATCAAGGAAGCTAATTTCCTCCGTGCTCATCTCAAAGTTCAGCCTAATGCCCCTATCGTTATCGTTCAAAAAGGTCATAAAATTCTCAAGCTCAATCTCACTGCCATCCCATAGGAGGAGGACGTCGTCAATATACCTGGCCCACAGGACCACCTGTGGTCTAGTCCAGGCCTTGACGACATCCTCCTCCCACTTGGCCATAAAGAGATTGGCCAGGCTGGGGGCATACTTAGCCCCAAATAGCCACTCCCCTATCCTGGCGAAAAAATTGGTGATTGAACCAAAAATAGTTATGGCTCGCCGCATAATAGAGTAACTCCATGATAAAATTCCTTTGAGGCGGGACGAGATCAGAGTCTCGAGTTAAGTACATCTCTACTGCCTCAAACCCCAACTCATGGGGTATGATGGTATAAAGTGAAGTCACATCGGCAGTGACTAGCCTTATACCTGGTTTCCACACAACATGGGACAGCATATTTATAACCTGTGTGGTATCCTTGATAAAGGAAGGAACCTTTTGAACGAGGGGCTGTAGGAAGTGGTCTATATACTTGCCCACCCGGGACGTTACCGAATCAATACCACTGACAATCGGTCGTCCCGGGGGGCAAGTAAGACTTTTATGAACCTTGGGGAGATAATATATTACTGGGGTACGAGGGGCCCTCGGTATTAGAAAGAGTTTCTCTCTCTTATCCAGGATACCCTGGTGAAAACCCCTGTCCACTATTACCTCCAGTTCTTTCTTATACTTAGCCCCAGGATCCCTAGCAAGGGGGGTATACGTGTCCGGGTCATCTACGATGCGATGCATCTCCTCAAGGTAATCGCTTCGGTCAAGGATGACTATTCCCCCACCCTTATCCGCTGGGCGGATAACCAATGATTTATTGTTACACAGAGAGTCTAAACCTGCTTCCAAAGTCGCACTCATTTTTGTTTTTTTAACTCTAATGTGTTCCAAATCCCTCAAAACCACCTCCTTAAAGGTTTTAACAGCTGGGGCAATCGAACCTGGAGGGTTGAAGAGTGAGGCATTAGCAAGGTCTGAGTGCCTAAAACCTGAGCCTGAACCACTCGTATTGCTCGCAATGGGGTTATTTAATATATACCTCTTAATATTGATTTTTCGTATATATTTATGTATATCCATATAAGTTTGGAACTTGCTCAGATTTCTAGGCGGAGCAAATTTCAAACCTTTATCTAATAGTTGTAACTCAGAATCAGTCAATGTCTGTTTGCTCAAGTTAAACACTCCGGTTCCTAAGGGCGCCTTCTTTTTGGTTTGTTGGGTCCGCCTCCCCCCTCTGACTCCTCTTTTCGTTCTCCTGGCCTTTTTTGGCCTTGATTGGTCCTGGAAAAACCCAAATCCGAATTATCCCGTGCCCCTTGTGGTCCGGGGACGGGGTTCGGTCTTGGTTGATCATAGTCACCTACATGCCTAGCGGGGTAGTGAGGCCCCCCGTTTCTCTCAGCCTCATTGTAGGTGTATCCCTGGGACTGCTGGTCATAAAAGCCCGGAGCCTCAGCGTCAGAAAGGGGGAAAAAGCGGTTTCGAATAGGGATATTGGACCCAAAATCCCTATCTTGAATCGGATAATGAGTGTAGTTGTTGTAGTCGGGACCAGGTTGACGCTGAAAAGCACCTGGTCTTGGTCCACCCCTTGGGGTACCCCAAGGGCGTGGTGAATTGACCCTCTGACGATTAAATTGGTTGGAGTAGCTATAATCATAATGATTACTGTGTGTGTTGGGGGTTAAACCTGAGTGAGGATACATAGGTGTAGGTACCGGGAATTTGCCCTTAGTTCTATTATTCCTCTTATCTTTACTCCTATTGGAAGTATTCCTCACCGGGGAGTGTTGATACCCCCTTTCTCTGTGGACAGGGGTAGGTTTCGGTATGGGTATCAAACCCCCCCCATTCACCGGTTGAGTGTCCATAGTTGTATCCTCTGCCTGTTCTGAGGCAAGTTTTTTCTGCCAGACAAAGACTAGACCCGCCCGGTAGTCTTCCTTGTCCCTTAGGTATTTTTTCTTTTTTTTGACCTTTTGGTCTCTTTCTTCCTTCTCTAATGTTTTGAGAAGGGTTTTAGAGCAATCCCTATACTCATCACTAGAGGTAGAAGGTGTCAATTTCTCCTTGACCATCTTGATCTCATCGTCCAGACGGGCTAGTTTATCAGTCTTCCTCTGGACGAGGAAACGCAGGAGGCCAAGTCCGGAGTCATTGAAGTATTTAAACCACCCCTCTAGATCAACGTCTCCTTTTTGAGGGGGTATTTCCCACCTCAGACTCCTGGGAACCATAGCCTCCCTGATGTAAGTCTCAAGATAGGCTATGTCCCATTGTGTGTGTAATTCAGATATGGTTAAATTCTTTAAACGAACAAAAAGACCACTTATTCCTGAGTCGACAGAAGAGGGGTTAGAGTCAAAAACCCCGGTGGTGTCAACCACCCTCTGCGCCCTAAACTCAAAAATATCCATGTGTTTAAACTACTAAAGTCTAAAAGGTTAAGAGCAGCAGTTACTAGGATGTTTACAGGTAAATATAGGAAAATGGTGAAAGAAACTGCGCTAAAAACCCAATGTAAATAGAATACTGTGAAAAGCAGCAATCCTCACAAAAACATCAATTGTAAACAAGCATAAGAAAAATAAGAGGTTGCGCTAATGCTAATAAAACATAGTGAATAATTTACAATGAAGAAAAATTCATATAGTGATCATAAATAAATCAATGTGCAGAACTTAGTGATAAAAAAGAAAAGTCCATAAAATGAAACATCAATTAAGTGTTATAAAAAATCCATAAAGTAAAACATCAGTAAAGTGTTATGAAACGTCCAAATCACCAACAATAGGTAAAAAAAGTCCAAGTGATAAAAAATGGAGATCTGTGACAGCAGGGAAGGGTCCACCACCAGATATGGAAGGGGTTGCTCCTTACCAGAAGGCCATGACCCCCCACTACAGAGGATCACAGCAAACAGAGATCTTTAAAGCCAAAATGGGAATTATCAGCAGTGTCCACCAGAGGTCATCTCGTCAGCAGCCACTCCAACGACCCGGGGCATAGATACCATAAAATAAAAGGGACTCACATAGTGTAAAACCACTTACATTTAATAAAATAGATTAAAATACAGATGTACACTTACAGAGTGTCAATGGATAAACAGCCTTAAGTCCGGCTCCGTGGCCACCGGAGCTCGGACAAACCCGTCCTACTGGGAAGCAACTCGCTTGGGGGTGACGTCAGTGCGTCGTCTGGCTCCGCTCTGGTAAGGAGCAACCCCTTCCATATCTGGTGGTGGACCCTTCCCTGCTGTCACAGATCTCCATTTTTTATCACTTGGACTTTTTTTACCTATTGTTGGTGATTTGGACGTTTCATAACACTTTACTGATGTTTTACTTTATGGATTTTTTATAACACTTAATTGATGTTTCATTTTATGGACTTTTCTTTTTTATCACTAAGTTCTGCACATTGATTTATTTATGATCACTATATGAATTTTTCTTCATTGTAAATTATTCACTATGTTTTATTAGCATTAGCGCAACCTCTTATTTTTCTTATGCTTGTTTACAATTGATGTTTTTGTGAGGATTGCTGCTTTTCACAGTATTCTATTTACATTGGGTTTTTAGCGCAGTTTCTTTCACCATTTCACTATACAACTGTCCTTGATATTACTGCTTAAAAACAAACAAACGGGGGGCATATCTTACATCATTATATATAGGGCCGTCTTTAACGCAGGATAAACGGGGCTGATGCCCTGGGCCCTGTCATTATTTGGGTGCCCAAAGCAGCTGATGTCCCATTAGCCCACGTTCCATACTTGCCAAGTTGCCAACAGTCACATATTTATTGAGCCACCTGTCCCGCCATGCTCTTGTCCCCAGCTGCATTCCAGAAAGCAGGGCCGTGATCGGGACAGCTTACAGCCATTTCACTTTTTGCTTTTTATTTTGCTATTGTTGTATTAAGTTTTGCTGCCCACCTTCTCACACATCTCCACCCCCTGCACCTCGCCCTACATCACTCATCAGTAGTTTTATCGTTCTTCTGCAGAACTAAGGACCATCCCCGAGGTGTAGCCTCCAGGCTTCAGCTGCTTGAGTGGGCAGGATGGGGATGTGCCTGGTCTCCGAGATCACGCCTGCCTGGAAGAGGGTGGTGTGACAGTAGCTGGGCAGAGGGAGCCGAGCCAAGGGAGTGTGCCTGGAGGTAAAATCACCTAGCAGTTCATTGTGGATTGGCTTGCAGACACTTCTATGCTAAGTCTGTTGAGCTACTACAGTGTAGCAATAGCATGTTGCCTGCTAGCTGACAAATGAGAAGTTTTTTTTTATGTAGCAATAATTAAAGTATTGTCACTGCCTCCAGGTTTTCACTGCCCCCTGGCGTGTGACCTCCCAATCCCATAGTGTGTGCCCTCCTGACCTCCGTGTGTGTGCCTTCCTAACCCCATACTGTGTGCCCTCCTGACCCCCATACTGTGTCCTCCTGACCCCCTGGTACGTGCCCTCCCAACCCTGTAGTATGTGACCTCCTGACGTCCATACTGTGCCCCCCCATGGTGTGTGCCCTCCTCGTATGTGTCCTACTGTCCCCTGTACTGTGCCCTCCATGCCCCCATATTTTGCGTTCCCGCCCCCCCGTACTGTGCACTACTGACTTCTTATCCTCTGACCTGTCAGTTCCTGCCCTCTGCCCTGCTGACCCCCTGTCCTCTGCCCTACTGTTCCGTGTACACTGCATCTACAGCCTACTGACCTCTATACACTGCCCTACATGCTACTGACCCCTGTACACTACCCTACATCCTACTGACCTCTGTAAACTGCCCCCCTTACTGACCTCTATACACTGCCCTACATCCTACTGACCTCTACCCTACATCCCACTTACCTTTGTACACTGCTCTACATACTATTGACCTCTGTGCACTGCCCTACAGCCTACTGACCTCTGTAAACTGCCCCCCTTACTGACCTCTATACACTGCCCTACATCCTACTGACCTCTACCCTACATCCCACTTACCTTTGTACACTGCTCTACATACTATTGACCTCTGTGCACTGCCCTACATCCTACTGACCTCTGTGCACTGCCCTACATCCTACTGACCTCTGTGCACTGCCTACATACTACTGACCTCTGTACACTGCCCTAGATACTACTGACCTCTGTACACTGTTTTACATACTACTGACCTCTGTACACTGCCTTATATACTAATGACCTCTGTACACTGCCCTCCATCTTACTGACCTCTGTGCACTGCCCTATATCCTACTGACCTCTGTACACTGCCCTACATCCTACTTACCTCTGTGCACTGCCTATATACTACTGACCTCTGCACACTGCCCTAGATACTACTGACCTCTGTACACTGTTTTACATACTACTGACCTCTGTACACTGCCCTACATCCTACTGACCTCTGTACACTGCCCTAGATACTACTGACTCTGTACACTGCCCTACATACTACTGACCTCTGTACACTGCCCTACATACTACTGACCTCTGTACACTGTCCTACATCCTACTGACCTCTGTACACTGCCCTACATCCTACTGACCTCTGTACACTGCCCTACATCCTACTGACCTCTGTACACTGCCCTAGATACTACTGACTCTGTACACTGCCCTACATACTACTGACCTCTGTACACTGCCCTACATACTACTGACCTCTGTACACTGTCCTACATCCTACTGACCTCTGCACACTGCCCTACATCCTGCTGACCTCTGTGCACTGCCCTACATCCTACTGACCTATGTGCGCTGCCTACATACTATTGACTTCTGTACACTGCCTTAGATACTACTGACCTCTGTACACTGTTTTACATACTACTGACCTCTGTACACTGCCCTACATCCTACTGACCTCTTTACACTGCCCTACATACTACTGACCTCTGTACACTGCCCTACATACTACTGACCTCTGTACATTGCCCTACATACTACTGACCTCTATAGACTGCTCTATATCCTAAGGCTAGGTTCACACTTGAGCGGATTTGAATGGGTTTTTTTGCCTGCGTTTTCTGCAAAAAAATAAAAGGTGCCTCCACCTTTTTCAAAATGCAGCCGCAGGTGACCTGGTGACCAAAACTAAGCTGCATATTCCAGATGAGCATGAACCAGTGTTTTGTAAAAGGGTAGAATAATTGATTAACCTCTGGAATGTATGCACTTTTTACTGCATGAGAGTAGTCTGCTGGCGTTGTTAGCTGCGGCCTGGCATTGTATGTTATTGCTAAGTCTGTAATCTATGACATGTTTCTGGTGTGTCAGTATGGTACTGACTCTTTGTCTTGCGGACATGTTCCTGTGTGTGCATAAGTATGCTACTTGGTACTTGTATGCTACTTATTTTGGTGCATAAGTATGCTACTTATTATTTCTCCACAGGCATGCATGATGTGCAGTAACCTCTAGAAACCAATCAGTGAGTGGCAATAAGAAGTAGTAACCTATAGCAATTAATTGGTTAGCAGTAATGATGTGCAGTAACCTCTATCAACCAATCAGTGAGTGGTAACGATGTGCAGTTAGCTCTAGAAACCAATCAGTGAGTAGCAATGATAAGCAGTAGCCTATAGCAACCAGTTAGCAGTAATGATGTGCAGTAACATCTATCAACCAATTAATGAGCGGTTATGATGTGCAGTAACTTCTAGCAACCAATCAATGAGTGGTAATGATGTGTAGTAACCTCTAACAACCAATCAGTGAGCAGTAAGGGAGTGCAGTAACCTCTAGCAAGTAATACATGAGTGTGGACCAGTTCTTTACGTTTACACTATTAAAGTTTTTTTGAGATGTTGGGGTGGAGAGCGAAATTTCATGGGGGGCCCCAAGAAAAAGTTTGCCCAGGATCCAATCAATATTAAAGACGGCCCTGATTATATACTGTACACTAGTGTGCAAAAGTTTTAGGCAGGTGAAAAAATGCCGTAAATTAAGAATGCTTTCAGAAATAGAAGTGTTAATAGTTTATTTTTATCAATTAACAAAATGGAAAGTAAATGAACAGAAGAGAAATCCAAATCAAATCAATATTTGGTGTGACCACTCTTTGCCTTCAAAACAGCATAAATTTGTCTAGGAACTTGGCAGGAAGGTTAATTCAAACATCTTGAAGAACTAACCACGGATCTTCAAACCTCAAATCCTTCTATCTCTTCATATAATTCTAGACATACTCAACGATGTTGAGATCAGGGCTCTGTGGGTGCCAAACCTTCACTTCCAGGACTCCTTGTTCTTCTTTACACTAAAGATAGTTCATTACGTTAATGACATTGGCTATATGTTCAGGGTCATTGTCCTGCTGTGGAACAAATTTGGGGTCAATCCCATGCCTCCCTCATGGTATGGAATTATGGATAAATATCTGCCTGTATTTCTCAGCATCACGGACACCACTGATGCAGCCTCAAACTTGAAAGGAACTGCCACCTTGCATCACTGTTGCTTGCAGACACTCATTACTGTTCCGCTCTCCAGCCCTATGCAAATAAACTGCCTACTGCTACAGCTGAATATTACAAATTTTGACTTATTAGTCGAGAGCACCTGCTGCCGTTTTTATACACCTCAGTTCTTATGTTTTCATGCATAATTGAGTTGCTGAGTTGAGTTGTTGAGTAGCCCTGTTTCCACATTGGAGGTATGGCTTTTTGGCTGCAAGTCTTCCATGAAGACCACTTCTGGTCAGACTTCTCCAGACAATAGATGGGTGTACTAGGGTCCAACTGGTTTCTGCTGTCAGTTCTGTGCTGATGGCGCTGCTGGACATCTTCTGATAAGGAAGGTAAGTAAGCATGATGTGTCTTTCATCTGGTGCATTAGGATCCCTTAGCCGACCACTGTGTTTACGGTCCTGACGTGGCCCATTTTTTTGTGCTTCTTCAAAAGAGCTTGAACAGCACACCCTTAAACCCCAGTATGCTTTGAAATCTTTGCGTGGGAGAGATTTTGATAATACAGTATTACTGCCTTGTATCTTGTTGCTGTGCTTAGTCCTTTCCATGTCCTGTGACGTGAACCTGTCTTCTAAAACCTCACCTTAGTAGCAGAGTTTGACTGCTCCTCACACAGTTTTAAGCCTTCTACACAGCTGTTTCAGTTAATGACTGTGTTTCAACCTAAATTTGAAATTCAGGTGTGTAATTAACCAATAGGCACCCATCAAGAGTGACAACTATGCCTGCCCTCTCTGTCCCCCAACCTCCTCCCTTCATAAAAATTGTTGTAGTGCTTTCCACAATGAAAATTCTTTGAATGAAGGGGTGAACCTTTAATGTATCCACTATAATTACTATGCTAAGGGAAAATTCCTTTGCAAATTGAAAACTCCCTTGTGCAGTGATCAGCCAACCTCTCTGTCTCTGGAACAGCAAATGGTGGTAAATCATCCAGTGAGGATATACAGTAGATAGAAATGAAAAGCTGACAGAGCTGCTAACCCTTCCCCTCCCTTGTATTTGTACAAGAACAAAATGTTTGTTGGAGTTGGGCAGTTGCTTAGTTTAGAGGGGTAGTGTTAGAATCAGGAGTTAGGAAGTTGATGGATAATTTTAGGGCTAAGGTTAAGTGTTAGTTTTAGCATATGGGTTAAATGTTGGAAGTGTTCGCAGATAAGTCATAAGAGCTAGGTTTGAAATGATGTATTAATGAGTTAACAAACAACCACAGCCATGGTACAGTTTTCCTTTATTTAACCCCCAAACCCCCTGAGTTCAGTTGGACAGGTAAAATATTTACCTTTCTATCCATTTCAGTGATCTTAACTTTAACAGTGATCTTAACGGGTATGACTTTGGAACAGCCTTCAAATTTTCAGGCTCATTACGGGGCATGCATGCCCAGTAAGATGAGGATCTGGCAGTGATGTTTTTACTGGTAAGCTGTGCAGAACAGGACTACATAGTGAAAATTGCGGAAGCTGAAAAGAAAGTAAGTAGTTGACCAGGTGAGCTGCCTTTAAAGAGGTGGGGGAATAATTGGAAGGCAACTGTACTTCAATAGATAAATCAATAGATAAATCCCCTTTTGTGGAAAAAAATATAGCAAATAAAAAAAAAAAATAACACATGAAATTGATAGACAGGTCATATTGTAATTTAATGTTATTAAAAAATACATGTCCTTTTCAATCTGCAACTGCTGTCATTTTCTGTATTCTGTAAAATGCAGTGCAATATGGCAATTGTTACCGTTGGTATACAGAAGGCCTCAAAGGATGTTATTTTCTGCTTGTGTGATTGTCTCAATGATTTTCCCGGAAGTCTGCACTAAGTTACATGTCAAATTTTAGACACCCCCGACAATAGAAAATACATTTTTGGTGAGATATTCCTCAAGGGTTAAATACTTATAAAGGGATGGTAACAGTTCAGCTTTTCTCATTGGAAAACTGAGAATGCACCTGTCAATTATAATGAACCAGACTCTCCCTTGTAGAATCAGTCTGCACAGGGTATGGTCAAAAAACAAAAGGTAGGGCTCTGCAACAAAGTTTGTTAACCCTTTTGCACCGGTGCCACCCAGCCCTTTAAGAGGTTTCAGATGTCGGGAGTCGAGGCAAGGTTTATGATCATGTGACTGCTGTGATTGGCTGTCATGGCAATCACATGATTGGAAAGCTTTCCGTTAGAAGCACGTAGGACTTACACTCTCGGCACAGCTGTGTCGGCTAATTGGATTTTTTTTGTTTTTTTTACAAAAGTAGAATTTCACATTAATTAATTAATTAATTAATTTTTATTTCAGGAATTGTATATGGGTACAATTTGAGGTAGGGGGAAGGTGAAGTGTTAGGATGTCACTTGACTTGTATGATCACTTAAGGTACCTTGGTGATTTTCACTTTTTCATTTGCTTTTGGTGCCAAATACTCTATGCAAGTAACCTGTTCTGTTCTACCACTGCTGAGAACTAGCATGCCATCTTTATTGATCCAGTGTAGTCATCTCTTTTTCCTTTTTTTGTTAATGATATCATGATGTTTTTATCACATAAGTTCATATATGTTCATCTGCTCTAAAGTTTCTGAGTTGAAAAAGGTTTGACTTTTTTAGTGGCTTGTTTTTTATGACCAATTACAGATTCTTTTGACTCTGTTGTACTTGTCCAGGTGTCATTTAAAACACCAAAAATAGATTTATCTGGATATGCTCTTGCTTTGCTTTCTGTGAGTATAAACTGGCACATACCAAATGATATGAGTGCCTTGCTGACATCTGACAAATTTTCACAGCCCTTGTCATCCTATGCATTAGTGCCACCCGCATATTATATAAAGTCTTATATATCGCGTGGGATTTAAAGGCAGGTGCCTTGGCATATGTCTAAACGGGATATATCCTGTCAGATATTTTATTTGTGAAAGTCTTTCTTCTCTCTATGTTTTTCTCTTTTTTAAATTCTATATTTAGGAAACTGAGCTAAGATAGAATAACTTGTGCTGTGAAGACACAGAGTTCTCTACAGCACTTAACTATTTTTTTTTCTGTTTGCTTCTCCACTTCCTTCACCCTTTGTTTAAAAAAAAAAAAAAAAAAAAATCATTCTGAGTTTTAGAAAAAGATTTATTGCTTGTTTTATTAGAACAATAGCAGCAATAGTGAAAAATGTATCAGTTATATTGTGGTAGGGAATAGAAGCTGCACATAGCAATGATGATGTTCCAAGCTCAGTAACTAAGAGCGAACCATAAGACTTCATTTTTATTGTAGTCAGATCATATTAGTGATGGCTTCTAATTGGGTGTTGTGGGTTTGCACTTGCACATCACCATTGCTATTTCACTATTTGCATTGCTGTTTTGAATAAACCTAAACAATGTAAGAAGCCTGTAGGAAATTTCACATAGGATGGTTCTTCCTGACACATTAACAGAGCTGAGCAAATACAATAATCCCTACTGTATATAAGACATACGGAGAACTGTGCAATGTCATTTTAAATGGAAGGGTCTCACAAACAAAAGTAACTTTAAATGCATTTTATGTTCATCTTGCATGCTTCCAAATATCTATAGAGATAGTGTTTGAAGCTCCATTTTCCCTGGTTCAGCCATCCAAAGCCGTATTTCTCATGCAATGCCTTTATAAAAAGAAACGAAGAAGTTTCACTTTTCTACAAAAAAGGTCACTTAGGTGTTACATTGTCGCAATGGTCACAGTAGGACAGAACGTAATAGGTGGCTGATCCTGGAAGTGCTGGCCTAAATATTAACTTATGCAGCTAAGAGAAGATTGCTGCAAGAAATGCTACAAATATGGTTTATTCCAGCATTTCGCAACATTAATATATGGCCTACTTTAGGACTTATTCACATGTGCACTTAGGGGCCAACTATGATTTCCTGCAGGAGATTCAATAGGGATTTGTGCAGAGAGTTGAAGGTGGGAAGCCCCATACAAAGCAATAAAAGGCTGGCTCATTGTGGAAGATCTGTATGCGGACTGGGCTGATCATTCACAAGTAATTGCTGCATCATGTCTGATTACATGTGGATGGCCATTAATAGCAGTAGGAGATGTTGGATTATTATTGCTTTTTATGGGGTTTACAGACTGTTGAGTTTACCACAATAAAACATAGTCAGCCTCTTAACTGGACATGTGAATGATACCCTGTAAAATTAATGAATTTTTGTCAAATACAGCCTGTTCTGGGTCACCCTGCCTAAATTTATTGGTAGCGCCAGATTTTAAGCTGTTTTGGAGGACAGGGACAAATATGAATAGTTATAAATGCATAGTATGTTGTTGCTATGTAAGTACTGTAAAAAAAAAAAAAATGTCCTCCAAGCAATTCTTTAAGCTTATACATAAATGCATACAGCCATGCATGTTTTTATGCACAATGTAATAATTGTCCATATAATGCAGAAAAAAAATTAGGGTGTGCAAAATGCAATAGTCGATAAAAACCAAATTAGATTTCAGTTTACTGAAAACGTACAGGCAATGACTTATAATGGTAATGACTTTAACTGACATGGAGCTTCAATAGGTAAGACATACTGAAGAATTTAGAGTGTATTTGAACCCTAACTGGATGACATTTAGTTTGCTCAAGTGCTGTGTATTATAAGCAATTGTCATTTTTTTTTAAATAAAGTGGCGTTTTTACCTTTTTTTCTGCTTGGCATCTTAATTTCATCCAGTCTTTTTCTGCAATTTCCTTTCCACATGCATGCATTAAAGCATTGTCTGCACATAATTGCTCTACACTGGTTCATTAAAAGTAGCAACAGTGGACCATGCCACATGATGTGACATTGCGTCAATGTAGGAGCCCAATTGAAAATAACTTTTGAAATTATGTTAATATATCAAAATGTATATGTGATATTTGTGATTGGGTTTACTTTGAAGCTCCTAGGAAGCTGGAAATCACTGTAGCCGCTATCCTCTGTATTATGTGCGACCTCCTGTGTTCACTATGCAGCAGGGCACCATTCAGATGATACTTTGCATTCTCTTAAATAATGCAAAGTGTTCTCTGGTTGGACAAGGTGGTGAGGAGGAGTGGTGACATCACAATCTCCACCTTGTCCATTTAGAAAATGTTTTGTAATAATTGAAAAAAGTATTCACTGAATGAGGCCAGTGCCAAGCAAGCGAACTCTTGTGTTCACTAAGTAGCAGGGCAGTCGCTTGGCAGAGGACCCAGAAGCTAGCGGTGATCGCTGTAGTAGCAGTGACTACTACAGTGATTTCCAACTTCCACAGGGTTTGGCCAGGTATAGTACATGCATACTTACATTGGTCCAAGCTGGATCAATATAACCATGCAAAATAGTCAATATTTAAACTTCAGCTTTAAAGCATTCTCATGCTACAAAGTCGGGAAACTTGAGAGTAATGGTTTTGAAAACTATTGTATGAGTCACTACTGAATGCAGAATTTTCTAGGCAAATACTTGAAATATGTTAAGGAGTATGTACTAGTACTAACTGCCAAACTATTCAATAGTTTATCTGCTAAGATAAGGCTTGCCTGTTGTGCTAATGAATATCAAAATAGCTAATAAGATACACAAAAAAGAGAGAGTGGCTTAATCCACCCTCTGCTTATCTGCAGACACCAATAAATCATTTGCAGTCAGTTAACTCTGTGCTAGTACTTAGCATTATGTGATTTATTCAGTAAAAAAACAGTAATTTAGAATACCGCATTCTCCCAACCTTTAGAAAAGCTTAGAAATTTGTTTCAGAGAGTAACATCTAGAAGTGGCAAGAGATGAGCTCCTCTATTTCGTATCTTATACTATCAACTACTTTCTATCTCTATGGACAATGAGGAATAATACTTGGTCTGCATTAGCTATCCTATTACTTTTGGTGGACAGGGGCAGTTATAACCTCAAAGCAGTGTATATGCACTGTATGTGTTAAGCACAGAGACTATTAAATCTTAACTACACGCACATGGAAAAAAAAACACTATTTATTACATCATTGATTTTTCATATATACTGTACATTCACATTAGAGCCTGCCCTCAAGGAGCTAACAATCTAAGGTCCCTAACTTACATTCATGCATACGCATACAAGGATAAATTTACCTAGTAGCATGTCTTTGAAGCATGGGAGGAAACTCGCCAGGCAGAACATGCAAACTCTGTGCAGTGCCATGGTTGGCATTCAAATCAACAACTCTAATGCCCCGTACACACGGTCGGACATTGATCGGACATTCCGACAACAAAATCCTAGGATTTTTTCCGACAGATGTTGGCTCAAACTTGTCTTGCATACACACGGTCACACAAAGTTGTCGGAAAATCCGATCGTCCTAAACGCGGTGACGTAAAACACGTACGTCGGGACTATAAACGGGGCAGTAGCCAATAGCTTTCATCTCTTTATTTATTCTGAGCATGCGTGGCACTTTGTGCGTCGGATTTGTGTACACACGATCGGAAATTCCGACAACGGATTTTGTTGTCGGAAAGTTTTATAGCAAGCTCTCAAACTTTGTGTGTCGGAAAATCCGATGGAAAATGTGTGATGGAGCCTACACATGGTCGGAATTTCCGACAACAAGGTCCTATCACACATTTTCCATCGGAAAATCCGACCGTGTGTACGGGACATAATGCTGCTAGGCAGAAGTGCTAACCACTTATCCTGTGTTCCACTGAAATAATAGATTTTCAATGATGAGTAGTGGCCTCCTCATTATTTTGCTTCTTTAATGTCAATTCATAAGTCTGGAGAAGATTGGTGACCAAGATATATTATTTAATTGCATTAGAGAAAAGATAGGTCACCGACATAGCTATGCTGTCAAGAAGGGGTCCTTGAGTAACATGATTTGCTGAAAGGAATTGCAAATCCTTTGGTAGGCTGTTTGTCTGGAGTTTAGCTTGATGAAGACCACTTTGGACAGAATGATTGAGTGGCACAATGGTGTCCATGGAGTTTAAAGTGGAGCTTTAGTCAGAAAATTAAGTCTTATGCCGCATACACAACACAATTGGAAATTCGGCCAGCAAAAGACCAATGTGAGCTTTTGGTCAGAAAATGCGACCGTGTGTATGCTCCATCAGATTTTCACTGGCTGAATTCCAGCCAGCAAAAGACTGAGAGCAGGTTCTCAATTTTTCGGTGGGAAAAAGTTCCTATCCGAAAATGCGATCGTCTGTAGCAATTCCGACGCGCAAAATTCCTACGCATGCTCGGAAACAATTCAATGCATGCTCGGAAGCATTGAACTTAATTTTCTTGGCTCGTCTTAGTGTTGTACGTCACCGCGTTCTTGATGGTCGAAAGTTCAGCAAACTTTTGTGTGACCGTGTGCATGCAAGGCAAGCTTGAGCGGAATCCCGTCGGAAAAGCCATCATATCTTTTTCCGACCAAAATCTCGATCGTGTGTACGCGGCATTACTAGATCACTTTAGGCTTGCCCCTTTTTGCAGGTATAGCTATGTAAAACATTAAAAATAAGTGCCTATACTGTTTAGAATTCAGTAGCACACATTGTCACCCTGCTCTGCACATGCTCAGTTGCTCTCTATTTTTCAGCACTGTGCCACAAATTTGTACAGAATTCTACAAATTTGTAGAGGCCGATCTGCTCACAGCCTAAAGATTTACTGCTGCTCAGGGGCTCTGGGCTTCAGCAAAATGGCAGCCTCCTGCAAGAAGATAGGGGAACAGAGCTGGAGGCAATTTACAAAACCACTCATTTTGGTAGCATACATATTAATGTGGAATGTATGTTCCTTGCTAAAGAACATCATTTTTTATGGGTAAAGTTAAGGTTTAACTGACCCTGCTGATGATGAAATGTGGTAAAGTATTCTTTCAAACTATATTTTTTTGGTTAGAATTTGTAGTTGCATTCCTTTGCTAAAAGTAGAAGGAAGAAATTAAAATGTATAGTATGTAGCTAAAAAGAGCACAAACATTACTACGCACGACACCCTTGTGACATTGCAGACACAATTTGCCACATGTGCTATAAATAATGTGTACGTCATGGGCAATCACGAAGTGACTTGTCAAACACCTGTGGTCTGGTAGTTTGAGTATTATAATTACCAACAGGGACCTGTGAATTGTGAACAGTTTAGCGGAAAAAAAAATATATACAGTTTGGAGCCTGTAATATGCTTTTACTGAGCAGTAAACTGCAGGCTATAAAAGAACGCTTCTACTAAAGTAAGCATGAACATTATAACCAGATTTTTCACCTTTCCCTAGTTACTGTCAACAATTTATGTCCATTAGCAAACTGAAGCACAAGATTTTCTCATTATATGATTCTTATGGGATAGTATGAACATCTGTTCTGGACGGGGTTCAATCAGTAATATGTCACCACTTACTGTACTTGGTTTCTTTTTTTGTCTCAGCACCTCGCAGGAACTTTACACTGTTGTTGTCTTACTTAAAGCAATCTACCATGCCACCTGTTAAAATGATGTTTTTGCTGTGAGTAACATTTCAGAAAATATTTTTTTTTTTTCTGTGCATACATGAATTCTTTTTCAATTTTTTGAAAGTCTATATCATGCTGTTATTACACTATTTAACTAATTGCCTACTGGGTGCTTTTACCCCCTTCCTGCCCAGACGAATTTCCAACTTTCAGCACTGTCACATTTTGAATGACAATTATGCAGTCTTGCTACACTGTACTCATATGATATTTTTATCATTTCTTTCACACAAATAGAGCTTTCTTTTGGTGGTATTTAATCACCACTGGGTTTTAAATTTTTTGCTAAACAAAAGTTTTTCTTAGTTTCTGTTATAAAATTTTGCAAACACGTAATTTTTCTCCTTTACTGATGTGTGTTAAGGCTGCACTGATGGCCACTGATGAGGCGACACTGATGGGCACTGATAAGACTGCACTGATAGGCAGTACTAATGGGCACTGATAGGCTGCACTGATGAGGCGGCACTGGTGGGCACTGATGAGGAGGCACCGATGAGGCTGCACTGATATGCAACACTGATAGGCGGTACTGAGGAGCACTTATACGTGGCACTGATGAGGAGGCACTGATTGGCAGCACTGATGTGCACTGATTGGCACTGATTGATAGCACTGATGGGCACTGATTGGCAGCACTGACAGGCACTGATTGGCAGCACTTACAGACACTGATTGGCAGCACTGGTGGGCACAGGTTGGCACTAATAGGAAGCACTGATGGGCACTGTTGGGGCTGCACTGATTATCAGGGCAGATGTCCCCTTTCAGACTAGCCGGTCACGGGCTCTCTCCTCTCCTCACACTGTGGCAGTGTGAGGAAAGGAATGCCGATAACCGGCAAGTGTGTTTAAATCCTGATCTGCTGTGACACAGCCGATCACATGGTAAAGAGCCATCGTCATTGGCTCTTTAACCCGATCGGTGATGCGCTGTGTCCTATGGACACATTCTGTACGACAAGAATGGGTGGACATCATATGACCTATTTAGGCCAATATGTATTCTGCTACATGTTTTTGGTGAAAAAAAAAAAAACAATAAGCATATATTGATTGGTTTGTGCAAAAGGTAACGTGTCTACGAGCTATGGGATATTTTTGTGGCATTTTTATTTTTACTAGTAATGACATCGATCAGCGGTTTTTAGCGGGACTGCGACATTGCGGCGGACAAATCGGACACTAAGTGACACTTTTTGCATACCAGTGACACTAATACAGTGTACAACACAGAAAAAAAAAAACATTTTTCCCACGGGACATTTTTAAAGAGTCACACCTCAGACAGTAGATGTAAAAATATGAAAAATGTATTATTATACATTTAAAAACATGTGTACCACAATAATAAAGAAGACATAAATGATTAACATTAATGGTGCTGCATAGAATTCATATGAAAAAATTAGATATGCGGGACCTGAAGGCACCATACAGATACCCCAATTGATCTAGAGCTGCTGAGCGACTGATCTCTATGCATTTCGTGAGGTAATTCTTGCTTCCTCAGGAGAGGCGCAGGTAGGTATAAGTAGTGACAAATGCTGGTCAACTCTCGCCGGAAAAGTAATCCGGTTGGATAAAGAAGGCAAGCTTATGTGTAGCAATATTTATGGTAACATACAGAGGGTCTCCCCCGGGTGTATCCAGAAGTCAACTCCTTTTCCCCATGGGAGCTGGGAAGGGGTGGGGAGATGGTAACAACGTGGTGTGTTTACAGATCTGACATCCTGGTGGTCAATGTAAATGCAACCAAAGGAAGGAAAAAAAAAGCCACACACCCCTAGGGGAAGAAAGACCAACACAGGACAGCCAACTTCTGCACTGCTGGAAGCACAACTGGAGAATTACCTTGCGAAACACGTAAAGATCAGTCAAGCAGCAGCTCTAGATCAATTGGGGTATCTGTATAGTGCCTTCAGGTCCCGCATATTTAATTTTTTCATATGAACTCTATGCAGCAACATTCATGCTCATCAATTATGTCTTCTTTATTATTGTGGTACACATGTTTTTAAATGTATGATAATACATTTTTCACATTTTTACATCTACTGTCTGAGGTGTGACTCTTTAAAAGTCCCAGGGGCAAAATGTTTTTTTTTTCTGTGTTGTACATACCAATTTGGGACTGAGACACTACCTCAACCCTCCTCACATTAGCTCTCATTGTCTGTCTATGACCCTAATACAGTGATCAGTGCTAAAAAAAAGGCTCTCACTGTACTAGTGACACTGGCAGGAAAGGGATTCACATCTGGAGCAATTAAAGGGTTAAGTGTGCTCCTAGGGAGTGCCCCAGACCCGGAACAAACAACAACGTTCAAGCATGTTGTTTCACGCAGCTGGGATGCCCTGCCACAGTAAATGTGCGGTGGGTGGACCGGAAGCGGTTAAACCCAAGACCAAAAATGTATTATACTGCAGCTTACCAATCATTAGATGTGGTGACTGCGTTATATTTTTTTTTTTGTTTGGCTTTTTTCCCCTTTGATTTCACCTGGTGATCTAGCCAGCAACACACCTCCTGTATTAGTAAAACACAACCCTGAAGAAATGAGCAGCGAAGGTATAGCAGACAGCAACATTGTTCGTCTGGGGGGGGGGGGTACACTAACAAATTAAAGCCAAACTCCAACTCACACTTTATAATCAGTTACAGCAAACTTTTTTTTCCTTTTGGGAAATGTTTTGCATAAATAAATAAAACTTGGTCGATTTCATCACCCTGCCAGTGTTAAATGATTTGTCTCACCCATTTAAAATGATATATTCTGCTAGAGAGCTTGAGCTTGTGAAAAACAATAGATTTGCTGTCTAGATTACCAGATGAAAATAGAAGAAAGAAAGCCTAAAAAAGAAAACAAATACACCCATCACATCTAAGAGTTGGTAAGCTGAAATATAATAAATGTTTGCTTTTGGGTTTAATACTGCTTTAAGACCCCTTTCACACTGAGGCATTTTTCAGGCGCTTTTGGGCTAAATATGGCGCCTGTAAAGCGCCTGAAAAAACGGCTCCCCTGCAGTCTCAGTGTGAAAACCGGAGGGCTTTCACACTGAGGCGATGCGCTGGCAGGATGTTAAAAAACCTCCTGCCTGCAGCATCTTTGGAGAAGTGAAGGAGCAGTGTATACACTGCTCCTAAACCGATCCTGCCCATTTAAATGAATGGGCACTGCTGCCGAACCACGGCAAAGCGCCGGTGCAGCGGCACTTTTGGGGTCATTTTAACCCTTTTTTGGCTGCTAGCGGGGGTTAAAAGCACCCCGCTAGTGGCTGAAAACCCCCACAAAAACAACGGTAAATCGCCACTAAAAATAGAGGTGCTTTACAGCTGAAGGCACCGATGCCCCAGTGTGAAAGGGGCCTTACAGTAAGGCTTGGTTTACACTTGAGGTTGAATGGTCAGAAATTTAGGCAGTTGAGACACATTTTCACCGCCCCTCCCCCTCAATCACCTCCAAGCTGCAAAGGAAGCCATATTGGAGCATACACATGCCAAGGCTGCAATGTGTGGCAAAAATTAATCCCCCCCCCCTATTACATTTGGCAGACAGTACCACCAGCTTAACACAACCCAATAAATTCACTGGGGTTGTGCCACAAGTATCCTGAAATAGGGTGCGGTTGAGGTTGAGAAATGTCACCTCCTCACTGCCTGTTAAATGCCCTCTGAAATGTGATCCACCACAGATCTCTCTTCAGAGGGCACACTGAGTAAACAAGCCCTTAGGTTTAGTGTATACTAAGTTTGATTTGTCCAAAAAAAAAGTTTTGCTTTAGAACAGTGGGCATTAGGAATTTATTTATTGAAAAAGTATACAGTATATGATATTTTCTGGATTTATTCATTTTTATACTGTATAAGTTCCAGTTTGGGTGACAACGATTACAGTTAGGGGCCACACTTTGCCTAAGTGTACATATGAAATTAAGATCTCTGTTTAAATTATAGGACTGAGAGGAACATACCCTAGTTTGATTTGAGGCAGGTTCAGCCAGCATTGCAGAAGCTCAGGTGCCAAATCCAAACTCCATTGAATTCAATGGGAGCTGAATATTAAAAATCAATTCTGGCCATGTGTTAAGTTAATAGGAAAGGGATTATCAAATAAATGACTCCTATAAATGATCCTCTTGGGGAATGTGCTAAAAGTTCACCCATCGGACAAACGTCAGAACAAGCAAACTTCAATTCAAACCTGTGTTCAGACTAAAACGGGTACTTGTTCTATATTACATTATAAATATGCCTAAATTCATATATATTTAGGTTTTATTTAGACTGGATTGCATGTGGGGACACTTGTGCAACATGTGACCTGCTCTGGAATTTTCTCAAAAGTTATCTACCTTTATAAATAAATGTTTTTTGTTCAGTACAGACAACATTAGTCTTGTCGCTCTAATGTCACAAAGGAGCCCGCTGTGCTTATTCTTTATACATTGTAGAGGCCAAGTTCTACCCAACACCTAGGACTGGTAAAAGTAAACATAACCTCTGAGCTGTTTTAAAATGAATGCAAACTGCAGTATCTTTGGATGTTGATGGAGTGGTCTCCATTTGTTCTTATTTCTCCCATTGAGACTCTCATCACTCTTGGATCAACAACGTGGGATTTTCATACAGATTGGTGGAGCTTCCAAAACTTGTGTCTGAGTGTACAAAAGCGACCCGTAGCTAAAGACAGTAAAAAAAAAAAAAAAAAAAAAAAAAAAAGCACTGGGAATAAAGGAAGGAGAATATACCAGCAGTAAGACCACAGCAATGTCCACAACATTTTATCAACAGATACAGATCATTTTTGCTGACCTTATGGTGTTGCTTTACTAAAGGCAAAGAGACTGTGGACTTTGCAATGTGCAGTTTCACTCTGCAGTGCAGTTGCTCCAGAGATTAGTAAATGAGATAAAGGTTCACTTGCAAACAATAGCCAATCACGTGCAAGGAAAATAAAAAAAATACATTTTTGCTTGCACATGGTTGGATGATGGAAATCAGCAGAGCTTCTACTCATTTACCAAGCTCTGGAGCAACTGCTCTTGCACATGTAACTGCACTTTGCAAAGTCCACAGTCTATTTGCCTTTAGTAAATCAACCCCTTTGTATCTTTACTGTGAGCATAGTCGTAATATACCTCTTGGTTGAGTGGTATATTCTATCATACAAGAGCAGGAGTACTGATTGCTTTTGTATACAAGACTTAACTGTACTGAAAAGAAAGTGTTGATGATCATTGAATTATAAGAGGTTAAAGCAGCCATAAACAATAACATAAAAATAATAAAAATAAAATAACAAATTCAATATCCACCTTTGATCCTTCCAGAGATTCCCCTGCAATTTTTTTTCAGCCACTAAATGTCCTCAATTTGTTGACCAGCTTCAATCAATGGACTTTCATTGAGCCCAAGTCTTGCTGCACCCGCCCCAACCTGTCATTAATCAGTGAAAGGAGAAGTAGCACACAAATGAGTTTATCACTCTGTCTCTCTGCATTTTTTCTGTCTCCATGTTCCTTGTCAGCCCATGAACTTACTGGCACCTTATTCTGCCTTATTCGCTTTCAGTCCAGCCCCACTGTAAAGTGACTGCAAGAAGCGAATAATAGCTCTAATTTCGGTACCTAAATATACCTAAAAATACTTTTAATGTCACAATAATGATTACATAGTTACATTAATTGTGTATTTATATCTGCTTAGAGTTCAGCTTTAATGTACTCTATTTCTATACCAGGATGTAGCCAACTGGGATTGCATAGCAGTCCAGATGTGGAAAGGAGTTAAAAAAGAAGTTTGAATGGATAAAGTAAACAGTTCATTAATTATCTGCTAAGTAATCATTGCAGAACAAAGTATAAACAATGCAATTCATACTGTACCACTATCTCTTAAAATAATTGACTAGCTTGGTTTGATGGTGCTATGTGCTTTGAAATGTTCAAATGCCACTGAAAAAAAAGAAGATATCACTGCTATACTCAATTAGTGGGAAATGCTGATCTTGCCATTTGCAGGCAGTCACTTGTTCTAGTTTTGAGCAACAGTTTAAATGTATGTCAGCGTTATCATAACTCTGTGTTCTGTATCTATAGCACCAATGTTATTTGGTTTAAACTAATTCTAAAACGCACATGTTTGTTGAAGGTAAAATAACTATTCAGTGTTAATTTTGTGTATACTGATTTGCAAATTTGAATTAACATAATTAAGTCATGATGGAACAACACTTCATTAACACTCTGTTCTCAAGATGTGTAGCAAGGGAGGCACCTCTTATTGTCAGAATCAGTGACAAGTACTGGGCTCATCTTCATTGCCGTACTGGCTGCAAACCACAGTTTGTGATATAATAAGGGTGTTCTTCTATTAAGGTAGGTATTCACACTTGCAAAAAATTCTAATGCTGACCCTAAGGTAAATCATTGCACCTATAAAGGCACATTACAAATTCACCTCAGATGCCCTGCGCATTTCTTTTTATTCAAGGGGTGTTTTTTCCACCTCGTTTTTATTTTATAAACGTTCTTCAAATGCCCTGTTAATGCATGGTAAATGCGCTTGTACCATAGACTTGAATGAAAGGAGTTAATAAGCTTCAATAACTCCCAGACTTCACACATAAACTTCTCCAGACTCCTCCACACTTGTGTGATGCAAGTGATGCAAATGCTACATGTTTTGTAAGTGTAAACAGCTCTGTCCATTGTCCATATCATACATTGTAGGCTGCTTTGCTAGGTGTTTGGGTATCAGCAAAAACTAGATTTCAATGCCTATTGCTAATGCCAGTGCGAGCAAGGGCTTACATTGTAAGTTGTATTAGTGCCTGTTCTTGTTTTGATCACATCTCTTTCTTCATAGCAGAGTCATTCATTTGGTGTACACTTTATCTATTACCATATTATTTTATTAGTATAATTATTATTTATTATTGTATCATTATATTTTTTGCATGCAGTATTTGGACTATAGACTGTATGTAAAAATTAAACATAACCTTTACCTGCACAGGTGTCAAATGTTGGAAAGGAAAGCAAAGCATAATCATTTCCAGATGGGGGGATTTTATGGTCTTTGGGATATCTGCTTTCTTTATTTAACCTTAAATATGTTATAATGGAAAGCAAATCAAGTAGATTTAAACCTTTAATGAATGACATTTTTTCTAAAGCACTGTGTTTCATAAATAGGGAGGAAGGGACACGCCTGGGTTTAAATTGTGGAGGTTTGGCTAAACATAATCAAAAGTCTGGATGCCAAATCTGAACCCCATTGAAGTTAATAGGTGTCAAAATCTAATAGCCAAGGGATTGGAAAAAAGTGCCCCCCCCCAAAAAAAACCTATTCCTTAAAAAAAAAAAAACATGCTTGGGCAGCCCCCCACACTTAAACCTGCATATGAAGCAGCACATCTCTACCATGTAAGCAAAGTAGTATAGAAAAAGTGACATTTACAGAGGGAAAAAGTTGCCTAAATTGCTGCTAATTCTCTTTTCACTGCAAGCTACATCTATTTTGTGAATAATGTAATATGGACTCCTTACCAGCCAAGATCCTGATATTGTTTTTTTCTGCCAGTGATTCTGTATACAGCCATCTGATCACTTTTACAGGTAGCAAAAGCCCCCTCACCACCACCAATCACCTATACCAGGCTGTCCTATTCCACTGGGGTGCCTTGTACCAATCCGACCTGTCACATTGGAAGCACTAGACATAATGGGAGGAACTTTTGTTATTCCTCCCCATCTGTGACATCAGAAATGAGGGTTTAGTTACTTCCGGTTTTTGTTTCTTGTTTACAAGCCATTACCGGCTTGTAAAGCAGATGATCAAACCGATCTTGGTTTGATCAGCTGCTCTTGAGGGTAGAGGAGAGATTTGGGGTCCAATAGACTCAGATCTCTGGACCTGTTATGGCCCATGCTATTGGTATAGAAATAAAGTTCAATCCAAAGAAAAATTTAAGAAACAGGAGGCAAATACAAGCGCGTACATAGGTCCCTCATCCTTATGTAAACAGTAATCGCACCACACATGTATTGCCTCAAACCGCAGAATGAGAGCAATAATTATAGCACCAGGCCTCCTGTTTAACTCTAAACTGGTAATCTGTAACAGGTTTTAAAGTGTTGCCTATAGAAAATTGAATGTAGTTTGCTGCCATTCCACGGGCATGCACAATTTTAAAGAATGACATGTTATGTATCTATTTACTGTGTGTAATGTCATCTTTTATGTTTTACAAAGTTGGGGATTATATTGTTTGTATGCACTAATATTCATTAACCCCTTAGCGCTATAGATGAAAGACAGCTACAGCCCGGGCCTAAATTGCCGGGAGGGTGTCCGTGTACGTCCTCCTGTGCATGAGCTGCCTGTGCACCCCCTGCGGGGCACTGATGGCGAGTACTGTGATCAGTGAGTCAATGAGACTTGGCTGATCATAGATTAGAGTAAGAGGCCAATCTCCACCCCTTACCACGTGATCAGCTGTCAGCCAATGACAGCTGATCAGGTGATGTAAACAGAGCCAGTAAGCGGCTATTTGTTTGAGAAAAAAAAACCTGATCACCGGCTTCTGTTTGAGGGACATCGTCCCGATCATGGAGAGCCGCTGCCACCGCCTCATCTGTGCTCACCAGTGCCAGCTGCCAGTGCCCACCATTGCCACCTACCAGTGCAAATCAGTGCCCACCAGTGCCACCTATCAATGCCCACCAGTGCCACCTATCAATGCTCACCAGTTCCACCTATCAGTGCCAATCAGTGCTACCAAACAGTCAGTGACAGAGTGATCATGTGGTAAACTGCCTCTGTTAGCAACCATTTACCATGATCCGTGATGCGCCGGGTCCTCCGGATCCGGTGGTCATGGATATTCCCCGATTAATGGCCCAGTGGGTGTGCGGGAGCGCAATTCTGGGAGGACATCAATGTACGCCATCCCAGAGTTATCGAGCCGCACTGTAGCCATTATTCGGCTATGTCGCAGTCGTTAAGTAGTTAAAGAAACACACAGGCGATATATAGGAGAATATTAGCCTATGGGTGAACATTATTATGTGTCAATATATATATATATATATATATATATCTATATATCTAGAGATATATTAAGAGGGGTAGCTTTGTAACCTTTAGTATATTCATTAAAATTATTTTTTTTCCTGAATTTTTGCATTTGAAAATATATAATGTTCGGGGGTTCTAAGTCATTTTCTAGCAAAAAATGCCAATTTTTACATGTATGAGAGAAATGTCAGATTTGGCCCAGACTGGAGGTGGTTAAGGAGGTCTGGTATGCATTACACTATTTGCAAAATAGAGGAAGCTTTCAGGGAAATGTTGACTAACTGCGTTTTTTCTATATGTGATGTTTGCTATACATGTAAAAAAAAAAGACACAGGGTCCCCACAAAATCAATGTCAGAGCCTTTGGATTTGGTACAGATTTTAAGGGGGGATTTCAAGCATGTAATAGCCTGGGTACCCAAGGCCATATCAGACACTTGATCTGAGAACTTTTTCCCCCTTCCTAAACGATACTAGGTCACATGCCCTCAACCCCCTGTTTTTTGGAGGGAGGTGGTGTTGATGAGAACAAGCACATCTTTACTAAACCCTGGCACCTTGGTTGTGGGGGTGCAGGGGATCCCAGCTATCCACTCTCACTTTGTAAATGAGTAAAGTGTACATAGTACCCTTACTAATTCACAAAAAAATAAATAAACACATACAAAGTTCTTTATTACAACCCCCCCTCCAAGAAAAAATCCAGCATTGTAAATTCAGCATAAATCATAATGAACATCACCTGCTGAAAGAAAAAACCTGCACCCCACTCCCACGGTTTCACTGTCTGTCACTCATACTCCTGTCCTGACTTTTTCATGCATTGCCCACACTGGGATCCTGCAACTATACTGCCTCAAAATCTTCCTTGGTATATCTGTTAACTCTGACCATAATCACTAGTTGTCAATAGGGATGAGCCGAACACCCCCCTGTTCGGTTCGCACCAGAACATGCGAACAGGAAAAAAGTTCGTTCGAACACGCGAACACCATTAAAGTCTATGGGACACGAACATGAATAATCAAAAGTGCTAATTTTAAAGGCTAATATGCAAGTTATTGTCATAAAAAGTGTTTGGGGACCTGGGTCCTGCCCCAGGGGACATGGATCAATGCAAAAAAAAGTTTTAAAAACGTCCGTTTTTTCAGGAGCAGTGATTTTAATAATGCTTAAAGTCAAACAATAAAAGTGTAATATCCCTTTAAATTTCGTACCTGGGGGTGTCTATAGTATGCCTGTAAAGGGGCGCATGTTTCCTGTGTTTAGAACAGTCTGACAGCAAAATGACATTTTGAAGGAAAAGACTCATTTAAAACTACCCGCGGCTATTGCATTGCCAACAATACACATAGAAGTTCATTGATAAAAACGGCATGGGAATTCCCCAAAGGGGAACCCCGAACCAAAATTTAAAAAAAAAATGACGTGGGAGTCCCCCTAAATTCCATACCAGGCCCTTCATGCCATGGGTGCGGAGCGGCCCGAGGAGAAGAAGATAGAAGACGCCGCAGAGGAGATGCTGGACGAGAACGCCGGAGGAAGAACCAGAAGAGCCAGAAGAACCAGAAGAACCAGAAGATGAAGGAAGATAGAAGAAAGAAGAAGTATTTAAATAAAGGAATTGTCAAAAACTGTCTCTTGTCATTTTTAACATTTTTGACAGTTTTTTAGTGAAATGGTAGAGGTACTTTTGTACCCCCTTACCATTTCACACAGGGGGGGGGCCGGGATCTGGGGGTCCCCTTGTTAAAGGGGGCTTCCAGATTCCGATAAACCCCCCGCCCGCAGACCCCCACAACCACCGGCCAGGGTTGTGGGGATGAGGCCCTTGTCCTCATCAACATGGGGACAAGGTGTTTTGGGGGGCTACCCCAAAGCACCCTCCCAATGTTGAGGGCATGTGGCCTGGTACGGTTCAGGAGGGGGGGGGCGCACTCTCGTCCCCCCCTCTTTTCCTGCGGCCTGCCAGGTTGCGTGCTCGGATGAGGGTCTGGTATGGATTTTTGGGGGGACCCCACGCCGTTTTTTTTTTTTTTTTTTTGGCGCGGGGTTCCCCTTAAAATCCATACCAGACCTGAAGGGTCTGGTATGGAATTTAGGGGGAACCCCACGTCATTTTTTTTTTTAAATTTTGGCAGGGGTTCCCCTTAATATCCATATCAGACCTGAAGGGCCTGGTATGGAATTTAGGGGGACTCCCACGTCATTTTTTTTTTTTAATTTTGGTTAGGGGTTCCCCTTTGGGGAATTCCCATGCCGTTTTTATCAATGAACTTCTATGTGTATTGTCGGCAATGCAATAGCCGCGGGTAGTTTTAAATGAGTTTTTTCCTTCAAAATGTCATTTTGCTGTCAGACTGTTCTAAACACAGGAAACATGCGCCCCTTTACAGGCATACTATAGACACCCCCCAGGTACGAAATTTAAAGGGATATTACACTTTAATTGTTTGACTTTAAGCATTATTAAAATCACTGCTCCTGAAAAAACGGCCGTTTTTAAAACTTTTTTTTGCATTGATCCATGTCCCCTGGGGCAGGACCTGGGTCCCCAAACACTTTTTATGACAATAACTTGCATATTAGCCTTTAAAATTAGCACTTTTGATTTCTCCCATAGACTTTTAAAGGGTGTTCCACGGCATTCGAATTTGCCGCGAACACCCCAAATTGTTCGCTGTTCGGCGAACTTGCGAACAGCCAATGTTCGAGTCGAACATGAGTTCGACTCGAACTCGAAGCTCATCCCTAGTTGTCAAGTACCTCTGGTAAAGGGTTGCCAACATTCTTTTCAAGTTCAGGCAAAATAGTACATACATTTACTTCAGACACATTTTCAGAACTGGATACTTGTTTTTTTTTCCTTATAGTTCAAGAAACAGAGGGAAAGCACAACCCAGTATTAAACTGTGTAGCTAGGTCTCTACCACACCCATGATGTGCTTTACAGTTCTACTAGACATTTCCACCGAGAGCGTCGCAATAGGGTAATCTATCATCCAACATGTGAAAACACTTATGGTAATTTCTTTGCTAATTTACCTTTTTAAAAGAAAGATGCATCAATTTATCAGCTGAGTCACATCTTTCATTATAATGTGTGGCTCACATGTTTGATGGTGGATCAATTTACCGAATACTATCTTTTTGAAACTTTAGTAATGGGTCTATGTCACCTGGATTCCTGGCCTTACCAACAGGTCGGCTCTTTTGGAAGTCCAATGAAGAAAAAAAGCTTTCAAGAAGCACTGGGACTTTGATGTGAGCTCACACAAAGTAGTGAGAGGACAAAAACATTCAGCATCTTGATTGTTCATGCAGATGCTGCTGGATGGTCACTCTCCTAGTCCAGCAATTAGCTTCCCCACATAGATTCACATAGGAAAGCCCTATTTTGAGTCCATTCAAGTTTCTTATTTGAACTTGATGAAAGGGCAGGGCTTTCTGGCCCCTGAAATGCATTGGCTGTTTTTAGTGTAAACTAAAAAAATTATTTGAACTCATTCATCATTTAGTCTGGTGTGCCTTCTATTGGTAAAGCTCTTTTGGAAGTATCAGTCCAATTTTCTGTAAATTAATTAAATAAAGAAAAAAGGAAATTACATATGTTGGTAAATGGATGGACCTGGGATCAGAGTCATTCAAATCTCCTAGAAGTATAAATTGAAACTGAACATTTATTGAAGACTGAACAGACTTTTAAAATAAACTTAATTTTGGATGGGGCAGTTCCTCATATTATAAAGCTGAAAGAAATGTTTTAATTGTGACTTAACTTTACAATGTCTGTTTTAATGAGACTGAGATAAGGCTGTTTTTAATTTAAAAATATACTTTCATGAATTAAGTCTAACTAATCAAGTGAGATTATGCAATGCACTAATTGCTAGTTAAAAAACGGCACTCTTTTAAATCCATATTCTTAAATTATTAAAGGTGACTGGCAAAGTATTCTGAAAAATATCTGTACTTCTATTTTATGGGACTAAACCACATACCAAGGCTTTTAAAATATGTCTTTTGATCTAAAATATCATAGCTTAAGATTAAACAGAAGAGGATACAGGCAGTTCAGTTCACTTTATGAAAAAGTGGCTATGCACTAGTATTCATGCTATATCTTGGTAAAAATGTCTATTAAAAAACCTTATACACTAACAAACACAATATTTTTAATAGGGCATATTAAACATCATTTTACAATTATCATTCACATTTTATTTAAATCCATAGTTGCATAATTGAGAAAGGAGGTCCAGGACTTTTGCTAAATGTAGGCTTATAGTCACAAGCCACTTTAGCTACAGTATATTGTTTATCAATAAAAAATAAATTTAACAAAAACTCAAAGAAAAAAAAAAGCTTAGCTTTAATTGATTTTAGCACATTCTAATAGTTTTATACAATATAGGAAAGCATGGTCTAATCAAAGTAAACTATATGGTATACTATCCATTTATTGTATTTTAGCAAATGTAAACCAATATTTTAATTCATATAAGCCTTGTCAACAATTACATTACTGCTTGCTAAGTGGCAGGATCCTCTTTAGTTTAATTAAAAAGTGCATCCTTTTACACATTCAGTTTATTTAAAGGTGTCTTACAAAACATGAACCTGCTATTGCAGGGGATGCCTAAAAACATAATTGTATTGTTTTATATATAAAAAAAGAATAAACAATGCATTTTTTAGGTGAATATTTATGAAAAATTATAAATAACTTTAGTTTGGTAAACAGTACAAAAAGTATATAAAATTATTTGGTGTCATATAAATGCAAAACACACAGCAATTTTAATTGAATATATTGTACATTCTGAAGCAATACAATTATAATGCTTCTTGGATATTTCTCTGAACAAAAACGAATTTAGGTAGCATGAGGGGTTGACAAAAGTCATTATGTAGTATAAATATTGTATGGCTTAATTATGTCCTGTATTACCTTTTTGTCCTGACGATTGATTTAAATTCTAACATGGAATAAAATCAATTGGTCATTATATAGGCTGCAGTTCAGTAAACACTGTGCAAGCTAATATATGGTACATACACATATTTAGTTATAGGAGACCTAAAAGAAAATATGGACTATTATGTTGTAAGTAAATACTTGATATGCTATACAGTGCTTTGCTTACGTATTTACCATGTTGGACTGTTTCACATTTTGAAATATTACCATGTTTGTTGTCCATAGTATGAGTAAAGCTGGATACCAGTCATCTTTCAAAAATGATCAAGGCAGTGCCCCATCCCATTGTACTGCAAGGGTTAATTGCTTACTTTGTCTTTTTACTCTACAATTGCCCTGCATTTGGCTTTATGCATTTTACCTGTCATTGTGTCCAGTTTCCCAGAACCTTCTGAAGAAATGCATTCCCTCAGCAAGATGCTACCACCCTTTGGATGGTGTTGTCAGGGAATTGAGCAGTACTAAATTCCACACATAAAATGTTGTGCCAAAAAGTCAAAAAGTTCCGCTTTGATAACATCACACCAGAAATTATTTTTCCTTTAACTGCTTACTAATTGGCAGGATCATATTTCATTATAACTACACAATCATGCTTGGTGTTATAAATAGCAAAGGAGCAACCATTGCCTTCTTTAACCAGACATATTTGATGGTATCTTCAAACCTTGGTCAGGTGCTGTGCAGGATTTGGAGTAAATCAACAAGACAATCACATGAGCAGGGAAGTGTATTCCTAGGAGAATTGAATTACTGTGAGTAAAATTCTGAATGTATCATCCTTGAAAGAGAGAGAAATTTTAATTATTTGACTACTCTAAAAGCTGCTGCAAATTGAAATGGCAGGATCATATTTAATAACATTTGCTTGTGACCCAATGAAATACAGTATGTTATATCAATGTTTTAGTAAAATTAGTATTTTCTTTAACTGAGTAAATGCAAATTCAGAAAACATATCAAATGTACTTTAAAGTAAATTGGAGCTTGCCTAAAATGGTTTAGCTAACAACTGTGTTGGCATGCAGGCACTTTGGTTTCTAGGATTTGGATCCCCTTGGATGTCAGGCCCAGTCTGTGAATAGGATGTCAACATCTGTTCAACATAAGAATATGTCATAAATGTTTCTGGTGTTTTTTTACTTTTGCTCCTGACTATCACTTATCAAATGACAGACATTCAGGAGGTGATAGAGGTGCTGGTAATTGATGGTTGAATAGCAAGAAGTGTGCTTATTCTTGTCTTCAGCAGAAATTGAGGCTGCATCTATAGCCTGGACCTAGGTGAACTATGCATTTAAATAATCCAGTGTAGCTTGACTTGGCAGGAATATCACATGGGTTTTGAGTCCAAGAGTGGTCTCTTGTCACATAAATATGTGCTGTGAAGCTGTGGATCATCGATCTCTGAGAACACCTGTCCTGCATTTTTACTGGCTCAGATTTAGGGCTATTTAGAAAATAAGGACATTTCAAGCACGTAAATATTTACCCATATTTATCGGCATATAACACGCACAGGCGTATAACACGCACATTCATTTTAAGAGGGAAGTTTCAGGAAAAAAACTTAAATTTTAAATAAGGAACTTTGAAGCAAAATAAGGGTCAGCGCCCATCTGCAGCCTCACCATTGCCATCACTTTAGCCTGATCAATGCCCATCTGCAACCTCACCATTGCCATCAATGCAACCTGATCAATGCCCATCTGCAGCCCCACCATTGCCATCAATGCAGCCTGATCAATGCCCATCTGCAGCCTCACCATTGCCATCAATGCAGCCTGATCAATGCCTATGTGCAGCCTCACTATTGCCATCAATGTAGCACCCTTACCATAGATTACATACAGTGAGAATCTCCTATGATAGACAGAACAGTGGTCCAATGGCGGCCCAGGAGACGGGACTTCCTATTACAGAGGCCGCCAAGTAAACAGGAGATTCTCACTGTATGTAATCTGATGGCGCTCGTCCCGCCCCCCTCCCTGTCCCCTCCGAGGCAGCTAAAATTGAAGTATTGGCGTATAAGACGCACACGCTATTTGCACCCGATTTTCATGGTGAAAAAGTGAGTGTTATACGCCAATAAATACAGTATATATGAGTGGCATTTACCTTGAGAAGTCCTAAAAAAAGTCATAGATTAATGGCAGATCCTTTATATTATTAAGAATTATTAGCTTGTCAAAGGAATCTGCATATAGGAAGAACTGCATGCTTTATCATGTTTTTTTTTTCTTTTCCTGAATATAACACTATACAACAATTCTACCAAAGCCCTTTAAATCAAGATTCACATTATTCTGAAAACAATAAAGAGTACTTAAAATGTATAATGAATTATGGCATTGTACATTTTTTGCAACCATTTAACAAGGGTAGGGCATTCACAGATAGCATTCATGTTTCGAGTTGAGGTGCATTTCCAATACCTTCCAACATTTACAGTCTCAAACTTAATGTAAGAGAATATTTTATTCATAAAAGCACTCCTACTCTATCTGGTCTGCCAAAGCTGTTGCATGCCCTCAGTCTTTCAGAGCCCGGTCACTTTCTTGAGTTGCTCAATTCAAATGTTCCTCTTGATCACATATTTTAATGCCCTAATGAAGGGGATGCAGATCCTCATAATGCGTTGTATTTGTATGTGATTTCATAATTTGTTTGCATACAGAAGTATGATCATAATTCCTATTTTTGGACAACAGTGGTAATTTTTCTGTCCTACTACTATTACTTGCAGCCTTGAATCGAAACAATCGCAAGTCGTCCCTGTGTAAGACAAAAGCCTATACAAAGATTACTGTGACAAATACAATGCAGATCTGTGCTAGGAGATCATGGACTCTTCCTTTTTTTCTTGTAAATCTTAGTCCTCATTCCTGTGTTCCATATCTACTCTTAAGCCTGGTACACACTACTAGTTTTTTTTTCCGTTCAACCTGGAGGGTTGAACGAAAAAAATAAAAACTGACAGCTCAGGTTGAAGCCGCTGTACTAACAATCCGATGTTTGTGCAGTGATTTGCCCTGTTGTGCTATTGTGTTCTCACAGGGGAATGGCCCCCCGCAAGAACCCTCCAGCCATTGACTAAAAGCACTGATCGGGAGCCGATCAGCAGACCTTCTTCCATCATGCCCCTTCGACAGAAGCAGGCTGTCAGACCGGCTTCTGACGGAACGACTCCAGTACACACATACCGAATGTTGCTTGACATTCGGCACGTGCGTTCTAGGCTTTACCTGAAGCATCATCACAATCCTTAATTGTGGCTGCTTGCAGCTCTGCTTACAGAAAAAAAATGTACTAATTTGTAAAGCTTAGAAGTCTGCTCCATTGCTCCTTGTATAACTTCAGGGCAGAAAAAATGTTTTCACATATGTAAGTAGGAACATGTAAAAGGACCATTTGTTCCTTTAAATCTTTTTCCTATTGCTACCACCACATTATTATTCCAACACTTATGCTTCTTCAGAATAGGACGAGGTTAAGACATTGTAAGTCTTGATTAACATTAGAAGTTTTGTATTAAAAAAATCTCAGATGCCATAATTAATTTCTGCATTTTACATGTGGCTTTCTCCAGTTTTCTCAATCTCTAAAGCTTAGCTTGTGTGAATTTGCTTGCCATTGTTTTCCTCTTCATTAGGTACTATTAAAATAAATCAACAGTAAAAGAAAAGTCTACATTTTAGCTTTGTGTGGTATGTTTTGGCAATTAGAACATTGTAGTTACCTAAGTTTGGTAATATACCTAAAATACATATATAGGTATATATTTGTGACTGTTCTCCAGAAGATGTGTGTGTGATGTTTTAGTTTTACTTGTGTCTGTAACCAGTCCTGTGCTTTTCTTCCATAAAAATAATGCATCTTCTACCTCTGTCAGAATGTAAAAAAAAGTGATAAATCCTAAATTTAAAAATCAGGTGGAAAGAACAGCCACAATTTTCAGCTATTTGAAGTTAGAGAAGCGTGACTTGCATTGAGTAGGTTTTGTCTGCTTTAAATTACATCACGCTTTAGCAAAATCTGTAGGCAGTGTTGACTGACTTGAACTTAACTAATTCACTTTCAGTGGGAATGCATCTATTTTATTTAAAGAAAGCCTTGTGCTGACCAACATCTGTTCCAATATGCTTCTGTCTTTGTTAGTTCTCATTGGAGTATATTTGTAATTCACTGTAATAAAGGGTACCATCTGTTCTTCCTAATGATATTTCTCCTCCAAATAAGACACACCAATATCTTTACCATCCAGGGTTGATTAATCAAAGCAGTATTGCTGCAGATGCAGTAAATGTTCAGATTGCAATAGGTCAGTATGTAAAGGAGTAACAAATATAATTTTCTTTTTAATATGATTACTAAGTACATACTATTCATTAGTAATAGGATTGCCACTGCAGTTTAAATGATGCACAAATAAAATAGGCTTATTTATTAAGTTTCACATTTAGTGGATGAACTGCAATGTGGAACGTGTATTCTGCAAAAGTGTGCTGTAAGGAGCTTTATTTACTAAAGATGTGTTCTCTCACTGGGCTAATCATTTCAGGATATCACACTGATTCTATAAATGCATGAACAATATGCATATGGGTACAGAGTGTGGGTATATCTTGTGTGTGTATGATGCCTACACTAGTTCTAAGCAAACATCCTCGTCATGAGCATAATTACCAGCTTCAGTGTCTTTCTGCTTATGTAACATTTAGCTTCATTAATAATATAGGTAAATAGATTTTGAAGTATTCCATGATGTTATTTTTTTTTCCTGTATTTATATGCTTACTTCAAAGGGGCAACAGAGATGAACGAACCTTGCAAAATTTGACCACGTAGTCTGAATTATTCCAAGCAAATCATGAATTCTCCCCTATTAAAATGAATATTACCATTTTTTAATTAAAAACAATGGAAAAGCTACCTATACTGTTTTGGCTAAAACACATATCTAGAAAGTGTTAACTCAACCCGTATTATGGGGTATAATGTGTTTTGAAATGAGAGTGTTATATTATTATTGACAAGGGGTCTTGACTAAGACTAAGGTTAGGTACAGCTAATATGCATCAACAAGGTGTTGGCTTTTGTAACTTGTATTCCTTGTTATTTAATTAAGATTTTTTTTTTATTATTTTAGATAGCAATGGTGAGTGCTGGCATTTGGAAACTGTTATGTGACTATGAGCCTGCAGCTGGAAAATGAATTCACTAAGCTATGTAAAGCATATAAGTTTTAAATATGATACTAAGCAGCTACCTTGTAGCTGAACTTTTTTAAGGTACCTTCAGATTCATTCTCAGTAAGATGAATACAACTGCAGGGAGCATGGGTTGAATTGTGGGGCAGGAATAAATACTTCCTATTATTTAAAAGTCGCAACCTTAATCCAGCTTGCAGGTCTCTGCAACAGGCTCATGAAGGTTGGAACTCAGTCTCCTGCAGATGCAAACCTTTAACAATGAACACAAAGTACCAAACCAATAATATTGAACAGATTTCTGTGTTTCCCCAAAGGTGAAAGATAATGGATTGAGTTAGAGAGCCAGCAACATTGGTTCCATCTTTTGGAAAGATGTATGTCATGCTATCAGACAGGCTGACAGATTAGGACAGTAAACACTGCAAGTATAGTGTGCTGAATCTGTGCTTTAAGGATTCACACAGATTATTGCCTCACTTTTAGTGTTAACTGTGATAATATGGGTATTAGTTGGAGTACAACATGTTAACACCTATCAAGTCTGTCTAAATAACACAAAGGGGTTGATTTACTAAAGGCAAAACCACTGTGCACTGCAGTCACTGTAGATCTAAGGGGAAGATCTGAAATGAGAGGAAGCTCTGCTGATTTCTATCATCCAATCATGTGCAAGCAAAAATGCTGTTTTTTATTTTCCTTGCATGTCCCCTTAGATCTACCTCGACTACACTTCACATAAAGTGATTGACTCCTCGTTTTGATTCCTTCTCTCACACTCCAGCTCTGCAATACAGAGAGGAGGCTGAAACCAGGTCATATTGATGTATGTACACTGTTTGTTTTTAAAACATACATTTAATAATGTATTACTGATTACAGAACTGCATTCATGTGTGTATTTTATATCTGCCTAAAGATCAGCTTTAAGTAAAAACAGTTTTTTTTTTGTTTTATTTAAGTATGCTACATATTGCACCTCTTTAGTCCCCAGGCCTTTTTCTCAGGCATTCTCTCAGCTGTGCACACTATATATGTTAGCATTTGTAGTCTACCTTAACATATTATACATCTTTTTTGGGGAACCAATAAGACTATGAATAAGAATACATTAAAATAAATGCATTTCCTGTCATTTTTCCAAAAGTAACATTTACATAATTTGCACACCCTGTCCCAAAATATAACAACAAAGTCTGCAGATTCAGATGGGTGTGACATTTATGTAGCACAGCAGATTGGCAAAGCTCAAAGTTAAAGTAAACATTTTACATTAGAAAAGCTCAACTTTTAATGCTACATTGTGACACATGCAGGGGGGGAAATGTTTGCTTAAATTGTTAGTGTAACATTACGATTAGATTCAGACGGGTTGTCGAAAGCACTAATTAGCAAAACAAATTCTTTTTCACAGGCTTGCAATTGCTAACAAATTCTAAAGACTTTGCGTTTACTTATGCGAGCATATCCACAGTAAACACAAATGTCATCCAGAACATTCAATGTCCTTGTTGGAAACTGAGAGATAATCTATAATATAGATTATCTATAATATAATTTATGTATTTTTAGAACATATATGCTATATACCCATGTGCACACACACATGTTATATTTATTTATTTATTTCCTTTATATTCATTTTTACACCTTAACTGTAATCAGCCAGCAACAGATCACAATTACAGTGATGTACTGTGACAGAGGAGTGTTTGGATTGGGCTGCAACAGCTCTGACTGAGTCTCTGTACATTCTGTAGAAGAACCAGAAGCTCAAGAACAGATCACTTCAGCTCCTGTGCTTAGCACTGGACCCCAGCTGTCATTGACAGCCTGTGGTCTCAGTGCTAGACGCTGCCGGGACGCACAGAAACCGAGAAGTCTGAGTAAGGTTTTAAACTGGTGCTAGGACTTTCCTGCTGTCCCCTATCCAATTGTAAAATGGCACCATGAACGTAAGTGGTTAAATTATGCACTGTGACATTGCAATATATTTATTTTAAAACACCGATTAGTAGTAGGGTTTTTAATACTTTCAATTAAGATTCTTTTGCTTTATAATTTAATGTGACACTGTTTTCAACATATTCAGATAACTGTTATTATTTCAGTGAAAATGATTAATGAACACATTTTTATGTGTTTGTTACTTTACGGAACACAAAAATTCCCTTTGTTTCTTCTCCCAGTGACACAACAGGAGGATAGTGAAAATTTTCCTGAAGTAAGAAATTCTACTTTTGACAGTTGTCACCAGGAGAGTTGTCCCCATTTGGAGATTTTCCTTTACAGTATGTGTGCCAGTGTAAACTAATGCATGCATGTGTCCACTTGTCTACAGAAAGAGAACATAGACACTTAGTGATGAGTGAATTTATAAAAAAACAAAACTTTACAATTCACAATTGTTTGGGTTCATGAATTGCTTGATTCTCCACACTCCAGAGAGATCTGCATGGAAATATTTGGGCAAAACAGAAATTTGGGATCTGTAAAGTTTCAGATTCTCTAATCGGTAATATTGCCCGGTAGTATTGCCTGATGTGCAAAGAATCAACCCAATCAGGAATCTAAATATTGGTGTTTTAAATTTTATATGATTGATTACTGTTTGGACAAACTGCATGAATATATTCATGGAAATCAATGAAATTTACAATATGTCATCCACAATATTTCTAAATTGAATCACTTGTCCCCAGTGCTTTGGCCCATGCCCTGCATGCAGTGTTATATGATATATACTGTTCTTTCTGCCTGGAAACTGGAGATTGTCCATAGCAACCAAAAAGTGTCCCTTTATGTCAAAAGTGGCTTTAGATCAGCTAGAAAACAGCAATAGTAAATTAGAACACTTGCAGAATTGAGCGATAGTGAATCGTGGGGAAATTTATTTTATTATTATATTATTATTTTTTTTAATTATTTATATTTATTTATTAAATTATAATTTATGTTTTTGTGTTTCAAACTTCAACATACCCGGGATATCTATTAGACTCTTGTTTGGACAGGTTTAAGTGTGTTATTGTTAAGAATTACGCCAAATTTCCATGCAAAATAATTGTATCGCTTTCAGCACCTAAAATCCGAAATAATCATACCGCTAGGGAGGTTAAACAAACAGCCACACATTAATAATGCTACGTTTAGCTTAGCCTTATTGTGCGAGTCTATTAAGACAAATTCCAGGCTCTAGGCCATTCACCCTAATACACCCCCGCCAGGAGAAGACAGTAATTATCGCTAGCGGCTGCAGCAGCTGCTAGCGATAATCGTAAAATTAGACTTGATACATTTAGCCTGCCCGTTAACGGTTCGAATCACGGATTTGAACCATGTATGGCCTGCCTTACTCATTGATTGTGCACAGACAATCAGGTCTCAATCTCATAACATTTACTATGCAATCTCAACATGTTTGGGTCTGTGTTAGAAGGCTGTAGCATACATATGGTAAATTTACAAATAAGTTTGTTTTGCTATGGAGTGTTAACTCCAGTGTCTGAACATATGGTTTAGAGATTCGAACCGCGTATGGCTGGCCTTAGAAACCATTTCATGTAAAAAACGTTTACAGGGACATTAAGTAGTAGATGTACATTGATTATTTTTAGGTGAATATGTTTAGTGTCATTTTAAACATACAGATAGCTTTTTCTGTTTTTGTTGTATTATTCAGAAAATGCAGTAAACCTGCGATAGTGTATTTAGATATTATCTTATAAGACATGATCTTCAATCCAGCTTCTTCAGACACCATCAAATCCCAAATACCTGTTTGTATCATAGATGACTCCTATACATTTCTCGCAGTGTACACATAAAGGAGAGCAGACAGAAATGACCTGTGCAAATTTACGAAGAAAAGAACAGTGACTACAGATGAATATTTATTTAGTGAACTTTGTACTGCTACTCATCTTTATTTATAACAGGGGGAAAGAGCCAGGGAATGTACATTTATCCAAACTGGAGAGAATCCAAAGCTGTGAAAAATGGGTGCCTTCCTGTTGAGGCTGTATCAGCTTTAAATCTCTCACAGGTTATTAAAACTGAACTCTGATAGGCACATGGCAGATTACATTAAACAAGCAGGACATGGAGAGTTTGCCAGGCAATTTAAGCAGGTTTTAGTATTCTGCAAGGCTGAGAATCCCACACACAAATCCTCTCAGCTGCGTCTTAGTGTTAACCCTAAATCATTACACTGGAATCCCTAGGAAGATTGGTTCTGTTACAAACATTTCCTGCACACACAGCCAGTGCATTTAAGAAGATCATCTGTTTACTGATAATGTAGTGAATACTCAGGTTATATATCAAAGTCTCCAATGCCTTAAAATCAATGAGGGAGCCATCAAACACAAATGAAGCAATCTTCCTAAAGCTACAAATACCTCAAACCTTACAGTTTAAACAGAAATGAATTCCTCTTTGTAAGTGCCTTATAAATACGGATAATGGGTCTCTATAATAAGGTAAAGCAAAAAGCAATGGTAATATTATTTGAGCAATCACCTATAGCGTCTAATTAGATTGTTAAAGGTATACCAGTGGAGCATGATATATAATTCCCTTTAATGGTGCATTTGAACTTAGCCTATTGGATAAACCTGTTTACTGACATACACAAATGGACATGTGGTTGTTTTAATGTTTTCTTTTTTTAATGACTGTTTTACCTTCTAATATACAGCATATCAAATTAGCTTCTCATAGTTGCTATCCAAGAAGTGCCACACATAGTAAAAGTTCACCTCTACAAAAAATGTTACATGTTACTCTCGTATTTAGGGTGTAACATGTTCCAGCCCCCCTCAAAGAAAAGCAAGCAAAAAGCATGACTGTGTACACAAAGAGACGTAAACAGGGCCATTTGTTTTCCTTTTTTAAAACTAAGTACATTTTCTACAAAATACAGAAAAATACCCATTCATTCTGCTAGACATTAAGTGTGCTTGTGACATCCTGTGCACTGATCTGAAATCTCAAAGCTACCAACTTTTACCAGTTCTCTTCTGTGAACTACAGAACATCTACCCCTATGACAGGGGTCTCCAAAATACAACCCTCGGGCCACATCTTGTTTACTAGAACATTTTTTCCAGCCTGCAGCTTAAGTCCCCAGAATTACTGCAGGGACGGTCTCTGCTCAAGCTGGCATCCTAGAAACCAATGAAATACTTCAGTGCAGACTCGCTGCACCTCCTGACTCCCACCCGCTGTTAACATAAGGGTCTTTTAAACAGCATGGCTGTGTAATGATCTGCAAAGCCAGTCGCTAGCTGTTTAAGAGGCACACTGTACAGTGTTAAAACTGATGTAATGGGGTAATGTGAGGTGGATACAAATGTGGAGGAGACTGATAGAGAAATAAATGTGCGGGGGGAGGGTGTTTTTTCAGATGGGGACACAAATGTGCAGGGAGGGAGCTCTGAGAGGGATACAAATGTGCATGGGGAGCCCTGAAGGGGACACAAATAAATGGGAGGCTCCATGGGTTCACAAATAAATGTGCATGGGCAGCCTCTGAGGGACACACATTTGTCTGAGGGGGGCTGTGATAGGGACATACATGAGCATGGTGGGTTCTGAGGGGTGCACAAATAAGCGACGGGGCTCTGAGAGGAACATAAATGTGCATAGGGGTGCTCTGAGGGGGACATAAAATTGTGTGGGGGCTTTGGGAAGGACACAAATTTGTGTGTGAGGGCTCTGAGGAGACACAAATGTGCAGGGGGTCTGTGATGGGGACGCAAATGTACATGGGAGGGCTCTGAAGGGGACATAAATGTGTATGCGGGCTCTGATGGGGACACAATTGTGTGTGTGGGGCTCTGATATGGACACAAATGTGCATAGTGCTTTGATGGGGGCAAAAATGTGTGTGTGGTGTCCCCCAGGGGGTTCACAAATAAGTGGGGGCTCTGAGAGGGACACACATGTGCAGGAGGGCTCTGAGGGGAACACAAATAAGCAGGGATGTTCTAATTGGGACATAAGTGTGCATCCCCCTCGGCTCTGAGGGGACACAGATGTGTGGGGAGGGCTCAGATGGGGAGACCAATTTGTGGGGAGGCTGTGTTGGGTTAAGGTGGCACAACTGTGCGGTGAGATCCTGATGGGTACACAAATGCGTGGAGGGGCTCTGATGGGGACACAGATGTAAGGTTCTATGCAGACCCAGTGCATAAGGCTCTGGTGTTTAGGTGTAGGTGGAGGATACAGGTGTGCCATCCAGCCCAATTGCCAGTAGCCTGTCAAATTCTATTTTATTCTGCTGCTATAAAAAAATAACAGATTTTTTTTTTTCATCCTGCATGACCCTCGAAGTGAAAAGTGAAAATGCAACTCCTGCATAGATGCAGTACAGTGAGTTAAAGGGGTTGTAAACCCTTGTGTTGTTTCACCTTAATGCATCTTATCCCCGCAAATTAACCCCCAGGGAGAGCACCACTCCTGGGGGGTTTACCTATGCGAGGTGGAACCGAGAGCACCTTTGGGGGACCCCAGAAGACGAGGATCGGGGCCATACTATGCAAAACAAATTGTACACTGGGGGTAAGTATGATATGTTTGTTATTTAAAAAAAAAAAAAAAATGAGGGTTTCCAACCCCTTTAATAGTGCCACCCTAGGACAAAAAGTGTATTACTGACAGGATCAGAGCATGAAAATAACGTTAAGAAAGAAAATATTGCAGCCGCCACATCTAAGGACTGTTAAGCTGCAATAATATTTTATATATTATATACTGTATAGTGTATATACATTTTTTCCATGGTTAAGATACACTTCAACAAAACATTATCTACTAACTATCAAGATTTCAGTGACTCTGAGCCATGGAGGAGAGGGAGAGATTATTGTAGGGAGAGAATATCTATTCTTTTGACAGCACCCAATGGCATGTCTATGTGAACTTTTAAATCTGAATGATAGATAGATGGTCCACTTTTTTTGCAGAGTTGTAAAAAAGGAAACTATATGAAGCAAATAATTCATTAATGAGTACCCGATGAGCAGGCTGAGTAGAAAAGCCAACAGCAGGTGATTTTGTTACAGACATTTTCAATATATACAGATGTTATGTTCTGTAACATTTTACAGAAATCAATTTTGGTGCAAGCTGAGTGATTGATCAGCAACATTGACACCTCTCCAGAACTTCTCTGAAAGCACAGAGTAATATACTGGTAGGTGGTATATAAAGTTGTTTAATGATGATGGTGCTTTATAATCACACATGCAGTTATAATATGTATACATATTATTTATAGGCGCATTTCAGAACACCCAAGGTCACCTTACAAAGATAGCAACAGAGCAACAAAAATGTTAATAAATAAAATAAACATACATTACATAACCATTAAATTACAAAAACCAACAAATTAAGTCAGACAGAGTATGCTAGTTTAAAAAGATGAGTTTTGAGACATGATTTGAAGATGGAAGGAAATCAATATTGCGGATGTCAGGTTGCAGGATTTTCCAAAGTCGGGGGCAGAGCAGCTAAAAGCTCTTAGTTGCATATTGGTCAGGCTGGTGGATGGAACGTTGAAATAAATGGCAGAAGAAAACCTAAGAGTGCGGGAGTTCAGAGTACAGAGGAGCAAGGTTATGAATGACCTTAAAGGTAATTAACAAAATCTTGAAATCAATACTATATTTGACCGGAAGCCAGTGAAGGTGGTGGACAGGAGTGATGTGATTAAAGGAAGGGGTTCTGGTGATGATGCAAGCAGCAGAGTTCTGAACCAGTTTATGGAGGGACTTGAAAGGGAGACCAAAAAGAAGGGATTTGCAGTAATCTTCGCGAGAAGTGACCAGATTGTGAATGAGAACGGCGGTGCTGTTGGGTTTGGGAAACGAACATTTATTAATTATACGTAGATGGAATTGTGCTGTTTTTACTACTACGGTATCTTATTGCTGTTTTTACTACACAAATCTATTTGTTGAACTTGAAGAGCTTGAAGAAATATTGGAGCAGGGCATCAAGGTGTCTGCAAGCTCCACTGATTTGGGTTTGTACAACGTATGTGAATGATGGTTTTTGATATTTTAGAATTGTATTTGTACAAGGGTTAAAAAAAACATCTGTTTTTCAAAAAAGTATGTCAATAGAAAAGCAATTTCTAGCCACTGAGATAAAACACCAAACAATAATTTTTAGCTATGCATGCTATTTGCACATTTCATCCACTATAAATACAAAACACATTCCCCTGAACCTTGAAGTTGAAGTGTGGACTGTTACCTGTTATTTTCCCTAGTACTACTATCTGTGCCCTTCATAGCTTATCTGCACCACTTACAGTACTCTCTGCTGTTGCTGCTCATATATTTTTACCTTTTCATCGTACTCTGTATATCTATCAGTAACTACCTCTGGAGACTTTTTTAGCAAGGAAAAGAAGACAATGCAGCACAGTCAAAGCAAAAGGAGGTGCGGAAAGTGGAAAAATAGTCCTGAACCCATAAAGTTATCTTATTGGTATTGCTAGCTTTAAGTATTAATGTTGGTGTAAATAATCTGGTTCCCAGACAGACAGCTTCTACACTCCAGAGGAATTCCATGGTCTCTTTGGCTTGTAGTGTACTGCAACAAAAACTTAAATTGAAGCCTAACAATGCTGCTAAGATGTCCGGGCAAAACTTTATTCCAATAAAGGTCTGGGGGACAACCTAAAGAATAACCAATATGTCCAATGGGTCCAAAACACTCCTGCTCATCCAGACTTGACAAGGTGAATGGACTAGAAGTGAGTTGGACCTTTAACAATATTTCTTCCAGTGTGATTACAAGCATAGGCATTGTTAGCTGCTGGTTTGGCTGCCAAAGCAGATTTTTATTTGAATAAAGTTGTATCTGGACCTCTTAGTGGTGGTGTGGGGCTTCAATTTACATGTTTGTTACAATGCAAGAGTAGGGCAGCATCTCATGTCTTGTAGTTGTGTAAGAGCTTGGGGTCAAAGTGAAAGTCTTCTGTGCCCTCTGGGTCTTCTCCCTCTGGTGAGATCCCTGCAAAACATCCTGACTATGACATTTGTGGTAAAGCTTTTCTGTAGAACTCTGGCATTCAGTAGCATGGAAACTATAGTTCCTTTTCACAGTGACTGAATTATCCTTTTCACCTTTTCTTATCAATTCTTTGCTCCTTTTTTGTTTGAGTGATTTATATACTGTACTTTGATTTCATTTTTCAAACTATGCATTCTCTTTTCCCCTGCTATTTGATACCAGCTGTCTTGCAGTGTGAAATGAAGATTCACTGCATTTATGAAGAAGGAGATTATTGTCAAAAGAGACTCACTGAAAATATTTTCCAGACACACTCACCCCTTTCTGTGTGGCATAAATGATCACTGTAGGAAAAAGAACTGAAAAGTACAGGAATTAGAAATATACATTATTGCAATTTTAATTACAGTTTTTAAGATCCTTAAAAAAAGAAATAAGAAGGATAAAAAGGGTGCATTAAAATAATGTAATAGCTTTATAGTTTCTTATACAGTCATATATAGCTATGAATTTACTGACACAATATTTGTCTTTAAATATTAGCTTGCATGCATTTACACAGGCAAGAATTGTTTTAATTTTGCTCTTTTGTTTATTTGTTGTTTGTTCACCAGTCTACATTTGCCTTCTCTCTTTAAATGCTCAGTTGTGGCGCTAGGGGGACACTGCAGTATATATGGACATGGAGCTTTTTTGGGGCTGAAAATGTTGATTTATTGTATAAACACCTATTTTCTTTGATTGCCATCTCTCAATAAGGCCTCATGCAAGCAGTCTGCATTTCAGGTATTCATCCCTGGGTGCACAGTGCCCTAAACTTAAGTACCAATTGCTGCACCATCCAGGTCAGTTGAGCTGCAGCAGATTTCTGCCTCTCGTAGAGTTTGCCGGCAGTTTGACATAGTTAAACACCCAGGACGCATAAGGCCTAACACTCATCTTTTAAAGTCTATATAAACCTAAAACCAAAAATGTAATCAATTGCAGATTACCAAGCCTTAGATATGATAGCTGTAATCATTTTCATTTTTCAGGCTAATAAACTTTTTTTGCAAGTACAGAAAATACCTGTTGATCCTACCATAACTGCAGAATCATTGTCAGTTCCTGTCAGCTGAAAAAAGGAAAAATATAATTGACTTTCTTGTGTAAACTACTATTCCCCTTTGTCCACCATGTAAAGGCGATGAACAAAGGCAGTCCAGCCTGTGTGACAACAATGACTCCCTCCATAAGTACAAAATAAATAAATAAATGTAGACACAAAGGTGTTGATTTACTAAAATTGGAGAGTGCAAAATCTGGTGCAGTTGTGCATGGTAGCCAATCAGCTTCTAAATTCAGTTTGTTCAATTAGGCTTTGGCAAAAATAAAAAAAAATGAAAACTGATTGGTTTATATGCAGAGCTGAACCAGATTTTGCACTCTCCAGCTTTAGTAAATCAACCCCGCAGGAATAGGTAAGGTGGTGTTTGAAATGTTTGTGTTTTTGGGGTTGGATACATTTTAGGAACTAAACATATCACTCCCTGGTAAATCTGAACCCTAACTAATGGCATTTCACTTTTTGAGGCACTGTGTGCTATAAACAATTTCCATGGCAAGTCATAAAGTACAGTTTTGACCTTTTATGAGGTTTCTTTGCATCTAAATGCTGCTGATCTCCTTCAGCCTTTTTCATCCAAAACCCTACATGCTCTTGCTCCAGGGATGCCTGAAAATCATCGATCAGCTTCATGACAATGTCATTGATGGTTTCATCCTGAAACAATAATATTGGCATGATCACCAAGTCTATAAAAATAAAAAAAAAGTATAATATCAATTTAATGTACCCAAGAGAACATATTACATACTTTATTTTAGTAAGTAAAGCTACGTAAAGAGAGAAATATAAATCTGTCATAAGTAAGACCATACAGTTATACAAATTTAATAATGAATATTTATACTTTTGCATATTGCAGCTTATGATTGGTTCTGATATGTAAAGCTCCTCTGAGGCACACATGGTATCCTCATAATTAAATGATTTACGTAGTGGAAGTGCAATGTGACTAGGTAATTCTTAACAAAGGAATGGGAGGAACATCTATTCTAGTTCATGAGAAATGTATGGCTTTACTATAACAGTAAAATCCCTTGGAGAAACTAGAAAAGTTTGTGCATCAATCAAAAAGAAAGTTACACAAACACAGCTGGGAAGTCTATGTTCAAGCAAATGGCAATTCCAGATACCTCCACTTGGTTGACAGTCTCATTGCTACAGTTAATGAAAACCCAATGCTATGTTCTGTTTCAAAATTGGAACACTATATATTAGTTGCAGTTCTTGGCATTAGGCTTAAGTTCAGTATGATAGCTTTTACTCTAGCTGGCACAAAATACACAGAACCTGGTTGTGAAAAGGTTCACAATAGTTACAAAGAAATTCTCATGAGGCTTACTATTCTCCTTATTGTTTTTCGCTTTGGAAATCAAAGTATAAAGAGCATAGTTGCTTTCACATAACTTAAAATAGTAAAGCGTATCTACATTTTAAGCCTTCAAAAATGTTTAATTCTCATGCTTTTATGTGAGATGAGCAGTACATCAAATGGAAATGTTATTTTCTCCATTGGAGAGTTCTGCCTCAATGCTCAATAATGCTAGTCTGCGGAGGTAATGGATGAAATGTGGTAAGCTTTTAAGGCAAATCATCATAAAAAATATAATCCTCTTGTTTATATTGGTGTGTGCTATATTCGTCGTACTTGCTAGAGCTCCTTCATGCTTGTTACACTAAAAGGGTCATTAATGAAAATGCTTAAGGACTTTTTACAGGGGCTATTTCTAGCAGCTGCTTCTTAATAAATAACCAACTGTGTGTGATTATTTTGACCCTATTAGTGGAGGCATAAATAATGCCATCCTGTATTCATGTGAAAGTACTTAGTGATGTATCTGCTTGGAAGTGTTGGCTGTCCTTTATGGCTCTTAAGCACATCTGTATCACTATAGTTGTTGTTCTAGAAGGAAGAATATGTCCCCTGTACATATTGTGTATACAAACATTAAAGTGGTTGTAAACCCTTACAGACCACTTTGTGCTACAGGTAAGCCTATAATAAGGCTTACCTGTAGCTACCCAGGATATCCCCTAAACCTGCACGGTTTAGGAGATATCCCCTATATTTGCATGTGCCGACATCATTGGCACATGCGCACAGAAGCAATGGCATGTATGTGCCGTTTGCTTCAGTGAGTGTGCCGTTACCGTCGGCTCCCACGCGCATGTGCGGCAGTGACGTCATCGGGGCTCTGGCCAATCACAGTGCCGAAGCCATGATACCCACAAGTAACCCCCGGGAGTGGTGTCGCCGGCCGGTGCTGTGGGCGAGGGCTTTGATCTCAGGTGAGTATTACATAATGAGCTAGTATGCTATGCATACTAGCTCATTATGCTTTTGTCCTGCAGGCATTAGTTTTTTGTTTTTTTCTCAAAGTGGGTTTACAACCACTTTAATGCATGCAATCAATATAGTATAGCTCTACAAAAAACACTCCACATTTATATTATCTAGCACTACAAAAAAAAGCATTTAAATTTACACACAGTTATATCAGATATGATACATTATTATAAAATAAATATTAATAAAAAACATTGGAATCCAATCAAACCTTGATTTGAAAAGGATTCAGGTACCCATGAATAACTAAGGACACATGTTAATGTCAAAACCTGTAAAAGCAATATATAGAGTTTAAGTTTGTTCTTTCAGTTTGTTGATTTACTAAAGGCAAACTCACCTGTCTACTTTGAAAGGGAAGTTGCACTTTGCAAGTGATTTTTTTCCCTGAACTTAGTGATTGTGATGCAATTTCACTTTGTAAAGAATATTCAATCATATGCAAACAAAATTAGGAAAACAACAATGTTTTTGCTTGTACATGATTGGATGACAGAGGTAAAAAGAGCTTCACCTCATTCACTAAACTCTGGAGAAAATTCCCTAGCAAAGTGAAACTTCCCTAACGTACTTGTACTGCGACAGGTCGGCTCTATTGCGCAAAATCACGTACCTGTGCATAATTTCATGCAATAGACACTGGGGGGGCATGTGCGCACAGATGTAGGCACGATCGCGTGCTGAGTGGACAGAGGGGACGCCAATCAGTGGGTCTAGTGGACCCGATGTCCACCGGCCACCCATGATCATTCCCGAGAGAGGCAGAACAGCGGTCTGCCTATGAAAACAAGGCATATCGCTGTTTGGACAGGGGAGAAGATAGAGATCGGTGTTCCTGCTTCCGATTTCTGTCTTCACTCAGTCAGAGCAACCCCCACACAGATAGCAAGCACCAGCTAGGCACACAGTTAACCTTTTGATCGCCCCTGATGTTAACCTCTTCCCTGCTAGTGTCATTCGTACAGTAACAGTGCATATTTTTAGCACTAATTACTGTAATAATGTCACTGGTCCCCAAAAAAGTGTCAAAAGTGTCAGTTAGATGTCTGATTTATCAGCCGCAATGTCGCAGTCGTCCTAAAAATCACTGATCACTGACATTACTTGTAGACAAGATAACTTTTGCACAAAACCAATCAATATACGCTTATTGGGATTTTTTGTACCAAAAATATGTAGCAGAATATATACTGGCTTAAATTGATAAAGAAATTCGATTTTTTATATTTTTTTTATTGGATGTGTTTTATAATAGAAAGTAAAAAATATTGTTTTTTTGTTCAAAATTGTCAAGCTTTTTTTGTTTATAGCGCAAAAAAAAAAACGCACAGGTGATCAAATACCACCAAAGGAAAGCTCTATTTGTAAGAAAAAAAAGGACGTCAATTTTATTTGAGTACAGCATTGCACAACTGCGCAATTGTCAGTTAACCACTTCAGCCCCGGAAGGATTTACCCCCTTCCTGACCAGAGCACTTTTTGCGATACGGCACTGCGTCGTTTTAACTGACAATTGCGCAGCAATTTAGTTGTATACAAACTAAATAGATGTCTTTTTTCCCACAAATAGAGCTTGCTTTTGGTGGCATTTGATCACCTCTGCGTTTTTTATTTTTTGCGCTATAAACAAAAAAAAGCAACACTTTTGAAAAAAAACATTATTTTTTACTTTTTGCTATAATAAATATCCCAAAAAAAAGTCTTCATCAGTTTCAGGCAATATGTATTCTTCTACATATTTTTGGTAAAAAAAATCGCAATGAGCGTATATTGATTGATTTGCGCAAAAGTTATAGCGTCTATAAAATAGGGGATATATTTGTGGCTTTTTATTATATATTTTTTTTTTTTACTAGTAATGGCAACGATCAGTGATTTTTAGTGGGAATGTGACATTGCAGCGGACAGATCAGACATTTGACACTTTTTTGGGACCATTGACAATTATACAGCGATCAGAGCTAAAAATAGCTACTGATTACTGTATAAATGTCACTGGCAGGGAAGGTGTTAACACTAGGGGGCGATCAAGGGGTTATGTGTTCCCTAGAGAGGTGTTTATAACTGTGGGGGGAGTGAACTGACTGGGAGTAGAGAGAGATCGCTGTTCCTGATCACTAGGAACAGCAGATCTCTCTCTACTTCCCTGAAAGAACGGGGATCTGTCTGTTTACATTGACAGATCCCCGTTTTGGCTCTCTGAGGAGTGATCGTGGGTCCCGGTGGACATCGCGGCCGCCGGCCATGCGCATTGGCTCCTAGCTCTTAAAGCGGCAGATGTACACCTATTGCGATTCACACAGCCCTGCCAGCCTAACACAGTATAATGATGGTGGCTGGTCGGCAAGCAGGTAAATCTGCAGCTTTCCTTAAAATAATACTTAATGGTCCTACCATGAAGTTCCTTGCTCAGGCACTTCCTGTTATAAGGTGAAGATGTTTTGACCAACCTCACAATTTTGGTCCTGTATTGTCATCATGTCACATGGTCTTCTGATGGAGACTACAAGTGGTTGTTTCCACACACATTGCAAAGGCATGGTCTACTTTTCTTACTGTTAGGAAACTCACCCAAAGAAATCAATTGCAGCCATAAATGGAGTGCATTTGTGTAGACCGAAAGTTTAGAAGCATTGAAATGCAAGGATAAAAAAGGTAGAAACACATATTTAATTTTACATTTGATTTACAATATGACAAGTGCCTATGATACACAGCATTTTAACAAACTAAATATATGACCTCCAATGACAATGATTGAGGTCCCCAGGAATATACACAATAGGGACACTTCAGTTCTGGAATTAAGGGCTCTTGATACTGTTTATCCTTCCTGGAGAGGATCCAATCTCATCAGGGACCTCTCCAGGATGGAAACAAAGTGGATTTACACTTTGAGGTCCCTTACCCCAGAAGGTATCAATGTTGAACCAGATCTAAATTGTTTTATTAATGTTTTTATATTAACTAATATTGGAAAGATTGTAACTGTTATTAATATTAGCTTTAAGTGAGCTGAGTAGATTTCTGACATAAGTGTCATGGGTATAACCGTCTAGTGATTAATGACAATGAGCTTTGAACATTTAGTGTTTTTTTCAAATATGAGATTGCTGTTTTAGAAGTACATATTGAGTTGTTTATAAGATTCCCAAGTGCATTGTTAATAGGATTGCTTATCATGTTTTTAATAGTATGTGGGATAAGCTCATACACACCTGTTGCGAGTTCACTCCCAAAGTAAGATCTGTGAGGGGCGATTGCACTGGAGCGCTGAGTTTTCAGTGCCTTAGGTGTTGACTCTCTGGAGGGAATGGTTATATAACACTCTGTCACCTAGCTGTGCAGCTTTGCCCTTTTGAAGTCAGTGGAGGAAACGTTGCATCAGTGTGTAGCTGCACAGCGAATAGTGGTGACGTCATGCGCCATCCCAGCAACTTTTATTACAATAATGAACTATGGAAGCACTTTTATATTTGAGGAATATATGAAGGTGAAATGTTGGTAATACTTGGACCTTCCTGCAGCCAGATGAAATATTGTGATTAGCATACACCTAAGCAATATTTGCTGAACATTCATGTGAGGCAAATCCCTCTGGTGAGTTTGACAGACAAAGGGGATAGGGTGGAGCACTTTATTTGGTGATTTAAAAAGAGATTGAATTTCACGTGGGACTTTTTATGATACCTACGTTTATCACACTTAATTTTCCAGTGGGACTGTTTGTTTTTTTCACTTTTATGTATTTTATTATATGAAGAAATTGAGACTCTCAACGCCTCTGAAATCTATACATAATATTACGATTTTTCAATGTATTATTTACATCTTAAATATTATAAAAGTATAACTTAAGACCTTGAGAATTCTCCTCAATGGGGCACAGATGGCAAAAAATAAATCTGGCAAGGGTTATAGCCCTCCCTTACTTTACCCAAAATGAAAAATAGCGCCTGTATTTCTACTTTAATAAACATTGACGCATCTTTAAAATGCCCCTCTTCTCTGGAGACAATGGATACCTGTAAGTTTTAACTTATTTATTACCCGTACACTATGGAGTCTAATTGTAAATGTTTTCACCCAAGAATTCACACATTTTTCGAATTGGATTCAGTTGGGAAAATATGTGAATTCTGGGTAGAAATGTTACGGATCTTGTGTGAAAACATTTTTAAAAAATTCCTAGTTTTAGAAATTATATTAGATGCTCATTTTATTTTACGGTTTTTGGCCATTTACCCCTCACTTTTGCAGGCACTATAATGTACCCATTGAAAACCCTTATGTACATGCCAGAGCCTTGAATTTGTACTTCCATAATTCATTTTTGAAATTGTTGCTTGATTAATAAAGGCTCGTACACACTATAAGAAAATTGGGTGAACATTTTAATCCAAGGAATTTTCAGATGATTTTCGTATAGTGTGTACACAACTTTCAAAAGCCAATTTTGACTTTTCGTATGAAAAGTCTTGAAGGGACAAACTATAAAATTTTTCTCGTACGGGAACAGAGCGAACAATTTTCATTTAATTTTTGTTTTCATCCAATTTTTGTACAGGAAAAATCAGAAAAGAGAGACTGCGCATGATCAGCAACAATAAACAACAAAAAAAAAGCGTTGTACGAGAACTTTCGTACAAATTTTCGTTAATCGGTTCCGATTTGCTGTAAAACAACGAGGAAAGTCGAATAATTGTTCGCCCAATTTTATTATAGTGTGTACCCCACCTAAAGTGGATGTAAAATCACCACTCATCATTACAAACCATTGCCACAGTACTACTCTACATGTGTATACATACCTCCTGCATGTATCCCTACCTTTGAAATGTCACCCCTTCTGCACAATGAGCCCCACAAATCTCTGAAATTGATGGTAGTGTCTATTTTCTGGGGCTCGGTGGGCAGACTACTGACATCACCAGACTCCCCGCCCACCTCTACACTCCCCTTGGCAAGGCAGCATCGCAAGGATGAACCTTGTGCTTGTTCAGTGAAAGTGCATGCACAATATTAACAGAGCATGTTCTGGAAAGAAGCAGAGTGCGCTCACGGCCACCTGTCACACCTGTGCATGTGCTATACACTGTTAGAAGAAAGGAGGGGGGATGTGAAGCTGGGACTGCTCATGCATCAGATAAGTAAATGCTATGTCACTCACAGCATGGGGGAAGAAACGGCACACATTTATCTGTGTGTCATTTATTTTCTTACTGAAAAAAAATAAGAGAATTGCTGGATTAACTCTTCGTGGCAAGACAGGGCATAGATGACATGACATCCTCTACTGTACCAGGTAGAAGTCTTAATTACAAAAAAATTGGGGTTTACATCCACTTTAAGATAAATAAAAAAAAAAATCTGACAAAACATATCTGAGGGTGTTGGTTAAATTAACAACTAGGAAAGACAATACTTTTTACTTCTCTTCTAATCATACATGTATTCTTTCTGCTGTAGTCAGTAATGCTATGCCATGATTTATGTAAGTTCTAGTTACTGTAGATTGGAGAATAGATGGAAATGTAATACCCCATATGACATTTTGGATTATTTCCCTTCTAGCTCAAAGCAGACTGCAATTGCAAGCGACTTTCTTTTTATGTAAGCACTGAAACCTTTTTATATTTTGCTACATTACATTTACAATTTAATAAGCCTTACCATTAGTAGATCTTGCCTTTGTGCTCTAATTGAGCCTGTGGTCTACTGAAGAGCCTTTGGTTATGGTTGATATTTTGCCTGAATATTCTTTTTCAGATTGGATTTCTTTAATTAAGTAGTTTTGATTGAACAGAAGAGCATCTTCAGATAGTCGATAGCTAGACCTAAATGTTTCCCTTTGTCAGAGCAGTGTGAAATTGGTTTGAGTGGACATCTCTCCTTTTTACAACTGCATTAAAATGGATGTGTAATTATGTGGAGTAAAAAATTATACATTGAAAACAAATTTACTCTTGGCTGATGTTTTTGAATCCCTCATTAAGTGCCTTCCACACATTTTGCAATAGATCAGATAAAAAAAAAAAAAACTTCGCTTTTTACACCTTTTTCATAGTTATAACTATTCAACTTCAGCAAGTGGCATCTTAAAGATTAAATAGCTAAGCCTGTGGCTATAATTTCTTTAATTAGAAGCTATTTTTCTCAGAAACTTTAGCTTATTCATTGGTAGTGCCTAAACCAACTACAGTATTACTCGCAAAAATGGAGTCTCGGCAGAAAGGTGTGGGATCTTTTAACTGATTGCTTTACAGCTGATGTGTTAATACAATGGTAAAAATAGTCTAACGTTTGGTTGCTATGGTGATAAAAGAAGGCAGACTAGGCAAGCAGCTTAAAAGTAAGGGTCACCCAAATCCATCCATAATGTATTAAGGTGGTGAGAGAGAATCAAAGAGCAAAGCATTATCTCTTTACTAATGAGGTGTCAGTAATGGAAAAAAAAAATACGATTAAAAAAAAAAAATAGGTTCACAGTAATGGATTTGTAAGGCTCACATTTCAGTTAAGTTATAAAAGTAATTAGACATCCCTGACAAACACAGTTTAATTTCTCCCCTTCTCATCAAAACCTGAGCAAGGAAATTAAAAAAGGCTTAAGTGTTAACGCACCTGAAGGTCCCACGCCGTAATTAAATTAGTGTGTATTGTTTTTCAATTGCTTTCCCGTTAAGTCTTTAGCCTACTTCAATCATAAAAAATATACTGAAAACCAAGTGACATCTGTTAAAGTAAGCCTGTTTTAAAGTAAGCCAAACACACAGACACATGCACAAACTTGTACGCAAAGTCGCAAAGTATTGTGTTTTTAAAGAAACTTCTCTATTTGAGATTCTAGCAAGAGAAGCCTCATTACATGTAAAATTGGATAGCGTTTAACAGAAAGCAATATTTGCTTCAAGAGTTGTGATTACCAAATACTTTAGAGATGGGTAATTGTGTAATTATTTGAGGCGAGGATGAAAGGTATGGTTCATTAGGACAAACTGACCATGAAATAGCAGTAAGTAAGACTAAATTTAGTTTACAGCCATTTAAATGCCTCTGCCTTGCACAGCTGTATTGGTTCTAATGGGCATGGTGAAAAAGCGAATCTGTGAAAGTTGTGATACCATTTGTAGAAGCGGGTTAAATTGTATGTTTATTCAGGCAAACCTATAATGTGTAAAGAAGAGGTGGAAAATGATTTCAGTGGGCCCCATAGATGAGACTTTATCTGAAAACACACATCTATACTCATTGGGCCCGATTTACTAAAGCGTAAAATGTAGTTAAATACACATAATGTTTTTAATGATGTGTAGTGGAATTCTAATGTTGTTCACTACATTTCAGGTCCACTGAACCATACCATGCATGAGCTTTTGGACATAAACAGGGAGAATGTATTTAAACTCAATCACTAAAGTGCATACAATCTTTAACATGTTAAATTAATGTAAAATGTTGCTTTCGATCTTTTTAAACATGAAGCATTTTTAGTTTTTTTTTGTACAAAAAAATCCCAATAAGCGTATATTGATTGGTTTGCGCAAAGGTTATAGCGTTTACAAACTATGGGACAATTTTTATGGAGTTTTTAATTATTTGTTTTTACTAGTAATGGCAGCGATCAGTGATTTTCAGCGGGACAGTGACATTGAGGTGGATGGATCGGACACCTAACTGACACTTTTGACACTTTTTGGGGACCAGTGACACTAATACAGTGATCAGTGCTAAAAAAAATGCACTGTTACTGTACTAATGACACTGGCAGGGAAGGGGTTAACATCAGGGGCAATCAAAGGGGTTAAGTGTGTTCCCTATGAGTGCTTTCTAACTGTGGGGGATGTGCTTTCACTAAAGGAAAACAGGGATCCGTTCTCCAAGATCTCCATTTTCCTCTCTGGCAGAATGGTGATCTGCCTTGTTTACATAGGCAGACCACTGTTCTGCCTCTCCTCAGAACGATCGGGGGTGGCCGGCATCTGCCGAACCCGCTGATTGGCTCCCGCTGTGTCCAATCACAGTGGGAGTCGAAGAAGAAAATCAAATACAGGTGGCTTAAGGGCCACCCTGCCGCAGTAAATGTATGTGGGGCGGTCCTTAAGTGGTTAAAGCAATATTAAACCCATTTTTCTTATATTGCAGACTACCAATTCTTAAATGTGATTCGTTTTCTTTTTAGGCTTTCTTTGATGTATCAGTTTACAGGCATTTGACAATCCATTCAACGATGGCAGGGGTACTAACAATGACAGGCTTTTATTTATTTATGTACAGTGACATTTTTATCCCAAAAGGAAAAACAAAAGTTTGCTGTAACTGATTCTAAAGAGTCAGCGGGAGTTTGGCTTCAATTTGTTAGTGTATTTAAACCTGCTATTACATTTAACACTCCAAAGGTGCCCATTGTGCTCATTCATCCAGAGTGGAGGGCACTCTAATACAGGAGGTGTGTCACTGGCTGGATTACCTAGTGAAAGAAAACAGAGGAAAAAAAGAAAACTAGTACCGACACCACAACTAATGATTGGTAAGCTGCAATATATTACATTTTTGGTTTGGGGTTTACTACTTCCTAAAAAATAGCTGGTGATCCTGCTATGAAGGTTCTTGTTAAGGCATGTCTAGTAATGGGTCAACAGCTGTCTCCCAATTGTACCCCTGCATTGTCACCCTGTCACATGTACCCATTTTAAACTAAAAGCAACCATGCCAACATACATTCCACCAGCTTGGTTCACCAATGTCACTATTAGCCCTGATGTGGTGGGGTTTGGGTGTAAATTTAAAATAGTACAGGACAACTTTGTATTGCCATTTCTTTTTATAATTGCTATGCAAATTCTGCTTAGCATGTGCGGTTTCCATGCAAATTTAATGCAAATTTGTGAGGGGAGTGGTCACATTTGCAATTTTATTTTCTATAAAATCTAGGCAAAAAAAAATTAAAAATTTGCAATGATGTGAACACTGGACTGCAATTTCAATTCCGTCCCTTAGAAGTCTATGGAGCTGAAATTTAAACGGCACCGCACTAAACTCGCACAGGACCCTTTTTTTACCAGATCAAATTCGCACCGCATATATGTGAACAGCCTTCATTGGAATAATGCTTTTTTTTACATAACATGCAAATCTATGCTTTTCGGATCGCACCTGATCTACATAGAATCTGCATATGCGTGAAGCGGGGCTCAGGGATCTGGTTCTAAGCAATAATGTGCAGCCTATGGTGGAGTGAGTTCATAAAGACAAGATGTAGCTGAAAGAGACTGGGGGAAATAACCAGCACTAAGATTGAAAAAAAAAAAAAAAAAAAAAAAAATATATATATATATATATATATATATATATATATATATATATATATATATATATATATATATATATATATATGGTATATACAGCACATGATACACAATAATATATATATATATATATATATATATATATATATATATATATATATATATTACTGAAGAAATAAAGATATAGTAATGTACCCTCCTCCTATCAATTGAAGAAACAAAAGGCAGCAAATTTGAGGCAACTATGGAGGCTGAACTGATAAAGGACGATAATCTGATCCCCCCTTCACAGATGGATATACGTTTACTCTTTCAGTTCTTTTTCAGAGATTCAATGACAAAAAACAGAAGAGAAAAGAGAATTCTTCAATGAGGAACGCGCAATGATCAATATTATAAATATAAATACTAATTTTATTGAAAAAATCACAATAATCACCAATCCAAAAATATACTGTAAAAACAGGTACCATCACCAATTAAAAAGGACAACATTGTCATGGACAGACGCAGATGGCCACCTCTCACAGCCAAACTCTCACACCAAGCAATTAAATTCATTCAGAAATTTGTGCATGAATGGTTACAACAGTGAATTAGATGCACTGATATGCTGAAAGTCCTTGATAATCAGGAGAGGGCAGCAGATTGAGGCAGATGAATATTGCTTGGGTGATGGGGGAGTATAAAGACCGACCTGGTTATCAAGGTGGAAGACTCCTGAGATCAGGAGACCCAGAGCGGGGAAGGAGGGGAGGTGGGGGAAGGGTAGGGGGCATATTAGTACCTTGTGTCCACCACACTGCATCCAGCTAACAGAGACAGTCACCCAGCTCAGCTCCAAGTCATGTGCATTTGGCCTCCAACATTGTGAGCCACCACAGGCCTAGAGAGACACTCAATACACAGGCGTGTATACTCACTATAGCTGCTGTTGAAACAGCCTTGGGTCCCTCTGTTGGTGGTCTCCCCACCATAGGCCCCCTACCCTTCCCCCACCTCCCCTCCTTCCCCGCTCTGGGTCTCCTGATCTCAGGAGTCTTCCACCTTGATAACCAGGTCGGTCTTCATACTCCCCCATCACCCAAGCAATATTCATCTGCCTCAATCTGCTGCCCTCTCCTGATTATCAAGGACTTTCAGCATATCAGTGCATCTAATTCATTGTTGTAACCATTCATGCACAAATTTCTGAATGAATTTAATTGCTTGGTGTGAGAGTTTGGCTGTGAGAGGTGGCCATCTGCGTCTGTCCATGACAATGTTGTCCTTTTTAATTGGTGATGGTACCTGTTTTTACAGTATATTTTTGGATTGGTGATTATTGTGATTTTTTCAATAAAATTAGTATTTATATTTATAATATTGATCATTGCGCGTTCCTCATTGAAGAATTCTCTTTTCTCTTCTGTTTTTTGTCATATGCCATTTGAATTCAGAGGAACACACCCACATACGGTCGGTGTTAGCAATTATCTCTAACCTATACAGACGTGGTTAATAGCACCTTTAGTCTGTCCTAATAACATTTGACCGCAGAGTATATTGGTTCTTTTATTATCTGTTTTCTTTTGAGTATACATTTGTGGGATTAAACTTCCATTCTTGAACCGCACTCTGCGTCCACTTTCGCCAATCCGTACCATTCACTCTTCTTTTTTAACTTGCAGGAGGGTCCGTAAATACCTACCCCTTCACATTTACTACCTTTTCTAACTCCTGTTGTTCCTATTTCTTTTCTATTCGGTCATTGACCACCCCTCTACTGCTACCCCCACCCTCTGGGACATGGCCTACCAACTGGATGACGACATTGAACGAGAGATTCAGTCTGCCTTTTCTAGTGAACAATCCGCCCCGAAGGATGGTTGATTCACTTCAGACTCTGTTTAGAAACCATAAAAAATCAACTATTAAGTTCTTAAATAGAAAGTGGGACATTTCGTCCTTAAAATCCCACATTGAGAACCGCATCATACCACGTGGTTTGAGAGAACGGGTCACACCAGTCGGACACCTCCATACTCCTCGATTTATTGAGGCATGGAAGGCCAGCTGTGTCAAACGTGGCCTTGAAATCATGCAAATGATAGTTGATGAGGAAGAAATTCAGTTGAATGAAATTAAGGCAGATATAGAAGTAAGTGCCGGGCTACTTGAGCCCTTTAAAACAAACCCCGCTTTTGACAAACATAACGAACTCCTTAAAAAAGAAGTAGAAAAAACACAAAAAAATCTAAAAAGTCATAAACAGGAGAAGTTCAAACAGAATCTACAAGACCTGGAGCGTGGTGATCTTTTTGATCCCACATTCCATGTAGGTAGAAGTAGATCCCGTAGAAGCAGGGGAAGACACCATAGTTCTAAAACCAATCGCAATCACTTTTCTTCTTCTGAAAGCGATAGTGAACATAAAGAACTCTCAGTGACTTTTTTAGACAAGCATCCACTTCCCCCAGACAATCCTATCACAACTACGGGAAAAGTGAAGCCAAATCTAAAGGGACAAAAAACTACACATCAGTCCCCACCTCATCAGGGAAGGGCAAGAGAAACACGCAGGAGCCAGCGACAACTCAGGAACAGATCACACAGAACATAATATATCATAGTAAAATGCCTGATCCAACTTCCCTGAGCTCTCCCCTGGACATGAAGGTGGTTAACCTTACTCAATTTCCCCTTAATGAACATCATCTATCATTACTTAAAAAAGGCCTCTCCTTCTCCCCCAGATCTGGGATGAATGAGTTTGAAGTTTACAAAGACATCTCCCTTTATCTTAGAAAGGTCATATTCAAATACTGGCACGCATCACAACAGGATGAGTCTCAACTCACACCAATAGCTGCGGAAGAAAGAAAGGCCCTTGACGCTTTGGTTTCCCTCTTACAAGAGAACCCTGACTTTGATTCAGACACAGAGATTTCCAATCACCAACATGCATTGACACGTTCGGCAAACTTACCTATTAGGTCTACTAAAATGCCTCCACTCTCTAAATACAAACCTATTGAATTCTTCTTGTCACAAGTCAAGAGGGACCTTTCAAAAGTAAATTGGAAATACAGGGGACTGGATAACATCTCACGAGAAGAAAGAAAAGCCCTGAAGGAACTTGTTGAAGCCCCCGGCATTGTCATCAAGGGCAGTGACAAGGGGGATAATGTGGTTCTCCTAACTGAGAATCAATACGAAAATGAAGTTAAAAGACTTCTTATGGATGAATCCACTTACCGGAAGCTCCACTCCAACCCCTTCACTGCCATTGTCAATGCCCTTAACCACCTTCTTAGCCTAGGTTTGGAAGAAAAATTGATCACCAAAAAAGAGTTTAATTATCTACGGATACAACAGTTCAATACCCCCACATTTTATATTATCCCCAAGCTCCATAAGTCCCTGCAGAATCCACCCGGCAGACCCATAGTCTCCGCCGTCAATGGTCCCCTTGAGAAAATCGGCAAGTTCGTTGATGCCCTTATTAAGGATCTAGTATCCGACCTGCCCTCATTTGTGCAGGACACAAGGGACGTACTGCGGCGACTGGACACTGTGGTCATGCCACCTGGGGCACTTCTGGTAGGGATTGATGTTGAATCGTTATATACATCAATACCCCATACATGGGGCCTACGGGCAGTTCAATTTTTCTTTGAGAGGAGGTTCCCCTCTCTTGGGAAGCAGAATGAATTCATTGGCAAGATCCTTGCCTTTCTACTCGAACATAACTGCTTCCAATTCCTGGGAACCTTCTACCAGCAAATAAGGGGGACCTCCATGGGAGCCCCATGGGCGCCCTCATATGCATGCCTACATCTTGGTATGTGGGAGGAGGAGATGGTTTATCCTGCATCAATGTACCTCGGCCACTGCCACATGTGGCTGAGGTACGTTGATGATGTTCTGATGATCTGGGGGGGCTCCGAACATGAGCTCCAGATGTTTATGGATGAGCTAAACACTAATGACAGGAACATAAGACTCACTTTTTCCTCTCATCCCCATTCCCTTCCATTCCTTGACTTGACTATACAAGTAGATAATGGTATGATCAAGACGAAGACCTTCAGAAAACCCACAGCAGCAAATACCCTCCTCCAGGCCTCCAGTGACCACCCCAAATCCTTGTTAAAGGCTATTCCAGTAGGCCAATTTCTCAGAGCCCGTAGAAATTGCTCTAGTCAAGATGATTTTTCTGCTGAATCAAAGTAGCTCTATAACAGATTTAGAGAGAGAGGCTACTCTCACTCCTGCATTAGGGAGGCCAGAAGGAGGGCGAATCAGACAGATCGGCCAACACTCCTTGAGAAAAAAGACCATAAGCTCCAAAAGGAGTCACAGGGACCTCTGAGGATCATCACCAAATTTGGTGCTCATTGGGACCAAGTTAGGTCCATACTTAATCAACGTTGGCACATTCTGTCAGATTCGCCCATCCTGGGCAAAATTGTAGGTACAAGACCCCTCCTGACTGCCCGCCGTTCTAGACATTTAAAAGACAGCCTTATCCACTCAGAGTATAAAAGATCTCCTACTCCTAATTGGCTCACTCAACTCCCTCCCCTGAAGGGGATATACAGATGTGGCCGTTGTTCGGTCTGTAAATTCGTTGAATGTACGGACATGTTCACCGATTCTGAAGGCAAAAAATGCTTTAAAATTGATAATTTTATCAACTGCAATACTACCAGAGTGATTTATATGCTCACTTGCCCCTGTGGCAAACACTATATTGGTAAGACCAAGAGACAGTTGAAGGTAAGAATCGGTGAACATGTCCAGAGCATCCTCAGTAAGGATGACGAGCGACCTATTCCACTACACTTCCTCCAATTTCACGGTGGAAGTCCTGTTGGGCTCACGTTCAAAGGTATTTACAGGCTCAATCTTCCACAAAGAAGAGGCGATTTTGACAGGATACTGTACCAAAAGGAGAAAATGTGGATATATAATACTAACAGTATGCATCAATAGGGGTTAAACAATGAATGCAATCTTGCTGTATTCCTTACACCATAAACTCCCGTGTTACAGTATTAGTGATATCCGTGATATCCACTGAACCCAGGCCTTAATATTAATATTAGATTAATTTTTTATCATCCTCTCAAGTGTCCCTATGACGGTGCACTAACTATATCCTTGTTTACCCCCCCTTTTTCTCTTTTTTCCCCCCCTTTCCCTCCCCTCCCCTCCCCTCTTCCCTTCCCTTCTTCTTTCCTTCCTCTTTTCCTCCCTCCCCCCCTTTTTTCCTTTCCTTCCCCCTCCCCCCCTCCCTTTTCCTTCCTCCCCCCCTTTTCCCCTTCCCCCCCTCCCCCCCTTCCTTCCTTCACCCCTTTCCCCCCTTTTTTGTTTTACCTTCCTGTCTCTTCTCTCTTCCTCCACTTCTTCTGATTTCCCCTGTGTCGTTTCTGTTCCTTTTACCATTTCCTCTATTTTTCACGTGGCCCCACCCCCTTTTCCCAACTCCCCTGTTCCCAGCTTTCCTCTACTCTGTTCACCTTTGGCTCCGGTGTGTAGGCTATAACCTTATTTATCCCCCCTAGGGGGTATTGGTATTTACGGTTTCTTTCTGCTATTCATGTTTCTAAGTCTTGTTTACATGTGTGCGTGGCTGTCAGTGAAATTACGCTGTAGCTATGACAACCAGACGCTGAAGCCCTTATGTGGTTCCGTTCTGACGCTATATTAGACGACACTACCTGCTACTGCGCATGCTCTGATGAAATCCAAATCACGGATGAAACGCGTCAGCATGACGCCATCACGCTGCCCATAGCGTCCCGGCAGCCTCGCAGACCCACCCACCAGCCCCATAACCACCGGCTTGAACCACAACGGTTGCCCGTACATATCCGCGGAAACGGAACGAGGGGAGGAACGTGGTCGCCAGTCTACCCGGCCCCGGTGCGGTACCCCTCCAGGCTTACCACCATCCCTACCTCCACGGGACCGCCAACGGACGTGCACATTAAATGACCCTGTGGAAGATACAGCAATCTGCAATCGTATTAATCCACCTGCTGGAGACGGTGACAGCTACAACTCGTGCTCCTGGAGAGGACTGCAGTCGACACTGGGTGAGATTCAACCTGTACACATCCCAGCTCTGGGACAGTTATTAATATTAGCACCTTGTGTCCACCACACTGCATCCAGCTAACAGAGACAGTCACCCAGCTCAGCTCCAAGTCATGTGCATTTGGCCTCCAACATTGTGAGCCACCACAGGCCTAGAGAGACACTCAATACACAGGCGTGTATACTCACTATAGCTGCTGTTGAAACAGCCTTGGGTCCCTCTGTTGGTGGTCTCCCCACCATAGGCCCCCCTACCCTTCCCCCACCTCCCCTCCTTCCCCGCTCTGGGTCTCCTGATCTCAGGAGTCTTCCACCTTGATAACCAGGTCGGTCTTCATACTCCCCCATCACCCAAGCAATATTCATCTGCCTCAATCTGCTGCCCTCTCCTGATTATCAAGGACTTTCAGCATATCAGTGCATCTAATTCATTGTTGTAACCATTCATGCACAAATTTCTGAATGAATTTAATTGCTTGGTGTGAGAGTTTGGCTGTGAGAGGTGGCCATCTGTGTCTGTCCATGACAATGTTGTCCTTTTTAATTGGTGATGGTACCTGTTTTTACAGTATATTTTTGGATTGGTGATTATTGTGATTTTTTCAATAAAATTAGTATTTATATTTTTTAATATTGATCATTGCGCGTTCCTCATTGAAGAATTCTCTTTTCTCTTCTGTTTTTTGTCATATGCCATTTGAATTCAGAGGAACACACCCACATACGGTCGGTGTTAGCAATTATCTCTAACCTATACAGACGTGGTTAATAGCACCTTTAGTCTGTCCTAATAACATTTGACCGCAGAGTATATTGGTTCTTTTATTATCTGTTTTCTTTTCTTTTTCAGAGATTCAAGCTTATGTGAAATGTATTTTCTCCCTAAAGGGCTATTTTAATCATGTTCTGTCTTAAATAAATTTATATTTTTATATAATTACGTATTTGAGTCTTTACTGTACCATGAAAGTCCAAAGTTGCCTCAAATTTGCTGCCTTTTGTTTTATATAGATATATCTAGATCTAGATATATCTATATATATTTACTGCATGTATATTTATGATAAATAATAGTCTATCAAACCAAATGTAATTCTTGGCTACATATACTTTAAGGCAGGGGTCTCAAACTGGCGGCCCTCCAGCTGTTGCAGGACTACAAGTCCCATTATCATACCTCCCACCATTTTGAGATGGGAATGAGGGACACCTACTAGCAAACGTATGTAGTTATAGAACCTGCCTCCTGCTGCACCCCTTTAAAGGAGACTTAACCAAAATAAAAGGTTAATTATATCCACAAGGGCTTTTTTACCACTACTATTCCTTTATAATGACTTTTAAAATTTATAAATGCAGCAATTACGAATTTGGATGAAAGGTTTAGCACTGGGAAACACTTTTTGAAAGATAAAAAGTGAATTTTATATACAACAGGACTTTTTTTTCAGCAGGAACACAGGGGAATGCAGTTCTGGCACCTCCAGCACTGACTGTATGTAATGGTAAGGGGTGCTGGGGTGTGCTGCAGGGTTTATTGATGCTGGCTGCTGAGAGATCTATTTTACCTGGAGGGGCTCTATTTTTGCAGGGGGTCTATTCTTACTGGTGGGGGACTTATTGTTGCTGGGGGTTGGTCTTATATCGCTGAGGGGTCAGTTATGGCTGGGAGAGATCTACTGTTGAGGGAGGAAACTATTGTTGCTGGCTGCTGGAGAGTCTATTGATGCTGGCTATGAGGAGCTCTGTTTTTGCTGCCGGGGGATTTTGTTTCAGGTGGCCCATTAATGTTAATGTTGGGATCTATTGTTGCTAGAGGGGGCTTTATTGTTACTGGCTACAGGGGATCTATTTTACTTGTTTTCTTGTTATTTACAAATTCCATACAAATTACTTATCACCTCAAAATGATACTTGGTTCTGTAGTCTCTAAAAGGGCAGTAATGGGAGGTAGGTAGAGGGTGCTCGGAGGTGGGTAGAGGCGGAGAAAAGGGGTGACTCAGAAAGGGGGAGTTCCTGCACCTATTCTCTGAGAAAAAAGCCCTGTATACAACTATATAAATCAGACCAAAATGAAGGACAAATGAGGGGGAATAAGGACAGAGGGACATTGCTCCAAATCAGGGACAGTCCCTCAAAATTAGGGATAGTTGGGAGCTATGCCATCATGCCTCTGCCTGTGGGAGTCATCGTTGTAACTCTCAGCCTTGCAATGCCTCATGGGACTTGAAATTCTGCAACAGCTGGAGGGCTGCCAGTTTGAGACCCCTGCTTTAAGGGTTCATTTGGATTGGTATTCTTGTCAATTAATCCATTTTATGTTTAAACATGAGGAGTGCCTGACAGGAAAAGACTGTGGGGGGGATTTACTAAAACTGAAGTATGCAAAATCTGGTGCAGCTCTGCATAGAAACCACTCAGCTTCCAGGTTTTATTGTCAAAGCTTAGTAGAATAAGTTTAAGTTAGAAGCTGGTTGGCTACCATCAGGAGCAGCCGGTCCAAAAGGGGCGCAGGAGTGCTGCCCCCCTAGTTTGCATGAGGGGATGCATGCGGGGTGCCGGACTCATAGGTTTCTATGATTTTTTTTTTCAAGCCATATGATTAGAGCCTGAGACTCTAATTGGCTTGAAAAACGTTGGGCTTAATGTTGGGCTTTGCGCCCCAAACCCATCCACTTGTGACACTAGCGAATCAATATTTGCTATTGCCTTCCAGCTTCTCCTCCCGGCCAATCAGGACAGGAGGCAGATCGGGTTGGCCGGGAGGAGAAGCTGAGGAAGCCACGGTGCTGCGACCGTGAAGGGGTGAGTGCGGACCCGGGGGCAGAATATGTTTGCTGCCCCCCTCCCCCCAAAAAAAAAGTTTAGCACCAGTCACCACTGGCTACCATGGGCAGAATATGTTTGCTGCCCCCCTCCCCCCAAAAAAAAAGTTTAGCACCAGCCACCACTGGCTACCATGCACAGCTGCACCAGATTCTGAGTGCTCCAGTTTTAGTAAATCTACCTCTGTGTTTGACCTGTTGTTCCTGAAGTTCAAACACACCCCAATTAGACATGTTGCTCCCAAGAAATGCAGTACAGCACAGATCAAATGCAACATTTGAGCTGTCATGTGTACTGTTCAATTAAAGTCAATGGGATTTGTTCTCTATTGTTCTTTAGTAGCAGAGGTCAGTGGGCTCACTAAAAACTCCCAGGTGACAGGGAGATCTCGCTGTTGGAGTATCCAAGTGATGCAAAAAGCCAGGGGCTGACTTAGACCAGCAGACTTCAACTTGAACCAAAATATCACTTTAAACAGCATTTACACTTAAATAAAGTAGATAGTATACCTTATTCTGCATATAGTTGTGTTCTCTGCATAATTACATGTGTAATAAGGTTAAAAAAAGAAGCATGCCCCCCTTAATTTAGCCATAAAAAATGAAAGAAAGAAAAAACAACTTACATACTTAGAAACATAAATCATATACCCACATTTGATCCAAAGGAAGTTAAAACCTCTTAGAAAGCATTATCCTACTTGCTCTGACATGGAAAACAACTCTTACTGAACTTCAAAGGCAATTAGGCACTCCATCAATCAACATTCTATAGTGTTATTGCTTATATAATGTTAGCCAGAAACAATAGCGGTCGGTGGTATTTTTTTGGGGGGGTTTGGTTGGCCACCCAGCCGCAACACTTACCCTGGACTATATGCCAGGCAGCTGGCTTCCCCTCTGTCCTCCTCTCCTCGCGTCTCTTTCCTCCTCCTCCCGGTGGCCAGCGTAGCTTCTCCTCAGGCTTCCCTCTGGGTGATGGACGGGCGGCTGGCTAGCTTCCCCTGCATCTCCTTGCGTCTCCACCCTCCTCCTCCTCCTGGCGGCCAGTGTAGATTCTCCTTTCGGCCAATCAGGAAACAGGTCTCAGACCCGCTTCCTGATTGGCCGGGAGGGGAATTAGTGTGACACTAGCGAATATTCATTCGCTAGTGTCACGCAACTGGGTGGGTTTCGTGCGCAGTGCTCTGTGCCCCGATCCCACCCTATTTTGAAGCTCATTAGAGCCTCTGGCTCTAATCATGTGCTTAACCCCCCCATTGGAATTCATACGTCCAGCACCCTGCATGTACAGTATCTCACAAAAGTTAGTACACCCCTCACTAATTGTAAATATTGTATTATATCTTTTCATGTGACAACACTGAAGAAATGACACTTTGCTACAATGTAAAGTAGTGAGTGTACAGCTTGTATAACAGTGTACATTTGCTGTTCCCTCAAAAAAACTCAACACACAGCCATTATTCGTCTAAATCACTGGCAACAAAAGTGAGTACACCCCTAGGTGAAAATGTCCAAATTGGGCCCAAAGTGTCAATATTTTGTGTGGCCACCATTATTTTGCAGCACTGCCTTAACCCTCTTGAGCATGGAGTTCACCAGAGCTTCACAGGAGTCCTCTTCCACTCCTCCATGACGACATCATGGAGCTGGTGGATGTTAGAGACCTTGCGCTCCTCCACCCTCCATTTGAGGATGCCCCACCGATTCTCAATAGGATTTAGATCTGAAGACATGCTTGGCCAGTCCATCACCTTTGACCTCAGCTTCTTTAGCAAGGCAGTGGTCGTCTTGGAAGTGTGCTTGGGGTCGTTATGATGTTGGAATACTGCCCTGCGGCCCACTCTCCGAAGGGAGGGGATCATGCTCTGCTTCAGTATGTCATAGTACATGTTGGCATTCATGGTTCCCTCAGTGAACTGTAGCTCCCCAGTGCCAGCATCACTTATGCAGCCATAGATCATAACACTCCCACCACCATGCTTGACTGTAGGCAAGACACATTTGTCTTTTTACTCCTCACCTCGTTGCTGCCACCCACGCTTGACACCATCTGAACCAAATAAGTTTATCTTGGTCTCATCAGACCACAGGACATTGTTCCAGTACTCCATGTCCTTAGTTTGCTTGTCTTCAGCAAACCGTTTGCGTGCTTTCTTGTGCATCATCTTTAGAAGAGGTTTCCTTCTGGGATGACAGCCATGCAAACCAATTTGATGCAGCGTGCGGCGTATGGTCTGAGCACTGACAAGCTGACCCCCCCACCGCTTCAACCTCTGCAGCAATGCTGGCAGCACTCATACGTCTATTTCCCAAAGACAACCTCTGGATATGACGCTGAGCACGTGCACTCAACTTCTTTGGTCGACCATGGCAAGGCTTGTTCTGAGTGGAACCTGTCCTGTTAAACCGCTATATGGTCTTGGCCACCATGCTGCAGCTCAGTTTCAGGGTCTTTGCAATCTTCTTATAGCTTAGGCCATCTTTATGTAGAGCAACAATTTTTTTTTCAGATCCTCAGAGAGCTATTTGCCATGAGGTGCCATGTTGAACTTCCAGTGATCAGTATGAGAGAGTGAGACCGATAACACCAAATTTAACACACCTGCTCCCCATTCACACCTGAGACCTTGTAACACTAACGAGTCACATTACACCGGGGAGGGAAATGGCTAATTGGGCCCAATTCGGACATTTTCACTTAGGGGTGTACTCACTTTTGTTGCCAGCAGTTTAGACATTAATGACTGTTGAGTTATTTTGAGGGGACAGAAAATTGACACTGTTATACAAGCTGTACACTCACTACTTTACACTGTAGCAAAGTGTCATTTCTTCAGTGTTGTCACATGAAAAGATTTAATAAAATATTTACAAAAATGTGAGGGGTGTACGCACTTTTGGGAGATACTGTTGATTAGGGGCCGGACGCATGGGTAGAGAGAGCGGCGCCCATGCGCCCCTTATGGATGGGCCGCCACTGGCAAGATGTATTTTTTAAACATAAATCTTTCACATTCCTTTTGTATATCAACCCCTGTATATCAAAATTCTTTCTGTTAACTACCTCCTGAATTTTCCTTATTTGGGGCGCGTTGTGTCAGCAGTTTTGAATAAAAAGAACAAAACTTAGGGGAAAAAAAGGCGAAACATGTTAGTATGAAAAATAATAAACTAAACAGGAGGTATAGTGTTAAGATGTTGTTACAGTGCTTAGAGTTGGCGAGATGTAAGATTATCCCCGCTGATGGCATGGTAGCTATTTTTATGACATTCTTTAAAACACATTTTGCACACAAACTAAGAGCTACACAGATCTCTGAATATTTTATGAAGCATAATTGGCAGTGTAGGATGCATTACATTGCTGTTTCTGTCCAGAGGGAGACAGGCCATAGCACCCAGGTGAGGTGATACAAAGAGAATAACAGCTGCAGTATAATTCAAGAAGATAATAAAATACACACACACATACACTACCTATTGTGTGCTGGTGAGTATACATGCGCATATATGCTTTATTCCTTTACGTGATTTTTTTAAATTTTATTCCAGATGGTAAGCCAAACACAAAACTACTACTTGACACATTGTATACAGCAGGTTTAAAGCATGCAAATATAAACCAGCTTACTGAGTAGAGGTCATTGTGTTCATTAGTATTTAGAGTATGCATATTTTTGTCCGCTGTGAACCATGACTGTAAATGACATTTAGGAATATGCAAATTTCACTTGTTTATGACTTAAAGTGTATTTTTTTATTCATGGTGCACGCAGGAGTCACACTATAGGACATGTGTAAAACCAGAGCAGCCTGGATACCAGACAATTTCTAGCATTTGCTAAAACCTTGCAAATTATTCACCTGACAGAATAGTAGAAAGAACGTTAGAAAAAAATATACATACTTAATAAAATAATGCACAGATTACTTGACAGTCAACCAGATCCTGATTTAAATTCTGGGTCACTAACAATCTGACATTCTCTAGGACTGCATTATCAACATCACCTCTTGCTATTGTGTACCACATAAATATCACCCTTTAATTATGAAATGAGGTAACTGTATAATATGCGTATGTATCGCTGTGGCCCAGTGCAAAGGAGAAGGCTAGTTATTGGGAGCATACTGTAAATTATCTTGAAATGATGTAAAAATATCACTTACAGCAGAGGATGTAATAGAGCTTTGCCCCAAAGAGAAATGTATACCAGTGGTAAACAACTATATCTATTATTGAGTAATCATTAATATTATATATCATAACATATATATCAACATATCTTTAGTCTTTTTTATCCACTTTAAAACCCCTTAAACCTAAATGGACCCTGCGTGTATCCTCAAGTGGTTCTAAAGTCTTAAAGTTTCTACCTTAAGGTAAAAAAGAAATCTCTATCCAGTGCCGTGCATGAGAGCAGTGGCTCTCCTGTCTCTGTCCCTGCTTACTGAGGAGATTGATAGCCATTGGTTCCTGCTCCTGTCAATAAAATCCTATGATGAGGGAGCAGGATGGAGCTAAGCCCCACTGGTTGTGTCAATAGATGCAGACAAGGTGGCTCGGGAGCGAGCCCACATGAGGGACTGGGTAGGGGGAGGATCCAGAAGCACCATCGACGGTGGGAGGTTCGGGGCTGCTCTGTGCAAAACCATTGCACAGACCAGATAAGGATAACATGTTTGGTATTTTAATAAAACGTGGAAGCTTTAATATCACTTTAACCATGAATATGCAGCCCAATATTATTGCATGTCTGTATACATGAAATAAAGCATGAATTCTAGCATTTCAAATGTATCCATTGGTGAAAGTCTGTTGAATCCACAAAATTGCACATACCCAGACTCTAACATAGATACTCTTGTATGTTTAATAATACAGTATTTATATTACATTTTGTTATATTTTGGTAACATTTGTAATTTTCATCTTCTCTTGATCACTTGGGCATTTACTAGCTAGCTTTAATAGCTATAAATGCCATTGTTTTTAATAACCACTTAAAACATAATTGCTTAATATGACTATTTTAGCCAGTTGATTAAACAACACAAGCATACTTTTAATTATCTGGTGAAGTCATGGTGTGTTTGCTGGATATTTGATGTGGTTTATTTGCTTTCTCTTCTTTCTCTTCATTTCATTTGGTAAGCCAGCTCGACTGATAAATACCTTATTAAAATCTGTGCCATGAAAGGTGAGCCATTACTTAGATAGCCTTATTAATCCCAGTTTATGCAGAATATAGGATAACCTCCTTCATTTTAAGTGCTATCATAAACGTACAGTTCATCACTTGAAATGTGAGTTTTCCCATTAAAAACTAATTCTCCTTGGTCCAATACACTAAAAATCCAGTTATTTAAATAATTTGTCTTTGACAGTGATGTACAGATATGATAGATTTACCCAACTTTCAACTAGCTGGAAGTTTTCCACATGCAAACAAAACTAATGCAGTCATTTATAGCATGATATTCAGCTGTGAAGATGAAATTAAAGAGTAGCTCTTAAAGTGTTAAAGAGTGGAAAAAAAAAACATTCCCCTCTCGGGGATCTATCTACAGTGCAGGGATTTTACCAAACTTTTGTAGCAGATTCCTACCTTTTGTTATTCTGAATAGCTGTTTGTTTGTCTGTGCCTATGTGCTGAGTGAATCTGTATGGGAGTGGTTTTATAATTATCAATCAGCTACTGCACCTGCAGGGCTCTATTGAGGAAAGTGGTATGGTCTGCATCCCTTTAGATGTGTTTTCCCTTTGAGAGTATCACACCAAAAATGGCATTTTTGTTGCGGGGGATGCTCAAAATCTGACTTGTATCTTAGAGCAGACTTCTGGGAAAATGAGTAAACCAATCACACAAGCATGAAATGACATTTCTGGGGAGTGGTGAGTGCACATTCTGTGTACAGAACACCACCAGGTAACCATATTGCATTGCATTTTACAGAACTGCAGATTGAAAAGGAAAGGTCATTTTTAATAGCATTCAGTTACAATATGACTTGTGTTGCAATTGTATATGTTATATGTTTTTTTTTATTATTTGCTAAATTTTCCAATGAAAGTGCACCCTTAAACATTTCCAATGAGCAATGTATATTTAAAGTTGATGTAAATCCTATCTAAATTTAAAATGTAGTTTGCTAAAGAACTTGGGTGCCATAAATTATAGCCATGTCTATTTTTTTAACATTCTTTATTTAAAGAAAGGAGTACCTCATATACTTTACAGAAAAACAATTTACAAACCAAATTATTTAGGAAGAACAGAATAAGAAACACTATAATTGTGCAGGTTAGAAGACATCTATTTGCTTACACAGCTCAATGCAATCTGAGCTTCCATATACATTATAAAGTACAAATAATGAAACAAAGATATATTCCCAGTGTGTAGGTATATAGCCATGTCTATTTTTAAGGGTCCATTCACTCTACGTGCAGTTATTAAAGTGGTGTTTCGGCCGAAATTATACTTTTTAAATAAAAATACCCATATAATACACAAGCTTAATGTATTCTATTAAAGTTAGTCTGTAAACTAAGGTCTGTTTTGTTAGTTTATAGGAGTAGTTTGTTATTTTATAAACTTACAGCAGGCCGTGGCCATCTTAAGTCTGGGCATCTGAAGCCAGACTGTATTTCTTCCTGGATCTCATCCTTGCAGATCTTGCACATGCTAAGTGCAGCACAAGCAGTGTAATAGGGTTCAGGTCAGGTTTCCATAGCAACGGCAGTGTCAGAGGAAGTTGCCACCCCCTTCCCAGAAGGCAATGTAAACAGGAAATGATGTGATGGGCCGCGGCCAGAGAGGAGGAAGTGAAAAATGAATACAGCAGATATACAGTAAGTGCTGAGAATTTTTTTTTAAAAATATCCAATTTGTTTACAGTGCACAGCTTAGTGAGGGATGCTGAAGAGTTGTAAAAGTGGGTGGAACTCCACTTTATGGATGTGCCGAACACTCCCCGGTTTGGTTTGCAGCAGAACATTCGAATAGGCAAAAAATAGGCTGCAGGAAAAGAGGGGGGATGAGAGAGCACCCCCCCTCCTGAACCGTACCAGGCCACATGCCCTCAACATGGGGAAGGTGCTTTGGGATAGCCCCCCAAAGCACCTTGTCCTCATGTTGATGAGGACAAGGGCCTCACCCCCACAACCCTTGGCCGGTGGGTGTGGGGGTCTGCGGGCGGGGGCTTATCGGAATTTGGAAGCCCCCTTTAACAAGGGAACCCCAGATCCTGGCCCCCTCCCCTGTGTGAAATGGTAACGGGGTACAAATGTACCCCTACCATTTCACAAAAAAAGTGTCAAAATGGTAAAAATGACAAGACATGGCTTGGGACAAGTCCTTTATTAATAAATAAATAAAATAAAAATGTCCCACGAAGTCCATTCTTCTTCTCTTGCTCTGCCGACGGACCGAAAAAGAAAAAAAAAAAGCCATGACCCACCCGCCTCCATGGGAGGCTCCCGCCGTATGACGCATCTTCACTTTGACAGTTCTTTTATAACTGAGGGCGGGGCCACACCGTGACGTTCCCGGGTGACCCCGCCCCCCTCTGACACATGGGGACTTCCCTATGGCTTTCCCGGGGCATCAGAGGAGGCGGGGCCACCCAGTTACGTAAACATATGGGACATTTTTATTTTTTTATTTTTTAATAAAGGACTTGTCCCAAGCTGTGTCTTGTTATTTTTACCATTTTGACACTTTTTTGTGAAATGGTAGGGGTACATTTGTACCCCGTTACCATTTCACACAGGGGGGAGGCCAGGATCTGGGAGTCCCCTTGTTAAAGGGGGCTTCCAGATTCTGATAAGCCCCCCGCCCGCAGACTCCCACAACCACTGGGCAAGGGTTGTGGGGATGAGGCCCTTGTCCCCATCAACATGGGGACAAGATGTTTTGGGGGGGCCCCCGAACATCCTCCCCATATTGAGGGCATGTGGCCAACATGGGGACAAGGTGCTTTTGGGGGCTACCCCAAAGCAACCACCCCATGTTGAGGGCATGTGGCCTGGTACAGTTCAGAAGGGGGGTGCTCTCTAGTCCCCCCTCTTTTCCTGCAGCCTGCCAGGTTGCATGCTCTGATAATGGTCTGGTATGAACTTTTGGGGGGACCCCCATGCAATTTTTTTTATTTTGGCAAGGGGTTTCCCTTAAAATCCATACCAGACCTGAAGACCATTTTGATTCGGGGTTCTCCTTAATATTCGTACCAGACCCAAAGGGACTGGTAATGGGCTGGGGGGATCCCATGCCGTTTTTTTCAATGACTTCTTTTATCTGTATTGCCGGGACTGACAATCCATTATAGCCGTGAGTACTTTTAAATGACTTTTTTTCCTTTAGAAATGTCATTTTGTGCAGGGACTGTTCTAAACACGGGAAACATGCGCCATTTTACAGGCATACTATAGACACCCCCCAGGTACGAAATTTAAAGGAATATTTCACTTTTTTTGTTTCACTGTAAGCATTATTAAAATCACTGCTCCCGAAAAAAAATGTCCGTTTTTAAAACTTTTTTTTGCATTGATACATGTCCGCTGGGGCAGGACCCAGGTCCCCAAACACTTTATGACAATAACTTGCATATTAACCTTTAAAATTAGCACTTTTGATTTCTCCCATAGACTTTTAAAGGGTGTTCCGTGGCTCTGGATTTGCCACGAACACCCCAAATTATTCGCTATTCGACGAACAGGCGAGCACCCGATGTTCGACTCGAACTTACGTTCGACTTAAACATTGGGCTCATCCCTAGCAGTTACCAGCTTTTTTCCTCAAGGAAAAACACAAATGACTGGAATGACACACAGAAAAAAATAGCCTGGGTAGCAGAGCTTACAGCTACAGGGCAGTGCATACGGGCCTCTAATAAAATACTTGTTTTACCTTTTTTTCTCCTTTGTTGCAGCTAGTGCTGCTGATCTCCTGAATTTACATTGCTACCATTTTATTTCTACACAGAATGGCTGCATGACAGTTCTCAGGGTGGAATTCCTGATGGTGATAGCAGTGTATAATGCCTAAAAAATATGTGTAGAAACAGCCACTGGAAGCCTGTGTGGCAGGTATTACAATATAGGAACACAATTGGGAGACAATGTTACCCTAGGTAGAAGTGTTTGAACAAATATCTCCATGGCAAAATGACTAGGTATTATGTTAATAAATGCTACAAATTTACATGGATCCCCCAGCTCTCCTCTCTGTACAAATCCCCCAGCTCCCCTCTCTGAACAAATTTCCCAGCTCCCCTTTATGTACAAATCCCCCCTAGCTCTCCTCTCTGTACAAATCTCCCAGCTCTCCTCTCTGTACAAATTCCCCAGCTCTCCTCTCTGCACAAATCCCTCAGCTCTCCTCTGTACAAATCTCCCCAGCTCTCCTCTCTGTACAAATCCCCCCAGCTTTTCTTTCTGTACAATTCCTGCCAGCTTTCCTTTCATCACAAATCCCCGCAGCTTTTCTCTCATCACAAATTCCCCCAGCTCTCCTCTCTGTGCAAATCCCCCCAGCATTTCTCTCATCACAAATCACCCCAGCTCTCCTCTCATCACAAATGTCCCCAGCTCTCAGCACAAATCTCCCCCAGCTCTCCTCTCATCACAATTCACCCCCAGCTCTCCTCTCATCACAAATCACCCCCAGCTCTCCTCTCATCACAAATCTCCCCCAGCTTTTCTCTCATCACAAATCTCCCCAGCTCTCCTCTCTGTACAAATCCCCCCAGCATTTCTATCATCACAAATCACCCCAGCTCTCCTCTCATCACAAACGTCCCCAGCTCTCCTCTCATCACAAATCTCCCCTAGCTCTTCTCTCATCACAAATCTCCCCCAGCTCTCCTCTCATCACAAATCTCCCCCAGCTTTTCTCTCATCACAAATCTCCCCAGCTCTCCTCTCTGTACAAATTTCCCTGCTCCCCTTTATGTACAAATCCCCCCAGCTCTCCTCTCTGTACAAATCCCCCAGCTCCCCTCTCTGTACAAATTTCCCAGCTCCCTTTTAGGTACAAATCCCCCCAGCTCTCCTCTCTGTACAAATCCCCCCAGCTCTCCTCTCTGTACACACCCCCCAGCTATTTTTCTCTGTACATTCCTGCCAGCTTTCCTCTCATCACAAATCCCCCCAGCTTTTCTCTCATCACAAATCCCCCCAGCTCTCCTCTCTGTACATATCCCCCCAGCATTTCTCTTATCAAAAATCACCCCAGCTCTCCTCTCATCACAAATCTACCCAGCTCTCCTCTCGTCACAAATCTCCCCCAGCTCTCCTCTCATCACAAATCTCCCCCAGCTCTCCTCTCATCACAAATCTCCCCCAGCTTTTCTCTCATCACAAATCTCCCCCAGCTTTTCTCTCATCACAAATCTCCACAGCTCTCATCTCTGCACAAATTTCCCCTGCTCTCCTCTCATCACATATCTCCCCCAGCTTTTCTCTCATCACAAATCTCCCCAGCTCTCATCTCTGCACAAATTTCCCCAGCTCTCCTCTGTGTACCTGAGGAGGTGTTTCAGGGCTCCTCGGTTCCGTACTACAAAGTCTGAGTAGCGGCGTCAAGCAGGGATGGAAGCTTCCTCCCAAATCACTGCAGCAGTTGAAGGTTGGGACCTGGGACCTCCCCAGTGATCGAGGGCAGCAGCCCTGAGTACCCAGTGCTAGCACAGAGAAGCCAAGTAGAAAACTTCCTCTACTGGCTTCAGTATTAAATGACAGGCTTGGAGAGGAGAGGAGAGGGCTGCCAAAGGTTCCAGAACGCAGTTCTGGTGCGTCCCAGCTGAAAAAAAGCCCTGGATTTAAGTAATCACCAACAAGCGGTAACGGTTTTGCTGATTAAGGTGTCAAAAGGTTTGGAAAACCTGAAAGGTTTCTAAACAATGATGAGTTTGACCACATGTGGTCCATTCTATCTGTTTCTCCTGCAATCAGGCCCCTTGTATGTATTAGGTCGTTCATGACTGCAGCCCAGGAGGATAATGGTGGCGTAGTGGCTGTCTTCCAGTGTCTGGGCAAAAATACTTTTTTAAATGCTGTTATTAAATCCATTATGATTGCATGGTGCTGTCAATTTAATCATCTCACCTTGAATTAACTGACAACATCCAACTCTGTGCATTGTCCAGAGTCTGCAATTAGTTATCTGTTTGTACACCTTTCTCAATCTTGATGCCATAGACTTACACTTTTTTTCTCTGAAATATTCACATTTTCTTCCTTTTGGTCTTTTTTTTATGTTTCTGTTGAATATTTTACTACTATCGCCATTCTACAGTATATACAGTAGTAGTTAGTCACATTCAGCTGCTTGAAGATGTCTTGTTGCTTATTGAAGTAACTTCCTCTGTTTTAATGTGTGCTAGAAACAGCATTGCAAGCCTCATAGGTAACTCAGTCACTTTATTCTAGTCATTGGGGGCTGGAAGAGTAAGGACTGTGGGCCATAAACACGGAGGCCATAACTAGATGGCAATACAGAGGTTAGATAAGCAAGCACAGATTTTTGTGAGAATTACCACCTTTCTGGAGATGGGAGGGAGGTCCCTGAGAAAGAAATTGCTTTGCCAAAGGTAAATTTGTATCTGTGGTTCAAAACAGGCAGTTGTCACTGATGTGGTTTTTAAAAATAGAAGTCATCTTCTTAGTGGTGATTCTATTGCAATAGGTGTTTTGTTAGGAATTGGTGTGGAAGTGTATGAAGAAGTTAAGTGTTTACCTGGTGCTACTGTTAAGAGATATAAAAGCACATTTTAAATATTGTCAAGAAAACTTGTCAAGAGTGCAGTGTTGATGTTGTTGTGCACCTTGACACTAATGACTTGGTACCAGAATGATGTGCTTTCTTTTCAGAAGAGTTTTCAGAGTTTGAAACAGAATATTCACAAGGTGGTTTCAATCCCCAAAGCCTAGTACACAGGGGGTGAATGACAGATGAAATCGGCCGGTTCAATAGAAACCGGCCGACATTCAGGCCGTGTGTACGGCAGCTGGTCCAACAGAAGCCGACCATTCAGCTGGCTTTGGTCATGACCAAAAGGGGTCTGCTGACAGGCTCCTGATCAGCGCTGTCAGCCAAATAATAAAAATGTTATATTTACCTGCTCTAAGCAATGGTTTTGCACAGAGCAGCCCAGATCCTCCTATTTTCGAGTCCCCCCCAGTTTCCCCATGTTTTATACCTTTAAGGACCCTGCAAATATTGAAAAATACCTCCTGAAAATGCACTCAAAACTCATGTTATAGGCTAACAACACATAGCACTTTTGTGGAGTGTTTTTAGCCCTGCCTACTTTTCTTTTGCCAAACTACTCAGACTCACATTATTATAATATTATTATACAGGATTTATATTGCGCAAAAGGTTTGCACAGTGCTTTACAATGTAGAGGGGGGACAGCAGAATTACAGTACAGTTCAATACAGAAGGGACAGGAGGGCTTGAGGCGGTACAAAAGGTAATAGCTGCAGGGGATGGTCAGATGGGGGTGGCTTGGGTACAGTTCTTAGGTGGGTGTGGGATTTGGGTGATACACTCACATACAGTGGTACCTCAGTTCACAAACTTAATTCGTGAAAAGAATTGGTTGTGAACCGAGGCAAATTTTCCTATAGGGTTCAATGTATGTACTAAAAAAGGATTTTAAACATATATTACATACGGTCTTTTAAATTAAGCTGACCTCTTTCATTTGTACATCTAAAAATAAAATAAAAAACTATATCTCCTCTTTAATACTTGTATGAAACAATCCTAAGCTCCAATTTAAATTCCTAATCTATGGGCCAGAAAACAGCACTGTGCATCCAGGAAACGATCATTTGAGTGCATGATAAAGTTGTAGCATTCATATGAACTATTTTTCCATGATTCCCAATCAAGTGAGCGCACCCTCATGGTAGTCAGGGGGTAGAAACCCCTATCTGAGTGAACTGGTTCGCCTTAGACTCTCATCTTGCACTACTGCTCTTCTCAATATGAACGTGTCAGAGCAGGGAAGATGGCCGCGGCTCGTGTTTGTGAACTGAAGCGGAGTTCATGAACCGAAGCACATTTTTGTGTACTCTTCTGTTCGAGAACCGAGTTCATGAACAAAAGTGTTCGTGAACCGAGGTATCACTGTTCTCTCCATTCTCCACTACATAAAGGCTAATCATTTTGTATTCCTAATATCAGGACCGAAGAGGCTATTTCCTCTCCTTGAGATAGCACAGATATGTTGGCACTTATCGAAAAGATATAAAAAATCACTTTTAATGGTTTATTTAACATTCCAAAAGGGAAAAGTAAAAGAAGTTCATTGTTAGGGTTTACATACATTAAGTGGCGCTTTGAGCGACAACAGTACTGCACATATAACTGCCCAGATCGGTAGTACAGCCACATTACACAGTGCTTATCTCTGTCACTAGCAGCATAGGAAAGCTCAGGTGTTTTGTATAGTAATTCAATGAAAGGATTATTGGACTTTAAAATGACTTAGGGACTTCAAAATGTACAGGGGATAACAGGAAAATTACAGTGCTATACTTCAAGTGCACGGACTTATCAGTTGAACCTTTACTTTCACCATTAAATAGAACCTGCACTTTTCATTGTTGGTTTTTCATTTTTGTCTGGAGTTCAACTTTAATAAAAGCTTATATTTAGTCTGTTGAACTCTGACTGCTATGTGACTGATGTAAAAGAGATGAGATTCACAATTACCTCTGTTGACATTTCCTCTGTGTTTGTCAATTAGATAATTGCCCCAAGGGTAATATGTGTTGACAGGTTTTCCCTAAGAACAAATAAAGTTGTTCATAAGCTGAACATTTGGCTTTGGTTTTGTGTTTACTGTACATTGTGAGCAGCAGTGACCCACAATCTGGGAAGAGATTTGGCAGTCTATTTAAGCTATTGTTCTCATTTAATAGACACCATGGTTTGAATTAGTAAATGCAGGTTTTGACAGAGCCATTTTATTCTTACTTTTCTAATGAATTGCCCAAGTGTGATAACCACTAGAGCTTCTAAAACACAATCATTGTTCACAGTTAATACAGTGAAGTAAGATTCACAATATTAAAATTTTGTAGGGTTTTGTTTTTTTTTTTTATAAATAACAAACATGTCATACTCATCTCCACTGTTCAGTTTGTCTTGCAAAGAGTGGCCCTGATCCTCCTCTTCCGGGGTCCCCTTGCAGCGCTGGTAGCTCCTCCCCGCATCTTATAACCCCCTAGGACAGTGATGGCGAACCTTGGCACCCCAGATGTTTTGGAACTACATTTCCCATGATGCTCATGCACTCTGCAGTGTAGTTGAGCATCATGGGAAATGTAGTTTCAAAACATCTGGGTTGCCAAGGTTCGCCATCGCTGCCCTAGGAGAAGCGCTCTCCCAGGGGGTTACCTTGCAGGTGCACTCCTGAGTCCAGCATTTGGCATCCATAGATGCCAAATGTAGGACTCGGCCCCCGCCGCTGCGTCATTGGATTTGATTGACAGCAGCGGGAGCCAATGGCTGCACTGATATCAATCTATCCAATCAAGAGCCAAGACAACGGGGAGAGGGGAAGAGTGCATCTCTGGCAGGGGAATGCAGAACTCAGGTGAGTAAAACGGGGGGGGGCTGGGGGGGCTGTCAGTGACAGAAGTATAGGATGCATTAAGATGAAAAAACATGAGGGTTTACAATCCCTTTAATGTTAAAATAAATTGAAGATGGAAAGTTTTTAATAAAAAAAGCTCAAAATTCCAACCTGAAAAAATACCCTACTGCCTTGCATGCCTATTTAGCTGTTGAATGATTCTGATTCATGGGATCTGTGCTTGGGTAGCTTAGTGGACTTTGGATGCAGAAGACGCTAAACCCATGTTATGATCAAATATAAACACCTAATGAAAAAAAAACACTTCCATGTGTATAGTTTAACGGGAATGTATAGCTTGTTCAGTTTATTAAGGTATAAAACAAAACGAGATTGATATAAATAATCTATGGATAACTGGTTATTTCATGAGCAACCATATTTGGCCATTACATACAGTATGTGTGATTTGAAGTGTTACACATTCGTTGTGCTTTACAGCTCCTTTCATAAAACAAATCTAAAGAGTATATTTATTAAACAATTTTCATTTTGGCCAGTGAAAGTGCATGTACATTTGTTCAGTGTGCATGGGGGGCAAAAACAAATATAAGGCTATTTCCTGTGCTTGCCAATTGTTTTTGATTAATAGACATAGAATACAGATTGTAGCCAGTAGATGATGCTAAGTATCCTAGGACATTTTTTAGATGCTTAGTGCTATCTAGTGGTCATATGTGGTATTTTCCCTTTTAAATCGAAAAAAAAAACAATCGACCATCACAGGAAATAGTCTAATAACATTTTTTTTTGCCCCTATTCACTGTGAATGAATGTACAAGCACTTTTTTTTAATAAATAAATAAATAAAGCCCCAAGAGTCAGTCAACTCACCGAAATCTCACTGGGGGAGATTTACTAAAACTCATGCACACAGAATCTCATGCTGCTGTGGATAGTAACCACTCAGCTTCTAGGTTTCATTGCCTAAGCTTAATTGAACAAGCTGAAATTAGAAGCTGGTTACTCTGCACAGCTGAACCCGATTCTGTGTACAGATTTAGTAAATCTCCTCCACTGTGTAGCTGAGATTTTTGAAGTTGCTTAGAAGTTAGGGTTGTTGTCATTTACCCTTCTTCTAGAAGTGAATCTTAAAATGTCTACATTTAATAAAAAGGAAAAGAAAGCATGTTGAAATGTAAAAAATGCAGCAAATAATAGCAACAGCAAAAATATATTTGCCTAGACACATTGGGGGTTATTTACTAAAGGAAAATCCACTTTGCACTGGCAGTGCACTTGGAAGTAAAGTCACTGTAGATCCGAGGGGGACATGCAAGGAAAATAAAAAACAGCATTTTAGCTTGCACATGATTGGATAATAAAATCAGCAGAGCTTCCTCTCATTTCAGATCTACCCCTTAGGGTCCTTTCACACTGGGGCGGTTTGCAGGCGCTATTGCGCTAATAATAGCGCCTGCAAACCGACCCGAAAGTGCCGCTGCTTTGATTCCAGTGTGAAAGCCCGAGGGCTTTCAAACTGGAGCGGTACGCTAGCAGGACGGGAAAAAAAGTCCTGCTAGCAGCATCTTCGGAGCGGTGAAGGAGTGGAGTGTATACCGCTCCTTTACCGCTCCTGCCCATTGAAATCAATGGGACAGCGCGGCTATACCGCCAGCAAAGCGCCTCTGCAGAGGCGCTTTACGGTGGTTTTTAACCCTTTCTCGGCACTTTACCGCTGATGCCGCCCCCACCCCAGTGTGAAAGGGCCCTTAGATTTAGAGCGACTGCACTTCCAAGTGCACTTGCAGTGCAAAGTGGATTTGCCTTTTGTAAATAACCCCCATTGTCTATTTTGATGTAGCAAAACACTTACATTTTTCTGCAGGAAAATGTGTGTCAAGTAGAAATCCTGTTCCATCCTATGTGGTTGGGTCAATTCTATGCCCTGCAGTTTAGTGTAAAAGACAAAGGCAAACACCTTGGGCCCATCCATACCTAATACCTAAACCTTTGTGTTACCATCCAAGCTACATACATAGAGAATAATGTAAATCTAGCCTTTTCAATGTATAAGCATTGGTTGTGTTTGCTTGGGTAGAATTGCAGGATAGCACTGGTAATACAGCAAGCAATAAACAACACCAGCTATAAAAGAAGGCTGATTTTTCTTATAAATTAATAGGCAGATATCATTGTTTTTGTTTGTCATTGTTTTTGTAATAAAAGCTACTTATAGGAACAAGAACAGAAATATATTGTACTGTATGATCTGTAGCAGTTCTTTTGTGGCAGGAATAAAAAAAAAAGTAGTTCACAGGAATTCACTCATTCAGCCCCAGCTGGCTGCTATAGTTTCTGTGACAATTATTTATTAGCTGAATTAATATCTGCTGGTAGATGTAGCAGCCTTATATCTCACGCCTCTCACACTTTAGAAGCTAATGTGAATTTTTAGCTTTAGCTTTAGCTGGGCTGCTGGAACTCACTGACTAGTCCTACCTAGAGTAATGGGCACTGCCACATTCATACATCACAAAATGCAAATGATGTGGTTCATTTAACCTAAAAGACATTTGTTTTTTTGTCACTGTTATGCAGAGCAATCAGCCAAATGATCAGACAAACAGTAAAGTGCTATTTAAAATTGACTGTATGAATACAAGATAAATGGACAATGCCAATAAAATGGTAAAGGTAACACGCATTAGGCAAAGTATACCAAGCAGTGCCACTGCTGTAGTACAGGGCCTCCTAGGAGCAGTTTCCTCAAAGGCTGCTAGGTGGCAGCACAATATAGAATAACATTATCTAAGAGAACTAAGAGAACAAAGTACAGTAAAACATCAGTTTGAGAGTAACTTGGTTTGAGAGCGTTTTGCAAGACAAGCTAAATTTTTCAATTAATTTTGACTTGATATACAAGCAATGTCTTGATATACAAGTAGTGCTGTGTCACATATGAGTGTAAAAGAGAAGAGAGGCTCCTCTAAGTGTAGCAATATGGTTACATTTAATGAAGGAACAACATTTAGCAACTCACATGGTTGATGATTAACCACTTCAGCCCTGAGAGAATTTACCCCCTTCCTGACTGGGCCATTTTTTGCGATATGGCACTGCATCACTTTAACTGACAAATGCGCGGCCGTGCGACGCTGTACCCAAACAAAATTGATGTCCTTTTTTTCCCAAAAATAGAGCTTTCTTTTGGTGGTATTTGATCACCTCTGCGGTTTTTATTTTTTGCGCTATAAACAAAAAGACTGAAATTTTGAAAAAAACACAATATTTTTTACTTTTTGCTATAATAAATATCCCAACATTTAAAAAAAAAATATTTCTCAGTTTAGGCCAATTTTTTGGGACCATTGACATTTATACAGGGATCAGAGCTAAAAATAGCCACTAATTACTGTATGTCACTGACAGGGAAGGAGTTAACACTAGGCAGCGATCAAGGGTTTAAATGTGTTCCCTCAGTGTGTTCTAACTGTAGGGTGGGGGAATGGCTGGGGGAGGAGACAGATTGTTGTTCCTATATACTAGGAACACACAATCTGTTTCCTCTCCCCTGCCAAAAGACGGTGGGTGGTCGGCAAGAAATTAAAAGAGGCACATCTAAGTATGCAGGCATCCGGGGTAAAGCTGTCCACATAGACCATCCTCCGCACTGCCTTCAACGTCAACCCTTTCATTCTGTGCTCCATAAGCGCTTCAAGACTCGCTTTCAGATCGCTCTACTGCAGGGTAGTCTTCCCGGTCACGTTTGCAGACTGACAGCGGTGAGAGGCGGCTGTGCTAAGGATGGTCTATATGGACAGCTTTACCCCGGATGCCTGCATACTTAGATGTGCCTCTTTTTATCATCAACCATGTGAGTTGCTAAATGTTATACCTTCATTAAATGTAACCATTTTGCTACACTTAGAGGCGCCTTTCTTCTCTTTTATACTCTATAGCTACTGCTGGATTTTGCTTCTAATCCCCTTGTGGAGACTTCCATTTGTGGATGGGCATTTTATGGTTACACAACCTATCACATTGCTATAATCTTTTTAAATTGACTATAAACCGAAGGACTTATAAATAAATGGTCTGGATGTCCAGGTTGTGGCAGAAGTCTCATTGCTTTCTTTTCACTCTTCCATCCTTTTTTGATTCCCCCATCTTCCAGCTTCTGCCACCTGTCAAACTTTACTCCCCCCACTTGTAACTTAGCCATACCTCCAACTAGTAACTTTTATCTATGCACTCCTCCCACTTGTCAGTCTTCTTTCCTCCACTTCCCTTGGTCTTCTCTCCAATAGCCATGTTCTCATGTTTAGTCTGGCACCTTTTTTTTTGTTTTAAATGGTGCCATACTCATTGTAAGTTAGCTCCATGCTGCATAAGCTGCCTGTGGTTTAGCTCTTACCACATAGATGTAAGTGTTCTTGTTAACATAGTTTTGTGCATTTATTTTCCATTATTTATCTTCATTATTCATTTTATAGATGCATAATTGTATATTTTTTTTCTTCTTACCACCCTCCAGATCACAATTATTATTGTTAATCCAAATGAGTCTAGCCATATTTAAGGTGATATGAGACTCGAAATGTATAGTTATTCCTGCGCTACCATGTAAATGAAGGGCAATGAACGTTGAACTGCTGCAAGCACCGAATATAAGTCAAACTCAGCTCATACAGCAATAGAAATAAGGTATGTAAAAATTGGTGCTGCGCTGTTCTTTTAAAAAAAAACCTATGCTGCTAGAGGTAATAGTACAAATGTAAATGAACATGTAAAAAGATATAAATATATAAAAAAACAGAAACAATATAAGAATTAGTACACTCAATATAGAGCACTTCTATACCTAATAGGTACAGTGTGATATTCCACAATAATCGGTGGTAATAGCAAAGTGCAATGTGCAAGAAAATCATTCAATAAAGACTTAAGGCCAGATGTGATAAGTATCTTACTGGAAACACTAAAATCAATATACAATTACTAAAGACCTCAATGGATCGTGCAAATAGGCAAAAAACATTGTGCAAAAAACAGCAATTAATAAATTAAATGTGCAACGTGCAATCAATATGTGCAAAAATTGCAAATGCAGTGTATAATAAACATATAACCAAAATAAGTCCACTGTAGAACTTGTAGAAATTCAAACAAAGGCAAACGTGTGCAAAATATATAATGGGACTGGGAATGTAGTCCAATGCGATTGGTATAGAAGTGCTCTATATTGATTGTACTTATTCTTATATTGTTTCTGTTTTTTTTATATATTTATATCATTTTCGTGTTCATTTAGCTTTGTACTACTACCTCTAGCAGCATAGTTTTTTTTTTTTTCTTAAAGAGCAGCGCAGCACCAATTTTTACATACTTTATTGATATGAGACTCGAGGCATCTTTTTTTCTCTCTTCCTTTTCTGTTTTGGTATCATTATTTTTTGTGCTTCTAGTATTATTGTGTATTAATGGTTTTTAAGTGATAATTGGCTAATATAGTACTAAACTGTGTTCTTGTGTTTTTGGAACTGTTAGTCATATCATCAGAAACTTTTCTAGTCATGCTTATGGCATTCTTTATGTTAATTCAGGTCAGATAAAAGCATCTATGCTCTGGTTCTAGCTATGTTCACGGCATTCCAGTTAGTTTGTTTTTTTAATTTTTTCATGGTTTTTATTATTTTTAGTGTTGTGTGCAATACTGGTAAATATGGTATAGTTTCTGTATGTTATTATTACACCATTTTCTTATTTTCAGATTAGTTATTTTTAATAGATGATTAATTTCCGTGTCAATTATGATCTCGTATAGTCCCATATACATTTCTATACAGTAAAACCTTGGATTGCGAGTATAATTTGTTCCAGAAACATGCTTATAATCCAAAGCACTCTTATATCAAAGCAAATTTTCCCATAAGAAATAATGGAAACTCAAATGATTCGTTCTACAACCATTTATTTATAAGTCCTTCGGTTTATAGTCCATTTCAAAAAGAATATAGCAATGTGATAGGTTGTGTAACCATAAAATGTCCATCCACAAATGGAAGCCTCCACAAGGGGATTAGAAGCAAAATCCAGCAGGAGCTACGGAGTATAAAAGAGAAGAGAGGCGCCTCTAAGTGTAACAATATGGTTACATTTAATGAAGGTACAACATTTAGAATCTCACATGGTTGATGATTATAAAAGGCACATCTAATTATGCAGGCATCCGGGGTAAAGCTGTCCACATAGACCGTGTAACCATACTGCTACCCTTAGTGGCGCCACTCTTCTCTTTTTTACTCAGTTGTGACATGACGCTACCTGTATATCAAGACATTGCTTGTTTGTATGGCTGAAATCGCATCGTATTTGCACCAAAATAAAGCAGGATCCTTTTTTTGTCTGCGCTGGAATTGGATCACATGGGTATTCAGACCCATGCAATCCAATCTCATCCAATTCCACAGTTCGCACTGCGTTCGTCGAACCGATTTGGGGGTGTCATTAACTTTATATTGACACCTGCAGCAGTCCGCAGAGCGCAGTGAACTGCCTGCGATTCTGGCGCGGTGCGGGGATCCGCACAGGAATAACTGTGGTTCCCGCATCGCACCAGTGTGAACCTAGCCTCAGATTAGGAGAGAGGACAGTAGAATCTAATCAGACTCAGCATGTACTAACAGGGAAAAGAGGGAGCAGAGTGAGCAAAGATGATGACTTCTCAGCCTGATGCTGCTCCTTCATTGTCCAATCAGCAGGCTGCAGGCAAGAAGCTGACATTACTGTGTTCTTTACCTCTGACAGGGGAAGTGGTGTCACTTGGCTGTGCTGTCTGGTGGTTTAAAAAAAATGGAGACTTAACAAAATTACAAATCTTTTGGCAGATTAGACTCACATATGTGAATTTCAGCTGTGTGTTTGTTTCCCTAGAACTCTGTCTTAAGTACCTATCAATCAGTTTGAAAAAGTAAAATTCTCTAAGTGTAAAAAAAATAAAAACAACTTGGGAAGTAGTACTTTTTTCTAAAGAAGAAATTTCTCATTTGCTAGACATGTATATACAATTTATATTACAATATAGTCTAAAGTGGCAATCTTGCCAAACATATGGAAGGTAAATTCTGTGTTTGAATACATTTTCTGAAGGGAAGATGTTTTTCTACTTAATAGATATGGTCCATAAAGTTTCCAGCACTTACAAACTCAGCGCACATTGTTGTGCAGCACTTATTCCTTTATCCCAGCCACAATTTAACGCAGTATTCTGCACAGTGTTATGATGCATATGTACACGTCCCTGGTCAAGAGGATGTAAATATTTCATTTTATGCGCAGTAGGTGCTTATTTACTGACAGCACGTCCGTGAAAGAAAAGAGATTTTGCCCGTTGGATACAGTAAATTAGTTCTAAAATATTGCAGGATCTCCCAGTGGAGTCATTTCTATGAAATCATAGGGACATCTGTCACAAAAGTCACAACGAAGGTGACACTTTTATGAGGAAAGCAGAAAACAATAAAAGTCGATAAAAAATCTATAAACAAGTCACCAGGTCGTAGTGTGCGGTCATTGATGATAAACGGAGGCAACGAAAATTTGGGTTGTTTCCTTTTTTTTGGCACAAGCTAAAGTAGGACTAGACGCTCACAAAAGAATGCTTTGCTTTGTAGTGCACTGTAAATTAAATAGGATTCTGTAGACTTTTTGTATCAACTTCCTGTGAACACTCTTGCAGCAAAGGGCAAACATTATAGTTTTACTACGTTGACTATGGCAGAATGTGCATTAAATCAGCTGCCTATAGTCCAACGTAGGAGCGCACAGGAAAAGGTGACAGCGCTGCAGCTCCAGATGAGCAAGCATTGTCATTCTAGGTAAGGAAGAGCTTGTGGGCACAATATTATTTTCTTTTTAAGAAAGATATACAAAAAAAAAATTACCCTTTTTAAAACTACAGAATGATGTGAAACAACAAATTTTTTTAAGTATGTTGTGTTTAGATGCACTTTAAAGCCATAGCTTCTATTTACTCATGTTAAAGACTAGGGATGAGCCAAACACCCCCCGGTTCGGTTTGCACCAGAACTTGCGAACAGGCAAAAAATTTGTAAGAACACGCGAACACCATTAAAGTCTATGGGACATGAACATGAAAAATCAAAAGGCTTATATGCAAGTTATTGACATGCAGTATCAATGCAAAAAAACATTTTAAAAATGGCCGTTTTTTCAGGAGCAGTTATTTTATTTTTATTAATATTATTATTATTATTATTATACAGGATTTATATAGCACAAACAGTTTACGCAGCACTTTACAACATTAGGATAACATTTTAATAACGCTTAAAGTGAAACAATAATGATGAAATATTGCTTTAAATATCTTGCATGGGGGGTGTCCTCAGTATGCCTTAAAGTAGCGCATTTTTCCCGTGGTTAGAATAGTACCACAGCAAAATTAAATTCCTAAAGGAAAAAAAGTCATTTAAAATCGATCGTGGCTGTAATGTATTGTTGGATTCCGGCAATATAGAAAAAAATCATTGAAAAAAATGGCATGTAGACCGCCCATCATGGCACCCACACTCTCACACTCCTTCAGACTTTGGGACTCCCTGATTCAAAACTCAGCTCTGACCTCACAGCTCCGCCCTCTCTCACACATTTTTCGCAACCCCCTCTTCAAGCCAGGCTTAGACATCAAATCCTTTCAATGGTGGCTTGATAAAGGAATGTACCGTATCGGACATTACCTCCTCGCCTCCGGTCCTATCTCCCTGAAAATGTGCATTGATAAACTAGACCTTCCAGATTCCGAGAAATTTAGATTTCATCAAATCTCCCATTTCCTTCACACCATTTGGAAAGTCAAATCAGTCCCCCTAGTGTGCACACCTTATGAACAATGGTGTGGACAAGCAACAGAACAAAAAGGAGGCATATCCCTGATTTATGAAGCACTATCAACCCCCACATCCAAACTCACATACATGACAGATTGGGAGAGGGACTTGGGCGAGTCTTGGGACCTGGAGATCTGGAATAGAATGAACACAAGAGCCTACAAAGGTATGGTTAATATTGCACTAATAGAAGCTAACACGAAAGTCCTTACGAGATGGTATCTGGTTCCTTCCAAACTTGCACTGATGTTCCCCTCCTCGTCTCCTTTATGTTTCAGAAACTGCCAAGCCCAGGGTACCGTGTTACACATTTGGTGGGAATGTCCGAAAATCAGGGGGTTCTGGAACGGTATCTTTCACTTGATCAGGAAAATCACGGACACTCCCATTCCAAAATCCCCCCAAATAGCTCTATTAAATGGTAATATTCCCAAAATTTCCAAAACAACTGCTAAACTTATCGCTTTTATTCTGACAGGCGCCAAAATTTCCATAGCAAAGGCTTGGAAACAACCAGGGGTCTCTCTGGCGTCTGCCAAGAGAAAGATCTCATGGATCATGTCTCAGGAAAATTTAGTTAGTACCATAGCAGACTCAAATAAAGCTTTTTTGGCGGTTTGGGAACCCTGGGCTCGGCATGTAGGTATCTCTCTTTCACCGGGAGTTGAAGTATGACCTGGCGCTATTGTATTCTCGCAGTCTGTCAACACACCCTACCCCCATCCTCTCTTCTCCTCTGTCTTTCTTCCCACTTTTCCTTTCTCTCCTTCTTCTTAAATCTCAGGAAGTTGTTAGTAAATTCTTACTGTTAACATATGGTTTTGCACGGTTCTTTCCAGTCTTATATGCACTTGTTTGTACTTAGACGGTACCTCGATCCATTCCCCATGGATCGATCTTCCAAGCTGGAACCCTCGGGACTTCTCTATGGCTCCCCTAGCCCCTTTGGCCCTCTGGCCAGAGAGAGCTTGGGAAGGATCCCTCACGCAGTCTGGGACATCTAATTTCCCGGAAAGTGCGACGGGCCTCAACATATTGGCCACTCACCTTATGGTTATCGAAGGCCACTCCCCGGTTCTCGACACAGTTTGTTCCCGTTAGGGGTGTCGAGTCCTCATCCAGCACCAGGTCTTGCCTTGCCATTCCTGAGGGTGCCTATTTCTTTGTTTTTTTCTTTTTCTCTCCCTATCACTTCGTATTATCCTACGTTGTTGATCAACTTCTCTGTTTATGTTCATTATTTGAGCCTGTACACAGATGTGGGCTGCGCCCCACAGCATTTTCAATCTATGAAGTGTAATGTACTGTTATTCAATAAAACTTCTTTAAAACTCAAAAAAAAAAAAAAAAAAAAAAAAAAAAAAAAAGAAAAAAATGGCATGGGTTCCCCCCAGTTCATTACCAGGCCCTTTGGGTCTGGTATGAGAATTAAGGAGAACCCCACACCAAAATTTTTAAAAAATGCGCGGAGGTCCCACACAAATCCATACCAGGCCCTTCAGGTCTGGTATGGGTATTAAGGGGAACCCTGCGTCAATTTAAAAAAAAAAAAGGCGTAGGGGTCCCTCCAAAATCCAAACGGGTGACCCCGAACCCCTCTGATGCCATGTGACGTCAGAGGAAGGCAGGGGCACCCGGTGATGTAAACAGGTGACCTTGCCCCCCCTGATGCCACGTGACATCAGAGGAAGGTGGGGCCACCTGGTCACATAAACAGGTGACTTTGCCCCCCTCTGCTGCCACGTGACATGAGAGGAAGGTGGGGTTCCCATTTACGTCAACGGGTGGCCCCGCCCTCAGCTATATAACAGCTGTCATCGGGACGAAGGGCCAGTCAGCAGGAGCCTCACATGGAGGAGGAGTTGTTTTTTTTTCTTTTTTTGGTCCTTCTGGTGCTGTCATCGAAGATGGATTTACATTGCGGGACATTTTAAAAAACATTTTTTAATAAAGGACTTTTTCCAAAGTGTCTCCTGTAATTTTTACTATTTTTGACACTTTTTGGTGAATTGGTAGAGGTACAATGTACTCCATACCCATTCACATGGGGGGGACCGGGATCTGGGGGTCCCCTTGTTAAAGGGGCCTTCCAGATTCCCATAAGCCCCCCACCCTCAGACCCCCACAACCACCGGGCAAGGGTTGTGGGGATGAGGCTCTTGTCCCCATCAACATGGCGAAAGAGATTTATTGGGGGGACCCCAAAACATCCTCCCCATATTGAGGGCATGTGGCCTGGTACGGTTCAGGAAGGGGGGTGCTCTCTCGTCCCCCCCTCTTTTACTGCTGCTTGCCAGGTTGCATGCTCAGATAAGGGTCTGTTATGGATTTTGGGTGGGGACCCCTTCACCATTTTTTTTAATTGGTGCAGGGTTCCCCTTAATATCCATACCAGACCTGAAGGGCCTGATATGGATTTTGGGGGGATCCCCACACATTTTTTTTAATTCTGGTGAGGGGTTCCCCTTAATATTCATACCAGACCCAAAGGGCCTGGTAAAAAACTGGGGGGGGGCACCATGCCATTTTCTTCAATGAATTTCTTCTATATTCCCGGGATCCGACAATACATTACAGTTTTAAATGACATTTTTTCCTTTAGAAATGCAATTTTGCTGTGGTATTGTTCTAAACACTGTAAAAATGCGCAACTTTACAGGCGTACTAAGGGGGGACCCCCAGGCACGATATTTAAAGAAATATTTCATTTTTATTGTTTCACTTTAAGCATTATTGAAGTCACTGCTCCTGAAAAAACTGCCGTTTTTAAAACTTTTTTTTGCATTGATACATGTCCCCTGGGGCAGGACCTGGTTTCCCAAACACTTTTTATGGCAATAACTTGCATATAAGCCTTTAAAATTATCACTTTTTGTTTTTCATGTTAGTGTCCCATAGACTTTAACAGTGTTCCTTGGCTTTTTTGAACTTGCTGCGAACACCGCATAATGTTCGCTGTTCGGTGAACACCCAATGTTCGACTCGAACTTACATTTGAGTCGAACATTGGGTTCATCCCTGTTAACGACACTTGTTTCTTTGGCGGTATAATATAATTAATACATTTGTAGGTCAAATCAAAGTGAACCTTAATCCATTACATTAACTTTTCATTTTCTGGTTCCTTCCAGCTTCCTCCCAACATAACTGGATTTTTTTTTAATGTTTATACAAAAGTCAGTTATCTTTTTTGTGCTATAGCACAGCACTTCTGGATTTCTCACCTAGATGAGAATTATCGTATTTATAGGCTATAACACGCACCTTAAATTTAAGAGGGAAGTTATAGGAAAAAAACTTAAATTTTAAATAAAGATCTTTGAAGCAAAATAAGGATCAGTGCCCATCAATGAAGCCTTATCAGTGCCCATCTGCAGCCTCACCAGTGCCCATCAATGCAGCCTGATCAGTGCCCATCACTGCAGCCTGTTTGGTGCCCATCTGCAGCTTCTAATATGCCCATCATTGCTGCCTGTTTAGTGCCCATCTGCAGCCTCTAATATGCCCATCATTGTAGCCTGCTTAGTGCTCATCTGCAGCTTCTAATATGTCCATCATTGCAGCCTGTTTAGTGGCCATCTGCAGCCTCTAATATGCCCATCATTGCAGCCTGTTTAGTGGCCATCTGCAGCCTCTAATATGCCCATCATTGTAGCCTGCTTAGTGCTCATCTGCAGCTTCTAATATGCCCATCATTGTAGCCTGCTTAGTGCCCATCTTCAGCCTCTAATATGCCCATAATTGCAGCCTGTTTAGTGCCCATCTGCAGCCTCTAATATGACCATCATTGCAGCCTGTTTAGTGCCTATCTGCAGCTTCTAATATGCCCATCATTGTAGCCTGCTTAGTGCCCATCTGCAGCCTCTAATATGCCCATCATTGTAGCCTGCTTAGTGCCCATTTGCAGCCTCTAACATGCCCATCATTTTTGCCTGCTTAGTGTCCATCTACAGCCTCCCCTTTGCTGATCTTTGCAGCCTTGCCAGTGATGGATTACACAGATCTGCAAACTCCTGTGTTCCCGGTGCTCAGGCACTCACAGTCCTGCCCGGCTCATATGATCAGTCACTCACAGTCCTGCCCGGCTCATATGATAGACAGAATAGGGGTCCAATACCAGGCCAGGGGGGCGGGACTGTGTGTAACTGAGCGCCGATTACAGAGGAGATCGCGGCTCTGTGTAATCCAGTGGCGCTTGTACCCTCCTTCCACTCCGAGGCAGCAGGAATTGACGTAAAACACACACATCATTTCCCCGTGATTTTCAGGGGGGAAAAGTGTGTGTTATACGCCGATAAATACGGTACATAGAATTGCCAGGTCACATCCCAGGAGGTAGTATTTTTCACAGGGGGTGTATTCCCACCATGATATCTGTAGATGTGTAGATATTTGGGACCTGGCAGAGACCTGCATCAGGTTTGCACATCAAGTGGATTTCCCATGTGCGCAGAGATTTTTAAAACATGGAAGATGAGGGTAATAAACTAATATTACAGGGATTAAGTACCTCTTTAAGGTGGTTGTAAAATCTTACACATACCCAGTGAAATGACTGGCCTCAGTTGATACACAGAGATGTAATTAATCCTCCTACATAAGATGTTCCTGCAGTCTTCTCTCCTCAACATCCATTTAAAGTCAATAATTTATAAAGCTTGTCTGAGTTTTCAGAAAACAGGGGCAGAGAGCTGAAATTACAGTGAAAACTCTGAGAGCTAATTGGAGAGCAGGGACACACCCCCTTCACACAGCACACAGGAACAGAGCTGAGGCTGTCAACCATGGGCTGTGTGCTGAAGCTCCCCGCTGTCCCCTTTTTTCTCTTGGTGTTGGGAAAACTTATAAGTGATTCATGCTGATAGCAGAAGAATGAAGCAGCAGACAGAAATGACACTCAGTGTTCTTAATTCAGACAAGTACACACTGTAGAGGAATATGATGTGTTCATATTTCATATCTGAGGTTTACAACCACTATAGGGGCTTGGACTCCAGCATCCCTTTCAGTAGTAACAGAGGTTTTTTTGGGGGGGCAGATGATAGAAAGTTAATCCAATCAATGCTTTCATACTGTGTATCTCATAAGAACTCTGCAGTGAATTTTCCATCATTTTCTGGGATTTGCAACCCTGCCATTGGGGTTCCCGCTTTCCGCAATGGATTTTTTATTTGTTTTAAGTTATAGAGAACGCAATGCCCTCAAAAGTATACAGGGACCACCTAAAATGTTCAGATGTTTTGGAACAGAGTTGATAACTAATTGTGGACAAATCTCAGTGTTGCAGTACCCAAAACTTACAAGAAGCAAGGAGCTGACACAGGCCAACCAGGTCTACCTATAAATAAAATATAGGCCTCAAATACAAACCAAGAGATTTAATAAAAGCTAGAAAATCTGAATAAGAAGATTTGAGTTTAGAAGGATTGGTATTTAGTAATTTAGTATTTAATCATTATTAAATTCTAAAATTACTTAGTGATATGCAAAGCTTGAGCTGGCATATTAACTAAACGTTAAAAAAATGAATCTATCCTTAACTATGGCAGAAAGCTTAGTGAATTTTGCTGTCTGTCAGATTACAGAATCACTGGCAGTCTGGTTAACAACTAATTTATTAAAAACTGGGAAAACAAATTTAAACAGAAAGATCTGTTACCAATAGCAAGCAGTCAGATTTAACTTTCAATTTACATGCTTATTGCTTATTTGTTAACATATCTATGTTTTTTATTATTTTCTCTTCTTAAGTAATAATGAATCAGGGCCCTTTTAAAAAATGTTGCTATTTTTATAAAGAATGCTGGACTATTTTTGAAGGGATAGCAAGTAAATCAAGTTACACTAAAATACACAAGCATCTGTATTATTTATGTGTTTCCTAACTTTAAGATACTGCCTTTTTTATTATTATCAAGCAAGTTGCTGGGGTTATCTGTGGAATACAGAGATAATTCTGAGAAAATAATGATACCAAGGGAATGCATATGTCATGGATATAACCAGGTTTGCTTTTAGGCTGCATGCACACTAGCTTTTATTTTAACCACTTCCCGCCCAGCCTATAACATATTAAAGAATTGGAGGTGTAGATACAACAACTCATCTGCTGGAGTTAGCCAACATCCCAAATTGGTATAGACAAGGTTTTCCCCCAAAAAACGAGTGGGACTTTAAAGGCATAGATTGTCAACAAAAATTGATAAAAAATATATTTTATTTGAACAATATTAAAAAGTATTAGCAAAGAAAGTTGATAAATACAAACAAATTTTTATAAAATTGTTACTGAGTAAAGCTTTTGGAATGCCTGGTGTCTTCAAAGACTAGAAAAGACAGAAAACACCCAAAATATAGTAACATGTGAGCATTCGATAAATCCTGCATGTTACGAAGTGTTTCACACTTCTTCAGGGATAATTCGATATGCATGCATATTGTGCGTTTAACTATCTAAAATGTAAAAATATATACATATTATCAACAACATAGATAGATCAGTACTTATATCCATCAGAGACAACAGATGATATAAAAATCACGTCAGTCAAACTACTGTACCTATGCATCAAAAAAGCAACCAGAGCCCAGACAATCAGATTTGAATAATAGCAAAAGAAAGGAGATTCCCGTCAGATGGAGAAGGTGGACACGGAAAACAACCGGACGCAAACCGGGACCGCAACATAAGGAGGCTGGAAATGGGGAGGAGTAGAATATAAGGAGGTCATAAAAAAACCACATCATATGAAGTATATAAAAAAAAAAAATAATAATAATATAGAAATAATATCTATATCCCAAGTATATATAATGAGTATATATACACAATATATGCGGTATATACCTCAAGCAAGGTGCTGTGTGTGCATAGGCACAGGTGGTAGATGATGGACAGGTGCCAAGTCAGGAAGAGTAGAAATTCATAGTAGGTTCGTTTTGGAGTGCATATATATGAATAAAGCTTAGAGGAGGTCAGAACAAGCCTTACAAATATCCCACATATGCACTCATCCCCCAAAGAATCATCTGTAAATAGATAAAGAAGGTGGTATAAACAAAATCCACACTTCATGGAGCCCAAAGCACCCTAAATGCAAAGTATTATTTACCTGAAAGTGCCCTTCCAAGAACACACCGTCCTGTGGAGATCACAGCGCTGGATACGCCATTGCTGGAATGGCTTTAAATACACAGACTCCCAAGGCCGGCCCCAGCCTCCTTGCAGGTGTGGGTGATCTGTCCTAATGGTGAGCACCTCGCACGTGCGTAGAGTTTACAACGCGGTCCCCCAGGAGCGCGGTACACGATGCCACCCCCTGCCCACATACAAGATGGCGATGCGGGAGGAGTGACGTCATGCACCGCGCCCCCACTGACATGCATGCGCGGTCACCCGGGAAACCACTCAGCACGCCGAGGGGGCAGAAAGGATGGTGAAGGGTCTCCTCAGGCTGTTGAAAAACAGCCGCACACACAGGAATTGTGTGTGATCGCTTTGACAGCCAGACGGCTGTGGAAGTGGGACATGATGGCAGGGAAGGGAAGCAACCGCCCGCAGGACTGGTGGCAGATAATGCCCACTCTGGAGGGAAAGGGGGGGAGAGTGGGGGAAGAAAGGGGGGGAAAAACCACAAGCCTATAACAGATTGACGTCCGGGAAGTGGTTCTGTTATCCTGACTGGGTGTTATATGATGTCCAGCAGGATAACATGCCGGCGCCCGCCCGCGGGGGCGCGCAGTGCAGCGATCGAGAGTGCAGTGTGTCAGTCTGACACTCTGCATCTCCGATCGTGATAAGCTGTGACCAGTCACAGCTGATCATCGTGTGAACCAGGAAGTCCCAGTCCACGGTTCGCGCTGACAGGGAAAGCCATCGGTGGGGTCTGTGCTGATAATCAGTTCCCCATGATAACCCCCTGTCAGTGCCCAATAGAGTGCCAATCAGTGCCCACCACAGTGCAAATCAGTGCCCATCATAGTGCCAATCAGTGTCCAGCATTAACACCTGTCAGTACCTGCTCAATCAGTGCTGGCTATCAGTGCCATCTATTAGTGTCCATCAATGCCACCTGTCAGTGCCAATCAATGTCGCCTATCAGTGCCAATCAGTGCCGCCGGTCAGTGCCCATCAGTGCAGCCTGTCAGTGCCCATCAGTGCTGCCTGTCAGTGCCCATCAGTGCTGTCTGTGAGTGCCCATCAGTGCCGTCTGTCAGTGCCCATCAGTGCTGCATATCAGTGCCACCTATCGGTGCCCATCAGTGCTGCATATTAGTGCCGCCTATCAGTGCCCATCAATTCTACATATCAGTGCCTCCTCATGAATGCCAACTCATCAGTGTCCATAGATGCCGCCTCATCAGTGCCCATCAGTGCCGACTCATTAGTGCCCGTCAGTGAAGGAGAAAACAACATTTTATAACAGAAACAAAGAAAAACTTTTTTTTTCCAAAATTACTGTATTTTTTAGATTGTTTCGCAAAAAATAATAACACAGAGGTGATCAAATACCACCAAAAGAAAGCTTTATTCAAATTTAGTTTGGGTACAGTGTTGTATGACTGCGCAATTGTCATTCAAAGTGCGACAGCACTGAAAGCTCAAAATTGTCCTGGGCAGGAAGGGGCGAAAGTGCCTGGTACGTGAAGTGGTTAAGCTAAAAAAACAGAAATGCTGGTAACAGCTTTTTGTAGTAGCATTTTAGCAGCATCTTAGAGAGTTTAGGAGCATTTAGCAGCATTAGCGTTTTATTGGCGTTTTTGCAGTAAAAGAGAAAAAAAGTTCAGACCACACTATTAGTAGCATTTAGGAGGGTTTAGCAGCGTTTCTGCTGGAAAAACAAAAAAAACATTTTTTCTGCTCCTAGCTGCAGAAGCTCAAAAAAATGCTAATAGCCTAAAGTAGTGTGCATGGACACATAGGATAACACTATTTAGCTTCTAGGAGCAAAAAAATTGCCAATGACAGCTTCTAGGAGCTTAAAAAATGCTAGTGTGCATGGCGCCTTACAAATAAATAAATATAAAAAAAAAGTGCAAACTTTATTTTATAATTTGTCCTGTTTATGACAACAAAATAACTTGCTTTTTGCCAGAAATGTACATTTTCAAACTTGGAATTTAATTAATAGAAATTAAAAAAGTTTCTGTATAAGAATGGTTGAATTATTTATATATCCTACATTAAATTAAAACATACAAGCAAGGTGTATCCACAAACACTTTGGGGTTGCTTTACTAAAACTGGAGAGTGCAAAATCTGGTGCAGCTCTGCATAGAAACCAATCAGCTTCCAGGTTTTATTGTCAAAGCTTAACTGAACAAGATGAAGTTAGAAGCTGATTGGCTACTATGCACAGCTGCATCAGACTTGCACTCTCCATTTTTAGTAATTCAGCCCCATAATCTCCTAGGGTTTATTCAGTTTAGCTACAGGTTATCACCCTTTCCTGCACACTCCTGAGTTGGATTACAAATAGCCATAATCGCTGCAGTAAAACTGTAGTTTATACAAGTAGGCATTCATAGAAAGAGCCCAGAAGATGTGAATAGTGTAAGGAGAGAAAAGATTACCAAAGTAAGGGAAAAACTTTTTTTTTAACTAACTAGTTAGTTCTAGTTTTTGAGCAAACAAAAAGGAAAACAAACCACATTTTTTTTTTCTTTAGTGTTTGTAGAGCTCTGAGCAGGACCCAACTGTATTACCGAATATAGTGGCAAAATGGCCACAGCAGAGTAGGGATGAGCGCCCGGTTCGAGTCGAACATAAGTTCGACTCGAACATCGGGTGTTCGCCAAATACCGACCATTATGGGTCATTCGCGGGAAATTTGAGCGCCCGTGGAACGCGCCATAAGGAGATTGCAGTGCTTTGATGGCTGCTGATTGGCCAAAGAATGCACCTGACCTGCATGCTTTGCCCCACACTGTGTAAGTCTGCTTGCACGGCAGCCGTACATAGTTTTATGAACGAAATGATGAGAGCAGCAAAATTACATTTGTAAAGGAAAAAAATGTCATTTAAAACTGCTCACAGCTGTAATGTATTGCAGAATCCTGGCAATATAGAAAAAAATAATTGAAAAAAAGGCATAGGCCCCCCTAGTCCATTACCAGGCCCTTTGGGTCTGGTATTGATATAAAGGGGAAACTCGCACCAAAATTTTAAAATAAAATTGTGTGGGGGTCCCCCCAAAATCCATACCAGGCCCTTATCCGAGCATGCAGCCTGGCAGGCCGCAGGAAAAGGGGGGATGAGAAAGTGCGGGGCCACCCAGTGACGTAAACAGGTAACCCTGCCCCCTTCATGTGACGTCACGTAACGTCAGAGGGGGCAGGGTCACCCGTTTACGTCACTGGGTGGCCCAGCCCTCAGCTATATAACAGCTGTCAATGCAGAAAGCCTGCAGTCAGCGGGAGCCTCCCATGGAGGCAGATTTTTTTTAAGTTTTTTTTTTTTCTCGGTCCGTCGGACGCTGTGATTGAAGATGAATGGACATCGCGGGACACTTTTATTTTTTAATAACTGACTTGTCCCAAATTGTCTACTGTCATTTTTACAATTTTGACAATTTTTGGGGGGAGTACAATGTACCCGATACCCATCCACATGAGGGGCGGAATCTGGGGGTCCCCTTGTTAAAGGGGCTTCCACATTCAGATAAGTATATGTGTTCCATCTATCACAGACGAGGAGGAGGCAGGGCTTTGTTACAGTGGATAGCCACTGAACAGTTAAGATTGAATGACACAGCGGGAGACCCTCACTCAAGTAGAAGCCGAGGGGGCTTTTTCAGCATAAAAAATGTGCTGAAAAAGTCAGCTTATACACGACTATATACGGTACATTTTTTCCTTTAGAAATTTAATTTTGCTGTGGTATTATTCTAAACACGGGAAAGATGCGCCACTTTACAGGCATACCATAGACACCCCCCAGGCACGATATTTAAAGGAATATTTCATTTTTATTGTTTCACTTTAAGCATTCCTAAAATCACTGCTCCTGAAAAACTATTTTTTTTGCATTGAAACATGTCCCCTGGGGCAGGACCCAGGTCCCCGAACACTTGTTATGGCAATAACTTGCATATAAGCCTTTAAAATGAGCACTTTTGATTTTTCATGTTCATGTCCCATAGGCTTTAACAGTGTTCACGTGTTCGTACGAATGTTTTGCCTGTTCGCAAGTTCTGGTGTGAACCAAACTGGGGGGGGGGGGGGTTCGGCTCAACCCAACAGCAGAGTACACCCAAGGTATTTAGGTATTTACAGTAGGTAGAGTTCCTGGCTGGTTAGAGAAAAATTGTCACAAGAGAAACATTGAAGCTACTTTTGCTGACCTCTTTAACAGAAATTGCCAGCTGATTATATCCTTGAAATCATTGGGGTGAATGCAAGTAAAGATATCAGCATAGTAGGGTGGGAAGATCAACAAGCTTGTGTGAAACAATTTATTACGTTTTATTGCTGATTGCTTAGTGGATTCACAAATAAGTCATGAATGTGATTGACATTTCAATATCTTTAAAAATTCAATCTGTGTACCCTCAAAGTCCCATACATATTGGATTTTTTTTGTTACCTGGCTGGTTAAAGAAGAATTGTCATAAGAGGAACATGAAGGCTACCTTTGTTGACCTCTCTAATTGAAATTGCCATCTGTCAGACTTCAATAGTTTAAGTCACTGATCCAAGACCAGTATACAACGAAATACTGTTGACTTTATTCAGAGCTTTCTTATCTAAATACTTGTTTGTGATTAACAACTCAGACAGTATTCAAGCCAGTTAGGCAGTCCATACACGGTGTAAATGTCTTTCCTGCAACACAGTTAGTGCTGACAGGAGAATCCCTCCTGCAATTGTCTGCTCCCGGCGTGGGGGCGGGCAGAGAGCCATTCCCGCTGGGAGAAGACAGTGATTATCGCTAGGGGCTATAGTAGCCGTTAGCGATAATTACAAGAGATCAATCAACTTGGTACATTCAGCCTGCCCATTACTGTTTTGAATCTCAGCTGGTCAAATGGTGGAGATTTGAACCGTGTATGGCCGGCCTAAGTGAGCAAAATACCCAGGCAACAAGACTTTTCAATGAGGGCTTATATTGGTAGCCATTCAAAGTAGGTTTACTTTAAACTGGAATATGCAGTTGCCTTATTAGGATGAAGACATTTCCTTCATTCAAATGTGAGATATTTGATCCTATATATTTGTATGTGAAAATTATTTACATGTAGAGACAGATTGGTTATGTATGATTCAGCAAAGCTTAAGTGTTCCAATACGATGTACAAATGGTATAGCTCTAGAGAAGAACTAAACCCAAAAACATAAATGTAATATATTGCTGTTTACCAGTCTGTAAATGTGACACTTGCATTCATTTTCTCTTTTAAGGCTAAGTACACTTTCTACAAGTTAAGGTGAAACCTGTTGATTCCGCCAGAATTTCAATGTCCAGGATCGCTCAATATATGCAAGGTTGTCTCTTGCAGGTATAACAAGACACCAGCATGTTAGAACTTTATAGTTTGGTCGTGTATGCACCTACATAACCTACATTTTTCTATCCCTTTGATAATGAAATAAGAAATCGGCAGAACGAGTAAGGCTAAGACAGTATGTCACAGATAGTAATAAAAGACAAGCAAAGGAATTAAGCTGCTAAAAATGTTGGTGCTGTCATTAGAAAGACTGCAAATTCCTGTCACTAGGATAGAAAGCAAGGGGGCAAATCTCCCCACTAGGGACACATACAGCTACGAAAACCCAAGAGGTTATAATCCATTCCTCATTTGCCCCGAAGCAGAAAACAAACACTTTTTCTTATATATTTTGATACAATATAACAACCCCATTCCCTCAGTTTGGTTAATTTTCTGTACTTTAAAAGTACTGCCCCTATTTAAATCTATTGATAACATGCACAATGTTAACAGTCAAAATGGAAATGGCTATATTTTCTTTCAATATTCAAATTTATTTTAGCCCTCTTTCTTTGTTTAAGAAACCAGAATGACAAAACAATAATTTACAAAATTATACTGTAAGGAGGGTGAGAAAATTATCTTTAACCACTTGACAACTGGGCACTTAAACCCCCCTCCTGCCCAGACCAATTTTCAGCTTTCAGTGCTCTCACACTTTGAATGACAATTACTCAGTCATGTAATACTGTACCTAAATTAATTTTTTGTCCTTTTACAAATAGAGCTTTCTTTTGGTGGTATTTGATCACCTCTGGGTTTTTTATTTATTGCGCTATAAATGAAAAAAGACCGAAAATTTTGAAAAAAAAAGAATTTTTCTTAGTTTCTGTGATAAAATTTTGCAAATTATTAATTTTTCTTCATACATTTTGGTCACAATTTATACTGCTACATATCTTTTGTAAAAATAACCAAAATTAGTGGATATTATTTGGTCTTTGTGAAAGTTAGAGAGTCTACAATCTATGGTGCAAATCACAAAAAAAATTGATCACACCTGATGTACTGGTGGCCTATCTCATTTCTTGCGACATGAACAAACCAGGAAGTACAAATACCCCCCAAATGACCCTTTTTTTGAAAGTAGACATTCCAAGGTATTTAGTCAGATGCATGGTGAGCTTTTTGATGTTGTCATTTTTTTCCTTCTGTGCAAAATGAAGATTTTTTTTTTTCCCCCCACAAAATTGTCATTGTAATAGGTTATTTCTCTCACATGGCATGTGTATACCACAAATAACACCCCAAAATACATTCTGCTACTCCTCCTGAGTATTACGATACCACATGTGTGGGACTTTTTCACAGCCTGGCCACATAGAGAGGCCCAAAATGCAGGGAGCATCATCAGGTGTTCTAGGAGCATAAATTACACATCTAACTTGTTGACTACCTATTACACTTTTGAAGGCCCTAGAGCACTAGGACAATGACACGTGACACTGACGTGGCACTGATGACAGATGGCACTGATACGTGGCACTGATGACACTGATGTGGCACTGATGACAGATGGCACTGATACGTGGCACTGATGACACTGATGTGGCACTGATGACAGATGGCACTAATACGTGGCACTGATGACAGATGGCACTAATACGTGGCACTGATGACAGATGGCACTAATACGTGGCACTGACAGATGGCACTAATATGTGGCACTGATGACACGTGACACTGATGACAAATGGCACTAATATGTGGCACTGATGACACGTGGCACTGATGACAGATGGCACTGATGACAGATGGCACTAATACGTGGCACTGATGACATGTGGCACTGATGACAGATGGCACTAATACGTGGCACTGATGACAGATGGCACTAATATGTGGCACTGATGACAGATGGCACTAATACGTGGCACTGATGACACATGACAGTGATGACAGATGGCACTGATACATGGCACTGATGACATGTGACACTGACGACAGATGGCACATGACACTGACAGGTGGCACTGATGACAGATGGCACTAATATGTGACACTGATGACAGATGGAACTGATGACAGATGGCACTTATACGTGGCACTGGGGACAGATGGCAGTGGGGACAGATGGCAGGGATATGACAGTGGGGACAGATGGCAGGGACATGACAGTGGGGACATATGGCAGGGACATGACAGTGGGGACAGATGGCAGGGACAGATGGCAGTGGGGACACTTTTTTTTCATTTTTTTTTTTTACACTTACCGCTGCAGCGGTTCACTCTCCCTTCTCACATGCTGTCTTTGTGTGAGGAGGGAGATCCGGCGATGAGAGATGATCTCATATGTTTACATATGAGATCAACTCTCATTGGCACCACCGATCGCGCTGAAAACAGCCGCTATGATTGGCCGTTTTCAGCGATCCAAGGGACACGGCCAGCACAGAACTTACCTGAAGTGCGCCTGCGGGAGCGCGCATTGCGGAAGTAAACAGGAGGGCGTCCAGGAACGGCCTCCCGGCAATTAGCGTCCACGCTGCAGCCGTCTTTCGGCTATAGCGTGGGTGCAAAGAGGTCTTCACAGTGTACAAAGATGAAGTGTGTATTGCTGTCTCTGTGTGAGGAGGGAGAGCCGGCGATGAGAGATGATCTCATATGTTTACATATGAGATCAACTCTTATTGGCACTGCCGATCGCACTGAAAACGGCCGCTATGATTGGCCGTTTTCAGCGATCTGTGACTGGCTGTGTCCAAGGGACACGGCCAGCACAGAACTTCCCTGAAGTGCGCCTGCAGGAGCGCGCATTGCGGAAGTAAACAGGAGGGCGTCCAGGAACGGCCTCCCAGCAATTAGCGTCCACGCTGCAGCCGTCTTTTGGCTATAGCGCGGGTGCAAAGAGGTCTTCACAGTGTACAAAGATGAAGTGTGTATTGCTGTCTCTGTGTGAGGAGGGAGAGCCGGCGATGAGAGATGATCTCATATGTTTACATATGAGATCAACTCTTATTGGCACCGCCGATCGCACTGAAAACGGCCGCTATGATTGGCCGTTTTCAGCGATCTGTGACTGGCTGTGTCCAAGGGACACGGCCAGCACAGAACTTCCCTGAAGTGCGCCTGCAGGAGCGCGCATTGCGGAAGTAAACAGGAGGGCGTCCAGGAACGGCCTCCCAGCAATTAGCGTCCACGCTGCAGCCGTCTTTCGGCTATAGCGCGGGCGCAAAGAGGTCTTCACAGTGTACAAAGATGAAGTGTGTATTGCTTATACATATATATATATATATAAATATATATATATATATATATATATATATATATATATTCCTCTTTTCATCAACAAACAAATAAAATGTTCCAATTAATTTTTCTTTTTTTTTTTTTTTTTTTTTACAACTTATTTTATTTATTTATTCTATTTGCAATACAGCCAATTAATCAGAGGAGCCTGCAGAATGCTGTGCATTGCTTCTTAAAAACATCACAGCATCCTGCCTCAGTACTCCCCTGCAGGGTTTTCAGTCCTGATGCAAGCAGTGGGCTAGTTTACTGCTCACAGTGTGCAGTGAGGAAGCTATTTCAGTAGAGCAAAGGCGCCTGTACAACTGTACAAGACTAAAGGTAAGGTTGGAGTTCAGCTTTAATATCGCAACAAGCAACATATTCACCTGTGATTTCTAAATTCATCAGAAACTTTCTTGATAAAAAGATGATTGAGTATTGGATGATTGCAACCTCCTGTACCTACCCTGAGCTTGGTCATTTCTGTACAAAGGTGTGACAATCAATAAATGCTTCATTCACCTAACTAAGGCAGGCCATAGATGCGAATTGCATGATTTCCCCATTAACGCAGACCTTGCTGACAAGGGAATCCCTCCTGCCGAGCAATTTTCTGCTCCCAGTGTGGGGGGGGGGGATACGAAGCCATACCCTAAAGGAGAATACAGTGAATATTGCAGAGACTATAGCAGCAGCTAGTGATAATCGCAACTGAATCCGGCAGGCTGGTTGTACCCAAGTTGATTGATCGTTCAACTTGGTACATTCAGGCTACCCACACATGGTTTGAATCGATCTGTCTATGGCCAGTCTTATGCATTTAGTGTTTAGGTAATAGAGATGACCAAACCAGAATTTACTAAATAGCCTCAAGTGGATGTACTGTACACATATTTTTACTAGTTGCCCCGTGACATTTGGGTGCAGCTTCTTCATTAGCTATTCTAGCTTCTGTAGCTCCTGCCCTTTTTCTCTAGAGTAAACATGCATTTTATATGTGGTTTATATGTGGTTATTTTATCTAACACAACCCCCATTTAGAAAGCATTGCAGAGCACATTATTCATGTGCTCTCAATGTTTTCAGTGTTTTAAGACCTTGCTACAGTAACTTAGACAGTGGGTTTGATTTACTAAAACTGGAGAGTGCAAAATCTGGTGCAGCTCTGCATAGAAACCAGTCAGCTTCCAGTTTATTCTGTCAACACTTACTTGAACAAGAGACGTTAGAAGCTGAATGGCTACCATCCAGAGATGCACAAGATTTTGCACTCTCTGGTTTTAGTAAATCAACCCCAGTATGTCCAAATGTATTAAATGATATGTGTACAGCATACATATGCAGAATTAACTAACAGGTGTGGTTTGGTGTGGAATGCACACACCAACATTCACACATACTGTATGCCAGCCATGACATGTCAAACATATAGAAACATAAAAATATGATAGATTTTCTTGACTGTTTTTGCATCTATCTTTTTTAAATGAACATAATATATATAGATATAAGCTAAATATGCAACAAGCTGCAGACATATTACTAGTTGTGCCGGCAACATACTGATTCTGTCACTGTGGACATATTTGTGTCAGTATGGTATGGGTTCTGTCTCTGCCATCATGTTTCTCCATGTGTCATCTACTTGTGTCAATATGGCACTAATTCTGCTTTTCTGCATCTGTTTCTTCTTGCATCACTGTTGTAGTGATTTTGTCTCTGTGGACATGGTTGTGATTGTGCCAGTACTTTAACTATTTGCCTACTGGGTACTTTTACCCCCTTCCTGGCCGTGTCAATTTTCAGCTTTCAGTGCCGTTGCACTTTGAATGAAAATTGCGAGGTCATACACGAAATTTGTATCTTTTTTTTAGACAGATAGAGCATTCTTTTGGTGGTATTTATTCACCACTGGGTTTTTTTTTTTTTATAATTTTTTTAGTTTCTGTTATAAAATTTAGTAAGTAAGTAATTTTTCTCCTTCACTGATGGGCACTGATAGGCTGCACTTATGGGCACTGATGAGGTGGCACTGATGAGGAGGCACTAATATGCAGCACTGATGAGCACTGATGGGTGACATTTATGGGCACTGATAGGTGGCACGGATAGGTGGCACTGATGAGCACTGATTGGCGACACTGATTGGCGGTACTGATGGGCACTGATTGGCAGCACTGATGGGCACTGATGAGCACTGATGGGTGGCACTGATGAGCAGGCACTGAAGGGCATTGTAAGGCAGCATTCACTGGCATCACTGATGGGCACCAATTGGCATTACTGCTGGGCACTGACTGGCATCACTGCTGGGCACTGATTGGCATCACTTCTGGGCACTGTTGGGGCTGCACTTATGATTAGTGCCCTGATTATCTGTGTAGAGCTCCCCTGTGAGGAAATGCCACTGATTGGCTCTCTTATCTTCACACGCTGTCAGTGAGAGGAGGAAAGGAATGCGGATAACCGGAATTTCCTGGTTCACATGTGACCAGCTGTGATTGGACACAAATAATGACAAGTACTAATGCGCAAACCACAAATCTCAGACCAATTATTCAAAGCATCAGACTAAAGTAAATGAAAAAGCTGCCACCATAAGGGTGTTCCCACACCAATCAGGAGATCAATCAAAATAATTAAAGTGGCGCTCAATCAAGACAATTAAAGATGTAAAACAACTAAGTATATATGAAAGTTCAAAAACCGGAAAAATCCACTAAACACTTATGTCTAAATTTCTTAATCTTCCATTACATTGGGTAACTTAGGACCAAGGCGAATCAAAGTTACTGCAATAAATGGATCCAAACTACATAAATCCCTGAAGCAACCAGTTAATGGAGCCTCATAGAGGGAGAGTGAAATACAATCAGGGAAAAATATTCCGGATGAATACAAATATTTTAAAGACTCATCAATTAGATAATGTGCCTAACCATAATTAATGACACAATTGTGTATATAAATAAATAACATAAGCCGGGTTAATATAAATTCACAATAAGTAAAAAAATAATAAATGTAAACGATAAAGTGCAGATTATGAGATTACATGTAATGTTAGTTTGATATGAACCTTAATGTATTTGGTCCTTATGTAGCTATTTAGAAAGTGATTTTATTGATCGTCCTAATTTTAGATAAACCATAAATATTTTTAGCATTATTTTTAATATCACTTCATTTATAATTCTATTGTGGCTTATTGAGCCAATTAGTGTAAACCTAAACATATCTTTTAATAATTTTTATATTTTTTGCCATGTTTCAGAATTTTTTATTCTGTCCACTAGATGGCAGTTGTAATGCCATAATTAAGAAATGTATAAGTGGCGTTGTCTACAATAACTCAGTTGCCCACTGGAGGGTGTATGTCTTTAACATATATATTGCCGTTTTTAATACATTAGTACTATTTAGGATTGTTTTTTATTAAATGAAATAATTATTATTGTTTTAATTATGCCGGTATCTGATATTTGTATGCTATTTTATGCTAAGCGTCATTGGCTATTATGTTGATTATATACCGAGCAGTGGTTGCCAAGGTAACCCTTCTGCTATAATAAGCTATCCTCGCCATACCCATCCTTATACCCTTTGATAAAGTGGCGTGACGGTCACGCTACGCGTGAGGGAAGAGAGGCGGGTCACGTGGTTCAGCTTCCCGATCACGGCTGGGTTCGGGAAACAGCTGCGCTGTTATCAAATGTTTTGCTTGCTTGTACAAACTAGTATGTAACTAGTATGATACTTTTATTAAATTGTTGGTTTTAAACTACTTCACTATGGAGTGCGTCCTCTCCTTTTCTTACATGATTCACATTGTCTAACTGGGGCATTCTGAGAGCGGAGAACTTAGACAGTAAACCCCTGGGAAAACTACCGTTAAGGAGATTGTGAAACAGAGGGGATTATTATAATTCATCCATAAGGCTGTTATCGCTCAGCCCTGAGGTGAGAGGCTGGGGGAGCTATATCTGGATTCACCTTATCTACACTTATGATTGAGTGCTGACACTGGGAATCTTGGATGAACTATTTTTTCACTCAATTCAATTGTCACAATCTGGATTGCATTATGTATGGGATTTGTCGCTTTTTGACACTCATTTTTTCACTCTATATTGTCACAATCTAGATTGCATTGTTTATGGGACTTTAAAATTATTTTTCACTATTAAACACATTCATTTTTATTATTGATTTTCACATTTGTGAAGTGTCACATGAGATTTATTAGAATTATTTATATTTAGGTTGCACAATTTGCACTATCTGCACTTTATCGTTTACATTTATTATTTATATACTTATTGTGATCTTATATTAACCCGGCTTATGTTATTTATTTATATACACAATTGTGTCATTAATTATGGTTAGGCACATTATCTAATTGATGAGTCTTTAAAATATTTTTATTAATCCGGAATATTTTTCCCTGATTGTATTTCACTCTCCCTCTATGAGGCTCCATTACCTGGTTGCTTCAGGGATTTATGTAGTTTGGATCCATTTATTGTAGTAACTTTGATTCGCCTTGGTCCTAAGTTACCCAATGTGATGGAAGATTAAGAAATTAAGACATAAGTATTTAGTGGATTTTTCCTGTGATTGGACACAGCTGAACACATGGGTAAAGAGTCTCATCATTGGCTCTTTATCGAGATTGTTCGCCACGCTGCATAGCCCCGCGACATATGACATCATCCCAGAATAAGAGAGACACCTTGCACCCGTCATTTCACAATACGGTGTGCAGGAGGTAGTTAAAGATTGTCTATCCAATCATGCCCATCTGGATATGTTTGTGGTCATGTCAGTAAGAGGCTTTTAGTGTCTCTTTGTACATGATTCTGACTGTGTCACTACCGAACTGATTGTGTCTCTGCAAATATTTTTCTGGTTGTGTCAGTATGGTACTTATTGTGTCTCTGTGAACATGTTTCTGCTTGCGTCAGTATGGTAGTAATTCAGCTTTTGTGGAAATGTTTCTTCTTGTGTCACTGTGGTACTGATTCTGTCTCTATGGATGTTTCTGATTGTGTCTCTGCAGAACTGACTGTGTCTCTGCAGACAAGTTTTTGGTTGTGTCAGGTTATTACTGAATTACATGGGTGTGCCACAATACTGGTATAACCCTTCTTTTGCCATTTTGTAAAATAGTGTGCAAATGGCAGTATTTCTTTCAGCTGTAAGCATTTGTAGGGGCTAATGGAGAATTTTGTTTGATTTGTTGTGAAAAATGATTGCTCCATGGAAAGGGGTTTTACGTTGGAGTTAGAGTGGTAAATTGAGTCTGTATAGCGTGATGCATCAGCAAATATCTAGAAAAGAAAAGAAAGAACATTTTGTTGGAGAGATCTGTGCTGGTCTATACGTTCCCTAAAGAAATGAAGGAGAAATTTCATTTTAAAAGTGAACATGCTCTCCTTCTTCAGTAAATCAAGCTCATTGGGGGTTATTTACTAAAACAGCATGGTGAAAAATCTTGTGCAGCTCTGCATAGAAACCAATCAGTCTCCAGGTTTTACTGTCAATGCTTAATTGAACAAGTTGAAGTAAGAAGCTGATTGGCTACCATGCATAGCTGCACCAGACTCTGAGTTCACCAATTTTAGCAAATCTCCCTCATTGTGCCTACTAAAAGTTTTCAAGCAATGTGGAGTTCCTGAGAATAGGCCAATAAATAAGAAGAAGTTGATCTGTTCCTAAGCTGGAATATTGGGTGGAATCCATATTTTGCTATGTACAACAGTTTTTGAGGACCTCTGGTGCAAAAGGTTGTACCAGTCATGGGTGTCAGGCGCTGGGAAAATATAATTTTTGAATTGACCGTAGCACAATAGACATTTGTAAGCGATAGAGATCTTGGGAATTTGTGAGGATTTCTCTAATGCCCCGTACACATGGTCGGATTTTCCGATGGAAAATGTCCGATCGGAGCGTGTTGTCGGAAATTCCGACTGTGTGTGGGCTCCATCGGACATTTTCCATCGGATTTTCCGACACACAAAGTTGGAGAGCAGGAGATAACATTTTCCGACAACAAAATCCGTTGTCGGAAATTCCGATCGTGTGTACACAAATCCGACGGACAAAGTGCCACGCATGCTCAGAATAAATAAAGAGATGAAAGCTATTGGCCACTGCCCCGTTTATAGTCCCGACGTACGTGTTTTACGTCACCGCGTTTAGAACGATCGGATTTTACGACAACTTTGTGCGACCGTGTGTAGAAAAAACAAGTTTGAGCCAACATCAGTCAGAAAAAATCCTAGGATTTAGTTGTCGGAATGTCCGAACAAAGTCCGACCGTGTGTACGCCCTATAAGAATGGCAAGGGGTGACGCATAATTGTGACCTATGTTATGCTGAAGAGGGAATTCTTAGCAAACTTTGTTATAGCGATAACAAGATGTCATGTGCAAGAGTTATACTTGAGACACATTTGAAGGTGTAATGCCCTTTACACAAGATAGGATTTTCCGATGGAAAATGTGTGATAGGACCTTGTTGTCAGAAATTCCGACCATGTGTAGGCACCATCACACATTTTCCATAGGAATTTCTGACACACAAAGTTTGAGAGCTTGCTATAAAATTTTCTGACAACAAAATCCGTTGTCGGAAATTCCGATCGTGTGTACACAAATCCGACGCACAAAGTGCCACGCATGCTCAGAATAAATTCAGAGAGGAAAACTATTGGCTACTGCCCCGTTTATAGTCCTGACGTAGGTGTTTTACATCACCGCGTTCAGAACGATCGGATTTTCCGACAACTTTGTGTGACCGTGTGTATGCATGACAAGTTTGAGCCAACATCCATTTGAAAAATACCATGGATTTTGTTGTCGGAATGTCCGATCAATATCCGACCATGTGTACAGGGCATTACTCTTTGAGAACTTTGGGGCTATTGAGGCTAGGTTCACATCTGTGCGGATGGTGCTGCTGCAGGACCCGCACAAATACCAGCAGCTGCAACCACCCACACAGAGAAATGCGGTACCCATGGGCAGGTGCCATAAATCCTAATGGCACATTGCCAGCACTGGAAATCGCACCCATACTGGGAACCTTGGTTCCCGTGCAGACTGCAATTTCAAAAATAGTGCAGGAACTTCTTTCCCAAGTGTTTTGGGGCATGGCAGCCCATTCAAATAAATGGGCTCTTGTGCCCACGCAAACCATGGCCTGCACGGCCGCACAGGTGTGAACCTATCCTTAAAGCATTGGCGTGACATGTTCTGTCCCTTTTTTTAGCTTTTGCTTCCAGATCCTTCATTCTAACTAGTTGGGCCACATTTACTCATCTATCTACTTACAACATATATATTGTCTTTGGTTCTACAGTTGTGTCTGAGTTATTGAATCGGTTTAAAACACATTCTTGTGGACCTATGGCCACAAGAAATTATTCATGAGACTGAACCTTATTTGGGCTTACATCCTTATGTAGAGGACTGAACTGGTCAAATCAGCTATTTATGAAGGTGAAAAAATGTCCTTAGTAAGACCAAGCTTCTGTCTCCTTGATATTCAAAACCGAAAGGACCTGTTGCCTCAGACATATCCCTATCAACTATCAATGAGAAGCAACTTGAACAGAGCTAAACATTAATCCACTAACAGCCCTAGGTTGGTATATTGTATTTAGCTTCTAGTTCAGCATTACAAATGTACACGCAATAGAAAATCTGCTCTGCTAGTTACCGGTATTTTGAAAATGCAGTTTTTGCAAGTTTTGAATTGCAAGACGATTGCAATGTAATTTATGAATAATTGCTAGCAAGGGTGTTCTTTGTACAGTGTTTTTTTCCTTATTACTTAAAAGCTATATTCTGTGTTCACAAAACATGTTAAATGAGTTCATTTTCTATTTTCTGTGAAAAAAAAATCTCTTCAATATACTGTTCATAATTTAACATAACCTTTTTATACAAGTAAGTATGCACTAATGTAAAGTATCATTTAGATTTAAGCAGGGCTATTGTTTGTGGGTAGAATTTAATAAATGTAGATTTTTTACATTTCAGAAAACATTGTAGGCATCATCTGACATTTATGATTGTCTTCTACCAAAGAAAATTCCTCTTGTCACGCATTATTTCTGTACTGCTTGTAATGAATATTTTAACAGACTTATATGGTCCCTGGGACATGACTAATAAAAAACGCCAGGAATAACAGAAAGAGAAAGTATTCTTTTATGATCACAGGGGAGTTCTTGTTGAATCAAAAATTAAAGGGCCCCTCAAAGTGCTAGCCCTCTTATTAATTAAATATACACCAAGGGATCTCTGGTTCGGGAGACCTTAAACCTTTCTTGTGTTAGATGAGCCCGTTTGAAATCCGTAATGATAGAACCTTTGTGTGTTTATGTTCATCCATGTAACAGTCATTTTTATCAAGCTCTAGTGTTTTAACTTGAAAACAGAAGGTATTTATTTGTGATTGAGGAATGGGGGAGATGAATAACTTTACTATTTTGCTCTAGTTTGCATCTCCAAACAATTATTTGTTCTCCCTAGGGATTCGCCCTACAGGAAATTCTAATAAATTGATCAGTAAACCTCAAATCTAAACTATACTTATGCAGCAGATCTACTAAAACCACTCATAAAAATGTTTATACAACCTCATAAATATTGAACATAAAAACTTCCTATAGTTGACAATTTATTGACATTTGAAAAACATATGTATTAAAAAACTAAATTAAGTGCAGCTCAAATATTATAAAACTATATTATAAAACTATATGATATGTACTGGAAATGATAGTCCATATGAACAAGAAGCACAATCCTCCTGAGGTAAAAACTTCCTTCAGTAAAACTTCTTCTTATTATGGAACAGAAAGCTTCTCCGCTAAAGGTGTATATGATATGCTTACCAGATAGTAGAATCTTACAGGCATGGATTCCATACACTCAGGGTCCCCACTGCTCCGATCCTCTGGTTGACATCACTGATTCCCCACCAGTGACTCTCCACACACACATGGAAATCCAATGCAATATGATAGGAGACAAGGGGAAAAAAGGCATCTAATAGCGGTCCGTATAATCCAAGTTCGTTAGGCAGGTGCTGGCACTCTCTCCTTCCATGTTTTTGACAAAAACATGATTGTGTGGAAGCCCCTTGTGTCTCATATATATATATATATATATATATATATATATATATATATAGACAAACAAGGGAATGCTCTCATAGTGTAAATACACTTTATTTCAAAACAATTCTTAAAAAAAGATTGCACTCACTTGTAAAGGGTCTTTTAACACACAAAGCATAAACAGTCCGGAAGCGCCTCACGTGTGTGATCTGTTGTCACCGGTATAGACCCTGCCTTACACGTTTCACCCCTCCCAAAGGGCATCTTTAGAAGCTTGGGCTGCAGTGGATAGGGTCTCTTTTATGTATGCTACCACTCCTCCCACTCCTTTATTTCCTCCCCCTACTCAGTCCCATGTAGCCAAGCCTCAGTCTCATGTTAACTTCCTTTTGCAGCCATTATAGATATTATTGATGTAAGCAGCTTCAATCCATAAGCGGCCATGTTACATAAGCCCAATTCTCTTATAGATTATTTTCATGTACTATAAAACCTAATAATTAGAAATAAAACAGTTGATGTCCAACTCCACGTTTAAACCTTTCGGCGTCATTGTCCCTAACTGATATATCCATTTTGTCTCATTTTGTGAGACTGCTGTTCTCAGATTAGTTCCCCACCAATGTTTCTCTATTTTGTCTATACCAAAAAATTTCAGACTTGCCGGATTTTTGTTGTGATGTATTCTGAAATAATTTGAGAGGCTGTGTTGTCTGAATCCCTTCTTTATATTGTTGATGTGTTCTCTAAGTCTGATCCTCAATCTTCTGGTTGTTCTGCCCACGTATTGCAGCCCGCACCCACTTTCCAAAAGATATGTGATGTGCGTGCACCCACTTGCTACACTGGCTGAACACAATGGGAAGTACAGCTCTAACACAAACTGTGTCATTTTACCTGTCATATGTATTTAAAATTGTTTGCATACTTTGAATTTGCTCATGAATTAACTATTTGTGCTAATTTGTACCTTAAACTGTGTAATACTAACATAATAAATATTTACAGTGTCGGAAGTGAGATTTTCAGGGTTGTAAACTCTGCCTTAGAACTGTACAATGGTATAAAATCTCACAACATAGAGAATTTAGTATAAAAAAATAAAAAATAACAGGACAGAATTTGACTTGAAGGTTGTGGACAGAGTGAGCGGGGGGACTTACTGTTCCTGTTCTCGTGTTCTGTCCTTTTGTGCTGGGTGTGTGAGTGATGTTGACCTTTTTGGGTAATGTTATTATGAAAGCTGTACAATAATTTTTCAATACATTCAGCTCTCAGCAGTTAAACAGACCTTGTGACTGAATTGTCTGTTGTACACTTTGCAAGAGGAGAGAAAAAAAACTAAAATTGCAGGGCATAAAAATTACATTTATCAGTTACTTTTTTTGCATTTGTAAGCAGTAATCCATAATAAAAGCAGGATACATTCTTCAAATGCCTCATATGCTTATCACTGATGACACTGCAGATTCACAAAAAGTTAAAACTGATGCAATAAGTTTTGCTGAAAAAAAATCCCAGGCTACTATTTACATTGCAATTATTTTAAGAAACTACAGTACACTGCAGATTCATGCCTTATTTTGATGAAACTAACATACGCCTTAGCATGATAAGCTGACAGCTAGGAAAGAATGCATACATTTTAAACTCCTGGAGTTCCATTGTTTAATCATTATTCTAACCACCCCAGAATCCCTTTAATGTTTTTTTAAAGTATCTCACCAAGAACAAAAAATTGTATCTACCCCAATGAAATGATGGCCTACCTTGATGATGGAGGTCCTCTGTAAGATATTTAAGCCTCATACACATTACTAGTTTTTTGTTCAATCCAGCGAGAACAAAAAAATAACTGACAACTCAGGTCAGAACCTCTGTACTAACAATCTAATGTTAGTACAGTGATCTCCCTTACTGAGCTATTGTGTTCTGACAGGGGGACGGCCCCACCGCCAGAACACACCAGTCAGTGATCTCAGCCATTAGCTGAGAATGTTGACAGGGAGCTGGTCGGCAGACCTTTTTCGGTCATGACCCTTCGAAAGAAGCCAGCCAAATGGCCAGCTCCTGTTGGACCGGCTGCCATATACACGGGTCAAATGTCGGGCAATTTTTATTTAACCCGACATTCGGCCCATGTGTACTAGGCTTTAATCCATTGTGACACAGTTTTACATATCAAATTTACTGCCAACACTGAGTCACTCCAGTTGCTTCAAACTGAGATCCAAATACTGATCAGTGAACTCCAAGAAGGTGAGAACACCATCAACCTGTTTGGTAGAATGCCTGTTAACGTGTATTACTGAAACATTTATGGTGGGGAGAGAACACCGAGCAATACATTCCCTCTCAAAGGGGAAAAGCTCATCCATATTCCCTGGAAGAGCCCAGACATGCTGCACCACATAGCAGAAAATGACTAAAGTAAGTAAGGCAAGGCCTTACTTACTATGGAAAGACAAAATTCAAAGTTTAATAGTTCCAAATTAATTTACAAACTTTGAATTTTAATGGAAATATTGACCACTCTTGTATGCCTTCAAAGTCCCATTACAAAGAGGGAAATGTTGTCTTTCCATATATCCTAGGAATGTGGCTACACAAATAGCAGATATCTGAACCTCCATTCTTTTATGGACTTACATACTAAGTCATTGCAGGTGGGCAGTGAAACAAAACTGGATGATCTACATGCTGCTTCAGGAGAAGCAGAATGGTGCCTTCTCTAGACTGAATGGCAGGAAAAGAAGCTGCGAGCAAGTACATGCAACACTCAAGTTAGTGAATATCATCAGCCCTCAGTTTCACCAACCTTAACCCTTACTGTGGTGAAACTAGCAATAGTAGTAAATTTAAAAAATGCCCAACTGTGAGGTAGCCCCTAGTGCTTCAGCTCAACCAGCCTTACTCACTAAATTATTTTTGAGAGATAGTGTCACATCAGAGGCTGTGAAACAGATCTGGACCTGGAAAGCACTCTGCAGCTAACACAGTACACAGAAGTCTGGAGAGCACCACAATACAGAGTCCAGTGCCTGAAGATCACATTCCAGGCTAGCCCAACTTTCTAACAGTCCAGCGTGGTTTTAGTATGGCCACCACAGCTGTTGGATTGCAGGCATTAAAGAAGGTAATATAAAAAATACTGATTAAAATAGAAGTTATATGGGGGGCTGGCTTACAATGTTTTATTTCTGTTTGCCAGTGTCTCAAACTCCTTTAGGTGGCAATATAATCCAACTTTTTCAGAATTTCTGTGTCCCTCAATGAACAATAAAGAAATTAGATTTATGAGACTATCTTGTATATTATAATTGTTACATTTTAGGACTGTTGTGAAATCACGCAATTTGCATTTGAATGTATTGCTGCTCCAAGGCATACATTTAAATGCAAGAAGCGACAACATTTTTGCTTGACTTACTTTGACTGCAATGTAAATTCAACTCAGTAGAGGCAATAGATGCAAAGCAGGGCAAACGCAGCTACACAATTGTCATTTATACTACACCTTTGAAGTAAAGGGTTATCTGTTGACCTGAATTTTACATGTATATCAGACACAGAAAAAAAAGAAATAAAAGCCTGCCTGCATCACAGTGAACCCTTAACTCCTTCCTGTCCAGTCCCAGCACCCCTTTAATGCCATATTATGTCCCAGGGGCAGGAAGGTCTGCCCTATAATTTGACCACTGTGATTGCCTGCCACAGTGGATACATGATCAGGAGCCGGTCCTACTGTCTCACAATCATTGCTAGAGACCAGAAGCTGCCTTTGACAGCTTGCCAATGTGCTGGGAAAGCACAGTTAAGCTACACTACATGGATCAAAATTAGGCCGGATCAGTGGAGACCGGTGGAATTTAGGTTTATATGAGGCCACTGAGTTGTACTAATTGACTTATGTTTAAAAATGTCCTGTCAGATAAAAGCTGTAATAGGCTGCAGCACTGATCTGTATATTCTGACAGCGGGGGGTGGGGGGAGTCTCCCAGATGTCACAATACAATAGCACAGTGGGGAAGGTTCCCCCATCCATCTGAAATGTGTGCATGGGGGAATTGGTTCATTGTCAGTTCAGTTCTATGTATGGCCAGATTTATTGCACTCGTAGCACAGAAACCTCTGCCAGTGGCCACTCTGCACTACAAGCGCACTACAAGTACTCTTAAAAGTGCACTTGTAAGTGCAGTCACTGTAGATCACTGTAGATCTGAGGGGAAGCTCTGAAATGAGGGGAAGCTCTGCTGATTTTACTATCTAATCATAATGCTGTTTTTTATTTTCCTTGCATGTCCCTCTCAGATCTACTGCGACTGCACTTCCAAGTGAACTTGCAGTGCACTTGTAGTAGAAGGTGGATTTGCCTTTAGTAAATAAACCCCTATATATTAGGGAAAATGTGATTTACTTCTAAATGTATAATATTTTTTTTTAGCAAAAATAAGTCTCAACTCTTTTTTGTGAAACTTTTATGTCACTAAAAAATTTGATTGAAAAATTATTGAAAATACATGTCATCTTATTTTGATTACAGCTTTAAACTTAAAAGAAACAAAATAGGATAAAACTAACCCAAACCCATTATAAACTGAAGTAGACCTAATTTATCAAAGTTTCTGAAATGAAAAATTATTTTTGTGTTACTCCATAACATCACGTTTAAACTTAGATATTACAGCTGTTGTTTTCCACTGAAGGATTCAATCTGTTTGTTTTTTCTGGGTTAAGAGAGATGGTCCTCATTTAAAGTACTATAATAAATAAGATAAGTAACTCAAAGCAAAAAAAGAGAGAAGGCCTGTTTATTAGTGTGTAGTGAATCGTCTCTTTGGAAATTGAGTATAATTTTACTTCAAACATTATCATTAAACATTTAGAAGACTCAGTTCCATCAAAGCTTGCTCAATTGCAACTCAAGCCTTAATGAATGCAATGACTACATTTATCTTTTGGCAATGCATAGGTTAACAAAACCCATTATAGTTGCGTTACGGTTGCCATGGCTGTTGACATTTACCACTAACTATGCCACATTTTAGATTTCTTGGGTCTTACGTAGCTAAAAGGTAGTGGTAATTACTTAACATTCTCTGCCTTTATCGTCTCAATTACATCTTTTCATCCCACAGTCCTGACACCTTAATTGGCTGAAATGTCATTGACTGCCCTTGAACACGGGGCCTAGGCCAACTAGCTAAACTCCTACACACTGAAAATTGTACATTTCTTAAGGGAAAAATATTTTCCTCAGGGGAGAATTTCAACTCGATTGAAGGCTGCCACTAAAACTAGGGGCTAGATGTGTAATGTAACTGTCTGGCTGATATTGAACCAAGCTATTCTACAGCTGCTGACTTTCTAATTAATTTAAAATCAATGCGTTAGTCATGCATTACTATGTTATAGCAATTTAATGTGTGGTGGCTTTATGTTCATTATTTTTATCTTTTACTGCCTTGATGTTCCTGCTAACAGAGATACATTTTGTGAGCAATGTGCCATCTCTTGCAGGTAACAAAAATCTATAAGTACATACTTTAAGTTGTGTTACATTCTTCGGTTAAAAAAGGTTTGCAGGTCTGCAGCCATATGTGAAGGATTACTCCAATTTGTTTCTTTAACCTCCTCCCGCCCGCCGTATAATAAAATGATGGCGGGCGGGATCCCCTCTTGTTCTGGGAAGACATCATATGACGTTGCCTCAGTGTCACCAATTTCTAGCACCCGCGGGGGTACGCAGCGCAGTGATCGTGGGCGCACCGCATCCTAGGGACCCCGATCTTGGTAAAGAGCCAATTATGTGGCTCTTTACCCATGTGATCGGCTGTGTCCAATCACAGCCGATCATATGTAAACATGGAAAGGCTCTTAATCGGCTCTCCTCGCCTCACACTCTGTCAGAGCCGATTAGTGCCGATCAGTGGCATCTCCTCGCAGGGGAGACCTGTATAGGTAATCAGGGCACTGATCATCAGTGCAGCCCCAGCAGTGCCCAGGAGTGATGGCAGTTCATCAGTGACATCAGGGACACCAGTCAGTGCCTATCGGTGACACCAATCAGTGCCCATCAGTGATGCCAGTCAGTGCTACATTTCAGTGTGCACCAGTGCCTGCTCATCAGTGCCGCCCATCAGTGCTGCCCATCAGTGCCACCCATCAGTGCCCATTAATGCCCATCAGTGCCGCCCATCCATGCCGCATATCATTGCCCATAAGTGCCGCCTATCAGTGCCCATCAGTGGCACCTATCAGTCCCCATCAGTGCTGCCTTTCAGTGCTCATCAGTGCCGTATATCAGTGCCACCTACCAGTGCCCATCAGTGCGGCATATTAGTGCCTCTTCATCAGTGCCATCTAATCAGTGCCCTTCAGTGCCGCCTTATCAGTGCCGCTTATTAGTGCCCAATAGTTCCGCCTCATCAGCATCAGTGAAGGTAAAAAATTATTTATTTACAACATTTTCTGACAAAAACCTCTTCAATATTTTCGGTATTTTTTTGGTTTTTAAATAAAAAACCCAGTGGTGATTAAATACCACAAAAAGGAAGCTCTATTTGTATGAAAAAAATATAAAAATGTAATTTGGGTACAGCATTGCATGATCGCGCAATTGTCATTCAAAGTGTGACAGAATTTGGCCTGGGCAGGAAGGGGGTAAAAGTCCCAGTATTGAAGCAGTTAAGCAGTTCGCCTGGGCAGTTGCAGGCCAATGATAAGGGCATTATATGGTTTGCAAGGGAATTTTCACTGTTGCTTTTAACAAAGTGGTGAAAATTCACTTTGCAAAGAATATGCAATCAAGAGCAAGGAAAAAAAACAGCATTTTTGCACATAATTGGATGATAGAATTGAGCAGTTTCACCTCATTCACTAAGTAAGGGGGGCAGTTTTCCTGTAAAGGGAAAATTCACTTTGCTAATTAAACAGCCTAGGTGTCTTTAGTAAATCAACCCCAATGTGTCAAAAGACTATGGGCCCAGATTTTTGGAAAGGCCATATAAGCAGTCACAGAAGACTCATTTTACCATGTGTGACCTAAAGAAGCTGAATGGGGTTCACTAAAATATTAGGGGCTGTTCACTTTGCAAAGTGTATGTTTGTCTTGCAAAGTAAATGTTACTAAATAAAACTTGTGTTCCCTTTAAATACACAATCACATACTTGCAAAGATTCTTTTTTTTTGCTGCACATAATTGCTATTGAAAGAGAACACATGTATACCATTATAGTTGTTGTAAAGCCTCACATATACCTAGTGAAATGATTAGCCTCAGGTGATACATAGAGATGAAACAAATCCTACTATATACTGTACCTGTTTATCTGCAGCCATTTCTCCTGTACAGAATTCTACAGCACACTGATGAAATGATTTTACTTAGCAACAGAAAGCAGGGGGCAGGGATTTGATGTAATGCACACTGTAGAACAAGAGCACAGAGCTGAGTGTAATCTGAGAGTTGAGTGGAGGAAAGTGACACACCCCCCTCTTCACATAGAAACAAAGAGATGAGGGTATGGGTCTGCTGTGTGCAGGAGAGGAGACACATCCTCTCCCGGGAGGCTGTGGTGTTGGCCTAATTTATTAGACGTGAGTCAAGCAGATAGCAGAGAGAGGAGGGATCAGAGTGCAACCAGACTCGGTGGTTTGGAGTCAGGTTAGTTCACACTATACTGTGATATGCTTTGTTCATTTTTCATGTCTGAGGTTTACAAACACTTTAAGGCTGGGTTCACACCTATGCAAATTGGTTGCGGGCTTCCTTGCATCCAATTCACATAGCAGGAGATTGTGACCGGCTAGTATTGAGTAAAGGCACCCTGACTTAGCTTGCGTTGTATTACACTGTTGGATTGATTTACTTAGCAAACAGTAAGTGAATTTTAACCACTTGACCTCCAAAAGATTTACCCCCCTTTGTGACCAGGCCATTTTTGCGATACGGCATTGCGTTACTTTAACTGACAATTGTGCGGTTGTGCGACACTGTACCCAAATAAAATGTACGTAAGTTTTTTCCTATAAATGGAGCTTTCTTTTGGTGTTATTTGGTCACCGCTGTGTTTTTTATTTTTTGCACATTAAACAAAAAAGACTGACAATTTTGAAAAAATATATATATATTTTTTACTTTCTGCTATAAAAAACATCCAATAAATACATCCAATACATCCAATTAAAAAATGAAATTTCTTCATACATTTTGGGTAATATTTATTTTGTTATATGACAATTGGACAGTAACTGACACTTTTGACACTTTGCAGGAACCAGTGACACTAATACAGTGATCAGTGCTAAAAATATGCACTGTCAATTTACTTTAATTTAATGACACTGGCTGGGAGGAGGTTAAACATCTAGGGCGATCAAAGGGTTAACTGTGTGCCTAGCCAGTGTGTATGTGTACACAGTGTACTGCTTTTACTAGGGGAAGAGATTCTATCGCTTTTCAAAGACACATAATACATCCCTTCCCCCCTGTCAGAACTGCAAAATGCCTTGTTTACATAGGCATATCTCAGTACTCTGTGTGTTGCAGACGATCGGTGGACGTCGAGTGCCCAGCACCTGCTGATTGGCTTCTGCTGTGAATTATCAAAGCAGAAGCTGTCCACCAGCAGTTCGTGCGTGCCCCCTGCAGGCGGAAGTGCAGAATCATGTATATATATATATATATATATATATATATATATATATATATATATATATATATACATGGTTCTGCACAGAAAAGCAGCTCTGTAGCAGTAAACTGCTATGGGGCGTATGTTAAGTGGTTAACTTAACTTAGTAAATGAGGTGATGCTCTGCTGACTTCCAACATGCAACCATGTGTAAACAAAAATACTGTTTTTTATTGTCCTTGCATGTGATAAGTGTTCTTTGGAAAGTGAATTTTCACCACAATTACTAACTAAGGTAAAAGTTATCTTCCAAAGTGAAAATTCCCTTGCAAAGTGAATAGCCTATTTCCCTTTGGTAAATCAACCACTATGATGCTGTGTAGAGCTATGTGGAGGTGGCCATCTTCATATTTGCAAAGCTTTGCTTCCTTATGTCCCAGCTGTGCCCTTATGACTGGTGATCTGATGACTGGTGGGGTTATGATAAAGCACTGCACTGCATGTCCTCAGGTACAGCTTTCTCTCCAGCAAAGAGAACAGTAAATAGCACAGTAATGACATTGCCAAGTCTAATTTCAAATCATGTGAGACTAGCAGTCAGAGGCAGTAGATGCCATACATCTCACATTGCAGATAAACAGCAATGAGTCTATAGGCACAGGTGCATTTTTCAGGAGAAATTCAGGACAAACGATACTTTTTCAGGGCACTGCTTAGGTCAGGTTAACATTCCAAAATGTTCACTATAACATAGCAAATCTTAAATTTTTGAGCTCATGTTCATTTTAACTGCTTGCCAACTGTATAACTTAGATATACAGCGGCAATGCTGCTCAGCTGCACTGCCGACGACCCTGCCGTGCTGTGATTAAACACAGCAGATGTCCATCGCTGGGTGCCGGCCAATGGATTACTGCTGACACTTGCCGATCATCATGAATTCACACAGGACAGGGTCTGCCTATGTAAACAAGGTAGAGCCCTGTCCTGCCATTGGAAAAGTGATACATATTTTTTCCCCGCAAAGCAGGTAATAAAATATATTACTTCCCCTTGTGAAAGCACCACACAAAATACACATAAACACTGGTCAGGCACACATTTAACCCTTTGATTGCCCTAGCTGCTTAACCCCTTCTCAATCAGTTTCATAGTATAGTGACAGTGCATGTCTTTTGCGCTGATTACTGTATTAGTGTCACTGGTTCCCAAAAAGTATCAAAAGTGTCAGTTAGTGTCCGAATGTCCACCACAATATCATAGTCCCGCTATAAGTTGCTGATTGCCACCATTACCAGTAAAAAATAAATAAATAAATACAAATTCCAGTATATATCACATAGCTTGTAGACGCTATAACTTTTGCACAAAGCAATCAATATACGCCTAATGGGAATTTTTTTTTTACCAAAAATATGTAGCAGAACACATTTTGGCCTAAATTTATTAGGAATATTGACTTTTTAGATTTTTATTGGATATGTTTTATAGCAGAAAGTAAAAAAAAAAAATATATATATATATATATATATATATATATATATATATATATATATATATATATATATATATATATATATTTTTTTTTTTTTTTTTTTTTTTTTTTTTTTTTTAAATTGTAGGTCTTTTTTTGTTTATAGCACAAAAAATAAAAACATACTGGTATCAAATACCAACAAAAGAAAGCTCTATTTTTGAGAAAAAAAAAAAATAAAGGTAATTCTTCCAGAGTTCAAGTGGTTAATCTTTAGAAGGGTGCTTTTTTATTTTTTCTCGTGATAAAGTTAATTTTCCCTTTAGAAAAACCTCAAGAAACATTTGATATTGACCCACCTACCTTCCTTCCACATTACAAATCTTTTCTTCATTTTTCAGAAGCCATATAAGCTTAGTTGTGTGCATTTCCAACCCTGGATGGATAGTGGCAATTTTCACTACAGTTACCAATATATTACTACCTCTCCTCTCTGGCTGCAATTTCACACAGCATATTTCAAAGCTGTGTTGTTTTATACTTACAAATTTATTTACAGAAATACATAGAATATATGCTAGAGAACTACAAATTGAAATCTAGTTGCTGCAGACACACGTACTATATTATATATAAATGATACATAGTAAATTGTGTTTGAGGTAAAAAACAGATTGAAGGCTGCATGTTGCTGAAATATATGACTTAACTTTAACACAGTCAGGAAAAAAAGGAGGATAATATTCAAAAACAATTTTATTCCACTGTATTTTGTGGCAGCTTCAGCTCATTATATTTAATATAAGTGTGAGTTTTCAAAACCAATATGTGAATATACAACTACAAATGCATTCAATTTATAGCCCTTATTTTTATTAACACAAACATATTCTTCAGCATTTTTTAGTGTGCATAAAACCATTCACAACATTACCTATACCAGAAGAGCTTACCATCTAATATCACTACTGCTGGGCTGTCATACAAGCACACTCAGTAAAGGATTGGCCAGGTTAGAAGCCAGTTAATCTACCAGTATGTTTTTAGGTCATGGGAGGAAACTCGCACAAATATGGGTAAAGCAAAAATCTTATAGTATCTCTGTTGCAAATTGGACCTAGGACTCAAACACTGTAAAGCAGACATACTAACCATTTAGCTATTGCACTAGAGCCCTGGAGGCAGGGTTGTCAACTTATCACTTTAATTACTGACACATATAGTTTACACATGTTCTGTGACCAATTAAACGCAGGTATCACACTGACTGAATCTGAATTGGAAACTGTAGCTGTAACTAAAGTCTGTAATTAGAGGGATGCGTTGGTGGCTCTGCCTGGAGGTAGGTAACCATCAGCCATAGAATTTCACACTTCAGGCTCGAGTCTGAGATACTGCAAAGTGGTAATGCAGTTTAAGACGGCAAAAGCTGGTTATTAGACACAAAGCAAGCTTTTAGTCGCTTGCATCTCTTGGGTAGCATTTTAAATTATATTTTAAGGTTTTATTTGAGTTTTTATACAATGGTAAGCGGTTAGAACACCTTTTTTGCTGTTGGTGTCCCCACTAGAGAGATTAACTTCCTCTATTTGTCCTGGTGATCACTCTCACTGGTACTGAAAATAAAGAAAAATACAGAATTTTGAGTTGTAACCAGTACAGAAAAGAGTTGAAATTTTGCAAACACGTGTTCCAGTCACGGCTTTCTAAGAGGGGATTATCCCTCACAATGTAGAGATTGCTTCTTGTTTCATGTTGTGTTTACACGATAAAAAGTAAAGAAAAATGTCCCAAGACAGTAAAGAAAAACCTTGACAGGGGTTTTAACAATTTTGTACCCAAAATGAAAAAAAAATGGCTTTAGATTTACCTTTAGGCTGGGTTCACACTATCTTCGCATGCGGCTCACAGCAGGGGTCCGGTGCATCCACATTCACTGTTTCAGGTCTGATTTCAGCCCACTCATTTTTGGCTGAATTCGGACCTTAAATGGACCAACAGATACAGAGGGCCCCTATGCAAATTTTCACCGGAGCCACAGCGGAGAAATGTGAACCGGCTCCATAGAGAGCCAGTCAAAATCTCCTGCTATTGCGAATTGGATGCAGATAACCCGCATCCAATTTGCCATAGTGTGAACCCAGCCTAAAACTGTTAGCCAAAGTGATTTACCTAGAGATTTGAACACTTTTTAAGCCAACAGATCTACAGGTATAAAATTCAGATACTTGAGAAAAATACATACTAAAAGTACTTAAATATGGCAAACCAGAAACCTATTTATATAAAAGGAAGTTATCATGATCGCTATAACATATTGAGTATGGAACAGTGAAATAGACAAGATACATAACAAAGTACCAATACATACCCAATAATTGCCAGTTAGTTGTGTGTAGGGGCCCCTCTTGTTAACTTTTGGTGGTCAAAAAAATATTTTGAACCTTAGGTGTCTCCATTAATATAGAACCAACTGCCATAAATTAATACTTTGTGGCTCTGATTGCCCAACTATCACTGGCCTAATCACATAAGACTAGTCCCCAAAGGATTAGTTACTTTCAAAGTCTTTACTATAAAGTTGCCCATTTTCATTTGAAGTGTTAATGAGCTAACTGCTCCGTTTTCAAGGATAAACTAATGATGCATAAGTGGTACAAGTTATAACCAGGTCAATTTATGTATGACAGAAGCCAGCTATCCCTATTGTTTATGTAAACAAAGGAAGGCTTTTAACCTCTGAATACCACTGGTGTGGATGTCTATGTGCAATGGCTGGATGTGAAAGCTCACCTTTCTTGCCGCACAAATATGTGTTACACAGTTGGCAAGAGGTTAAAGTGGTAATAAACTTTCACCAATTAAAAAAAAATATCCTTCCTTACAGGTTTGTGGGGTCTAGACATTAAAATGGCCGAGCTGCGATGATGTCACTCCCACACATGCGCACAGAAGTCACAGCCGGAACTCAGAGATCTGAAAGGATGGCATGAGTATGCTGTCCCTTCAGAGTGCATGCACTGGTGACATCACTGGCTGAAGAAACAGAGAAAATCTTTTAAACTGTGCACATTTAGGAGTTATTACTTGTACCTACAGGTAAGCTTTATTATAAGCCCCCTTTTTACCACTGCTTTAAGTTGGTATCCGGAGACAAGAAAGGCAAGTTTGCTCCCATTGATTAGATAAACTAATCGGGCACTGACCAGGCTGTAAGATAGCTCCAAGCCTATTGTCTTTTATTTAGCATATTATATGGACCTAACTTTATCCACTCTGGCATTTGTTTCGCATTCAGATACATTGACATTATAGCAGAGTTCCACCCAAAAGTGGACCTTCCGCTCATCTGATTTCTCTCCCCCTCCGGTGCCACAATTGGCACCTTTCAGGGGGGAGGGGGGTGCAGATACCTGTATTAGACAGGTATCTGCACCCACTTCCGGGAATATACTCCAGCGGGAGTCACGCCCCCTCCCGCACCCCCCGCTGTCTCCTGGGAAACACACAGATCCCAGGAGATAGTGGGGACCACTTAGGACGTGCAGCGCGACTCGTGCATGCGCAGTAGGGAACCGGGAAGTGAAGCCACAACGCTTCACTTCCTTATTCCCTCACCGAGAATGGCGGCGGCAGCTATTGCTCGGCTTCGGCTGCCGACATCGCTGGACTCCTGAACAGGTATGTGTCCGTTTATTGAAAGTCAGCAGCTGCAGTATTTGTAGCTGCTGGCTTTTAATAATTTTTTTTCAGGTGGACTCCCTCTTTAACCCAAGAACAGAAAGATAGCCCAGATAGGCACATAGATTACACACATATTAATCAAACTCTAATGATATAGTTATGTAAGTGATTATATACATCTGTTAAAGGCAATTTCACATAAACCTTATTGTAACAAGAACAATAGTTCAGAAGCTGAACTGACTAATTCAAATGATTTCAAAATCAAATAGTAATGTTTTTCAACATTGACTACATCACAGTAAGTATAGTGTGATATGATTTCACACATATTGTGATGTTGTTATGCTGATAGCTGCTGATAGCTACTAAGGAACATAGACAAGTTGCCCAAGTCTAGAGGAGTGTGTCTAAAAACATAAGAGTTGCTCTAAGGCACTTGACTTATATTTTCTGCCATAAGACGTGATGCAACCTGTTCACATGAGACCAGTTGGAGAGACACACGCTGAACATCTATATGTTTAAGAAATCTTATGCTGGTGAGAGCAGATCCATGTAGTGGTGGAGGAGTAGATTACCACCAGGAAGCTACCACTACGGGCTTTGTTGACAGTTACCTCTGGTAAGCAGATACCCTAAATGGTTTTCATGAGGTGATCCGGTGATGGTGTAGCAGCCCTAGGATTGTGTACTCCGTTTTACTTTGAAGTCTTGAACTGCTAGAGACTATATGCATGAAACGTTGCTTTCTCACAAAGAACTTGTTACATCACCCTCTGTATTGATTACATAGTCACGCTGACTGAGTGTTTTGGACTTGTTTACATTTTTATTATTATATTTTATTTTTACATATTTTATTGTATTTTAATGTATACTTTCTGTGTTATGAGCAATAGCACTTTAGTAGCTACCAGGATAGTGTATAATTAGCACATCTGATACGGCTGTTCCGGATCAAATATATCAGATCCACCATTGGCAGGTGGTCTGTCATTAGAAAGGAACAGTTCAATTTTAATTTTAATTTTATTTTATTCACTCAATAATTATTTTTTCATGCACTATATATATTTTTTTTCAAGCACTATATGTTTTGATGCCGCGTACACACGAGCGGACTTTCTATCCTACTTGGTCCGGCACACTTTCCGACGGACTTTGTCCGCCAGGTGCGCCGGACTTTAAAACGGACGGACTTGCCCACACACGCCGGGACTTTCCGGCGGGCTAAGTCCGCCCGTCTTTCCGACGGACTTTCGCCGGAGTTCCGGCGGACTTTCAGAATGAACGGACTTGCCCACACACGGACAAGTCCGTTCATTTTGAACGTGACTCAGGTGCGACGGGACTAGAAAAGGATGTCAATCTTGCCGCTTTTATCGGCGAGATTGACACCTTGCTAGCCCCGTCGCGGGGCATACCAGGCCCTTAGGTCTGGTATGGATTATAAAGGGGAACCCCGCTACGCCGAAAAAACGGCGTGGGGTCCCCCTAAAATCCATACCAGACCCCGATCCGAGCACGCAGCCTGGCCGGTCAGGAAAGGGGGTGGGGACGAGCGAGCGCCCCCCCCCCTCCTGAACCGTACCAGGCCGCATGCCCTCAACATGGGGGGTGGGTGCTTTGGGGGAGGGGGGCGCCCTGCGCCCCCCCCCCCAAAGCACCTTGTCCCCATGTTGATGAGGACAAGGGCCTCTTCCCGACAACCCTGGCCGTTGGTTGTCGGGGTCTGCGGGCGGGGGCTTATCGGAATCTGGGAGCCCCCTTTAATAAGGGGGCCCCCAGATCCCGGCCCCCCACCCTATGTAAATGAGTATGGGGTACATGGTACCCCTACCCATTTACCTAGGAAAAAAGTGTAAGTAATAAAACACACTACACAGGTTTTTAAAATATTTTATTAAACAGCTCCGGGGGGGGGATCTTCCTCCGGCTTCGGGGGTCTTCTTCCGGCTTCGGGGGTCCCTCCGCTTCATCTTCTCCCGTTTTTTCGGCGTAGCGGGGTTCCCCTTTATAATCCATACCAGACCTAAGGGCCTGGTATGCCCCGCGCTCGCCGCAATAGGAAGATTTGTTTTTCCTATTGCAGCGAGCGCGAGATGCAATACCATCCCCTCGTGTCGTATTTGGTCTGTCGGACCAGCCTACACACGAGCGGGCTTTCCGTCGGACCAGCACACACACGAGCGGACTTTCCGCCCGAAACTGAGTCCGACGGAAAGATTTCAAACATGTTTAAAATCTAGGTCCGGCGGGCTTTTGGGAAGAAGTCCGCCGGAAAAGTCCGCCGCCGCCCACACACGGGCGGATTGTCCGGCACACTCTGGTCCGCCGGACCAAGTATGCCGGAAAGTCCGACCGTGTGTACGCGGCATGACATATGGGTGATCAATTCAATTTACTTGTAGCGCTGTTTAATACTTCCTCTTTTTTCTAAAAAGAAAGGGGTGTATAAAAATGTATTCATAAGACGTGATGGCTGACAGATCCAGCAGGACACACTAGGGTTGATTTATTAAAGGCAATTAGACTATTCACTTCACAAGGGAAGTTGCACTTTTCAAGGTAATTTACCCCAGAGCTTAGTGAATGAGTTAAAGCTCTGCTGATAACCATCAATTAATCAAGTGCAAATAAAAATTATGTTTTTTTTTTTATTTACATGTGATTGGAAATTCATGGCAAAGTAAATTTTCACCACATTTGCAAATTTTTATGACAAATCTCCTTGCACAGTGCAGGTATCCTTGCAAAGTGAACAGCCCATTTGTCCTAAAGGAGAGGTATAGCCAAAGCTCGTTTGGCTGTACTTCTATGGATTACAGGAGTGCAGTTAGTTTTGTACTCCTGTGATGCACTTTCAGCAGCCAGTGGGCTAAAGCTCGCTGTCGGCTAACATCATAGAGCCAGACCAGGCTCAGGCAAGATCACGACAATGAAGTGGGGATCCACCCACATGTGAGCTGCTGAGAGCCTAAGCCAGCTGCTCCCACCCCCTCCACAGCTCAGTGCTCCAGTGAGTGCGTGGGAGGGGCAGAGCAGAGAGGTGGTGACTGACAGTCACCACCTCTCTGCTAAGGGAGCCCTGAGAACTGAGTGATCGACAGTGTTTGATAGCTCAGTTCTCAGTCTTAGAGCCAGGGGGGACGGGACAGATGCAGAATTGGACTGATGCAGCTACCTAGGTAAGTATGATTCTGTAGAAAAGCCATATTTCTCTTTTAACCACTTCTAGACCGCCTCCTGTATACATATACAGCAGCAGGATGGCTCTCCTGTGAGAATGGCTGTATATGTACGGCAGCTCCTTCAAGAGCCATGGCAAGATCGCCGCTGGCCACCCACGATCGCGGGCACGAGAGCCAGAAAGGGGATTTGTGTGTGTAAACACACAAATCACTGTTCTGACAGGGGATGAGAAACAGATTGTCTGTTCCTACTAAGTAAGAACAACGATCTGGCTCCTCCTCTAGTCAGTCACATCACCACACAGTGGGGAACACATTTAACCCCTTGCTAGCCCCCTAGTGTTAACCCCTTCCAGTGACATTTACACAGTAATTAGTGCATTTTTATAGCACTGATCGCTGTATAAATGTCAATGATTACAAAAAAGTGTCAAAAGTGTCCGATCTGTCCACCGCAATGTCCCAGTCCCGCTAAAAATTGCAGATCGCCGCCATTACCAGAAAAAAAAATTAATAAAAAATAATAATAATAATCCCATAAAAATGCCATACATCTTTTCCCTATTTTGTAGACGCTATAACTTTTGTGCAAACCAATCAATATATGCTTATTGCGATTTTTTTTTACCAAAAATATGTAGAAGAATACATATTGGCCTCAACTGATGAAGAACTTTGTTTTTTAAAAACATTTTTGGGGATATTTATTATAGCAAAAGGTAAAAAATATTGTTTTGTCTTTTTAATTGTTGCTCTTTTTTTGTTTATAGCACAAAAATAAAAACCACAGAAGTGATCAAATACCACCAAAAAAAAGGTCTATTCGTGAGAAAAAAGGACATCTATTTTGTTTGGGTACAGCGTCGCACGGACACTCAATTGTCAGTTAATGTGACGCAGTGCCGTATCGCAAAAAATGCTCTGGTCATTAAGGGGGTAAAGCCTTCCGGGGCTGAAGTGGTAAGTAAATCAACCCCATTGGTGTAGATAGTGAAAAGTAAAAATATATAGTATGTTGGCTCTAATAGTAGAGCTAACTGATAAGAGTAAGAGATTTAACCCATTTAAAGAAATGGAAGTATATGCAACTAAAAGGAGACTGTACTAGTAACCCCCAGCTTCACAGTGTTACCTCCACATTTCTGTTTCGGCAGTTGTGCAGGGTGTCTAAATATAACTGGGCAGTCTGAAAGGCACCAGAGTTAAAAGAGATGTATGGGCAAAGCCTTTTTGTCATACCTCTCTTCTGGGCAAAAATGCACTGGGCAGAGACAAAACACACAACACTACGAATATGCAATCCTGCCACAGCCATCTTGGATTCTGGAATATGAGTTGTTTATATGATATGAAGTGCCTGATTGTCATATTTTCATTGTAAGTGCATTTACCACATTCACTTGGTGTTTTAATTGGCATTACACTATAGTGAGCGTGTCTTTTTCTTTTTCATGATACTATGTCCAACTGAGTATATATGCACAGAGATCTAGTACAACACAGCAGTACCATCGTTTGACGTGTGGTTTTAGGGAAAGCTGGATAACTTGGATTAATACACAATCACTGGTTGACCACTCTTAATTGGGAGCCATATCGTTCTGGTAAGCCTCTCTTCTCTCTCCCTCAGTGGTCATTTGATTTTTCTCCAGCAGAAATAATCCCGCTTCTTATCGAGAGTCCTGAAAAATGTAAAAGAAAAACAGTTTTGATATTTATTGCATGAAGTATGAACTAATAAATATGAAACAACAGCTGGCATGCTTGCCCTTGCAACTATGATGTTATACCAGTCTAAATGAACCCTTCTCAGCATAAGCCCGAACAGATGTTTCATAGGGTACTATACTACTGACTACTATACTACAGCAATGCTGATTTTTTTTTTTTTTCAGTTGGCATTTACAATTTTTTTATTTTTTAAAACTATTTCCAGGCAAAGATTAACCACTTATCTACTGGTGTAATTTTTAAAAAATTTTTGCACACATGTTAAAATCAGCATTTTTGATAGACATTACTGTAAACTCCCCCAAAAAATTATATTTTCTGAAAGTAGAGACCCTGGAGAATAAAATGGTAATAGTTGAAAGTTTTTATGTCATGCATAGTTATTTATCAACAAAGTCTGGGGAATGCCCAGGAAAAAGCCAAAGTCTACATACCACCAGCTTGCAGACAACCAAATTGACCTATCTAACAGTAAGTGTTAAAAAAGGGGTTTAGTCTGCACGTATTTGCAAACGCATGCGTGAGCCACAGAGCCACGTCATGGCACCCTTGTATCTGTGGTCCTAACACTAAACTATGAGTGTCCCCACAGTGGAGGCACATGCATTTTAATGGATAAATGAGAGCAGGTGGACTGGAGGGGAGCCCACCCCTCCCTAAAGGTACAGGAGCACACCAAACACCCAGCAATAGCACAATGGCTGCAAAGGTTATTTATCAAATGCATTTTTTCAGGAAAAAAATACACTAAATTCATTTTTGGGCAAACAAACACAATGATATACCAAAATTCTGGGTAAGATATAAAATATGGGGTAAGTCTCCTTTCCCAATTGAAGCCTGTTACTGGGAAAAGCGTTGGGCGGGGCCACTATGTGTGACGTCGTCCCGCATGGGCAGGCAGGTGCTGTTTGTTTTATGCCGATCTGAAGCTGCTTAATTGTAAGTGTATATTACATTTTTCAATAAATGTTTTAAACATATTGCACTACAAGGATTTCCTCTTCTCTCCGCACATATTGGGAGTATTGCTATTGGATTCCCAAGCATTGGTTGCCTTGGCATTATCACCACCCGAGAATCAGATCTCTCCACCAGCCTAACTGCTGAGTCCATTTGAATTGGATCTCTCCTCCTGCCTGACTGTTGAATCCATTGGAATTTAAACAAGCGCATGTGATCTCTATTACCTGAGATCCACTATTTCTGGTAAGAGGCGAGTGTTTGTGGTCAAGGAAAATATCAGAATGCCATTTTTATCTGGCTTGCATTAGGAATACTAATAATTCATCACATTTTTTTCCTATTACTGGGTTGGGTGTTATCTATCTTAACTCTTTGGACTTATGTATGGACACATTTTCCTTAAAAGATTATTTTTCTTTTTTCACATATATCTTCCAATGACCATTCGTTTATTCATGTGTGGTTAGGCTATTAATCATTTATTCATTCATTTATTTTACTTAAGTGGTAGAGGAATAAGCACAGGAATTCTTACCTATTTTATAAAATATAGGGTTGCATCAAGTAAATAGATACCAAAAATGTCAAGTTTGATAATTTTGCACGCCTGTGGAATCACAAAAAGCAATGGTACTCGAAATTCTCCATACACAACACCTATACAGCCTTTACAAGTCATCAGTTTAGAGTTAACCATGAACTATGGCTGGAGAATTATTGCTCCCTCTCTGACGTTTAGGACCATACCTTGCATGTGAATATAATATTGCTTATTGGTTGCACTTGTCCAAAATAATGTGTAACATCAAAAGATCTAATACGGAGCCTAACAAGTTTTTGGAAACAAGTATTTCAAGTAATTTCATCACTCACAGGTGTCATAACTCCCCCCAACCCCGAATTGGCAATACTGCACAGGAGTAGAACGATTCCCCCACAACTTTAGACAGGTAGTCTCCCATGAACTATTAGCGGCTCATACTCTAGTACTCAGAAACTGGGAGGATGCCCAATCTCAATGTATCAGATATGCTAAAGTTAGTCCATCAAAATTACACCCTTGAACAGTTAGTAATCCCTTCTCATGTACATCATTCTATAAGAACTGGAAAATTTGGACGAACAGCTACAGTGGTCCATAGTAGCTAGGTTACTAAAAATGTTAATGTTATAAATATTACACACCAACGTTGTCATGATATAAATGTTTGAATATATAAGTGATAATCAAATGTACACTGCTGCAAATGTGTGTATTTCCCTGTTTGTTGTTACCTTGAAAAAATCAATAAAAATGATTGAAATAAAAAAAAAGAATATGTACACTCATCTATTAAAAAGTTTTTTATATAAAGTCTGTCTAGTGATATTCAGGTAAAGTTCATATGTGATAAAACAATTCATCAATCTTCACACTTTTCTCCTTAAAACTGTGACTCTTCTTTCAATTTTCACCATATGTTGGTTTAAACATGCATACATGATGATGTCCACCACCAGTTCACCACTGCGCTCACCTTGATTACAGACCTAAAAGGTCTGACAGCGCCTTCCCCAGCTGGAGTATACTCCAATGAATGGTATGATATCCTCTCCTCCTCTGCCCTCTTCAGGTTTAGCTAGAGCTGTTAAGAGGTTGTATAAAAATCTCCTCCTTTCTCCTCCACTGTCCCTCAATCAAAATTAATAAGCTTCCATTGTGTAGTATTAAAACCTTATGACATTTTTTGAAAAGTATCTACTTACATTTAAAATCAAGACAAAGTGTGTACTCGTTCCTTCCCAAATACCGATGTACTCCATCACCCGACTCTGCCCAACACATGCTGTCACTAACACGTGACTTCCTCAGGGGTCCTCAGGGATTGCAAATTATTTTGGACAAGCACACCCAATAAGCAATATTATATTAACTTTGGAGTTGTGGGAACACAAATATTTGGTTGCAACGGTCACACTGTTTACTCTTAGGTTTTAGAGTGACAGCATGGGATTACAAATTGGTTTATCATACCTTGCATGCGTAATGCAAATAATGTTACATACACGTGCTCTCCCTACCCTTGCTTTTTTATGGGGTGTGTGTGGGGGTGACAGGGGTGCTTTAAAAGTGTTTTCATTATTTTTATTTCATTTGTACAATTCTTTTTTATGCTTTTTTTTGCTTGTTATCCATTTATGTGATTACATAGGCAGGTGACAGGCCCTCTTTATAGAGACATTGGGGGTCTATTAGCCCCCAATTTGTTCCCTGACCTCTGCTGCAACTATTCCTACATGGATACTGCTGGAATAGCTGCATCCTTGGTTACGCTAGCCGACAAATTACAACTGTGACCCCGTAAGTGACGTAATACACATCGCTTCTGGGGTCATTAGTTTCAGGAGGGATTGGGGAACAGATTTTCTCTGAGTTCCTCCTGTAGTTGATAGGGATGCAGTTTCCCATGGTCCTGAGCTCCCGGAGGAACAGGAGAACCTGGAAACTACCATGGCACAGCTGGAGTAGCAGCTGTGAGCTTAATTTACCTCTTGTTTACTCTGCCATTTAAAAAGGTACCTTGGTATACAAGTGGTTAATAATTTCACATAAAGAGGCCAGGACAGATCTATCTCTGTCACTCCTCTCCTTGCAGCAATAGATCGCTGCTCTAGTGGTCTATTGATTGCTGATTGCAGCCAGCAAAGGATGACTATTAGAACTGATCTGTTGATACTGATGATCTGTTGATGTTGATATAGTGATCTGGGGATCTGATCTCCACTGACCAGATCCAGTCCCCTCATGTAAAAAAGTTTAAAAAAAAAAAAAGTATTAACCCAACGTAATCTCATGGTAATGTTGTGCTAACAATTTACACAAATATGTTTTTTTTTTCCTGTGTGTCGCAATGTAGCCTTGAAAGGGGAATAAAGCTCTCCTAAAGTAAAACACATATGCTCACTTCCCTTTGCTTTGCTTTGTTCGCTTTACTACTCTGCTTTAATCAGCAAATGTTGTTGATTATATTTTTGAATAAATATGGTGGGGTACACAAATTACATAAATACTGTGTTGGGCTAAATATACAGGAAATTTCATTGTTTTCTTTTTTTTTGTTATATATTCAAGATGAAAGCAAAGAAAATAAAAAGAATTGACTCTACATCAGAGACATTGCCAAAAAAGAAAAAAAAGAAAAGAAAAAAAACATTGGGACTCAAAGACCTAGTGACTGAATTTGTTAAAAACGTACTTGTGGTATATTTACCTAGTAACATACCAGACTTAATACTTATTATTAACTTTGAACAAAGTAGTATGCCTATTGAATACATTATAGTTTTGCTAAATTACAGGCCACAATTAAAGACCTTGTTTAACCACTTGACTGTAAGATTTACCCTCCTTTATGACCAGGCCAGTCTTTGCGATACAGCACTGCATTACTTTAACTGACAATTGTGCGGTCATGCGACACTGTACCCCTCAGAAAAAAAAAAGATGTCCTTTTTTCCCCACAAATACAGCTTTCTTTTGGTGGTATTTGATCACCACTGCTTTTTTAATGTTGCGCAAAAGTTATAGCATCTACAAACTATGGTATACTGTAAATACTTGAATTTTTATTATTATTTCTTTATACTAGTAATGACGGTGATCATTGGTGCGTCCCCTAGGCAGAAGTGCAGAATCACGAATATATATACGTGATTCTGCACAGGAGGGCCGCCCTGTAGCAGTATATATTCTATAGGGCAGTCCTTAAGTGGTTTCATGTCCAATATGAGTAAAATTTGTCAAGGTCATCAAAGAAATGTTGTCAAGGACTGATTATTCAGGCCACGCTCTAAGAGAACACCTATAGGGCAAGGATGGGGAAGTAACTCGGGTTGGTTATATGCATTGTGCCTGGTTTACTAAATCTTATGTGTGTATGCTTACTCATTAATTGTGCACAGACAACCGGGTCTCAGTCTCATAGTATTTACTATGCAATCTCAACATGTTTGGGTCTGTGTTAAGCCTCATACACACGATCGGATTTTCCGCCAACAAAACCGTGGACTTTTGTCCGAAGGCCCAAACTTGTCTTACATACAAATGGAAAGGAATTGTCAACCAACAAACACGAACATAGTGACGTACTACGTGGTTTTTCAGCTCTTTAGTACCACCCTTTGGGCTCCTTCTGCTAATTTCGTTTTAGTAGAAGTTTGGTGAGTGTTGATTCGTGCTTTTCATTTCGCGCTTTTCATTTCGCGCTTTGCATTTCGCGCTTTTCATTTTGCGCTTTTCAGTTTGCGCTTTTCATTTTCTGTTTCTGAACGGCTGTTTATCAACCAGTCATGTTGCGGAATCGGAGGAGATAATGTGTTATTTATTATTGGCCTTGGAGTTATTGCTTTGACCCAAGTCCAGTCCAGGAACAGAAGGAGGAGGAGTTCTTGGACCAAAAATTGGTTGCTTTATTAATCCTGACCAATTATGTCATATGCCTTTGCTGCAGGAGCTCTAGGAGACTAATCCAGATGTTTTTTGGAATTATCTCCGGATGACGGGCCCCTGCTTTCACCAACTCTTAGGATTGTCGACCCCCTAAATTAAGAAGCAGGACACATGCATGAGGCTTTTATTTTATTTTTTGGTTGAATAATAATGATTTGATTTGTTATATTTTCTATATGTATGGATGCATAGAGTGCACTTTTTGGTTAAGTTCTATTGGCAGATAGCATGTCTAATTTTATTTTTTTTCTTTTTTTAATGCACAATAAAAAAATTGTGGAGAATAATACTTGGCTATGTGTTTCACTTCAAATTACAGTTTGGGAGTAGGCAGTTACATTTAAAAAAAACGCAATGTAAAATTGACAAGGGACAGCAACATAGTTGTATCTTTGAACTTAAAAACTACGGGATAATCGTGTTGTAGTAACTTGCCCCTCCCCCAAAAAAATAATAATAATATTATTCTTGATATCACTAGAAAAAAAAGCCTTTGAAAATGCGTTTGCAATAACTCCATCAGTATCACCAGCAAAGCAGCTTCATTATTATCCCATTAAAGAAGAACAAAATGTGCACTGCATTTCGAGATTTCATAATTTGCCACGTCACGAATGTTAATTCTCCATTACGATGCTAGTTTACAAGACCGACCGCTTCTGGCTCATCCTTGCTTCCGAGCATGCGTGTTTGTACATTGGACTTTTGTTTGACGGACTTGTGTACACATGCCCGGAAAATCCCACAACAGACATTTGTCCGCGGAAAATGTATAAACCTGCCATCCAACATTTGTCCATGGAAAGTTGTCCAACAATTGTCTGATGGAGCGTACAAACAGTAGGATTTTCCGCCAACAGCCTGTCATCACACATTTCCCGTCAGAAAATCTAATCGTGTGTATGAGGCTTTAGAAGGCTGTAGCATACTGTACATATGGTAAATTTACCATAAAGTTTGATTGCTATGAAGTGTTAACTTCAGTGTCTGAACATATGGCAGTTTGGTGATGGCTCTTGTTTCTGATCTTTAAAAATTATGCCACAGCTGTTGTAAAGCTACCAAAAAAAAAAAAGGTATAATATGATTATGTGAACTTGTTAACAAAACCAAGGTATACCAAAAAAAACAGGGCCACTTTTTGCAGTTTTAGGACTTTGTAACTTCCAGCGGGATAGAGTGCAGTGTTGGGGACATAGCAGAAATAGAGCTTGCTCCAGAAGCAAGGGTGCATGTGCTTGCGTAAACTGATCCAGAACAATAAATCTTGAAAAATTAAGTTTGACTTTAGGTTTAAACATAGATTAAAAGAATGAAAGCTGTCTAAATGTCCAATGGAAGCTGAAACCACACTGTATGCTTTGAATATTAGGGCATGATTTGCTATGTGCATGGATTGCATTTGCTATGTTTGCATACATCCACATGCCAGCCTGCAGTGCATGCATTCATTAGCAATTTATCAGTGCTCCTGCTCATTTTTTCAGTGCATCATCCACACTGGAGGGCATAGTAGATTTGTGACACAGAATAGAACAGAAAACAGGGAACATTTGGAACCCTGTGAAGATGTCAAACTCTGTGGGCAAAAATATTATTGAGAGTGTAAATGCATTTCAGCCCTCTAAAACGTTCTAAATTATGAAAAACACATACTAACTTATTAGTAAATATTTAAATATATCCGTGTTTTTCGCTTAGGAAATATGAAGCAATTGTCTACAAACACTACGTGGATTTTTAAGGATGGGCAACTGACTTTATCAGTGCCCTGGGCTCAACTATTTCATGGCTTTCATTTGTTGTGTCTAGCCAGATTCATCTTAAAGCAAAAGGTCCATACAAATGAAGGTCAACAGTGTTACTAAGCCCAGGTACCTGGGGTACAGACCCTAGGTCTTCAGCCAAGTGCCTCGGGTCACAGGCTTACTGCAAATACTTCCTAGAGGGGGTGAAGGGTGCTTGCATCCTTCCATTTAAGTTGTGCACAAACATCCTTGAATGCCTCCAATGTTGATACAAAAAGTTAATTAGTGGCTTCAAGTCTGTTACTGTAGGCCAAACAGTAGGTCTGTCTCTCCTAGGGATGAACAATGCTTACAGGAGGGGAAGAAACACTAGTAGAATGCAATTGGGAAAAGACAAAGAGACGATTAAGAGACAAGATAGGTAGAATATAAAAGGAATTGAGTGCTGCTTACAGTGGAATTCTACAACTTTTCATACAATGTGGGGTGCCCAAAGATGCCCTGTGCATTTTAGGATCCTAGAAACACTCTTAGTCAACAGAACATATGCTATCTACCTATTACTTCATTGTGGCATACTGTATCTGTAAGAAATTCTTAGATTCAGAACAATATTATACTTGCAGATTAGACCCCTTTAATGAAATCTCCAAAAAATGTGGATGTTAGCTTTAATAACTGAACATAAATCAATTTATCTGAATTTTTTAAACTGTGCTGCAGAAGCACATGCCAGCTTAATCTAATATAGTAAAAACAGACAAGGCTGTAGCATTTGTCAGTGTCATAGGTAAATATAAGAATTTAATAAAAGTGTTTTTTAGTATTTGGCTTCTGACTCCTTGCAGGTAGTAGGAATCGCTCTCAGGTTCTCGCTTTTTGCTTTTCAGTCATGAATTTTTAATCTATCTTTGTAAAATATGGTCAGAACAGCTTTTCCTTGATGATTAATAAATCAAGTATCTTTTGATATCATTCAGACTTACTCTGATTTAAAAGTGTTATGTCACCAGGTTTTTCTTTCTTACTGATACAGCTGCATGTGGCTAAATAAAACTAAAAGAAATTATACATATGGTAGACAATATCACTATCTATGTGATGTTCAATCTGCATCAGAAATGAAATCAGGCATATTACTTCCAGCTATGCCCTCCAGCAAACACAACTGTGGTTGTTTCAAGAGTCACTTTAAAATGATATTGTCTTGCGATTAACCACATAACAGGCCATCTAGCCATCGGCACCTGAATAGATGCACACTAAGGACTTGTAAAAGTATATATCTTCAAGTTTATATTTTCTGTATATATTCATAACCAAACATCTAATAAAATGATTCATTTGCATCCACCAAGTGTAGAACTATAGGTTTTGGATTTTTAGATGATGTGTTCTGCCAAAACAGGTCATTGCTAGGTTAAAGCACATGCTTCGGAACTTGAGAAAATTTCAGCAGTGATGTATTGTTGGGTGGGAGGACTTTGAAACTATGTCAGCTGTAATGACTGTGAATGGCGGTCCTTGAAGTTTTAGTGATTGCATGCTTTACTGGCAGGTAGGGTAGTGTGACTTTCTCCTTCCACTCAGTTATATCAGAATTTAAGGCATTAAGTATGACTCATTCTGAATAGAACTAGTGTACAATTAATACTTAATCATCTATATTTTGTATATAGAAATGCTATTGCTCATGTGATGCTAGGCATTATTACAACAATGTACTTCTTGATTCTATAATAATTCCATATACATTTCTACTTTTGATAAATGCTACTACAATTTTATTTCTACAAAAATTCTAAAATTTTTTAAAAAATCTTGAACTATAAGTGACACGTTGTTTGTTGGCTTGTTTATTTCCCAAATGATTAAACAAGCTTAAAGCTTTATTTCACGGGATGAAATAAAACACTACGGAAACTGCTTTCTCCCTCCCCCCCCCCCCCCACATTTCTCTTTGTTAAATGTATTTAAATGACTGTGCATTTAATTCAAAGCTATCTTCAACTTGGTTATGGGATATCCGAGGGTTTGGGGTGGGTGGGTTCAGTCTCCTGTAAGCCTAGAGTGGCCTCATAACATACCTCAGGTGGTGTGCCTTTGACAGTCTAGGCTCTCATGAAGTGGGCTGAATGACACAGGGGTTATTTAACTCTGAAGATAATGGAAGAGGTCACATAGTGCAGCACTGGAACATAAAGAGTGTGATATAAGAGCATTTTAAGTGATTTAATATCAATTGACCAGCGTCTACCAAAAAATACGTTATCAATATTAAACAGTGCAATCCTTTAAAAATGTTAAGAATACTGAGATTATAAAAACATTGAGACATTTTAAAGGTAGATTTATCATTTACAAGGAAGTGGGTTGTTAAGAAATCGTGATTATGAATATATTGTTTATTTCCTTTATTAAATATTTTAGCAGTGTCTGTGCATTCTGACCACCACATGACATGCCACATCCTGCTCTCTTGTGTTTAATGACCACTTACCTTTTATTTTTCATTTTCTTACAATCAATATAGCTTCCTCTTCTAATATTTTCTGTTCTCTTTTAAATGATTCTTGAAACATTTTAAATAAATAGACAGCAATGGTCATAAATATCCCTGTGCAAGACGTAAAGCCATAATGTTTATTACTTTGTGTGGCAGTAATGATTCTAGTCCTAGCAAACTGCTTTTGGAAGGCACAAATCTTCATTTATTCAGTCTTATGCAAATAACACCTTCAGCTAGGAAGCTTGAACTCTGGGTTTTCACTCATATGTCTCACTATTGGTCAGTATGACTATATATCACATTACCAGACCAGTAGTAAGGTAGAAGGGGGTGTGGGAGGGTTAATCATAGAGGCAAATTCATAGATCATGTTAGCATTCACATAAAATAATATTTGGTTTTGGGATAAATGAGGTAGTTCAATATAGTTTTTGCTAGAGTGTTATTAGTGGGGGTTAAGTTTGGAAACATTTAACGTGATTTTCAATGTTTTGCCTGATCTTGCCAGTGTACTGAATTTGTAATTGAATGTGTTAATATATGTCCTTGTTTCTGATAAGCATTTGCACCTATTGAATTGTTGTACTTTAATTTGGATGCTGCAAGGAACATTTGTCAGGTACTGAAGCATGTGGACACTTTATGCTGCCTGTAATAGAAGTCAATTGACATGCTTCCTTAATGCCTGTACAGCATTAAGGGGTAGTGTTTCAGAAGAATCTGATGTTGATTCCCTTTTATTTGGGGAATTATTTATATTGCAATCTATTCTGTAATCCTTTGTGGGGCTAGCAGAACTAGAAGGACCAACCTTAATATCAGTGGAAAGTATACAAACCTAAGAAACTGCTAAAAACCACAACAAAAATACCAACTGCATAGTAGTCAAAACCTCTTTAAGTTGAACTCTGGGCTAAAAAAATATTGTATAAATACTAGAAGCATGTGTATGTTTACTTGAATCTTGGTGTTCTCTGTGTATTTTTTTCAGATCTGTGGAACTTGTATTGGTTTTGATAACAGTACTACTGCAATACCAAAAGTCTTTGTGAACTAGCACTCATACATAACTGAAGTTATGTAAAAGATCCTGCAGGTGCTACTTATTTTATCACATAGGTGGTTTACTAAGATTCAAACCCCTAGATTGGCTTTAAGGTTCCCTGGTGCTGTTAGAAAACATCTATCTTGGGGTCAAAATCTCTACTATAAACCTCAAAAATGAAAAGAAGCACATAGCTGTGTGCACCCCAAGTTCTAAGACTATGCTATTCTTGATGGCTGCTGATTTATACTAATTATCGGACACCAATTAGTATTGTTCCCTATCAAGTGGTCACCATGCTAGCCAATCACAGTAATAACATGCATTTTGTTTACACTCAGACCTTCTGCTTCAACTGCTACTATGTACTATAGTTAGTAAAATAACAAAATAGAAAAAGCAAAAGAAAATAGATCTAAACCTAATAAATAAAATCTCATAAATAGTTTTAACATGTTAATGTAGTTTCAAAATCTGTTTCCATCTTTCTAAACATACAGCTTTCATTAAAATAATATCTGGTATTCCGGCAATAAAGGTACTCTTTTTTTTTCAGCTGTGCTACTGCATTGTCACCCTGCTACATGTGCCCTGATGATGAAGTCTAGTGAAAGTATCAGTTCACACTGTGCAGACATCAGGTAGACTGACCAGACCAATGGTATCTAGCACTAAGATAGTGTGTTAAAAAAGTGAGAAAAGGTGAAAATATTTTATGAAAAATACAGTTTTTTAGGATATAGAGTGCTTTAAGAAGTAAAATATTATCCATTTATGATATAAATCTACTTTAACCACTTGCCCTTCAAGAAATGTACCCCCTTGATGACCTGGCCATTGTTTGCTATACGGCACTGCATTATTTTTACTGATGATTGCGCAGTCATGCATCACTGTACAAAAAATACAATGTATGTACTGTTTTCCCCACAAATAGAGCTTTCTTTTGTTGGTATTTGATTATCTGTGTTTTTTATTTTTTGTGCTATAAACAAAAAAAAAACAATATTTTTTACTTTCTGCTATAAAACATATCCAATAAAAACATTTAAAAAATCGAATTTCTTCATAAATTTAGGCCAAAATGTATTCTGCTACATATTTTCGGTTAAAAAAATCCTAATAAGCATATATTGATTGGTTTGCGCTTACGTTATAGCGTCTACAAACTATGGGATATTTTTATTTATTTATTTAACTAGTAATGGGTGACTAATAAGTGACTTATAGCGGGGTTGGGATATTGTGACGGACATTCTGACACTAACTGACACTTTTTGAGGACCAGGGACACTAATACAGTGATCAAAAATATGCACTGTCATTGTACTAATGACACTGGCTGGGAATGGGTTAACATCAGGGGCGACCAAGCGGTTAACTGTGTGCCTATCCTGGGTTGTTTTAAAACTGTGGGAGGTGCTTTTAGTAGGGGAAAACATGGATCCTAGTCCCTGCTTTGCAAAGACACAGGATCCATGCCTTCCCTCCTGCCAGAACGACCATCTGCCTTGTTTACATAGGCAGACCACCGTTCTACCTCTCTGCTTGATCATCGGCAGGTGTTGGCAGACATTAAGCAAGCCAGCTGCAGAATGTATGCACTCCCCCTACCTGGAAGAGCCGGATCACATATAAATACACAGGTACCACCCTGTAGCACTAAAACTGATATAGGGTAGATCTTAAAGGGGTTGTAAACCCTCAAGGTTTTTCACCTTAATGCATTCTATGCATTAAGGTGAAACACCTCCTGTGATGCAGCTGCCTCCCAGAGGCCCTCTTTTAGTTACCTGAACCCGGTCTTTTCAGCGATGGTGACGAGCACACCATTTTCAGCTGGTGTCTCGGGTCCTGATTGAATAGATTGATAGCAGCACAGCCATTGAGGGGGCGGGGCCGAGTCCTGCCATCTGTGTCTATAAACGCAGCAGCAGGACACGAGAGAGCGTGCTTGCATGAGTGCCCCGAGGGAAAGCGGCTCTCCAACGGGGTATTCGAGAAGAGGAGGAGACAGAAACGCCGCTGAGGTACCCCAGAAGAGGAGGATCGGCCACTCTGTGCAAAAACAACAGCACAGAGGAGGTAAGAATGACATGTTTGTTTGTTTTTTTTTTTAAACCAAACCTTTAGATATCCTTTAAGTAGTTAATTTAAAAATGATACGCATTTTGATTAAATCTGCTAATTGTAAAATAGCTAAAAATGCTTTTTGATAAAAAATATTTTTTTTCCTTTTTGTGATCACAGCAAGCAATGTTTGTTTATACGCAATCCATTGCTGATCACCATATCTTCCCTTGACCTGGTGATCATGAGTGGATGTTGATAAACAATGGCACCTCATTCTCAACACCATAAATACAGTATAGTAGGATTAGGGAAAAAAAAATCAAGGTTTCCAAATCCCAAATTACGATGAAGAGGCACTTGGTATTCTTGTGCAGAAAGCTTAAAAAATCTATGAGCTATATAGATTTACTTTACTGCAAATGACTAGAGCTGACTAGTGTCAAATGTAATTGCCTGAAATGGTAAGTTGTTGTTAGTTCAGTTTTGAGTTCTCCCTGGTCAAACACTGGAAAATAAAATGACAATGATAAAAATAAAACAAGGACATCAATTTTCAACTGATAAATTACAGTGTGTCTGTGAACAATGTTTTTCTTTAAATATTGATCTCCACATACGTTATTAGAGGCATGCATGGACATGCATGTGTTTCTAAAAAGATTTGAGACAGTGCTAGCTCAACAAATTCCTATATCCTGTATAAATCTGTATGGGCGGAGATCTGACATCTTTAGGAACTTTTTTAAGGTTTATACACTTTTCTCAAGACCAGTCTTTGTACAGTAAGCTCATCTTACTATAAAAGACCATTCACATGAACATGAAAGTCAAACCACTAGTCTAAAAACATGGCTCATTAGAGAAGTGTCTTGGATGTTCATCAAAAACCTTCAAGGCAGAAGTCACAAAATTTCTGCCATTTTATTGCTGATGATTTTATCTTGCCGGGGTGTTACAGGAGTGGTCAAAACTTTAAGATCTGTGCTAAGTGTACCTGTATTTCTGCAGACAGAACCCTTCCTTAGCTCAGGCCCCTGTCTGTTGTACACAGTTAAGGTCTTCCTGCTCAGCCCCCTCATAGACCTTAAATTACCCCAGAAGAGGCATGAGAGAGAATGCAAAGGGCATGCATGGGATGTTGCTGCACAAAAGACCCCTGATGACAACACAATATCTCAGGATCATAGCCTTTTTCTGATCAAATTCAGTAGTAGAAGCAGAAGTCTCTCACTTGTAAATGAGTGCATATTCCAGTGACTGAGTGCTGATACATTGATTATAGCAACTGAGTGTTGAGATTCCATGGTTGAGTGTTGAGATTCCAGGTTACATGCAAATATATGTATGGATTGTGGCAGATAAAAATGACCTTAGCTAACATATTAAGGCAGGTGGTTCTGCCTTAACTTTTGACTTCAAGGGTTAAAAAGGAGTCTTGAAAGAACATTTTGCAAGGTAGACTCTTGATCCTAACCTATTTAGACAGTAAGAGCCCTTTCACACTGCCAGCTGGCCACGTTAGCAGTAAAGCGCCGCTAGTTTTTGCTGAGGCGCAATGGGCCCTGTACGAATTAAATGTAACATAATGTATAGAAAAACCTTCACCCTTGCCCCTTCACCCTATTAAATCAACACACTTACAACCATTAGGTTGGAAAGGGCAAGGCCACAGCTTTATTAAAATCCAAAAATCCAAACATAGCATGCACACAATTCCAAAGGGGGGGGGGGGGGCTGTCCTTACCATAAGTGCTGGACAGACTGCCTACTTCCAATTTCCATCAAGGGCATAGCCCAGTGATGGCGAACCTTGGCACCCCAGATGTTTTGGAACTACATTTCCCATGATGCTCATGCACTCTGCAGTGTAGTTGAGCATCATGGGAAATATAGTTCCAAAACATCTGGGGTGCCAAGGTTCGCCATCACTGGCATAGCCCATTACAGCCTCTTTTATGCTGGCAAGGTCAAGAAATCGCAGCAAGCTGTGACATACCATAGAAAAAAGGGGTGGGAAGGTGGGCAGCTCTTCCAGCCACGTTCCTCGAAAGACCCAGGATTCCCTGGGAACAAGCTTTCCTGAGCTCAGGCCCAGCCCATCCCCCATAACAACCAATCCCTGGTGACCACTTAGCTACCGTGTCCTGCACCTAGCCATGCCCCCATCAGTCAAGGCTCACTTTCCCTGGGGGGGTCAACAGGCCCTCATTAGCATTGTTTTAGCAGTGCTTTGTCAGCTGCTAGAGGGGAGCTTTTAACCTAGTGGCCGAAGAAAGGATTAAATGCGCCCAAAAAGCACCGCTGCCAAAGCTCTTTGCAGGAGCTTCGGCAGCGGTGCCCATTGATTTCAATGGGCAAGGGTGGTGGAGGAGTGGTGTATACACCGCTCCTAAACTGCTCCAAAGATGCTGCTTGCAGGAGTTTTTCGAATGTCCTGCAATCACACCGCACCAGTGTGAAAGCACTCGGGCTTTCACACTGGGACTACAGGAGTGGCATGTTTCAGGCACTTTACAGGTGCTTTACAGGCGCTATTTTTAGCCCTTTAGGGCCTGAAAAATGCCTCCAGTGTGAAAGGGGTCTAATATATGTGTTAAATTTAAATAAAGCCAAGTCTGCCTACAGTCACCATCTGTTGAATAACAGTAAAGAAAAATGATGTTGTGTTAGCTATTCAATGATAGCTAAACATTTATTGTACTTACTGTAAAATCTGTTTCCATGAGTTTATCGAACAACACAGGATTCAAAGATAATCCGGTTATACTGCCACCTACAAGAGGATTTGAAAGCTGGCACTATAGCAGAACTTCACCCAAAAGGGAAAGTTCTGCTTGTTTGCATCCTTCTCCCTCCTCTGCCACATTTGGCACTTTTTGAGGGGGAAGGGGGAGTGGGTACCTGGTTTTGACAGGTACTAGCTCCCACTTCTGGTCAGATCACTGTGGCAATCTGTGCAGGAGTTTGCCCACCTCCTCCTTCCCCTTGCAGCCTTCTGGGACATACCACAAGTCCCAGAAGACTTCGGGACCCTTCACAAAGCACAGCGCGGCTCACGCATGTGCAGTAGTTAACTGGCTGTGAAGGATTCACTATTGGTTCTCCTAACCCAAGATGTCAGTGCCTGAACCTGAAGCCGATTGGAGAATCGGCTCAGATGAGAACATCACTGGATCCCTGTACATGTAAGTGTCCTTATATTAAAAGTCAGCAGCTACAGTGTTTGTAGCTGCTGACATGAATTTTTTTGGGGGAGGATGAATCTCCTCATAACTGCCTTAATACTGGGCACTTTCACCCCTTCCTGCTCAGGCCAATTTTCAGCTTTCAGGGCCAGTTCACACCACATGCAGTCCAGTGCATTTTTCTCTGCATCAAAAATGCATAGAAAGTAGGTTAAATGGTTTCCATTAACATAGTTCACACCAGTTTGGTCAGTTCCAGGATGTTCCAGTTCCAGAAAATAAAGTAGAACCTGCTGCATTTTTCCTGCACTGTACTGTACTGAAAAAAGACTAAAAAAGCATCTGGAATGCATCCAGAAATGCATCAAAAATGCACTGAAACATGTCAAAAACCTACTAAAAATGTGCATGCAGAAAGGCTCCTGGAATGGATCTAGAGTGCGTTTTTGTGGTGTAAACCAGCCCTCAGTGCTGTCACGCTTTAAATGACAATTGCATAGTCATGCAACACTGTACACATATAAAAGTTTATTTAATTTTTTTTTACACAAATAGAGCTTTCTTTTGGTGGTATTTAATCACTGCTGGGTTTTTCATTTTTTTCCGCTACAAATGAAAAAAGACTGAAAATTTTGAAAAAAACGCATTTGTCTTAGTTTCTATTGTAAAATAAGTATTTTTTCTTCATAAATTTTATACTGCTACCAAAATTTATACTGCTACATTTCTTTGATCAAAATAATCCAAATCAGTGAATATCATTTGGTCTATGTGAAAGTTATATTGGGGTGATTTTTTGAAAATTCATCACATCTGATCTCACATGATGTGCTGACAGCCTCAATCTCATTTCTTGAGGCCCTAACAAGTACAAATACCCCCCAAATGACCCCTTTTTGGAAAATAAACAGTCCAAGGTAGAGGCATGGCAAATTTTTTGAAGCTGTCATTTTTTCCCACAATTCTTTGGAAATTAAAGTAACTAAATTTTTTTTTAACAAAAATGTCATATTAACAAGTTATTTCTCACACACGGCATAGGCATACTTGTAACTACATTCCAAAACACATTCTGCTACTCGTCCTGAGTATGGCGATACTGCTTGTGTGAGAGGCGCAACATCCAAAAAGTACCATAGACTTTCCACTTTAAAGTGATTGTAAAGTGCAGTTTTTTTCTAAAAAAAAAACAACAAACAGTATATACTTACCCGCTCTGTGCAGTGGATTTGCACAGAGCAGCCCGGCTCATCCTCTTCTCAGGTCCCTCTTTGGCTCTCCCTGCCCCTCTCTCCTGTTGAGTGCCCCCACAGCAAGCAGCTTGCTATTGGGGCACCCGGGTCGAGTCACAGCTCCCTGTGTCCATTCAGACATGGAGCCCTTGTTTTTGGCCCGCTCCCCCAATCTGCTGATTGGCTAGCTGACTTTGATTGATAGCAGCGGGAGCCAATGGCACCGCTGCTGTGTCTCAGTCAATCAGGAGGGAGCGTCTTGGATGGCCGAGTCACTTGTGGACATCGCTGAACAGAACCTAAAATTAAAAATTAATAATGCGCCAACCAAAAAAATGTGAAAAGAGCAGCCAACACAATAATCAGACAAATTGTAACAAAAATATAATGTAGGTAAGTGTGGTGCTAAAAGAAATCTATTTGTGCATTATTGAGCAAAGCCTGACAGAATGGACATCTGAAAGACAATATGCGCAACAAAGTGTATTAATGAAACACGAAATTAATCGTATATAAGCTCATAGCTAGGCACCAATAAAGGTGAGAGGTGCAAAGTGGGAATAAGAGCAATCTGTGTGATGAAGTGTGTTAATATAACACTAAAAAAGGACCGTATGTAATCTGATAGCTAACCACTAACAGAAGTCCCTGTGAAATAGTTGAAGGACGTAATCAAACGGTGAGTTAACTAAATCATCTCAAAAGATACAGTGACAAAAATACATAATAAACACGTGATAAGACACATTAGTAACATGGATTGCTATCCGTCCTAAAAACCCAGCATGAACGTATGGGTAACTGACATAATTAAAAGTCAAACATGTATAGGAAGATAGGCATATGAGGATGTGACTGGGACCATCAACAGTGACCGAGAGCGGTAGTGTAGGGCCCTTGGATCCAGGGATGGCGTCCACAGGATACGGAATCCGACTTATATGTGAGAGGGATAGGAAGAAATACCCTTACCAGAAATGGTGGACTCCCGAGCCAGCGGCTTGGGAGTCAGACAAGCTTGTAATGGAGCAGGAGGGCTGATTCCACGGCTGCTGGAGGCGATGAGGAAAACTGTGGCACTCACCAACCGGACCTCTCTGGTCTCAAAGACTGGAACTGCTCACAAAAGCACTGGCTCCATGAAGTGGGTATAGGTGGGTATAGGTCCTCAAATGAGATAGGGATCAAAAAGAAGACTTCCCCATAGTGTAAATCAGCTTTTTTAAAAAGCTTTATTTAAAAACAAAGCAATAAAACACACACTGGCTTGAAGATAAGAGTCAGGTGTAAAATAATATAAAAAAGCACTAGAATCAAATGGTGGCAAGACAGGCATAACAACCCATGATGAGGCTCATGTAAGTATTAGGGGGTGCTGGGGCTGCTGCTGCACACAAATGGCTTTTTATGTTAAGGTGAATGTAAACCCGATTCATGAAATTTGAGCTGGGCACATATATCTGCAGTGTTTTGTTATCTCTCATCAAATCACTATGTCCCGTAGCTGTCTCCTGCTCTGTTGTTCTGTTATCAGCCTTATTATTATTATTGTTATTATACAGGATTTATATAGCGCTGACAGTTTACGCAGCGATTTACAACATTAGGGCAGACAGTACAAGTACAATACAATTCAATACAGGAGGAATCAGAGGGCTCTGCTCATTAGAGATTACAATCTAGGAGGGAGGGTCAAGTTATACAAAAGGGTAATAGCTGTGGGGGATGAGCTAATGGAGAAAATAGTGCAGTTGTTAGATGGAGGCAGGATAGGCTTCTCTGAAGAGGAAAGTTTTCAGGGATCGCCTAAAAGTGGATAAATTTGGAGACAGTCTCACAGATTGGGGTAGGGAATTCCAGAGGATGGGCGAGGCTCGGAAGAAGTCCTGGAGGCGGATATGGGAGGAAGTGATGAGGGAGCTAGAGAGCAGGAGGTCTTGGGAGGAACGGAGATGGCGATTAGTTTGGTATTTTGAGACTAGGTTAGTGAAGTAGCTGGGGGCAGAGTTGTGGATGGCTTTGTAACTTATTGTTAGTATTTTGAATTTAATTCCTTGGGCGAGTGGTAGCCAATGGAGGGATTGGCAAAGAGGGGTAGCAGACACTGAGCGGTTTGTAAGGTGGATGAGTCTGGCAGCAGCATTCATGATGGACTGAAGGGGGGGTAGTCTATTTAAAGGTAAGCCAATGAGGAGGGAGTTGCAGTAGTCAAGGCGAGAGATAACCAGGGAGTGAATCAGGAGCTTTGTGGTTTCATTGGTTAAAAAGGGACGTAGTTTAGAGATGTTGCGGAGGTTGAGGTGGCAAACTTTGGAAAGTGATTGGATGTGGGGCTGAAAGGAGAGAATCCAGGATAACACCTAGCACCCTGACATGTGGGGACGGGTGGATGGTTTTGCCATTGCTCTTGACAGAGAAGTCAGGGGAAGAGGCACTTGGGGGAGGAAATATTATAAGCTTGGTTTTGGACAAGTTGAGTTTGAGGAAGTGGTGTGACATCCATACAGATATGTTGGTTAGTAAGTTAGTGATGCGTGAGGAGACTGATGGAGTGAGTTGAGGGGTGGAGAGATAGATTTGTGTGTCATCAGCATAGAAATGATATTGAAAGCCGTGAGAGGCTATCAGCTGACCCAGGGAAGAGGTGTAGATTTAAAATAAAAGAGGTCCAAGAACAGAACCTTGGGGGACCCCAACAGAGAAGGGAAGAGGAGTGGAGTAAGTAGAATTGTAAGTGACACTGAAGGTGCGTTGGGATAGGTAGGATGAGAGCCACTGAAGAGCACAGTCACGGAGACCAAGGGAGTAAAGTTTTTTGAGGAGGAGGGAGTGGTCAACCGTGTTAAAGGCAGCTGAAAGATCCAGAAGAAGGAGTACAGAATAGTGTCCGTTGGCTTTTGCAGTTAGTAGGTCATTTGTGAGTTTTAAAAGAGCAGTTTCTGTGGAGTGTTGAGGGCGAAATCCAGATTGAAGGGGATCAAGAAGGTTGTTTTTAATGAGGTGGTCACTCAGTTGGTTGTAAAGGAGTTTAGAGGAAAAGGGGAGCAAGGAGATAGGGCGTAGGTTGTTAAGATTGGTAGGGTCCAAGGACGGCTTTTTGAGTATGGAGGTGACCACTGCATGTTTTAGAGCATCGGGGAAGATTCCAGAGGTGAGGGAGAGATTGAAGATGTGGGTTAGAGAGTGTAGGATGGGGTCAGAGGGTGACCGTAGCATTTGAGAGGGAATAGGGTCCAGGGGACAGGTGGTTAGGTGGGCGATAGAAAGGAGTTTAGCAACTTCATCTGTAGTAGCAGATTTGAATAGGGGGAGTGTCAGTTGTACCTGTTGACATGGGGTCTTAGCTGGGGGAGATACCTGTAGAATGGAGATTTCCTCACGGATTGTATCAATCTTGTTTTTGAAGTGATTAGCGATTTCCTGGGTAGTGAGTAAGTCAGTGGGTGGAGGCGGTGGAGGACAAAGTAGAGAGTTGAAGGTAGAGAAGAGTTTATGGGGATTGGATGAGAAGGTGTTAATAAGAGTTGTAAAATAGGTTTGCTTGGCAGCGTGGAGGAAAGAATAGTATTTTTGGAGGGCAGATTTGTATTGGTTGAAGTCTTTGAGAGACTTAGTCCTGTGCCACAGACGCTCAAGAGCGCGACTACGTTTTTTGAGAATTTTAGTGTCATCTGTTTGCCAGGGTTGTAGAGGTCGAGGCCTGATTCTGCGTGTAGTGAGAGGAGCGAGCTTGTCCAGGGCGGGGGACAGAGATTTATTGTAGATGGATGTGGCTTGGTTGGGGCAGGACAGGGGAGAGATTTTGTCATAGAGGTGGTCAGTAGCAGAATAGAGGAGTTGAAGTTGCGAAAGTTTCTACGGGTGATGGTTAGGCGATTGGAGGGAAAGGTGGTGGAAGACAGGGGGAGAGAGAAACTAATAAGGTGGTGGTCGGAGAGAGGAAAAGGATTGTTTGAGAAGTTGCATGGAGTGCATAAGTAGGAGAATACAAGGTCAAGGGTGTTGCCATCAGAGTGAATAGAAGCCTGTACCCATTGCTTCAGGTCAAATGAAGAGGTTAGACTAAGAAGTTTAGAAGTAGCAGGAGTGTTTGTATTAGCAGGGATGTTGAAATCACCGAGAAGGATTGTGGGAAGATCCGAAGAGAGAAAGTAGGGTAGCCAGGCAGAAAACTCATCAAGGAAAGTTGATAATGGTCCAGGGGGCCGGTAGATCACAGCAATTCTTAGGGAAGTAGGAGAGAACAGACGTATACAGTGGGCTTCGAATGATGAGAGGGAAAAAGAGGGAGGAGGGTGAATAACCTGGAAGGTGCTCTGGGGGGATAGGAGGAATCCCACTTCACCTCCCTTGCATCCATTAGGCCTAGGGGAGTGAGTCCAGTGAAGGCCACCCTGGGAGAGGGAAGCAGGTGTCATATTCGTGGAGCCAGGTTTCGGTGACAGCAAGCAGATTAAAGGAATTAGTGACAAAGAGGTCATGAACAGCAGTGAGTTTGTTGCAGATAGAGCGGGTGTTCCAGAGGGCGCAGGAGAGAGAGAGGCTGGTGTTTGGAAGAAGAGGACTAAATTGTGTAGATTGCGACTATTACCAGAGGGTGTAGGGTGATGGTGATGGGTGTGTTGGGCACAGTTAAATAAGGGAGGCCCAGGGTTTGGGGAAATATCTCCAGTGATTAGGAGAAGCAGAAGAGTGAGGGAGGTAATATGAGAATATGATTTGTATGAGGGGACATGCTTCAGTATCCTGGGGGGTATGTTAGCAAGTGGGCTTAGAGATAGAAAGAGGTGATGAGTGCAGTAATAGCGGGAGGGGAGAAGTGAGGGTGATGTGTACAGATTGTGTGGTGGAGCAGAGGGATGTAGAAAAGAGAGTTTGAGGAGAGAGGCTGCAATTGTGAAGAGGAGGAGAGGTAAAGAGTGCATGTTTCAGAGAAGGTGAGATAATATGAAAATGAGGTCACCTGCAGTCTGTTATAGTTAGCTTTGTGCAAATTCCTGGAGTGCAAGAGCAGAAGTGCCACTTATTTAAAGAACCCCACTTCTTTGGAAGAACCCCCTGTATGTGTAGCCCCCTGTATGTTCCCCCGTAAAGAAAGCCTTGTTATATACTGTGTTGGGTGTGGATGGAATCTGGCAATTAATCAATTAGGAGGGCATATTAGGAACACAGCAAGCAGGGCATAACTTTCACACCACAATCAAACTGCAAAATTTAGGTAAGACTTAATGGCTAAATAAACATTGAAATAATGTGAGCATGGCTACAGATGGAGTTGAGACAGTGGTGACAAACAGATTTACCAAAAATGTATATAAGCGGTCAGTCAATTTTCAGTTTGCAGGACATGGGAATATAAACGCAGATTACCAAAAATGTATATAAGCGATCAGTCAATTTTCAGTTTGCAGGACATGGGAATATAAACGCAGATTACCAAAAATGTATATAAGCGGTCAGTCAATTTTCAGTTTGCAGGACATGGGAATATAAACGCAGATTACCAAAAATGTATATAAGCGGTCAGTCAATTTTCAGTTTGCAGGACATGGGAATATAAACGCAGATTACCAAAAATGTATATAAGCGGTCAGTCAATTTTCAGTTTGCAGGACATGGGAATATAAACGCAGATTACCAAAAATGTATATAAGCGGTCAGTCAATTTTCAGTTTGCTGGACATGGGAATATAAACGCAGATTACCAAAAATGTATATAAGTGGTCAGTCAATTTTCAGTTTGCTGGACATGGGAATATAAACGCAGATTACCAAAAATGTATATAAGCGGTCAGTCAATTTTCAGTTTGCAGGACATGGGAATATAAACACAGATTACCAAAAATGTATATAAGCGGTCAGTCAATTTTCAGTTTGCTGCACATGGGAATATAAAAGCAGATTACCTGTGAAGAGAGCAGAAAATGTTCAGATGGATGGTGCAAGAGCAGAAGTGCAACTTATATAAAGAACCCCACTTCTTTGGAAGAACCCCCTGTATGTGCAGCCCCTTATAACTCTGGACAAGTTCTCCGTCACATATGATAAAAGCAGCCTGAGTTTTGTGTTGGGGAGGATGCTATAAATAGATTAGCACTTAGCTGAACTATTCAACAAACAGAGCTGAAAGTCTCTACCTATCAGGAGAGGGGGTGTGTGCTTTTCCTCCAATCAGCTGTCTTGGCTGTATGCCCAGGCTTCACCGCAGTGCTAACCAGGAAGAGACACTCTCCTAACACGATGGGCACTTTCTAAACAGTATATAAAGATGAAGACAGTAGATATACATGTAAAACTTATGTAGGGATATTTGTTTTATCCCTGGGTATCATACGAGGCTGTTTATGTGAGGTATCATATGAGGTGTTTATGTGTATATGTGAGGGTTTACACCCACTTTATTGCATAGAATGCATTACGATAAAAAAACCTTCTGACTTTACAACAACTTTAGGACCAGGCCTTCTTCTGACACTTTTGTTTATAAGTAAAAATCCATATTTTTGCTAGAAAATGACATAAAACCCCCAAACATTATACATTTTTGTAGCAGGGGCCCTTGGGAAGAAAATGATGGAATTTGCAAATTTTTGTGTCACACAGTTTTTAGAACACAATTTTACCGGCATAAATACATTTTAATGAATTTCAATGCACACAAAGGCAATATAATACCCACATTTTTGGTAAAATATAAAATATGGTGCTGTACCAGGTAAATATATACCAAACAAGTCAAGCTTTAATATTGCACAAGCTTGTGAAATAACTTTGGCATTTAAAAAACTCCACAGGTGACACTTTATTAGCTTTTATTGGTAACCAGTTATATGTTGCACAGGAGCTCTCACTGTGATGTTTGCAGTGATACCTCACATGTGTAGTGCAATTGGCATTTATGTATGCGTACAGGACTAATGTGTGCTTTCATTTATGTGAGCACGGGAGGGGGGAGGGATATTTATTTATTGGTGGGACACTGGTACACTGACAAATGTTTTTGTGAACTTATACACTATGATAGATGTTGATCGTCCACCGGTGGACACTGACAGATGATTTTGCATAGGAACACTACTTCACTATTGCAGAAGTTTTTGTACACTGGTACACTGGTACAGATGTTGATGGGGACACTGGTACACTGTGGCAGATGTTTTGTGCACTGGCACAGATGTTGATGGTACACTGACAGATGTTTTGTGCACTGGTACTGGTGCATTGGGTACTTGGACATATGTCATTGGGGCAGGGACTGTGGTGTGGGGATGGCTGCAGTCTGTGTGATCTGTGACAGCTCTCTGTGTAAAATCATCAGTCACACAGAGAGTAGTACAGTAGAAGTACAGGCTGCAGCATCCCCCGCTCCCCCCGCAATGAGCTCTCACTGAGCTCAGAGGGGATTGCTGACACAGAGACGCGTGTCTCTGTTTACACTTTGAAGGCTGTGATTGGACACAGTCATCACATGATCGGAAGTCATAGGCCAGTCATGGAGCCCATATCCCAATCTGTGATTGGCTATGGCAGAAGATCACAGCCATCACAGGATTGCGCCACTGCATGGCCTCACGACCGCACGCCAGCACCTGTTCTGAGCAACTCATGTCAACTCAGAACGGGGAAGCTCCCACCCAGCTGTTTATGTACATTGGCTGGATGGGAAGCGGTTAAGGACCACATGGTTCAGAGACATTTGGGACATCCAAAAACAGTCCAGCTAAGGGATGGGCAACAGCAAAAAACACTAACAGGCCCACATAATGGAACTGGGATCTGCTTGCAGCTCACTGATCTGCCTGGAGGGCCTTATGCTGGAAGCTGGCACCAGATAAGGCCTAAAAATCGACCTGGTAAAGTTTAGAAAATATGTGAACAGAAGACCAAATTTAACACACCTGCTCCCCATTTACACCTGAGACCTTGTAACACTAACGAGTCATATGACACCAGGGTGGGAAAATAGCTGATTGGGCCCAATTTGGACATTTTCACTTAGGGGTGTACTCACTTTTGTTGCCAGCGGTTTAGACATTAATGGCTCTGTGTTGAGTTAATTTGAGGGGACAGCAAATGTACACTGTTATACAAGCTGTATACTCACTACTTTACACTGTAGCAAAGTGTAATTTCTTCAGTGTTATCATATAAAAAGATATAATAAAATATTTACAAAAATGTGAGGTTTGTACTCACTCATGTGAGATACTATATATATAGATATATATATCTATATATATAGATATATATTAGGGTTGCACCGATACCAATACTGGTATCGGTATCGGTGCCGATACTAAGCATTTGCACGAGTATCGGTACTTGTGCAAATGCCCCGATACCCAAAACCGATACCTTCAGGCTCGGTACTTTCAGTTGTCAACAGGAATTCCCTGCTAACAGCTGAAAAGTAAAGAAAAAAATGCTGGCAATTATTGGCTGTTAAGGAACGGAGGCTGCCGTGTCCTTAACAACCAATCACGTGTCCTCAGGATTTCCCTCCCCACCTCCTCCTTCCCTCTCGCCAGCTATTACCAGGCTCGGGACCGCAGGTCTGTGGAAACTTCCTGCATTAGAGGTGAGCAAGCCCAGCTCCCCCCATCCCACTGTCCTCCCCCTCCTGATGGGTGCAGCTCTCACAATAAGCTCTGCTCCGCTCTGTTATTTCTGTCACAGTTTGGTGAGCAACAGTGAGTTCTGTGTGACCTCCGAACAGATCTGTCCTTTCCTTGTCAGCTGCACGGCTCTGCACACAGTGAGATTTCTCCCCGTGACCTGTGTGTCCATACTCAGCCTGGTGAAGCCCCCCTCTCCCCCTCTCCAGCAAGCAGGTTCACAGACACACGGCCAGCACCACTGCAGCAGGTCAGTGTGTGATTAGATCCCCCCATGTGTCAAATACTAAATTATTTATATAGTGTTAAATACATGAAACTGACATAGAAAAGTGAAGTCTAATAGCAATGCCTAAATATATCTTGGCATTTTAATATCTGAAAATTAGCATCTATATTGTCTATGTAATTGCAGCAAATTGGACTGTTTGCACTGGAGTTTTGGTTTCACCAACCAGTGGGAAGTTGGAAATTGAACAATATGTATTATGTATGATATTTTGTTTATGTATGGACACTATATATTTGCTAATTTTCAGAATATTAACACGCCAAGCTATATTTAGGCATCGATATTCACTTTTCTTTGCCAGTAATTTTTGTTTTTTGTTATTAAAACTATATAATTAGACAATCTAAAGTATTTTATTCCTGCGCTACCATGTGAGAAATATGCTAGCAAAGGAAAAGCCGCTTGCACTGGATAGGGTCCTAGACGGCCCCTATTGATATAATAAACTAGCAAATGAGGATGGTGATGCGCTAATCTAAAAAAATAAATCAAATTAAAAATAAACGACGCGCTACAGTGCTCAAAGTGTGAATGTATATCCAGCTAGCCCAAAGGCATGGGCATAGGGTGTATTGCCAGTGGATGCAATAGTATAAAGTGGTATGAGGTCTAAGTTACAATTGGATAAAACTAATCTCAAAGAGTGATCAATCAATATATCCGAACTTGTGCATATAAGTAAAATGCAATATCATCATCATAAACAATATAAAACATGCAGTGTCGGTCAAAACGTGCATATAACGGTGTGTGGATTACACAAAATAAATAGCCCAATATGCGGCATATATAATATTAGGAAAAATACAATGTTACACTGTACGTTCGTGGAGATCACGGAGCGTACTTGATGATCTAAAGTGTCCAGTGCAAACAAATCAGTGCCCAGACGGTAAAACACATACAGACATGAATACAATCCAGAGAATGTGACTTGTGCAACAAATAAATAAAAGTCTTCAAAAGCTCATCAGTCCTTAAAGTGCCAATCAGTGCAAACAGCAAACTTTCTTCATAGACCAATCACTTGAATGGGTGGGAGTTGTGAAGTGCAAAGACCAGAAAGGGTTACTGGGTCCTCTCCCACCCATTCAAGTGATTGGTCTATGAAGAAAGTTTGCTGTTTGCACTGATTGGCACCTTAAGGACTGATGAGCTTTTGAAGACTTTTATTTATTTGTTGCACAAGTCACTTTCTCTGGATTGTATGCATGCCTGTATGTGTTTTACCGTCTGAGCACTGATTTGTTTGCACTGGACACTTTAGATCATCAAGTACGCTCCGTGATCTCCCCGGACGTACAGTGTAACATTGTATTTTTCCTAATATTATATATGCCGCATATTGGGCTATTTATTTTGTGTAATCCACACACCCTTATATGCACGTTTTGACTGACACTGCATCTCTTATATTGTTTATGATGATGATATTGCATTTTACTTATATGCACAAGTCCGGATATATTGATTGATCACTCTTTGAGATTAGTTTTATCCAATTGTAACTTAGACCTCATACCACTTTATACTATTGCATCCACTGGCAATACACCCTATGCCCATGCCTTTGGGCTAGTTGGATATACATTCACACTTTGAGCACTGTAGAGCGTCGTTTATTTTTTATTTATTTATTTATTTTTTTTTATTAGCGCAGCACCATCCTCATTTGCTAGTTTATTATATAATTAGAATTTGACACAGCAGCGCAACACGTATATTTTTACTTATTTTTGGTGGGGAACATACACTGGGTGTTTGCACCAGCTGAATGTTTTCAATCATGTTTATTTACGTGGCAGTGCACACATTTTGTTTTGTTTTATTTGAATAGAGAGCAGTAGCCAGGATTGTGACTCCCCTCCCTACTTTATCAGCCTTTCTTTTTTTTCTCATCTAGCACATCTTCACCCCAGCCTCCCCCAACTCCCCCCAAACCACCCCTTTACCTACTCTTCCTAGGTGATAGGCATTCGTAATCAGTATCGGCGAGTACTTAAAAAAAAGTATTGGTACTCATACTCGTTGTCAAAAAAGTGGTATTGGTGCAACCCTAATACATATATATATATATATATATATATATATATATATATATATATATATATACTTTTTGGGGTTTTTTTGTTTTTACTTTTCTACTTGAAGAGATGCTGTCACCTTGCATGTGCAAGACAAGTGGCAGTGCATCTACAAAAGGAACCCCCTACCCTGTAATACATACAGTACCTTACCAACTCTCCACTTCACTTCTGCTTCTTTCTTCTTAGCAGTTGGTGACAATATCAGGCATATTCCAGGTATAGAAGAGCACGTGACCTCCTCCCCTGTGACAGTGATTAGGTCTAGAAATTATATTCTACGACTAAACACTATCACATAACTTGGGGAGTGACCTCCACCACCCAGGTTTATTGCAGCAGTGACAGTCATTTCAGTGCAGTGGCAAGTAAAATATGGTAAGGTGTGCGTATAACTCAGGGGGTACCCTCTGCAGAGTCACCGGAGTCATATATTTGTCAGATGTAGAGAAAAGCTCACAGTTGTTGAATCCAAACAATCATGATTCATAAGCTGTGCAAGCAAATGAAAAAAAAAATCTCAATACATTTTAAGTACACAGTCAAGTAGTAAGCAGCTAATGTTATTGGATCATATCAAATGCATTCTTACATGATGGAAGTTGGGCCAGGAAGAGTAGTTAGTGCTTAAGGAAAACGGTGGTTGCAGAGTGTTAACGCACAATTATCAAACCAATCTAATGTAAAGCATTGATGGGTATGAATGGTTATGAATTATTTAATATGATTATGGAATTGTAACATTTATTTCAGTATGTTGCTATAGTTCGTAATTGTTATATGAATTATGATATGTCCAGTAATTTTCTTACAGCAGAGCTTACGTTCACATTTTTTTAATATTAAAATTAAAATTATTAATAAATTTGTTCTCTATATAGCTTATTTTTGCCAGTTGTACATATTGTGATTGCCAATTAGTATGGATAAGTGAACCAGTTTACATGCGGTTTGGCACACCCAGTGGGAAGTTCACAAATTCTGAATATGAAACCTTAATAAAGTCTTTAGGAACCATACTTTGCCATTTTTCTGACATTTTTTAAAGTTAATATGCAAGCTATTGATATTAAAGGGTACTATTAAGGGAGCCATGCACCAATGCAAATTTTTTAAAATACTATTTAGTGCAAAGATGGTCTTTTTATGCTTATTAAGGGGTGTAAAAATGGCATGGGGTTCCCCTTAAAATCCCAATTAGACCCCTAATGCAGACATTTGGTTTTGGTGGCCAGGAAAGGGAGGGCAGCAAGTGTGCATTTCTCCTTCCTATAAGGCCACAAAAATAAGGCCACATGCCTTTCAACATTCAGGGTTACCTTGCTAGGGGTTAGACGAGACTCCCCCTATTGCAAGGGACCTTGTCTCAATGTTAGGGGACTAGGACCTCTTCCCCATATCTTATCTACACAAATATATGGGGGGGGGGAATTATAAGAATTGGGAATTTCCCTTTAGAGTAGTCGCCGCCCCCCCCCCCAGAGAGCCTGCCACTGCCTCCAGCTAACTGATTATGGGGTACATTAGTACTCCTTATTACTCATTGTAAAAAAAAAAGTAAATTAAAGCCCTCGACTGTGGAAAAAAAAACATTGTCCCCAGATGTAAATGTGTTATCAATCATGTCATCCAGAAGTGTGTCCACAATAATCTGCCACCCAATGATATTTTTCTGTTGCCTAAAGATGTTTGCCTAATGTTTTGATGACCTCCCAACCACTACTGAACAGTCAGATCCCCTGCTTTGTTTTGTAAAAAAGCTGGATGAGGATCCTGAGTGACATCACTGACCTCCAACACAGGGACAGGGTACTTTGCAAGGGGCATGTCTGGATAATGCCCTGGTATGAACTTTAAGGAGAACCCAGTGTTATTTTTTGCTGATTTTGTACTATACCTTTAAAAAGGAAAAAAATATGGCATGGAGGCTCCCCTTAAAATTTTACCCAGACTCTTATCCATGCATGCAACCTTGGTAACCAGGAAAGGGAGGGCAGTGAATGTGCAGACCCCATCTTCCTGAATCATACCAGGCTACATGCCTTTCAATATTGGAAGTGTACCTTGCAAGGGAGGATGAGCCTCCCCTTTGCCTGTTGCTCCCATGTTGATAGAACAAGGACCTCAGCTTCATATCTGGTCCCTAAGAAAAAGTCCTCACTGGGGGAAACTGACATTAGGATAGTTTCCATACTAATTGACAAGCTGTGTATGGAACTTATTCTGCCTGCATAGCTCCCTGGCTTTCATTACAAAATAGCATTGGAAAAGATTGTATTAGAAAAAAAGTAGGTTTCTGCATCTGCAAAAATTTTTGAATTACAGATAACAGTATACTTGTTTTTACAGCAATATTTCCAGGTAGTATAAATGTAGGTATCCATAAACATTAGGTAATTGTTTCTCAGAACCACCAATCATGGTATGAATAGGAATTCATCTGAATATCTGTAAACATCCTCAGACCTCAGCAAATAACCCTGCCTAACAGTTCTTGGGACATAATAATTGTTCAGTGTAAGTAATTTTATTCTCTGAATTTTTCCAAAATAACAGCCATAGCAGTGTTAGGTGTGCAAGCAGATGAATGTTCACATAATATGCTCACAATGTGTTAAAAGAGAGTATTTGGCAGTGAGATTGTTTTCAAATGACTGACCATTGTCTAGTGTATGGCCAGCTTAAAGATTACCTCTGCAGCAGAAAGCTTCTTAATACAGAATGCCATGAAATTTTCTTAACTCAATTTTGTGCGTTATGTGTTTTCCAATATGTTATTTATTGCTGCATCTTTATATCTCCAAATGTCTGCGACTTCCATTAAAATCTGGCAAAGAGGCTTTTTTCATTTAAGTGCTCTTCTGTCCCAATTTGTTATGTGGATCAGTACCTTCAGAGCTGGCGGACAGGCCCATTGTATGCGCTGTTTGCTGTGCTTTCCTTATGCTATCATAGGTCATCATTATTTTATGGCACATAGTGAAAACACAGCAAGAATTTTAATGACAAGAAGATCAGATCATAAAATGAAGGCACGCTTCCTGATCTGAATGCCAGAGAGACTTAGATGAAGGGTGAATTTACTCCTGGGTCAAAAGCAACATAAAATCAGCTTATAATTGTACTCAGTTTATCACCATAGAATACAGTTTTCATTTAATGTCTGAGTTGTAAAATTATGCTTCTTTCCTCTTTTTACTCATATCCTGAGAGCTTGATAATGGTGTAAAGTACAACTTCTTATACCGATGCAAAAAATATAAAAAGCATTTCTTCTTATTTTTTTTTATAAATTAATGTATGAATAGTAACGTTTATCTGTGCTCATTTTATTATTTTTTTCCCCGGAGGAGGTAACACAGTTGCCAAAATTCCCAGAAAAAATGTGCAGAACACTTTCCTATGATAGGAAAAATATAAATACTTCAATTATTAGGCAAAAATTCAGCACATGATGCTAATGATGGTTTTAATGAACCATATTTACAAAATCAAACACAAATACATTTGGAAATTAATTTGGTAATGTGCAACAATACAGTCACCAACAGTCAACAGCAGAATTTGTCTGATTATATTCTGGCTATACCATACTATTGACTGTTCACATTTGACTATTTGTTAGAGCATATTATTGATGTTTGCTAAATTTTCAGAAATGCATACCCAATATCACTCCGCCTCTTGAAATATATCACCACCTTAGTGTATGTATCTTGACAGTATTTAATTAAAAATAGTGTGCGTTTAGTGATTTATTTATGGTATAATGTAGAATAAAATCATGCATTAAGAGCCTGGGAGTGGTATATAGCTGTTAGACATACAATTGTTTCCTGATCTTGACCAGAGAACAATCATCCTCTGTCATTGGACACCTTTACCTTGATCATACACAATGTGCTACCCGACCAGGAGAAAATAATTTTCAAGAAGGAACCCATTTCTAGAACATATAACTATGCAGGCATTAGATAACAAATATTAAACATGTACTCCTATATCTGCTTGGTAGCACTCCCAGTGTGTAGCCAATATGTGATTAATCTTGGCTGTGTTTTTTGTCATGCAGTTAAAAAAATATTTCTACTAAATAAATATACTGCACAATGACTTCCTGTAAGTGAACCTAAACTATGTGTCTAATCAAATCATACTTTCGAAGTTTTGGATAGAGAACGAACTGGCTAGAATCTTTGTTAGGTTTTTCCTTATGTCTGTGTCCCTATTTTTTCTGAAAGTAATGGGAAATCCAAAATGTTACATTTATCACCAGAACAAAAGATGAGGGAAAATCTTCTAATGGAAGTGGCAGTTGGCTAAGAAAGAAAATGCTATCATACATTGTAAATGCTCCAAGATTCATTGGCGCCACATGCCACAGGAAGTAATGTTGAACAGACCCTTTGTCTTCTACTAGGAGAAAAAGGGGCTAACCATGGACAGTAATGGAATAAGCCTTGCCATCATGTCACTCCAACTAAGAAGTACAATAACACATTACAGTTCCATAAAATCTCCTGAAAAGTTTAAGATCACTCCTGTGTGTGCCAAACACTGCAAACAAATATGCTGTACAAGTATTTTGTCTCCAGTGTCCATGTTTCCCTCTCCAAACTCCAAAATAAAGAGACTGCTATAGAGATGTTTGCCAATATGACCAAAAGACTTTCAAGGGGTTAGGAGCTTCCATTGCTGTTCCAATTCTGAAAATGTTGTATGGCTGCTGTGCCAACTCACCCACTTTTAGCACATCAAGTTAGGAAAATGCAACAGGAAACAGAAAGCGCAACAGGAAAGTAAAATACCCTTATCTGCATACCTAAAACGTTTTGAAACTAGAGTTGGTCCAGAAACTAGCAATTTCCAAAGGTATACAGTGGTAGAGCTTTGTATTTCTGACCAGCCGCCATCATTATACTGCGTCAGGTCGGCACAATCCCGTGAGCTATACGTCGGCTCGCGGGATCGGATAGCAGGCGTGCGCATGCTGCTGCACTGTGGGGGGTGCCGGTGCTCGTGGCCGATGGTGGCGATGACCGCCGGCCATGAGCGATCGTGGGCATGAGAGACAGAACAGAGACATGTGTGTGTAAACACACAAATCCCTGTTCTGTGAGGAGTGACAGATCGTGAGTTCCTAGTAGCTAGGAACCACGATCTGTCATTTCCTCTAAGTCAGTCGCCTCCCCCTAGAGTTAGAAACACACACAGGGAACACAGTTAACCCCTTGATCGCCCCCTAGTGTTAACCCCTTCCCTGCCAGTGACATTTTTACAGTAATCAGTGCATTTTTATAGCACTGATCGCTGTACAAATGCCAATGGTCCCAAAAATGTGTCAAAAGTGTCCGATGTGTCCGCCATAATGTTGCAGTCCCAATAAAAATCGCAGATCGCCCCCACTGCTAGTAAAAAAAAAAATAATAATAAAAATACTATAAATCTATCCCCTATTTTGTAGACACTATAACTTTTATACACTTATTGTGATTTTTTCCCAAAAACATGTAGAAGAATACATATCGGCCTAAACTGAGAAAAAATTAGCTTTTTAAAAAAAAAAAAAAAAATGGGGATATTTATTATAGCAAAAAGTACAAACTATTGTGATTTTTTTTTAAAAATGTTGCTCTTTTTTTGTTTATAGCACAAAAAATAAAAACCGCAGAGGCGATCAAATACCATCAAAAGAAAGCTCCATTTGTGGGAAAAAAAAGTACGTCAATTTTGTTTGGGTGCAGCATCGCACGACCGCTCAATTGTCAGTTAAAGCGATGCAGTGCCGAATCGCAAAAAATGGTCATTCAGCAGCCAAATTTTCTTGGGCTGAAGTGGTTAAAAATCATTCCACCTAACATAAATTGATTTTTTAACTTCAGTCTATGCAGAAAATATTGAGAAAGGCTCTCACTATAGGTGCCACATACCAACAATTGCCTATAGAAGACTTATTTTTGAAAAGGTACCACAATAAACACTTTTTTTTAAACAAGATATCTTTATTTTTACAAAATGTAAAATCACATACACAAAATGTTTCTAAGAAATAACACATATTCATACAATAGAGAGCTCTATAAATTGCACATATCCAAATCACCCACTTAATTGGAATATATCAAAATGTAGGAGGACACAGTCCCTTTCACATTAAAGTATTACACTCCTATAGTGGTTGTCATGGATGGGAATAGCTTTATGCGTTTCCCCTTACTGACAACTCTGCTTCATCAGGAGCCAAGAGGTCAAAAAATTCTACAGTAGCAAAAAAAAAAAAAAAAAAAAAAAAACACATGCAAACAGAGCAAAAAACAAAACAAAATCATCAACAAGATATGATGTTATGCATCACCCAAGACCAACCCTCACCTTCAGTCTATGAAGCCTGTATATTTTTCTGTGACAGGAAGGTATACAAAAAGGGTGAGCACCAGCACATGTGAAGGTAATGAGAAAATACTGTAAGTAAAGTTGTGAAAAAACAGAATTTATAAGAACTTGATTTTAACCTAATTGAAACTTGATGCATTTTATTTTTAAGATTGTTCTGGGTATTTTACAGATAGGTAACTCCTACCCTCATATTGATTAGTGGTTCCAAATTAATAATAGCTACTGCAGTAGGGAACAGACACAAAGGATACACTCAGCATCTTTCCAAATAACTGTTCTGTTTCATTATGACGCAATTGAAGGTTTTTATACACATGATTATGTAGATATCACATTAATATTACAATTGTACTTTTATGGCAACAAGGGGCGTAACATAGGCAGGCTAATTCTAATCTTGGAAGAATGCAGACATGTAATGAAAGCATTATTAGTGCCATGTGCACAATGAGTGCAGTGTGTAGTACATACAAATAGAATACAATTATATACAGAACTTACAAATTTCCTTTAAAATCGCCCCTCTTTTGATCAATATTTTGATCACTAACCATACCTGCTATCACCTTTAACCTGGAACCTTCACAGGCTTAGCTGGAGATAGTCTTGGCAAGAGAGGCAGACTCCATTGTGGAGAATATAATAGCTGTATATATGGTTTATGTTTGTTGAGAGCACTGAAAGCAGTGCTAAACAGCAGTGCTGCATCCCCGCATCCAATTTGCATGGTAAGAGATTGTGACCGGCTCTCTACGGAACTGGTTCACATATCTCCACTGCGACCCCAGAGCGAATTTACACAGGTGTCCTGTGTGTTTTTTTTTTTTGGTCCATTTCAGGTCCGAATTCAGCCCAAAATTCAGGCTGAAATCGGACCTGAAATGGTGAACAGGAACGCACCGAACCCCTGCTGTGAGCCACATGCAGCAATAGTGTGAACCTAGCCTCACAGCGTAATATTAATGCCTCAACCTGATGGGAAGAGTGAATAGTTTTGGGGAGATTGAATCCCAGTGTCTCCCTGTGATGCTTCATTTTGGAGAATAATGTAAACTCCAATAACTAAAAATGTTCAAGAATAACACATTTCTACAGAGTGGAGAGAGCAGCTCAAATTAAAGGACCTCCCAAAGAAATTACAACATTTGGAAAAATTATAAAACAATTAATTTTACACAAAAATATATACAAGTAAATAGAACTGTTAGTACTATTTTTTAACATTGGCTGCTTTCTGGTGTTTCAGCGTTATGTCTGGAATTTGACTTCCACCAAGAGCATTATCTTTTGGTTATTTGCATGTTTTCTCATTGTTTATTTGGTTCCTCTGTTCTTCTGATTACTTCTGAAAAATATAGTAGGATAATTGGCTCCCATTCAAGACAATGTAATGTAAGACAACGTTAATGTAAGTATAGTAGGTATGTTAGGAAGATCCTTTAGGAGGGAGAGCCTGAAAGCAATGATTCTATGTATTCTTTAAAACCCTTAATAATGTTTGTATTGTATTAATATGGGAAATAAAACTCAAATGGATGCTTTAATTGTCATTTTAAAGTTGTCAGTGACAATCTCTTTTTATTCTCCATTTAGCTAAAGAAGGACACAGGAACAACCCATAGTGCTGTAAAAATGTACACAGTGGGAATTATTTACTAAAGGCAAATCGACTATGTAGTTGCACTCATTTTCTCCAGAGAGTATTAAATGTGAAGCTCTAGGCTCTGCTGATTTCCATCATCCAATCATGTACAAGCAAAAATGCTGTTTTTTTATTCGCCTTGCAGATGATTCTCTTACACAAAGTGAAGCTTCACCACATTCACTAAGCTCTGGGAAAAATGAGTGCAACTGGACTTGCAAAGTTCACAGTCTATGCTAGTTATGCGCTAAATATTACAATATATTTGGTATGTTTAATTACAGATGGACAACTACACATGGAATGAAATTTGTCCGGTCCCAGCTGAACCAGACAAATTTGAATCCATTTTTGGCCAGCTTTAGTTGCTTTGTACCTGTTCTATGTCAGTGACTTAGATAGTATTGAAGTCATAGACAACCAAGCAGCTAGCATTTTTGATCGGAAACCACATATAGCAGTCTACACATTTTTTTCCTCAGTACACAGTACTTACTCAACACTAAAGTCCTAAGCAACATTTCAGGCCTAAATGGATTATTTTCTGCTGACTGTTAAAACCTCCCATCCTACTTACCTTCATAGCATAAGGTGGAGAAATTCTGGAGTCCTGCAGAGTAGAACTTAAGTAGAAGTGACAACACTGCTTGGGATTTCAGTGTATCAGAGGCAACATTGTCAGCCTATTTCTGGATACCCGGCAGCATTACCAGGTATTTTCTTTATTTTTAAGGTTTATAAAGAGACAAATATGCATGTATTTGATAAATGCACTGCATATGTTTTTCTTTAATTTTGCCCAGGTATACAAAGCTGTACTCAGGTATACAAAGTCATAGGCATACATACACAAGGTAATAGCATGACCCAGCTCACTGTAATAAACAGTTTCATTTATGTACTGATATATAACCACTGTACTTTGAGCATATTATATAAAAGTTGTAGGTTCTTAGGCATTGCTTGAATGTCAGATATGATACACAGAATTAAACAATTGCCAGCTTGTAGATTGACATATGCTTGCTTTTTTAATAGGTTAAAAAAGTAATCAGGCTGTCCAGAATAATAATCAGATTTCAGTTTACTATACTACTATACAATTTTTGCCCTTTATGCTAATTTTCTGAATAAAATGAATACTAAAAATGCAATATTTTACATAATTTTTTTGGAGAATTTTAACCATAGACACTCTGGAGATGCACTGTAGTTCTTTGCTTTGTTAAATATCTGTTGTTTTTTTTGTTCTTGCAGTTCATGTACAACCTGGCACATGTGAAGTGATTGCTGCTCACAGATGCTGCAATAAGAACAAGATTGAAGAAAGGTCACAAACAGTAAAATGTTCCTGTTTTCCTGGCCAAGTTGCAGGGACTACGAGAGCAGCCCCATCTTGTGTAGATGGTAAGAATGAATTCAAAATACAAATTTTATAAATAGCTATGCTGTATATTAAGGCACAATACTTTTTACTGATTGTAAACCTTAAAATGAGCATTTGGTCACCATGTCATTTAATTATTAACATGATCTTCACAAGTACCCTGCTCTCCCTACCCAACCGTGATTTAGAAATTCTTCAAGTATTCCGATCTCTAAGGTAAACACAGAGCCAGCGCTTTGGGAGGGAGATTCGGGGCAAGCTGAACTGTGGAGAGATTAGACTTGAAGGACTTTAGTGCTTATGCTGTGAAATTTGAATGAAGGATTGAATGAAGGAATTTGAGGGATACATTGTGACACAGTGCCTGCAGCTAGAGAATTAGTGAGGGTTTGTTTTAAACCTGATTTACTAAAATATGTAAATACTTGAATGTCCAAACATATTTCACAGGCTCACGTTAAGGTCTCTAGAAAAAAAAGGTGCATCTCTTTAATTTGTTTCTTACAAAGTGGTCAGTTGCTTGAAGAAATGTATATATTATCAGTGACTATGACAAACTAAGTGAAAAAAGGAAAGGAGGTTAGTGACCATATTAACTGCTACAGAGGTTGTTCCATATTTTAGGACAAGACCTAGCAGAAACAAACACACTATGTCCCGTCTACACTCATAGATTTTAAAATTCTGTCCCTATAAGATTTTGTTTATGAAAAAAAACCTCAATTCATAATGTTAATCCACCAAGATACTTATTTAACAACTATGACATTATTTTCAGCTAAGTTCAATGAGGAATTAAAATCACATGACTAAATTATAAATACTTATTTTTGCACTAATTTGACCTGAACTCAAAAAGAAAAGCTGTGCTATGTTGTAGGGAACATTTAGAATTGTTAAAGACTAAGTTTAGTTAAAGCAAAAAGCAAAATAAATAAATAAATGATTAAATATATAAAAATTATCAGAAGGGACATTATTCACCTTCAATCTAATGTACTCCTTGTGCTGCTGTCTTTTTGTTTAGTAGAAATCTTCCTCCTCTGATAACACCCTGTTGTCATAATTTTCTGGTGTGCCTGACTATCCCCACCCTTTCTGCCCATCTCCTCCATTCATTAAAGCCTTAATTACAGCTTCTATGAATGAAACGTGATCTATGAATGGATGAAGTTATGGCTACTATGAATGGGAGAGCTAGGCAGAAAGGGGGGACATAGTTGGGTACCAGTTCTGTCAACCCCCACCACACTGGAAGATTATGGTAATGGGGGTAAGGGGCATCAGAGGGTGAAGATTTCCACAAAAGACAGCAGCCTAAGTTACACATGACATTGAAGGTAAGTAATATCCCTTTTGCCATTTTGTTATTGTTTTGTTTTACCTAAATTACATCTTTAATTGTGCCTTAGCAGTGCTCTGTGCCTACACCTTCATATTTGCATATTTGCAGTGTGAGATCAGCTAAGGCACTGTTGCTTCTGACTGACTGCTACTTCTACAAGGTTTGGAGTGAGATCTAATGATGTCACTATTGTTTGCTGGACAAAAATCTGCACTGTTTGCATCTTTTTGTATGTTTATTTCATTGTATGGAGCCGTGCTCTGTGCACCTGAGTCTTAAATAATACCCAATCAGGTCAGCAGTGACAGCTCTAACACAAGAAAGCAAAGGCCCTGCATTTCTACCAAGATCGTCACAGAGAGACACAATGCAGACCAATGCATAATAACTCAATAATGGGATAATGATCAGCTACCAAGAGTTCTCAGACAATGCTGGCACTAGTCTATCTTTTCCTTCTTTTTTTGGTTACAGCTTCTAAAGTTGAGGTCCTTATGAAGGATTTAAGCTGTTCAGCATTAGCTTTCACTTTGTCTTGTTTTGTGTAATATGTTTTTTTTTTTGCTATGTGTACCACATTCACTGTCTGCATGGGGTCTATGTACAAATATTAATAATGGCCTGATACAAAAAAGAGTTTTGTTGTCATTTGATGTTTCTGCTCTTGCTACTATATGGCATGCTAGTATTTTTTCATGTTCACCTAGCACCACAAATAATACTGCACTGCAGGATAAGGACATCTGAATGCTACTAGATAAAATAAACTTACATCGGTATATTCATATACACATGTACAAAAGCCTTAATTAAATCTAGCTAGCCCAGTGGAAATAATTACAGTGCATTAAAGGTATTATGACATCACGTTTTTTTTCAGTAAGTAGAACAAGGTAAAGCAATGTGAAAATGCTTTTTATGTTTCATTACATATGCAGTACCCATTACTGATCCATCCATGTAACAGATCCTTTTCCTGAAGCTAGTTCATATGCATAATTAACATCCATGTGCTCATTAGCACTCCACATAGCAATATATCAATCCTTTTTAACACGTACACCCACCATTATTTACACTGTAAACATCAATGTAAATCAAGAGCAGCATTAAATATGTTTTTTCTTGAACTGAAAAAGATAAAACAAAGTGTAAAAATTAGGTACCAACTTGCAGTTGATAATTTGTGGATGTTATCTATGATCACTATCAAATGTATCTAGCAAGGAAAGAAAGAAAAGAACAACAAGGATGTGAAAAGCTGTAAATCAGAGCAATCAATCATAAATGTGGTCTTATAGTGGCTTATATTATAATTAAGTAAATCTGGTGGGTTGCTATTTGTTACTGACTTTGCACATCATTTTCGATCAGTGCATTTCCATGCAGAATAAGCTAGTTTTCATTGAGTTTTGTGCAGTTTAAAATTAGGATGGTTATACACCAGTAAATCTCTCTACATGAACAAAGGGCAGTAAGGGTTGGCCGTAAAGACTTTCTCCGAGAAAGTGTGGTCCATCACTGGAATCTGGGATGTATACTTCCACTTGCCACCTGCTTGGGTCCTAATTGAGATAAAAAAGATAAAATAAAATACAGGAACAGGAGATAGGAAATCCACTATCTGCCCAAATAAATCAATAAATCAATAAATTAATGAATTAAGAGCTTTTTTATTAAAGAAGATAAAATTGCTTGCGAGAATGCATGCTTTGCTCTATACAGGGGGTCCCCGACCTACGAACATCCGACTTACGAACGACCCCTACTTACGAACGGGGCCCGAGTGACGTCACCGCGGCCTTGTCCGGCCTAGTGAAGCCTCCAGGATCCCCGGTCTTTCCTACGAGCGCTGCCCCGCGGAGGTGCACCGCGGCCGGCCTGCCTGGACACAGCATCTATCCATCTCCCTGCTGTGCCATCAGGTGAGCAGCCTGTAACAGCCTGTGAGCAGTACTGTAATATGCAGTGTACTGTACCTGTTCCTCCTGTCCCTGCCGCCATGTAAAGAGTGAGAGGGGAGAGCTGTGCTCTTCCCCTCTCAGCTCTGACAGAAAATCTAGCAGTGCTAGGAGGTGACAGGGTCAATAAAGGGAACCTGTCACCTCCAATTGCTATCACACAGGGAATTGTTTTCTCCTGTGTGATAGCAATAAAGTTAAGTGAAAAAAAATTTATAAAAAAATAAAAAAAATAAGAAATACAGTATTAATTAAATTAAAAAAAAAATAACAAAGTAATTAAAAAAAGTAAAGAATAATTAAAATAAAAAAAATTATACTGTCTGTATCCTCATTAGATGGATTTAATCTCACTTCCTGACTCTGAGACTGGATTTGTACTTAAAAAAGGTACTGTTCCGACTTACAAACAAATTCGACTTAAGAACAAACCTACAGTCCCTATCTCGTTCGTAACCCGGGGACCCCCTGTACTTATTTTCACCCTGCACCAACTGCCCACATTTGTACAAGGGGATGACAGTCCTTTTTTTTTTTCACACTTTTTCCACTTTATTTTCACCTGGTGATTCTGCCAATAACACACTTCCTGTTGAAAATGCTCACTCACTGTACTGTATCTATGAAGGAACAGCATTGTCACTTTAGACTGTCCACAAGGTTTAGTAGTGCGTCTATGGGAATGGCAAGGTCCATAAAGACATAGATTAGTGAGTTTGAGGTGGAACTTGACTGGCCTGCACAGAGTCATAACCTCAACCTGATAGAACACCTTTGGGATGGATTAGAGTGGAGCCTGATGAAGGGGCGCGGCTGTCACGTCACCACAGCCCGTACGCCCTGCAACGCGTCGCTCGATCTGTGACGTCATCACTCCTCGCCGGATGTTTTCGTTCTTCCATGCTCTCTGCCTTGTATTGTGATCTGTCACCGCTGCGGCCGGCCATACATCTCAGCGGTACCTCTCCTCACACACAGGCAGAGCCCCCAGCCAGGAGCGTTTTGACTGATTTGATTTCTTGATGGATGATGTCTTCTCCAGTATCTGCTCACAATTTTATGCCTTTCTGATGACCTCCAACATGTGAGTTTGACCATCACTATCTTTTTATGAATAAAATCTGTTTTTAGTCTACACCCAGAGGCGCCTCTCTCTTCTGTTTCTCCTATGGATTAGAGTGGAGACTGCAAGCCAGGCCTTCTCATCCACATTAGTGCCTAAGCTCACAAAAGTGTTTCTGGAAGAATGGTCAAACTTTGCTATAGACACACTTCTAAGCCTTGTGGATAGCCTTCCCAGAAAAGTTGACGCTGTTATAGCTGCAAAGAGTGGGCCAACTCAATATTGAACCATACGGACTAAGACTGGGATGCCATTAAAGTTCATGTGTATGCATGTAAAGGCAGGTATCCCAATACTTTTTGGTAATATAGTATATGTGGTGGCTGCATTAAAGTCTTATTTATACAAGTGTTACCTTCTAAAGAATGATCCATGGTGGATCACATTTCAGAGGGTGTTTGACAGGTGGTGAGGAGGCCTTATGTTGACTCCTCACTACTCGTTTTAACCCCTAAAAACTCTCCCCACCCCATTCAGTACTGCCTGTTAACCAAAACCCATTATAGTTTGCCATTAAGAAAAATAAATAAAAATACCAATACCTAAACCATGCCTCACATAAGCTGCAGCAGATTTTACATATCACATTTACTTCTATGTTTCAGTAATCATTACCATGTGTTATGTTTTTAAGCTTCTATAGTTATCCAGAAATGGTGGTGTCAGATGCAGCCTTGTTTAGAAGGAGAAGACTGCAAAGTTCTACCAGACTTGACAGGTTGGAGTTGTAGTAGTGGGAACAAAGTCAAAACAACAAAGGTAAGGCTAAAAAAGTACAAATGTAGATTATTTATTTGTCACATTGGAATGGTTAGGGTGATTGTAGCTGTATTGTTGTGCTTGCTAATCCACTGTGTTGTCCCATTTGAATGACAAGGTGGTACTCTTAAAAAAAGTAGTTAAACTCTTGGTATGCTTGGCAATTTAAACCTGCAGCTTTGTGACTTTCATATGAATACTAAAGGATGTTTTGGGTCTCATCCATAGCAGAGACCTTCAGCTGTGTTTAGATGGACTGTTTTTCAGGGGGTTAAAACTAAACAATAAGGCTGCTGCAGCTTGACTGATCTCCAGTAAGGTTAAGACTTCATCCAACTCCCAGCTGCCCTGTGGATGTTAAAGAGCACACAGCATAATGGGAGCTTGTTTGGAGATTTAGTAGCAGTGAAGGGCATGAAGCAGAGAAAGAAATAGAATGAGTTAATAGTTCGGAAGGCAGGAATGATTCTTCCAGCCTTCAAAAGTAGCTTGGTGTCAGTATGATATGATGTTGATATGCTCAGGGCATGGTATTTGTAATTGTTTAAAAAAAAAATATGTTTTTGAAGTTTGATTATTCAGAAAGATATTAAGAATGCAATGGGGTAATATTGTGTTGCCAAAAGAAGTAAGTGGTTAGACAAACTGTATAGATAAACAACAAATTAAAGACAGACATGTGCAGTAACAGTAGCTCACAAAAGTGAGTGTACACCCCTCACATTTTTGTAAATATTTGATTATATCTTTTCATGTGACAACACTGAATACATTACATTTTTCTACAACATAAAGTAGTGAGTGTACAGCTTGTATAACAGTGTAAATTTGCTGTCCCCTCAAAATAACTCAACACACAGCCATTAATGTCTAAACCGCTGGCAACAAAAGTGAGTACACCCCTAAGTAAAAATGTGGCCAGTCCATTTTTGCACTTTTTCCTTTGCTTTTTGGTTTTTCACTTATAGCTTTCAGAATTTGTGAAAGACCCCCCCCCCCCCCCCCAAATCATATATTTTCTGAAAGCACACGATCAGTAGAATAAAAAGAAGGTACTACTGAGTTTTTAGACCACACGGTATTATTTATATAAATATATAATATTTATCAAATCAATATATTTGCAAAAAATAAACTAAAACCATTATTAGCAGATAAAAACACAGCAACTTTTACTAAATCCCTACTAAATATAAAAGCTTAACCTGTATGGAGTCAATAAATAACAAAAAGTTTTAATTTTTACATTGCGAATTTTTGCAAAATGGTGAAAATCGAACATACGCAAAAATGTAAATATCCAAATTTCTCTAAAAATCTGAAGGTTTTAATTTTTCCCTTACAGCTTTCAGAATTTGTGAAAGACCCCCAAAACCATATATTTTCTGAAAGCATATGACCTCTAGAATAAAAAGCAGGTGCTACTTATTATTTATACCCCACAGTATTTGCGCAAATGTTTATCAAACCAATGTATTCAAAAAAATACACTAAAACAATTATTAGCAGATAAAAATACAGCTAATTTTACAAAATTCCTGCTAAATCCTTACTAAATATAAAAGCTTAACCTGCATGGAGTTAATAAATAACAAATATTTGTAAATTTTAAATTGCGCCTTTTTTGCAAAATTGTGAAAATCGAACGTACCCAAAAATTTCTCTAAAAATCTGGAGGTTTTAATTTTTCACTTACAGCTTTAAGAATTTGAAAAGACCCCTCAAACTAGACATTTTCTAAAAGCACATGACCTGTAGAATAAAAAAAGTGCTACAGATTTTTTAGGCCCTGCAATAATTGAGTAAATGTTCATCATATCTCTATTTTCACTAAAAACACACTAAAATCATTAATATTGCACATAAACACAACGTAGCTTACAAAATTCCTGATAAATTAGTACTAAAGCATCATTCAAATGTGGCATACTAAAGTGTACTCCCATGGAGGGCCATGTTTCAGTGCATCCCAGTACAGGCAGTCCCATTTATGTCAATTGAGATGCAACGACTGCACAGGCATAGCTGCTGTTCCCAATCTGACATCTGTGTGGGTGTGGGTACATGACCCGGAACTCAGACAGTGTGAGCTCAGGGACATGCATGCGGACCTACATGGATGATATAAAATTGGGAGCAACGGCTCTGCTCGTGCAATTGCTACATGCCAAATGACATCAATGGGACTGCCTGCACAGAGATGCACAGAACACCTGTGCATCCCTGTAAAGGTACTCTGTGTATTCCCTGTGTGAACAAGGCCTTTGGCCCCTTTCACACAAGCACACTGATTGGGTCTGCCTGTCCATTTTTCAGGCCGCCCAAATCAGACCACCCATTGTTCTTTATGGAGAGACTGATGTAAATTGACATGTGTCCGTTAACACCAGCCTGCATCCAGTCCAGTCCGCTAAAAACAGATGGATGGGGATTCCATTACCCATCCATCTAGCAGATTGGATCGTATGGCATCTGATGGAAATTGACAGGCGGTCCATTTCCATCTGACCGCCCCATAGAGAACAGCGGGCTGTGTCCGTGTCCGATCTGCATCAATGGAGCGGACATGGACCTGTCATCCACCTGCTCAGTGGAGGATCAGCAGACAAATCCCCCACTGAGCAGGCAGATCTGCTTGACAGAGTCCGCTCCATGTCCAGGAGCGGCCAGTCCATTGGGGGCCCCCCTGCAGGATGCCAGACTCATACATTTGTATGAGTTTTTTTTTTCAAGCCACATGATTAGAGCCTGAGGCTCTAATTGGCTTACAAATGGTTGGGCTCGGGGCGCAGATCATTGCACCCCAAGCCCACCTACTTGTGACAATAGCGAATTAATATTCGCTATCATCTTCCGTCTTCTCCTCCTGGCCAATCAGGAGGGATCAGGTTAGCCGGGAGGAGAATCTGAGGTATCCATTGAGGGGTGGGTGTGGGGGGGTGTCACCATGGTGGGGTGAGTGTGGGTGGACCTGGGGGGTCTTACTATGTTTGTGGGGTTTTTTTTAATATATTAACTTTTCACATTTTTTTTAGTCATTTGATAATTTTTTTTTGGGGGGTCTTTGGTGAGATATCGGAGGTTTAAACAGACCCCCATATCTCTTATTTTGAGACAGAGAAAGGGACTGAAGAAGATAGTCGTATTCTTTGTATCACCTTAATTAAAATGGAATCTGTAGAGAGATTCAATTCATTTATAAACTGACAGTCTGATACATAGTAACTCTTGCAGTTACTATTATCAGATGTCAGTGGGCACATAGCAGCAATCACAGTGATCGCTGCATGCGCCCAGGGTGCCAAACTTAGGAGGGTGGTAAACACATGTTTACCAAGCCCCCCTAAGCCCAGACATCACTCGCACCACTCCCCCCCTCCCCCGCCGCAATCCCCAGCCTGTCAGTTTACTGGAGCAGAAGCTGCAGGCTGCGGGAGGAGAAGGGGGGATGCTGCCGGAGCAGAGATGGATCGGTGTGCGGAGGCCAGAATTGGGGGCTATCTGAGTGATGGGGGGACACATCTGGACCCCCCCAGCCCCAAGCAGAACCTGAAGCTGGTGGGAGCGGCAGAGGAGGGATGCTGGGTTATGATGGTGGCTGCAGGAGGATCGAATTTGGGCGGGTCAGGTCGGGTCTGGGAGGGGTCAGTGCTGGGGGGGAGGGGGTTGAAGGGGATAGGAGAGGAGAGTGGAGGTAGTAGTTTTAGGTGGAATGGAGCTGCAGGAGGTAGAGAGGCTGGGGACAAGGAAGCGATGGCATTGAGAGGGGGTTGTCACATTAGGGGTTAATAACTCTGATCAGCGGGTTGTAATCCGTCTGCTGAACAATTCTAAAATAAGCTTGTAGTCATTGAAGTGACCATAAGCTTATAGGAGAGGGAAAAAAGAGATCCGTACACCGCACTGACCTGGCCATCTGCAGACCCTTTTGTAGGTCCGTACGGTGTACAGATTTGGCAGGGAAAGGGTTAAAGGGTAAGTTCACCTTTAGTAACATATAACATGTTACAACTGTAGTTAGGGTGTAACATGTAAAATATTAATATGCAGCACTGCCGCCTACCCCCTCACCCCTCCGTGATAGCAGGCAGGGGATCCTCTCCCACACCCACTGTCACATTTTAAAAACAGAACAACCATTCAGGGCTCCTCCTGTATAGCCTTGTCATTCATTCACAGTGATCTGTGGATGAATTAACTACAAGTTCCTCCTGCAACTGCAGCAGATGGCTTGTAGTTCTCAATGAACTACCAGGACGCTCATCAGCACCCTTGTAATTCACTGACACTTCCCACAATTGAGGAACAATATGCCCTTATCGAGGTGATGCCAGCAGTGCTATGCTAGCATGACATTGTACCCATAACCCACTGATTGGGGATGCAATGCTTTGTAGGCTCTGAGGTAAAAAAAATATAATAAATGCCATGTTTTTACCTGTAAAATCATGTGCATTTATTATTTTATTACTAAAGGTGCAGGTATCCTTTTTAGGTGCAGCATGTGGGATAATGCAGGGAGGTTTAGAAGCAGTGAGGAGCCTACTGCAGTGCAAGATGCAATATAATGATAAAGCTGGGGACTGTATAGGAAACTAGGATCAGTGCAAATTGTTGGGAAGACACCAAAGGCTGCTCAGACCCATCAAATATAATTGAGTGGGTGTGGTAACTGTAGAGCCTAAATAAATCAAGAAAGTTATGGTGCTACAAGAAACCTAGATACCCAGGAACAAGGTGTTTAGGTAGTGGGAATTAACTTTTCACTGAATTATTTACTGTATATAAAAAAACTGACACCTGTAAATAAAGAAAATGAATCCCAGGTAAGGGTTAAAAAATGACTCAAATGTGTAGATATTTCGTTATAGTTCTTCACAGAGCCATTTTTAAGGCAGGGCAAAAGGGGCAGCTGCCCTGGGCCCCATCATTTATGTGGGGCTCAAAGCAGCTGCCTCATACTTGCCAACTATCCCAGTTTAAATGTCCTTGTCCCTTGAAATTTTAGTCCCGTGCTGTGTCCCGATATCTCAGTGTGAAGTTATGTTACTAATGCTGCCCAGCTCTGCCCTATTGCCATGTACAGATGACTCACCTGCAGACCCTGTGTTTACATGTAAATATCCTGCATTGATATGTAAATAGTGGCAGCAGTAATGTGTAAATATCTGTCGACCAGCAGCATTGATATGTAAATAGAGGCAGCATTCATATGTATATCATGCCCCCCCCCCCCCCCCCGAGATCATATCCACCATCACTTCTGCTGATTGCTGCCCACTGGGTAGTAAAGGGGCATGCTTGAAAGTCCTGCCTACAACTGTACTTATAAAGCCTAACATCAGCCTGTTCTGCAAAGGTAAGCAAATTGGAGGTGGAACCCTTTTTCAAAATAACATGGTGCCACAGCACTGTGCATTTTGGTGGATGTGAATAAGCACATCTCAGCAGATGTGTAAGGGTGTCATTAACAATTAATGCCACTGCTGTGTATCTGCTAAAGGGCAGCACGTTTCTGTGATGTCAGGAAAGCAATTTTGCATGCGATCCCGACACAAAGAAATGTGAAAGCAGGCTAAATATCTCAGTTACATTAATGGTCAGTGTAAATCGTCACATTACATTGGGGTTTGGTGTACAATCCTTTCATTCACACTAGTGGTCATTGTGAAGGTCCCCCTTACATTGGTTGTAAGTGTAAATTATTCATTACATTGGTGATCAGTGTACATTTCCCTTTACATTGGTGGTAAGTACAGAATTGACCTTACATTGGTGGTCAGTGTAAATCCCCCTTTACATTGGTGGTCAGTGTAAACCCAATCTAATTATTGGTGGTCAGTGTAGAAGTGTCACCTTACATTGGTGGTAAGTACAAATCTGTGGTTGTCAGTTTAAATTTCTGCTTACATGGAGGTCATTGTAAATTCTCCCTTACACTGGTGGTTGGTGTAAATGCTCCTATTACATTGGTGTTAGTGTAGAAATCCCTCTTTATATTGGTGGGTGGCGTAACATCCCCGTTACATGATGGTCAGTGCAAATTCCCCCTCACATTGGTGATCAGTGTAATTCCCCCCTCACATTGGTAGTCAGTGTAGAATCTCCCACTATATACTTGCCAAAGATTTCCAGCTTTGCTCTACATGATTCAGAATTTGCCGCAGTGTACTGCCTGTTAACTAATCCTATCCCCCCACCACTGCCACAGATCCCATCAACCCCCCAGCATTGCCACTGAATACACCTCCCTCCCCCAGCATTGCCACTGATCCCAGGAGTCCTAGGATCCCTAGGAGTTTACTGTTATTGATGGGTCCCTTCCCCTGCCCAGTTCATGGTGTGCAGGCAGTGAGGAGATGATGTGCTGTAACCTTTGGCAACCAATCAGTGAGCAGTAATAATGTGCACTAACCTCTTGCAATCAATCATTGAGCGGTAAGGATATGCAGCAACCTCTAGCAACCAATCAGTGAGCAGTAATAATGTGCAGTAACCTCTAGAAACCAATTAGAGAGTGGTAAGGATGTACAGTAACCTCTAGAAACCTCTAGATGTACAGTAACCTCTAGAAACCAATCAGTGAGCAGTATTGATGTACAGTAATCTCTAGCAACCAAAACAAGCAGAAGTCATGTGCTGTAACCTCTAGCAAATAATCAGTGAGCCATAATGTGTGCTGTAACCTCTAGCAGCCAGTCAGTGAGCGGTAATGATACACTGTAACCTCTGGCAACCAATCACAATCGCTGCCTGATCTGATTCAGTAAACTGATTTTGAGTCTAGCTGCTATTTATTGTATGTCTCAGAGCAGGTGAGAAGCGAAATTATATGGAAGGGGGGGCCCAAGAAAATGTTTGCCCAGGGTCCAACCAATATTAAAGATGGCCCTGGATCTTCAGCTTGGGAACAATTATGCTCTGCTGGCCCAGAATCTGTACTTACAGTAGCCTTACTAGTCCCACTGGAGAACAAAATATATTTGTCTGCATGTCTCTGTTATATGTAGGGATGAGCAAGCCGAGCAGTTCATGGGAGGCCCAGTTAAAAATACTATTCAGCAGTGTGAATGTGCTTTCATATGGCTTAAAGGGCAGTACTATAAATATACACATCCTTTGAATAACATACCTTAAAGCTGCAAATGAAGTTGCAGAACAGTGACTTCTCTTTCCTCACCACCAGGTTGCATAAGGATCTGGTTTAAATTTTAGGTGGAACCCCAGAACATTTTTTCTCGTATTTTTAAAGGGTACAGTACACATTATAAGAATGGAAAAAACAGCACGGTTCCCCCTTAAATTTAAAACTAGACCTGTATCCAGGCATGCAGCAAAGCAAAGCTTTCCTGCTTGCATTGCTTCTTGTCCCAGTATTGAGGTAAAAGGGCTGCATTAGTACTCTTTATTACTCATTACCCAAAAAAGTGAAAAGTAAATCAACACCCAGGCTCCATGTCCTCTGGTGTGAATCTAACACCAATCACCACAAACTGCTGCCTGGTGATGTTTCTCTGCCCAGTGATGCTTCTCCATCACATGCATATCACAAACGATAGAATCATCAGTGCTGCAGTAATGTAAGCACAATGTTGGTTAATGTCATTGTCCCAAAAATGGCAATGGCTACATTTAGTCAATGACATCACCTGGGGTCCCCATCTGTTTGCTTGCAATCTAGTAGCAAGGGATTCAGGTGGGTGAACTGGCTAGTTATGGCCAGTTTGTTTGGTGGTTTGCAGAACTGCAAACAGGCTGGGTTCAGATGAAACTCATATTCAACTTGAATCTCATACCTAGATATATGGCAATGTTTCTATACATCCATACATTGTTTTAGTTATTCTGTGTCTTAATATAATATGTAAATATGGATTGGATTGTGGTGATTGCTAGCTATGGAAAGTCCAATATGCTTGCTAAAACAAAACAATCATTTTATATGGGTAATGAAGGTTAGTAACAAATATTTCTGATTGGTTAGTATATTCAAATATTTACATTTCATAGAGTAGTAGACGTTTTATGTAGCAGGCTGTGTTGTCTGGAGATCAGAAATGAGTTGAATCTGAATGGTCAAATATATTATGCTATATTTTTAGTTGTATTATGGAGCACAAAAATACTATCAATGTGGTGCTTGAAAGAATGCTAAACCATTTGTCATACTAAACAAAACTCTGCTTATACAGTATATGAGCAAAGCAGACAGGCTGACTTTTTCCCCTAGAGTGTTCCCCTTTACTTGACTCCTTTAAGGCTGGGTTCACACTATCTTCGCATGCGGCTAACAGCAGGGGTCCGGTGCATCCCCGTTCACCGTTTCAGGTCCAATTTGAACCTGAATTTTTGGCTGAATTCAGACCTGAAACGGACCAAAAGACACACAGGGCTCCTATGCAAACTTGCACCAGAGCCACGGCGGAGATATGTGAATCGGCCCCATAGAGAGCCGGTCAAAATCTCCTGCTATTGTGAATTGGATGAGGGTAACCCTCATCCAATTCGCATTAGTGTGTATCCAACCTAAAGGTTTGCCAAAATGCTATAATGAGGAAATATGAATAACTAATCAAAATGTAACCCAGATCATTCTAATGTTTGTGTGCTTGCAACTAGTCATTCCAAATGTATTATAATTATAAGAAAATGTTATTAATTTCCTGCCATACCATTAAATACACTCTTATTTATTTTAAATATATTTCTTTATAAAACTGTTCTAAACTTTCTTGCTTTCTAGAAGCATCAAAACAAAAAGGTATGCAAAGTCTAATGCCCCGTACACACGGTCGGACTTTGTTCGGACATTCCGACAACAAAATCCTAGGATTTTTTCCTACGGATGTTGGCTCAAACTTGTCTTGCATACACACAGTCACACAAAGTTGTTGGAAAATCCGATCGTTCTAAACACGGTGACGTAAAACACGTACGTTGGGACTATAAACGGGGCAGTGGCCAATAGCTTTCATCTCTTTATTTATTCTGAGCATGCGTGGCACTTTGTCCGTCGGATTTGTGTACACACGATTGGAATTTCCGACAACGGATTTTGTTGTTGGAAAATGTTATATCCTGCTCTCAAACTTTGTGTGTCGGAAAATCCGATGGAAAATGTGTGATGGAGCCTACACACGGTCGGAATTTCCGACAACAAGGTCCTATCACACATTTTCCGTCGGAAAATCCGACCGTGTGTACGGGGCATTACAGTTGGATTTCTTTAGAAAGCACCCTGGCCCGAGTAGTAAAGCCTGTTCTCTACCAGCATGCTGCAAAGAAGGACCCTTGATCACTTCAGGGAATCAGTAGTCTCCATGCAATGGTCCTTGCTAAATCAGAGCCAATCAGCATGGAGCATTAGATAATTACAAGGGTGTTGTCTGACCTCTATTTTGATGCATCTGGAATGTATTTAACTGTTTAAAACTGAAAGCATAGTTGGGCTTTAAAATTATACTTGATCATCGAAATCCCACCCTTTTTACTACTGGGAGAAAAAAAAAATCATCAAACGTAAGATTTCCTTTAGATTTACTGACAACTATGAGAGGGTCTACCTAAATAATTTTATATCACTAAATAATCTTTTATAAAAGTGTCTTTTTTTATGGCACTTGTTATAATCATTTTCTTTTTATGACATTTTTTAATAATATTTAATATAAATAATCTTATATAACAAATGCCATATTTTTCCTAATAGAATACTTAACATTTTTAGCATGGTTTAACATTGATTCTATATCTGCAGGTTCTTTTATTCAACTTCCTGTCTACATGCATACACTCCAGAAAAACTGCACAACTTCATAGCTCCCAACTGTCCCTGATTTGGAGGGACTGTCCCTGATTTGGAGCAATGTCCCTCTGTCCCTAAATAGAGAGAAGGCGCTTCCAAGCCGCATCCATAATATAGGGGAAAGAAAGGGGCAATACTGGCAGTACTACGAAAACCGGACTTTATGGGCCAGGAAACCATGGAGAAAGGAATATTGCAAAAAAATCATCATATTTATTGAAAAATTACAAAATATACACAAAATAATGAAGATAAGGACCATCATACATATGCATTATAATATTGTACAGTGAGCCCTTGTGCGTCTACGTCTTTCGCCGTTAGGCTTCTTCAGGACATGACCAAGGTTCAAAGACGCAACAGATAAGAGAAAAAATCTCACTATCTTGAGTTGGAGTATACTGAGATAGATAGAGATATATATATATATATATATATATATATATATATATATATATATATATATATATATATATATATATATATATATATATATATATATATATATATATATATATATATCTCTCAAAAGCTTAGGGTAGGCGATGGATATTCACAATTCAAAATCATCGCTAAAGTAGCACAGTAAATAGCAGGAGCAAGTAACGGCTTCACTGCAAGAATAAAGGCGGCCAACAGAGCAAAGATATAAAGTGTATATCACAAAAAACTGGATTAAACGGGATTAAATGCTGCTTGAAGCTGGCAAAAACTGACAAGCCATGCTGTGCATAAAGCATATATTGAGGAAGCATGCCCCTGGGAGACAGCCTGACGCTGTACTCCTTGGTTGTGTCCTGAAGAAGCCTAATGGTGAAACACGTAGATGCACAAGGGCTCACTGTACAATATTAAAATGCATATGTATGATGGTTTTTATCTTCATTATTTTGTGTATATTTTGTAATTTTTCAATAAATATGATGATTTTTTTTTGCAATATTCCTTTATCCATTGTTTCCTGGCCCATAAAGTCCGGTTTTGGGAGTACTCTCAGTATTGCCCCTTTCTCGTCCCTCTTTCCTTCTCATTTGTCTCTCATTTTGGTCTGATCTATATAGTTTTATATTAAATGCACTTTTTATCTTTAAAAAAGTGTTTCCCAGTGCTAAACCTTTTATCCAAATTCTAAATGGCTGCATTTGTAAATTTTAAAAGGCAATGTAAAGGAATAGTAGTGGTAAAAAAAAAAGCCCTTGTAAATTTAATTAACCTGTTTTTGGTTAATTCACCTTTAAGGGGGTGTGGCAGGGGGCGTGTCCTATGCCTACATACATTTGCCAGTAGGTGTCCCTCATTCCCATCTCAAAATGTTGAGAGGTATGCAACTTTTCCCAGGGCATGTTTGCTGAGAGAGACAACAGTCAACCAAGCCTGTGCAATGTGTGCTGGCATTGCAGGTTGTAGTCTGCATTGGGAAAGTGTGTTTTAGGTTTGTGATTACACGAGAGAGAAATTAGGGGACAGGAAGTGCCTGCACAGGGATCTTCATGGCAGGATCACCACAATTTGTTTTTTTAATGAAAGCTACAGGTTCATAAAATAATTAGAATGATATTTTAAATTATTTTAACATGATAAAGCTATAATAACATATTGCTGATTGAGTTTACATATACTTCAAAGTTTGTAGGCTGGCTTGTTAAGCTACAAGTCTCCAAAGACAGAGCAGATATGTTTTACGCTGATTTGGTAAAAATAAATATGAGTATTAATATTTATGTTGCTGCTGCTCCCAGTTTAGGATAAGACAAATATTCAGATATATAGGTTAGAATAAGCTGGAACAGAACTAAATTATGTTTTTTCTTTTAATGCAAAACCTTGGAAACGGCAAGTTAAAAAAATGTGCATTCATGTATACTTACAAATCTGTGCTACCGTATGCTACCGTATGCCTGATATACAATATAAAAATAGTGGGATTTGATGAAGGGGTGCTACAGTATGGGAAGTGATGTAATTATCTTCTCACGGGAAGTTTTCTGCAGCAACTATTTTATTCTTTGCCATAAACAGAGTAATAGGACAGCTCTATTCCTCTCAAATCCTGCCCTCTTCTGCTCTTTTATCCGCTTCTGTTACTTGATTTAAAAAAATGAAGCTTTCAACAAATGAGAAAGGGGAACACAGAACAGAACTAGGAGGAGCCAAAATATTCTGTGCAGTAATGGTTGACTAAAGAGCTATTCATGGTGAGTCGCTTTTCAGAGGACGTCTTACAGGAGGTGAGGAGGTTTTGTGTCACCTTCTCGCCACCTGTTTTAACCTGTAAAAGCCCACACCACCATGGCGCAACTGCATGTAATGCAGGTGGCTGCGGGGCAGTTTGCAGAGCAGTCCTATTCATTTGAATGGGTCACATTTGGTGGACAGTATTTTGGCCACTGCAGTTGCTGTATGTGTTTATCCCTGTATGACTGCCTTTGTAGCTATGGGGGAGCTGTTGGGAATGGGAAAAATGCAGCTCAACCATGCATTGTTATACCACTTGTATAAAATAAGAAATAAATTAGAGGGAATCCCAGGTTCTACACTGTGCTGCACAGCAGCCAGAAAAGCCACAAGACACAAAGGGGTTGATTTACTAAAGGCAAAAAGAGTGTGCACTTTGCAAAGTGTAAATATTGATATTGAGTTGGTCCACCCTCTGCAGCTATAACAGCTTCAACTCTTCTGGGAAAACTGTCCTCAAGGTTTAGGAGTGTGTCCTAGGAGTGTGGGAATGTTTGACCATTCTTCCAGAAACAAATTTGTGAAGTCAGGCACTGATGTTGGACGAGAAGGTCTGGCTCGCAATCTCTGCTCTAATTCATCCCAAAGGTGTTCTGTCGGGTTGAGGTCAGGACTCGCAGTCTCTGCTCTAATTCATCCCAAAGGTGTTCTATCGGGTTGAGGTCAGGACTCTGTGCAGTTCCTCCACCCCAAACTCGCTCATCTATGTCTTTATGGACCTTGCTTTGTGCACTAGTCCAGATCAATTGAGGGGAGATTATGGTGTGGGGTTGTTTTTCAGGGATTGGGCTTGGACGTCTTAGTTCCAGTGAAGAGAACTATTAAGGCGTCAGCATACCAAGATATTTTGGACAATTTCATGCTCCCTACTTTGAGCAATTTGGGGATGGCCCCTTCCTGTTCCAACATGACTGTGCACCAGTGCATAAAGACATGAATGAGCGAGTTTGGGGTGGAGGAACTTGACTGGCCTTCACAGAGTCCTGACCTCAACCCAATAGAACACCTTTGGGATGAATTAAAGTGGAGATTGTGAGCCAGGCCTTCTCATCCAACATCTGTGCCTGACCTCACAAATTCACTTCTGGAAGAATGGTCAAACATTCCCATAAACACACTCCTAAACCTTGTGGACAGCATTCCCAGAAGAGTTGAAGCTGTTATAGCTGCAAAGGGTGGGCCAACTCATTATTGAACGCTATGGACTAAGACTGGAATGCCATTAAAATTTATGTGCAAGTAAAGGCAGGCATCCCAATACTTTTGAAAATATAGTATATATATATAGATCTATCTCTCTATCTCTCTATCTCTCTATCTCTCTATCTCTCTATCTCTCTATCTATATAGATATAGATATAGATATAGATATAGATATATATATATAGATATATATATATATATATAGATATATAGATTTACATAGATATACAGTGTATACATATACATTATATATACTGAGCAAAATTATAAATGAAACACCTTTGTATTTGCCCCTATTTATCATGAGCTGAACTCAAAGATCTATGACTTTTTCTATGTACACAAAAGGCCTATTTCTCTCAAATATTGTTCACAAATCTGTCTAAATCTGTGTTAGTGAGCACTTCTTCTTTGCCAAGATAATCCATCCACCTCACAGGTGTGGCATATCAAAATGCTGATTAGACAGCATGATTATTGCACAGATATGCCTTAATCAGGCTAACCAGGTGTGCCTGGTCACAATAAAAGGCCAGTCTAAAATGTGCAGTTTTACTATATCGGGGGAGGGTCTGAAAACCAGTCAGTATCTGGTGTGACCACCATTTGCCTCACACAGTGCAGCACATCTCCTTTGCATAAAGTTGAACAGGTTGTTAATTGTGGCCTGTGGAATGTTGGTCCATTCCTCTTCAAAGACTGTGCAAAGCTTCTGGATATTGGCAGGAACCGGAACACACTGTCCTATACACCAATCCAGAGCATCCCAAACATGCTCAATGGGTGACATGCCCGGTGTGTATGCTGACCATGCAAGAACTGGGATGTTTTCAGTTTCCAGGAATTGTGTACAGATCCGTGCAACATGGGGATGTGCATTATCATGCTGCAACATGAGGTGATGGTCATGGATGAACGGCACAACAGTGGGCCTCAGGATCTCGTCACGGCATCTCTGTGCATTCAAAATGCCATCAATAAAATGTACCTGTGTTCGTTGTTCATAGCATATGCCTGCCAATACCATAACCCCACCGCCACCACGGGCCACTTGATTCACAACATTGGCATCAACAAACATCTCACCCACACAACGCCATACTTGCTGTCTGCCATCTGCCCTGTACAGTGAAAACTGGGATTAATCCGTGAAGAGAACCCCTCTCCAAAGTGCCAGACGCCATCGAATGTGAGCATTTGCCCACAAGTCGGTTACGACGACGAACTGCAGTCAGGTAAAAATCCCAATGAGGATGACGAGCATGCAGATGAGCTTCCCTGAGACAGTTTCTGACAGTTTTTGCAGAAATTCTTTAGTTATGCAAACCGATTGTTGCAGCAGCTGTCTGGGTGGCTGGTCTCAGATGATCTTGGAGGTGAAGATGCTAGATGTGAAGGTCCTGGGCTGGTTTGGTTACACGTGGTCTGCCATTGTACTCGGAGTCAATTTGTGGATAGTGTAGGAAAGGAACAAAGAGCAACAGAGAACATAGACCTGAAGTGTGCCTGGGTCACGTGGTCAGTATGCCTAAAAGGGGGCAAAAATAAACCCAGTAGGATGAAAGCTTTGACAGCCAGATTTATTACCCACTGAATTAACGTACAATCTGCCAAATTGACAACCGCTTGTGGCATCTTAAAAGTGGCTCTGGGACATACCCAGAGAAACAAGATGACCTCCACCTACCCAAATACCAAATAAGGGCCGGGGCCCCCTGGCGCAAATTCACAGAAGCTGCTCCTATCTTGAATGAATGCCAAAGTATGCCTTAGGGTCCAGACCCTGATTGGCCAAAAAAGGGGCAGCAATGAAGTATGCATTGAGCTACGGAGAGGGGAGCGCTAGGAAAAGGCAACCGAGGACCATCCCTAGGTTAATTAGTTGTAGCACTGCCGAGCTGGTTTAAACCAACACCAGGCACCATGCCTTGCCAGGCTCCAAAAACCTGATGACAGTGCCGCCACCCGATTGCTGCATCTTGCGAGCATGCAGATGTAAACAGAAAATGCCAGGGCGCAAAACCCGTTGATTTGGCCACAAGTAAGTGAGACCCTGGGTCAGAAGAGCAACTTCCCTGGCCTCAGGATCCCCAAAAGGCCGGGTATAGCGCTGCCTTGAGCACCATGCTGGTACCCAACGCAAAGGAGACCTTGAGAGCATGACAGATACGACACGAAAATATGACCCATGATGAGAAGTCTGCTGAGCACAGCAGGAGGGCTACTCTTCAGGATCCCTGAGGACGGCTTAAATAGAGTGCTCAGAAAATAAAGAAAGGCCTGTCGGGGTCTACCAACAACATGGAATGCTGAGTCCCAGCCAAATACGTGCTAGTAGGCCGATATGAGTTAAAAGAGGCAAAAAACAAAAATCAAGTAGGAACTGGATGTTAACCATCAGGACTGGGAAAATTTTGACTGGAAAACATCCCAAGCAGTGTCATGAGCCTTCCTGGTATTCAAAATAAAGACTTAACGATCAAGGCTGCTGCGTCAGCCAAATAGAAACCCAATCCATCACAAATACTGGAAACCGAAGAGAAGGCGTGACGCCAGCATCTGCTTCCAAGATCTGAGCCTACTGGTACTGGCCTAGGCACTGAGAATGTTCAGGAATCCACTAAAGCCCCTGAGCCCGTAGAGGCTGCTGGAGCTGCCATAGGCTGACTTACCAATAGTTCCATACTTTTGCCAATCCTGGCTGGACGTAGCTAGGAAATAAAAGGTAGTGTGCATTTGGGACAGGGAAGAACCGCAGTCAGCTGGGTAACCTGCTCCGCACTTGCGCTCGACGAGCAAGGGAACAGTAACTTAAAAGAAAACAAAAAAAAAAATGGGCTTTCCGTGCCGAAGTCGGGAAAGCAATCCACTGTGTAGGAATACTGCCATCGGGTCATGTGAAAAATGAAGCCTTGGGACGAACCAGGTTCTGAGAGAGGGTGAGCTACTGTGCTCCGACCCAACCAGCTGGAGAAGGAGGGATAGAAGCAAAGTCCCCAATATCCGCTGCTTGAGACATGTCCTGCAAAACCGGAATTTGCAACCTGAAAACGTATCCAGGTGCTGAAGTAAGTTGTAAGATGTAAATTTATAAAACAGAACCGAGATAAGAAAGTAACCTGGATGAGAAGAATTGCTGCTGCCCATGCCAATTAAAACGGACCAACTCAACCGAGAGGACAAAACATATGAACGGTACCCCACAAAATGATGAAAATAGTAACCATGAACTGAGTGGAAATGACACACCACTGGGTCAGCAACATGAACTGCGAGAGAAACGTGAGTAAACTGAGAAACCTGTGACAGGAACGTAAGCTGCGTGAAGGAACGAAACACATGTATGGCGCGAGCTGACGAAAACGTGAGCAGCATGAGAACCGAGGCTGCAAGAAAACCACAAACTACATGAGAAACGCCGGTAGCATGAGAACGTGAATTGATGAACAACATGAGAAACTTGAGAAACGAGAGTAACATTGGGAAAACATGAGAAACCTGGGAAAACAAGAAAAACATGAAAAATGTGAGTTTAGCATAGAAACAAATTGCATGAGAAACGTAACTTGCATGAGAAACGGAAATTGCATGGGAAACGTAAATTGCATGAGAAATGAAAATTGCATGAGAAACGTGAGTTTGTATGAAATACATAAGCAGCGTAAGAACAGATGAGGAGACTTGCCACCGAACAAGCCAATTAAAAACAAACAGCTCAATCTGTTAAACCCATAGACGTGATGGGTAACCTGCAGTGGCAGAACATGGACAACCCAGCTGTGTGAAAGCAACCAGATAACATTACAGACAACCAGCCCATGACATAACACCCCTGATACCTGACAAGTATGATGATGTGGGTGCAGAAATGACAAGACCAAAAGCGCAAGAATGTGAACCTAATGACGACACCACCCTACTGTATGCAGTAAGCGAGCCAGAGCAACCTGCAACGCCAGGACAGGAAATTAAAACGAACACTCAGGGCTAAGGTACCCACAGACTGTGGTAGTAAAGGTGTAATGGTGAACGTGCACGTATGACGTATGGAAAACAGGCGGGAAGATTGTGGGACAACAATCAATTAAAACGAAACCTCAGCCAGTATGGATCAGTAGATGTGACAGACCCTAAATGTGAGCACTAGCTAACGGAAATGCAGCGAACGAAAGGCCATGATATAAAAAAAAAAAAAAAAAAAAAAAAAAAACCATATGACATGAAACGTGAGAAAGCATGGGAAAATGTAAGAAAGCATGGAAAACGTAAGAAAGCAAAAACATGGGAAAACGAGAGAAACATGGGAAAACGACAGAAGCATGAGAAACGTGAGAAACATAAGAAACATGGAAAAACGTGAGAAGCATGGGAAAACATGAGAAGCATGGGAAAACGTGAGAGACGTAAGAAACATGGAAAAACGTGAGAAACATGGGAAAACGTGAGAAACATCGGAAATGTAATAAAAACATGAATAGGCATAAGAAATGACAAATTGCATGGGAAACCATATTTGCATGAGAAACCGTAAATTGCATGAGAAACCGTAAATTGCATGAGAAACCGTAACATAGCATGAGAAACCGTAAAAATGCATGAGAGATCGTAAAATGCACGAGAAACCGTAAATTGTATGAAAACCGTAAAATGCATGAGAACCATAAAATGCATGAAACACTGTAAAATGTATGAGAAAGCGTAAATCGCATGAGAACCGTAAAATGCATGAAAAATCGTAAAATGCATGAGAAACCGTAAATCACATGAAAACCGTAAAATGCATGAGAAACCGTGAAATGCATGAGAAACCGTAAATCACATGAAAACCGTAAACTGCATGAAAAACCGTGAAATGCATGAGAAACCGTAAATTGCATGAGAAACCGTAAACTGCATGAAAAACCGTAAATTGCATGAGAAACCGTAAAATGCATGAGAAACCGTAAATCGAATGAAAACTGTAAAATGGATAAGAAACCGTAAATTGCATGAAAAACCGTAAAATGCATGAGAAACCGTAAATTGCATGAAAAAACGTAAAATGCATGAGAAACCATAAAATGCATGAGAAACCGTAAAATGCATGAGAAACCGTAAATCGAATGAAAACCGTAAAATGCATAAGAAACTGTAAATTGCATGAGAAACCGTAAACTGCATGAGAAACCGTAAACTGCATGAGAAACCGTAAATTGCATGAAAACCGTAAAATGAATGAGAAACCGTAAAATGCATGAGAAACCGTAAATCGCATGAAAACCGTAAAATGCACGAGAAACCATAAATTACATGAGAAACCGTAAATTGCATGCCCCCAAAGGACCCCCACAGAATATAATGAGATGACAGGCAATGAGCAAGTGACACGACAACCCCACAGCCTGAATTAAGCCCTGAACCCTGTGCTTATGCATGCGTGGCATGAGGTAACCGGGCACTAGTAGCGTGGCCCCATGCAGGTGAAAAGGCAGCACCCGCAGGCTGCCCTGTCTGCAAACTCTACTACCATGGACACCCCCATCCACATTAATGCATTAAATACCTTTGCAAAAGCAGCTGTTACCTTGTAAAAAAAACAGTGACATAATCCCCATTGTGCTCATAACCGCCAATATGGAGAGAGGAGCAGGCAGGCACGCGGCCGACCTTCCCCCACAGCGTGAGCACCGGGATGGCGGCTCCCGCGTGGAGCTGGATCTGCACAGGGAGAGAAGCAGACAGATGGCGGATCACCCCCCCGGTATGAGCACCGGGAGGAGCGGACAGGCGGCCCCCTTATGGAATCAGAGCAGCACAAGGAGAGGAGCAGAGGGTGGCTGAACACCCCCCTCCCCCCCGGTGTGAACACCGGGAGAAGCAGGCAGGTGTCCCCCTCGTGGAGCCAGATATCCATGGGGTGATACAAAGGTGGGCGGGCGGTCTCCCAGGTGGTGCCTGGTGTGAACACCGAGAGCAAAACCACCGCCGCAACCACTGTAGCAGCCGACTATCGCTCCGCAATGGACCCGGAAGTGATGTGAAATGAGGCACACCTCCACCCCCTTCTGACCATCCCAAGTCAGACACGAGATCCTACGACCACAGGGAAGGAGGCAAAGGAGGGCAGGCTTTATGCAGCCTGACTCCTCCTACAATTACAGGCTGACCTGCGGTCAGCCTTACACTCGTGAGGCACAATATTTAAGAGAAATAGGCCTTTTGTGTACATAGAAAAAGTCGTAGATCTTTGAATTCAGCTCATGATAAATAGGGGCAAACACAAAAATGTTGCGTTTATAATTTTGCTCAGTATATATGTGTGTGTGTGTGTGTGTGTGTGTGTGTGTGTTTGCATTACATCATTCATTCAAAGCATTTATTTATAGGCTAATAAACAGGTTTGTATTTTTTCCTCAGTTACAATGGAAAATCATAAGTGCGAAATATTAAACAGAGCACTAATTAATTTATGAAGCCAGACTCTGCCGGCAAGTGTGTACATGAACATATGTATGAGACAGATCAGAGCTAGCTAACCTGAAAATATTCTAGCAGCATGTGTGCTCCCAATCCTGGTTGGCAATGCACATGTACACACTCATAAATATTGCTTGCCAGTCATCACTGATCAGCATTTCCTCTATAATTTTGTGGAACAGTTCACCATCACCCTGGATGAATAACACTCTAAATCAATACAACAGGCAGCAGACAGATAAGTAAGCACACCTATAAAAACCAATCTTGTGTGACAGAATGACAAGGCAGGCACACAGTTAGATGACAGGGACATCTCTACCTGTAACCCTAAGGAAGGCCTGATAGGACTCTTCATGGCAAAAGTATCAGGTATTATTTTAAAGTAGAAATATGCCCCCCCCCCCCCCTCCAAAAAAAATAAAAAATACAAATGCTGCGGCATTACAACAGTAGTTGTAAGTAACATCTTCCTTTATTTGCCTAGTACAGTATCACAAATACTTGTTCCTGCCGGTGAAATCCACCTCCTGCACCTTCCAGTTATGGTGTACAACACTGCTGCACTGCTTATGAATTAAAAGCAGTATTGTTACCCCGTGCCTGCTTTGATGTGGGTGTGGCCTACAGCTTTTCAGGCAACAGCTGGCCACACCTAGCCCTGCTTACTGCTTCTTAGATTGGCAAAATTGGCTGTGCTGCTTGAACCCCCCCCCCACACACACACACACTTTTGGCTGCATTTCCATTAGAATTTGGCTGACTAAAGCAGATTATTATTTTTTTAGGCTATTATATATATTATACAGCTGCTTTAATTATTTCTGTATTTAGATTGTTTCAAGCATACCTTTTTGTGAAAATTCCCCAGTATTAGGAGTTCTGCTTTAATAAATTGTTTGTGAATTGTCCATAATAACCTACATCCCAGAGATCGCCTATTGAGTATGGCCCTTTTTACCCATGTAAATAAGTGTGTACATGCTCAGGATTTCATAAGAAAATAAAGATCATTCTGTTTGCGTGGGAGGGAGTGTAAAGTGTATTGCAGTGTAAATTTGACTTTTTGTAAATGAAGCACTGTCTTCGGGAGCAGACAGTTATTTATAGGGTGTGAAATGAAAATAGCTAAGAACAAGCTATGAAAAAGGACATTGTGGTATTTAGGCATTCTGCTGATGAACAGCACCTTGTGCTGTGTAAGACTTGAAAACCGCCATCTGCTTTCTAAGGGAAGACACATGTATCTGCACCTGGAGGAACACAGAACACTAAGTGCTTAAAAACAGACTCTGTGCCTCCAAGAACTGACAACAATATATATGCCTACTGATTTAAAAAGTCAGTCTGCTTACTTAATTACAGTTGGGTTTTTGGAGCTTAAATCAGCTACCAACTTTTCAGTTTCTGACACAATTTTTTTTCCAGATATTTTAAATCCAAGAGAATACATTAAGGAAATTGATTACCTTACTGCAGTATGTAGATGTGGGAGTTTAGAGTTCAGCAGGGCTAGGAACAAAGTGGCAGTAGATTTTATTAGCAGCCAGTGTAAAGGCCCATACTCATGCTTTGATTTTCGAACATCAATCGTGTTACGACGATCGATCGTCTGGAAATATCACCGTTAGTACAGTGCTTTCGACAACCGATTTCGCTTTTTCGTCAGACAAAAGCTAGTTATGCAGACTATAAATTTTTTGTTGGATGTGAACTCAACGTATGATTTTCTATTTATTAGTATGGTTTTCATACGAAAAAAATCATAAGAGAAAGACTACACATGCTCAGAAATGGAAGAATACATACAAAACTATTCAACACGTTACGTCACTTCTGACGTTGTATTCTGTCAAACGAAAATTCTCGTATTGTTAGTAACTTCTTCACTTTTGACTTGAGACTAGCATGCCACAAAAATCGGACATTCTGTCGTCCGAAAATCAAAGCGTGTGTACACGGCTTAAGATTCGGTCCACTAGAATCTACACTTAAAGTTATTGTAAAGGAATTTTTTTTATAAAAAAAAAAAAAAAAAAAAAAAAAAAAAAAAAAATCACACACATGTTATAATTACCTGCTCTGTGGAATGGGCCCCTCCCCCTTGCTGCGTGTCTTCAAGCAAGCCACTTGCTGTGATGGCACTAATGTGTGCTCGCTCCTGAACTGGCTCTCTGCATCCATAAGACACAGAGAGCACGACTCAGCCCCGACCCCTCACTGGTTGTGATTGACAGCAGCGGGAGCCAATGGCCCCTGCTGCTGCATCTCAAAAAATCAGGAGGGATTGACCCGGGAGAGCACCAGGTCTTGTGCACATTGCTGGATCAAGATCGGCCTTAGGTATTAGGGGGACTAAAGGGGGGAGCTGCACAAATGAAGGTTTTTTTACCTTCATGCATAGAATGCATGAGGGTAAAAAACCTTGAGCCTTTACAACCACTTTAAAGTCTAAGATCACCTTTTCACAAACAATTAAAAAGGTGAACTAGCACATTATATGCCTGCTGTACTTACCTTTTGTGGGTATAGTGGATTGCTCTTCTGCCTCCTTTTTTTGTAGGATTTTTGGGATGGATCACCATGATTCTAATTGGTCAAAACAGTCATGTGCTAGCACTAAAAAGAAACTGACAGGAAGTCACAAGCACCTAGTGCATTAGCGAAAATAATTTATTGGTGCTTGAGCCTTCCAGTCTGTTTCTTTGTAGCTTCTTTGGATTCTCCATCCAAGGAGGGCTGCAGCCTCCAGACTTTCTGGATTTTTATAGTTTTGTTGATGCCCAGTCCTATCCCACTGTGGAGGACCTCTGAAAGAAGTAGTTGCTTTTTTTCATGTGTTAGCACTGGCCAATCGGAATTGCTCTGATCTCTGATCTGTCCTGGAAGCCATACCAAAGAGGAAGAAGAATGGAGTGCAAAATCCTGGACTGCTGCACTGGCTCTGTGGGCACCACCCACAAAGATAAATGCAATGGAGACCATTATGCATACTTGCACATTATGGCAAATTCTGTCTGTCTTACAACTGTTAAATTCTTCTTTGAAGAGACCCTGTCATTAGTACATTTCTTACAGCAAAAAAAAATCCATTATAACTGCATTAAACATATTTTATTTATGATATTTAGGAGTGCAAGCCTTTCTTTTGTAGGCACCCAAAATCCCTGAAACTGCTGCTTAAATGTGATGTCAGCAGTCCCAGCAGACTCTCAGGTGACTCAAGTGACAATCTATAATGTTACCCTTTGCTTCTCTCCCAGCAACTGCATACAAGGATACTGTATGTAGGGAGGTGAAGTGATTGGTAGAAGAGCTGGGTCATAATTAGACACTCCCGGAAGAGGAGATATGATGTGCAAGGAGGAAGGGGCAATACAATTTTCTATGATGCATCAACAGCATATTTTGCCTAATAAAAGATGTATTTGCATTTTTAAATATAGGTCTAAATTTGTAATGTTGCATTTACTACCATATTCATTTATTTTAGATTGGTCATTAAACGTGATGCAAAACATACCAAAAAAGTGTTGAAATCAAACAGTTATACATAGGTAATAAAATAGGAAACAAAACCATAAGAACATGAAAAACAGACCTTTTTGAATAGAGTCCAGTTTCTAATGAGTAGGAGGAAAATACATAATTCTAGAATACCTCCCAGTAGGAAGAGCCAATTTGTTTCTTGGAAAAGAAAGCCAGCTGAACCTATAAAAAAAACATATTATGGGGGAAAATAGAAATATTTTTCTCTACTCGTGCTTTTCATGGAAGTGCCAGGGATGTATAAATAGTAATGTTTTTATCATCTCAGCATGAACGGGATGGAAAAACAGGGTGGGTGGAAAAAGACAAGTCTTTCTACAGCACAAGGGTAAGAATTATTAAGCCCATTGATTTCACGGCATTATAATACCCAGAGCCGCAGATTACCGAGAATCAGTAACAATAGATCAGGGCAGCTGTTGTACTACTTACTCAGTAGTTTATCACTGGAGCTTTCACACAGTGGCACACACATTTTTTTAAAATAGGAACGCAGGTGGATGCTGTATTAATGGTTGGAATATTAAAGGCTTTGAAAATGTGAGCAGTTTATGACGGTATGGGCTGTTGTAGTAAAGATAATCTGTCTAACAACTGAAGGAATTTTATAGATTTTATCTAACCTGTTCTTTTTTTGCCTTGCAGCAGCCAGTTTAGGGAAAATAAAATTGATACAGTTGTAATCATCAAGGGGTTGGTCAACACCTTCCCTTTTTATATATTTTCTTAAAGCATGTTCTAATTTTGATATCTATCAGCACACAAATTGAATGAGCATACATGTTTATGAATGGCACTGGATAAATAGCTGTCAGGCAGCCAATCTAGGTGATCACTGTGGTCATTAGACAGTTGGGAGCTAAGAGACACTGTTCTCAGCTGATCTGAGTGGCTGAATATCATGTGATTACTCTGATTGGTCATCACAGCGATCACGTGGTGCTATTTATAGTGCTGATCCTTCCACTTACACTAAATAAGGGGATTTTTTTTTACTTTCATTTTTGGTCTTTTTTCCTTTTTGTTTGAATATAAGTCTTCCATGCACGGTTAGGCCTTGGCCCTGTTTCCTTGACTGTGGACCATGGACCTGGACCCAGGCGAGGAAAGGTTCCTTGGTTGCGAATATGCCTCTAATAATGGCCTACTCGTTTAATATGATGTCCTAGAATTTGGGGGCCTTAATTCTAGGAGCAAAAGATCACTACTTTATTTTTATATAAGACGGTATAAGCTGCAACATATTCTGTTGCAAGAAACCTACCTGCATTAATCCAGGGTTATGGCGATGAAATGTCCAAATATTGTTCAAACATATCATGTCATTAATGCTAACTGTTAAAACTATTCCAGAGGGGTCTCTATCTTACTTGCTAAATCCCTAAATGCCTGTGTCCACACAGTTAAAACAGACCCTAAAATTTACAACACTGTTCTAACTGTGGTGAATCTGTATATGCTACCTCCATTCTCTACTCATTTGATCTCAAATATGATGGCAGCCCTGTCCATGGGTGGCCTGGTTCTGGAGGGTGATTTTAATGCAGAGCTTGACCCATCCTGGGATAGACAGGGGTGAGCCTCTTTTGGCCCGTCTCCTCTTCATTCCTGGATGGGGACATATGGTTAAATTTATTTATGGCATTAGCTAAACCAAGCAGATTTACTTCTGCCATTCTGTTGCAACTAAACATGGTACTCTCAATCACTAATAGTGTGAAGATTTTGAAGGAGGTTTGGTATTTGCCGAGGGCAATATCCGATCACTCCCCCATTGATGTGTGTTTTGATCTGGGCCCTAAACCTGGGATCAAACATTGGAAAATGAATGCTCGCTCACTACAGGAGGACTACATAAAATATGGTTGCTTGATGGCTATTAATATCTACTGGCTATAAAACAACAGAAAGGTTTCTGATTTTGTTCAGTGGGATGCATTCAAGTCTACTATGATGGGGTCTTCTCCAAAGAGGTTAAAGGTTTTGCAAAGGTTTTATATGAAAAGATAGTAACCAAAGAGGGAGAAGTGACTCAAGCAAAGCCAACATATGTGAGAGACCCATCCTTAACCAGATACCTAATTTGGCAGGAACAGCTTTGCTCTTATTTGTTGTGGTTAAATGATCAATCCAGCATGAGGCAAATGTACCAACATAGAAGAATCATTGAGTATGGGTATAACATGCACTTCTCTTGGCTGGTAAGTCAATACTATACTCCAATCTCCATTGTTAGACTATGGCCAGACCAGGGTGTTCTAGTTTTCTCAGAGAAAGATGATTTAGACACCTTTTTACAAAATGTACAAAACATTATACACATCTAGGATTTCCTTTGCTGAGGATGCAGTAAATACATATTTATCCTGCGTTGAACTCCTATGTGTGTCTGCTGCCTAACAGGAATCTATAGAACAAGAACATACCATAGATGATATTGATAAGGGGAAATTCTTACTCCACCTTTGTTACGATTATTTAACGCTGCTAAAATGGAGGGAGTGTTACTACTCTCCATGAGAGAGGCACTCATAGTTTTATTGTCAAAGCAAACGATTTCCTATACTGTGACTCTTACCGACCTATCTTGCTGATGAATTATGATATAAAAATATTAGCAAAGGTTGTGGCTAGAAGGTTACAATATATTATTACTTCTCTGATTAGTTCTGACCAGACCGGGTTTATGCCAGGTAGATGTGCCCTTATTAATCCTCTCCAATTGGTTGTCAATTTACAGTTTACACATGACAACCCATGAACTAGAATACTGGTGTCAAAAATCATTTGAGTCAGTCGAATGGCCATACCCATTTCCCTTACTTAAACAATTTGTCTTTGGACCTAGTTTTATTTAATTGATTAAATTACTCTATACAGACCCAGGAGTGAGACTCCAAATTAATGGAATCATCTCTGATACATTACAGATCTCTATGGAGGACCTGCCAGTAGTGCTCATTATCTCCACTACTATTAGGACTGGTGGTTGAGCCTTCAGCAGAAAAACAGCTGAGAGCATACAAAGGGCTGAGACTGGGGAACTCTAAATGCAGACAATATGCTCCAGTATTTGAATGATCCTTACTCATCTTTGGCTAATGCCTTTTCTATTATTAAATAATTCAATGATTCCTCTAGTTTCTGTATTTATTAGGCTAAATAAATTTTTTTTCATATTGAACCCCAACCGGGTTTAATTTTGCCATATTCATGCCCAATGGTGATCTCTAGGAATTGTGATCCAGCTTTCCATTTCCACATACATTTCTAATAAATTGTCGCTGATTGTTCAGGCTTTTATAAACAGGGTTCAGAATTGAAAATACCTTCTGCTTATGGTCGTGGCTTAAGATAAATTCGTTCAAAATTATTTTCCTGCCTAAATTCCTATTTTGTCCAATTCTTCGGTTTATGTCAAAAGGGACATTTCAACTGATTAACTTAGTGCTTACTTCTTTCTTGTGGGGGTCCTCTCCCCCAAGAATTTTGTTATAGACCTTACAATTGCCCACTAGTAGAGGAAGGCTAGCTCTTCCAGATCTGCATATGTACTATTTTGCAAAACAACTGGTTTATGTACATTGGTGGATGTTTCCACTACTGAACAATGTAGTGACTCAGCAGTGGTGTTCTCTTATGGATCCTTATTGAATTCTTTATATAGACAAGACATGCCTAGAAAAGTGGGACTGAGGACACCCTTGTTGTCTTTGAAAAGCTTTTAAGGTAGTGGAGGACTCCTCTCTGACCCAATCACCGATTGCATCCTTATGGTTTAACCCACAATTGAAGGAGTTTTATATGAGCATTAAATGTGCTCATTAATTATGTAGAAGTCATACCCTTAACTCCCACCAGATATTACAGCTAGAGTATGGGTTCCTGACCTCCTGGTCATTTCAGTATATTCAGTTAATATGACTGCCACACAGTTTGGGATGGGAGAGACTCTACAGACTTTTAGGCTAGAACAGCTCCTCGTGTCTTCAGATCACTCCAAATTAACATCCTGATATTATGTTTTTTTTTACCCTCATCGAGGATTACAAGAGTAGACAAACCAGAGATAGATGTGCTAAGTCCCTCCCAGATATGTTAGAAGATTGACAGGAAGTCTTAAATACTTATTTAGAGACAGTCATATCATCTAAAGATAAGATGATTCAAATGATATTTCTTCACCAGACATATTACATGCCAAAGAGACTATTCAAGATAAGGAAAAGAAATAACTCTTTAAGTCACAAATATATGAATATGGCAGGGAGGTTATATATATGGTGTGGTCATGTGACAGGAAAAGACCCTTCTGGTCTCAAGTAACTACTTTCGTAGCAAGCAATTTTGACCTTTCCAATATCTGCAGCCGAGAGAGATGCCTACTGGGAATCATAGAAAATTAAATGAATGCTGCAACAAAATGGTTTCTTTAAATATTGTATTATTATGCCAGGAAATTGATAGTGATCCAGTGGGTCCAGGTTCGTACTGAGGCATGGAAAAACCTGATTGACTTAGATCTGCCATTATATAGAATGACCTATGGAGCAAGGGGTTGTCCCACAAATTCAACAACATATGGTATAGGTGGGTGGCCACACAGGCTACCATAGGAGAGGGTTGAATACAGGGAGGAAGGCAAGGATCAGTTCAGTGTTGAGTGGCAGGTTGGGGACCATATTTGCCTCTACACATATAAGTACTCATCATAGGTGCACTGGTGGAAGTGATACTCTGGTTATGGATTTGGTTATAAAGGAAATAACAATGCACTCCATGTTTTAGTTTACTGTTAAGTTCTGTTTTCTGTGAAGTACTTGATTTATTTATGAACATCCTGTTGCCATACACGTAAAAGCAATAGCGATATTATACAATCTAAACACTATTATTTATTCTGAATATGTGGTATTGGAACCTTAAACTAAACTGTATGGATGCTCTATTGTGCTGGATGAGTAATTGTCAGTCAAACAATCACATTAAAAAAAATAAATAGTTTTAGAATTTATAAATATGTTTTGTGAATACTGTAAATTCATAGCAAAACATTTTATTTTAAATAGATCACAATAAATATACCCGTATATACTCGAGTATAAGCCAGCCCGAATATAAGCCGAGGCACCTAATTTTACCACAAAAAACTGGGAAAACGTATTGACTCGAGTATAAGCATAGGGTGAGAAATGCGTAGCTACTGTAAGTGGAAAAGAGGGTCAACAGTGCCCATTTGCAGCCTCACTGTGCCCATTTGCATGCCTCACTGTGCCCATTTGCAGCCATAGATCCCCCGAACTTCAAACTCGGTAGTTAAGGGTTCCTAGATGCCCCCTAGCTGCAGCCAAAATTTGGGGTCTCTGGACCCAAAGGGTCCCGAAATGACATTGCTGCAGATGGACACAGTTGACCAAATTTGGGGCCCCGTATCTAAGGGCCACTTGATGCTAGGAACCCCAAATTTGTGTGCAAACCCAGTGGAAATAGCACTACAACATATCCAAAGCTGGGGTTCCTAGCACCAAGTGTCCCCGAGATACGGAGCTCCAAATTTGGTTCAGAAAATGTCAAGCACGTCTGCAGCAGAGAATGACATTTTCCGAACCAACTTTGGGGCCCCATGTCTTGGGGCCACTTGTAGTGATAGTTCCACTGGGTTTGCACACCAAATTTGGGGTTCCTAGCACCAAGTGACCCCGAGATACTGGGTCCCAAAGTCAGTTCAGAAAATGTCATTCTGTGCTGCAGAAAAGTGCTTGACTCGAGTATAATCTGAGGGGGGCATTTTCAGCACAAAAAAATGTGCTGAAAAACTCAGCTTATACTTGAGTATATACGCTATACATATTTCTAAAAAAAAAAAAAAACTAAGGTAAGTTATATAATAGTAGAATAATGGGTACAATTTTAACATAACATTTCATTTTTTTTTTTTTTGCCCAGCTGGTTTGAGTGTTTGAATCCACTGTGCAGACATTTTGAGGAAGAGTTGCACTACTACATATACCCGATGTGCGTATCTTTCAGTCTGGGAAAGACATAAGCTCTGACAGCAGTTGACATGATATGTTCTTGCAATCCTGTTTGCAGAGTTTGGAGCAGACTATATTTATTTTTTTATGAACACTTTTAAAATATAACTTTCAAAAGTTTTCATGTATTTTCTCCTCCAAAAATATAACTTAGTGCATGGTAAATGTATGAGTACCCTATTTTGTCAAAAGCAGCTTCATGCTAGGTTCACACTGCTGCGAATTTTATTGCGAATTTGAGCCGCTGCGATCGCTCAAATTCGCAAGTCATTTTAATAACATTGTTTTCCATGAGTGCTGTTCACATCAATGCGTTGCAAATTTAACCTGCGTAAAAAAAGGGTCCTGTCCGAGTTTGATCCGTGTGCAATGCGAATTCAGCTCCATAGATTGCAAAATTTGCAGTAGAATCGCAAGAACACACAAAGAATTCGCAATGCAAATTTGCAACGCAATCGGATCAAAATCGTGCTAAATTCACACTGCAGCAGTGTGAACCTAGCCTAAATGTCCATCAATGTCAGCTAGATATTTCAAGAGGAGGGTCAAGTAAAGTGCTCCCCTCCCAAAAAATAAACTCTTTGTTACTAGGCACTTGACTCTTTTGCACCTCTGATACCTAGGGGCATGTGGAGAAAATGTGTGGGTCTTTATGCAGTATTCTGGTGCTAGCAGGTACCTTATTAATCCCCTTCCTAGTGAACTGGTTAATAAACCAGGTGCAGGGAGGAGGTAAAAATCCATATGCCAGCTGGATACCTAAAGCTCACCTAGCAGCACTCCATTGGCTAAAAGGTGAAACAGAAAAATGGTCTACCATCAACTTTAATGCATATTAACCCATTGTCCGGCCACCCACATATATGTGCCTGCTTGATCAGTGGGCATTAACGCAAAGCAGCCACATGTATATGGCCCTGTTAAAACAACTTACCATGCTGGGATAGTGCTCCCTATGCGCTCCCAGCACGGTAGCCTGCAGGTACCTAAAAGCTCCCGATGCATACTAGCAATCAGGAGCTTTCCGATTATGTGACGGCTGTGACAACTAATCATGGCGGTAACATGATCATAAACCCTGTTACATAGTTACATAGTTAGTTATGTTGAATAAAGACACCAGTCCATCCAGTTCAACCTGAGTGAGTGTGGGTGCATATCTACAATCATCCCTATTTATTTAAGGTACCCATATAGCGCTGCCAATTCACGCAGCACTCCACACATACATACATCTGTTTTGCCTGCTGGCATCTCAAACCCTTTAAAGGGTCAGGAGGAGCAGGCATCAAGGGGTTAGGTTACATTTTTTTGAGTTTGGATTTTTTTTAACTTGCCAAAATAGGGTTAAACCATATTTTAATAGATGTGCTTATAACTATTGATTTATGACCACTAAATATGTAGGATTCACATAAACCTTAACATCAAACTTTTTCATCTCCATGGCAGCCTTTGCGTCAGTAGTGGCTGGTTTTAGGTTAAAGCTGAAATCTTGTAGTCCCTGAACAGCAGGGCTGGGGTATGAGGGGAAGAAGCAGCACAGAATCAGTTCATGTGCTGACAAAAAGTATACTAAAAGGAGCGACAGAAAGATGAGCTCAACACTGTGCTGTTTCTTTCTTTCATTGCCCGGTCAGAGGCTGAGGTGGGTCAAGGATGACCTGGATTTAGAGGAAGCGAGTTGAATTAAGGCCATCAGAATGAGGATATCTAGTGGTGGAAAAAAGTACTATGGTGCAAATCGTTGGACTGAAGATGAATATTGCAGCAAATGCTGGTTTTGTTACATTATCTTTCGTTAAATGCTTAAATTACACTAAGTAAGCAGAGATCTCTTGACAATTTTTACCCTTTTGTTTCCAACTTTTTTTGCTTCTGTAGGACGAATGAACAGGTTTTGTGAGCTAACGTCTAGACAAATATTTCACTTAATCTGCTTTCTTTATATAACTTTCTTTTTTTTTTGTTTTACTGTGCTGTGTATTGATCTAAAATAAAACACTGTAAAAATGAAATGACACTGAAAAACTTCTTACTCCCTCTTTTATTTTCCACACTCATCTGTGCCTCTGAGGGGAACGTAAACACAAAAACATCTAGAAAGCTGGGACAACAGTAGGAGGCATTTTTTAAGTTCTGTAAAGAATTTCTTTTGATATTTTTCTTTTTTCTCAATCTGTATAAAGTGTAATAGTGTCTCAGCATACAGTAGGGGAATATTTGTCCCATCAAGTGGAAAGCACACTTTTTCTTTTAAGAGCCAGAAATTTCTGTTAACATTTTATAAGGTAGATTGCATCTTACTTAGCATTTGTGTGACAAAACCAATTATTTTATCCATATACCTAAGGGGACAAGTGTAAGTTTGGTTTTGCTTCAGGTAAAATAACATGGCCAGAGGGATACAGTAACAAATGTAAAAATTTACAAATCAAGTTTACTTTGGAAATAACAACGCAGGGCATGAACCAACCGGCAATTTTCACTATGCATTAATTGAAGCCTGATTGCGCCTTTGTAGATACCAGATAAATGTTGGGCATTCCAGGTACATAAAAACAAACTGTATGCAAAGTCTTGTAGATTGTAAAAAAATAGCCACAGCCTGAATAGAAAAGTGTGTACCTTGGCGGCATACTGCCATGAAGGACCATTGTTCTTTGTATAGAAACATTAGTCTCCCTGCAGAGGTCCAACAAACACCCGGTGTAGTCAGATATATAGTTTCCCATGCAGCAAAGCTCATGCTCCTTGCTGATGGGAATGCTCTAGCTCTTATACAGCAGGGGACAACTGTTTCTTTCGGGCAGAAATAAAGGGTCATTCCCTGCAGCATGCTGGTAGGGGATAGCCTTTTCCAGTCATGTAGTGGCTGCTTTCTGAAGAAAATCAACTGCTAAACTTTAGACACCTTTTATTTTCATGCATCAATTATGTATTTAGATTTTTTTTAAATAAATAAAACTTCAGGTTAGGTTGCATTTTGAGATTTTGTGTGAAAAACGAAAGGAAAAAAAAAAAGAAAGGGAAAACAATGAAGGAAGAAGGAAAACAATAAAATGCAAAAAGAAAAAAGAACTGGATAGTTGCTAGTTGCCACACTCAGAATCTTATGATGTTTTTAAATATATTCCATTTAGTGCATTGAATTCCTTAGCATTTTAAGCAGTTGCTTACAATTTTTACATTTCCTTTGAATTAATTCTCATTGTCCATCTAGATTGTAAGATTGTATGCGCAAGGCTTTCTACTCTGTTTTATCTTGTTACTACTGTATGGATTTTGCTTTCTAGCTTGTCACTGCCAACATTTTATATATTTGTATTATTTATATTCTCAATATATCCAGTGTGGTTCAAACTGATCATGCTTAATAAAGCATTTAATAAAAAATGATAATAATAATAGAATGCATTAATTAGCAAAAAAGAGTATAGGTTAATGTGGCACAATGTTCTTAGAGTTAAATAGGCAGCATTTCTCTAAGCAAAAACATTATAAGCTTTGATCTGATTTGCAAAGAAAAAGCTTTCTATTTCTCATAATAGTAAGTACACTGTACTCATGTACAATGGTAAAAGTAATGGAAAGTACCAAATATTCTAAGGTAACAATTAATTATTTACATTTAATAATACAATAGATATCAAGCATCCTGAACCATACCAGGCCACATGCCCTCAACATGGGGGGGTGGGTGCTTTGGGGCAGGGGGAGGTTCTACCCCCCCGCCCCAAAATACCTTGTCCCCATGTTGATGAGCTTCCCAGCCAGCTCCTTAGCAACTAGATATTTGTCAAAAAACAACGTGGGGGTCCCCTCGACCCCACACTTTTTTTTACATACACTGCATGTGAAACCTTCAGCAATACCCTGGTGGTAAATACTGCATGCTTGTTTACTCTCTGGTCTGTTTGTGAATTGGACTTAAGGGCTTTTTATGCAATATTTACTGGCACATTTTTTTTCTGGTAAATACCGCATAATCATATTTTTCTTTTGAATTGGACTTAGTGGGTTTGTTATGCACATCTCTCCTCTCCCCATCTGACAGAGGCAGTGGGAGGGGCCGAGATTCCCCTGCTGACGTTAGTCTGGGGGGGAGGAGGAGGGGAGCAGGAGAGGAGGGGAGAACAGGAGAGAGCCAGCACGTGACTGCTGATCAGCGCTCACAGATAAGGTATATACGGCTTATTTTTTATACAACACACACAGGGGGACATATTATTAGGAGACAGAGTAGATTATATAAAGTAAGATGTCATTTTTTTTCACACAAATAGAGATTTCTTTTGGTGGTATTTAATCACCACTGTTTTGTTTTTATTTATTTTTTTTTAATTGTTTATTTATAACAGTTTTCAAAAATTATACACGACAATGTAAAGAGAAAGCATTTCAACTTCTGATGGTACAGAGTAATGTATATATAAACTCGTGGAACTGAACGTAGATACAGGTATGTTCATAAATAAGCGTCTTCCAACTATAGATTATTCAAGTATAGTTATCATACTGTATCGTATGGTAAACAAAGAGGGAAAGGGATATATAGTTTTGAATAATAACAATACAAAAGAGAAAAGGAAGCAAGGTACAACATAACCGTGAGATGGCACCAGGAGATTCAGGAGGCTTAAGGGTTATCAGATTCAAGGGAGTACACAGAGTCGTCCCATGTCTTCCATATTTTATAAAAGGAGGGTAGTGTGTCCTCAGTTTTAGCAGTCAAGTGTCCCATCCTACGTATATCTGCCATTATGGAAAGAAAATGATGGAATGTGGGGGGAGAAGTGGAGAGCCAGTGTCTAAGGAAAGCTCTCTTAGCGGCCAGAAGGATAAAAGGACATACGTTTCTGTGATGCTTTAGATATTCCCGGGAAAGGGAGGCGTAGAAGGAAATGCATGGGATTCAAAGGTATGGGTGTAGATAATAACGTTTGTAGAAGATCTTGGATTTTAGTCCAATAAGGGCCAATGAGAGGGCAATCCCAAAATATATGAAAATGAGAACCTATAGACTCACTGCATCTCCAGCAAATATTGGAGGTGGTTGGGTTGCGGGCATGCAGCAAGTCCGGGGTCCTGTACCAAAACAGCAAGATCTTAATGGCAGTTTCCTTCTGCACTACACAACGTGAAAATTTGGATGCAGACTCCCAAATTTTTCCCCAGTCTAATAGAGAGATTGGTCTTTGCAGTATGCGAGACCATTTTTTCATGTAATTATGTGTGAGTTCCATTAAAGGTGGGGTTTCATGCAAAATGTTGTAGAGGAAATCTGTTTGGGTTCGTAGGGGCCATTGGCACACAGGGTCTCAAAATCAGTAGGTTTCTCCAATGAGAGTAAGGGGGAGTTAGAGTGGAAGAAATGTTTAAATTGTATATATGAGTATAGAAGAGTGGTAGGGAGTTCATATTTAGTTTGCAGATCTGAAAAAGACATAAGTTTGCGGGTTGCTGGGTGTACGAGATGTCGCAACTGAAACATTCCTGCCTGAGTCCAAGGAAGCATCCTTGTATAGGACAGTCCATCAGGTATGCCCGGGTTGAAGAGTGGAGAGCATTTAGAGGATAGGGAAAACCGTTCCGCGCATCTCTTCCAAATAGCAAGGGTAAAAAGCATCGGTGCCAAGCAAAGGGATCTCAGTTGAGGCATAAACTTAGCTGAGGAAGGCCATAGCATGTAGCACAGATGTACCGGAGCAGTAATCCCCATTTCAATCTCAGCCCACCTACTTGGAGCTTTTCTAGAGATCCAGGAAGATAATACCCGAAGGTGAGAGGCATAATAATATTTGATGATATCTGGTGCAGCCAGTCCTCCTCTATTCTTTAAAGCGTAAACTACTGAGCGTGCAATCCTATGGGATGCATTATTCCATATGAACTTGAGGCATTTTCTCTGGAGAAGTTTCAATTGTGACAGTGGGACTGGGATTGGAAGTGTTTCAAATAGGTACAGTAATTTAGGGAGTGTCGACATCTTGAGGACATTAATTCTACAGAGAAAAGAGATAGGAAGGGGAGTCCAAAGATTTAAAGGACGGGTTATTTCGGTGAACATAGGGGGAAAGTTTGCCTGATAGAGGGAAGAATATGAGGGTGTGAGATGAACGCCCAAGTACTTCAATAAAGAAGTGCACCAACGATATTTAAAGGTGTGTTGGAGAGTGTTAAGCAGGGCTGGTGAAATGTTAATGGGTAGGGCCTCCATTTTTGACTGATTAATTTTAAACCCCGATAGAGATCCAAAGGTGGAGAGAGTGTCCTGTAAAGAAGGTAAAGAGGTGAAGGGGCGGATGAGCGTCAACAAAATGTCATCAGCAAAAAGTAATAGCTTATAGTCTTGTTGTCGCAGCGAGACCCCTGGATATCTGGATGGGACCTGATGGCCGATGCCAGAGGTTCTAAGCTAATAATGAACAACAGGGGTGACAAAGGACACCCCTGCCTGGTGCCATTGCTGAGGGGGAACCGCTGCGACAAGTATGAGGACAACTGAACCTGAGAGGAAGGTATAGAATATAGAGCCCGTAAGGCTTGTATAAAAGGGCCTGAGAATCTATATCTGGAAAGAACCGCAAACATGAAAGGCCAGCTTAGGCGGTCGAATGCTTTTTGTGTGTCCAAGCTTAGGACAATGGCAGGTTGTTTGGTTTTAGTGAGAAGATCTATCAGGTCTATAGTCACCCGCATGTCTCATTGGGGCAAAACCTACTTGGTCCTTATGAATTATCATCGTTAGTAATGGGGAAAGTCTATTGGCCAGTATTTTAGTAAAGATCTTGTAATCTGAATTTAATAATGCGATAGGGCGGTAGTTATCTGGTAGTGACGGGTCTTTAGCTGGTTTAGGGATGATAGTTATATGAGCATGTAGAAACTGCGAATGTGGGATGGAACCCTTGAGCAAAGAGGTATATAAAGTCTGCAAATGGGGGTTTAGAATTGGGGAAAAGATTTTGTAATAAACATAAGGGAGCCCATCCGGGCCTGGGGATTTGTGAGCCGGTAGAGCTTTAATCACTGCCGCTATCTCCTCTACAGTGACAGGGGTGTTGAGCATAGAATTTTGTGCGATGGACAATTTGGGTAGATCTAGGGAAGACATAAAATCATCAAATTTCGTCTGTGAAAACTGGGGTATCAAATCTGAACTTAAGCAGTTATAAAGTTTCTTGTAAAAATCACCAAATACCTGTTACATAGCTTTAGGGCAGTATGTAGGAATACCATCTGGTTGCATCAAATGGTCAGGTATCGAAAGGAAGGGGCATGGTTTCAATCTATTAACAAGCATTCTATGTGGTTTGTTAGCAAATTCGTAGAACTTTTGCCTGGCCCATAGCATAGATTTGGATATCCTATTCATGTCAAATGATTTGATGCAGTTACGGATTGAGGTGACTACTTTCAGTCATTCCACGGTGGGGGATTGAAGTAGGTGCATCTTTGCGACTTTCAATTGAGCGAGAAGATCAGTTTTTTATTTTGTGGAGTCCCGCTTAAGGCGAGACCCCGCAGATATGCATTCACCCCTGAAAAAAACCTTATGGGCTTCCTACAAGGTGGAAACTTCCGCAACCGAACCGTCATTCAGTTGGAAAAATTCAGATAGTTTTTGTTGCAATTGTGTTTGGATCACTGGGTCTTTGATCAGGGATTCGTTAAGATGCCAGTGACAGGTTTTGGGGGTAGAAGCTGTCAAGACAATGTCAAGTTCAATGGGTGCGTGATCCGACCAAGTATTGGGGTTGATCTCAGAAGAGACAATACAAGGAAGGAGAGGGGCAGTTACAAAGAAATGGTCCAATCTGGAATATAATTTGTGAGAGGGGGAGTAAAATGTATAACTTTTCTGAGTAGGATGTTTCACTCTCCATATATCGAAGAGGTTATGTGATCTAGTTAATTTATGAAAGGAGGTGGAAAGCTTCTGGACAGCGACACGTGGACTTGTCTATCCTTGGCCGGGGACATGCACACATTGAAATCTCCTCCTATAATCATAAAGGGTTGAGAAAATGATTGTAGTTTCTCTAAAACTTTTGTAATAAAACTGATCTGTCCCACATTTGGGGCATATATATTAGCCAGAGTGAGTTGAGTATTCAGGTGACTACAGCTCAGGAGCACAAAACGACCGCGGGGATCCTGATAGGTAGAAAGGACAAGTAACGGGCAGGAACATTTAATAAGAATTGCCACACCGGCCTTCCCAGAGGGGTCAGAAGCCATATAGGCCGAGGGAAAATGTTTAGAGGCAAATTTAAAGAATCCACACGGTCTGAAGTGGGACTCCTGAGCCATAATCACCTCCACATTGGAGGTCCTGAACTCTCTCAAAGCTTGCCATCTCTTCTTGATGGAATTCAGGCCCCTTTACATTACAGGAGTATATTTTAAGAGCCATACTAAATCAAATGTGTCTATAGCTAAAGTAACATAAACATTAAACCAACAGTAATATAACCACGGTGCAACATATATAGAAACATGTAAGCAGTTAAGTTGAAATGGTGCCAAAAAAAAGCACTAGTAATCAAAATAAAGGTCAGAAAAAGGACCAATGAAATGATATATTGAAAAACAACAACATAAAAGAAAAAAAAAAAAAAGAAAAAAAAATTGAAAAAAATATTTGGGAATATTTGAGAACCCTGAAGAAAAAGAAAACTTCAGGGAACCCAGGCAAAAGCCCGGGGTTTTTGTGAGGGGCATGGCAGCCTGCATGATCTGACGGTAGGTTCCCGTCTCTTCAAAGAGAGCAGTCAACACTGTTTAGTGGAGGGCCAGTAGTAGGGCTGAAACAACTAATCGATTAATCGACAACTAATCGATTATGAAATTAATCGATTACTATTTTCATAATCGATTAATCGGCCTATAACATAATGGGGTTAAAAAAAAAACTAAAATGAGCTCTTTATAGTACAAATAGAGCAAATAATCTCTACTGTAAATAAATTAAATAAATACATTTAGTTGGTCTACCTGACCGTGGTTTGGTTTCAACAGAACCCCTCATTTTCCACTTCTTGATTAGAGTTTGAACACTGCTGATTGGCATTCTCAATTCCTTGGATATCTTTTTATATCTCTTTCCTGTTTTTTTTACAGTTCAACTACCTTTTCCCGCAGATCCTTTGACAATTCGATTTTGACCCCACTAACAATTAGAAAATTGAACGAACGTTCTTAAAATGACATTTTTTGTCATTTGTCGGGGAAGACATTGTTTGTTTTTTTAAAATAAAAAATAGATCTCTGAGTCTGATGATATTTACCAGATTCACCCTTTAATAGTATATACACAGTATACCTCCTCTAATAGTATATACACAGTATACCTCCTCTAATAGTATATACACAGTATATCTCCTCTAATAGTATGTACAGAATATCTCTTCTGTCTGTTATTCTCAGAGTGGATTAGATATTTTGCTCCCTAACCATATAGTTGGTTACTTATATTCACCACTGCATAGAGATATTTAAGAATAAATTGCTTTTTTTTTAAACTTTACATATTAACTAAATTATACACCACACTTTTTTTTTAAAGTTATTAACCGATTAATCGAAACAATAATCGGCCAACTAATCGATTATGACAATAATCGTTAGTTGCAGCCCTAGCCAGTAGTATAACAAAAGGGATGTAATCTACTGTAAGATTAGCAAAGTTGATAAATGCTTCAAGACAGGATTTAGAAAAAAGTCCCTATTGAAAATAGAATGACCCAGTTCCATAGGGTCACTCGCACAACCAGATGAAATATCGTCCGGCTGTGGTAAAAAAAAAAAGGAAAACATTGAGGAGAGAGCCATTTCAGGTAGGAAATCTGGTGGGGTTAGCTCGTTGAGGAGTAGAGAAGGTCTTCTGCGATCTCCGTTGAATGGGGGTCCAGATCTTGGCTGGTGTCGTGAGAGGCTTTGGGTTCTGGGCAGGAAGCTGAAGATCCTCCTCAGGGATGGGTTGGAGACCTAGGTTGTGGATAAAGGCTTCACTTTCATAAAGGTCTCATAGCGAGAATTGGACGACATCTTTAGATACAGACAGATGAAAGGGGAATCCCCAGTGATAAGGCACTTGGTGGTTTTGTAAGCGGGTGGTAATCGGGCGAAAGCTGCGTCTTTTGGCCAAGGTAATAGGGGAGAGATCACTGAAAATTTGGATCTTGGCTTGTTTAAAGTCAATGCAAGATTTGTTGCGAGTTGTGACGGTGAGGGCTTCCTTACTCTCATAATAATGAAAACGGACAATAATGTCCCTGGGGTTAGAGCCAGGTGGAGGTTTAGGAGCCAAAGATCTGTGAGCCCGGTCAAGGTGCCAATCAATGTCCGGGATGTGGGGGGCTAGAGTGACAAATAGGCCTAGGAGGTATGGGCGGAGCTCCTTGTCACTGATAGATTCAGGTACCCCTCGGATTCTTAGGTTCTGGCATCTTTCTCTGTTCTCCAAATCTTCCTGTTGCAACTGGAGTTGGGAGACTGTGTGCTTCATAGTAGCATTATCTTCCTCCAGAGCATGTACATATTGGGTCAACTTGTCAAATTTGTTCTCTAAGGTGTCTGTACATTCCCCAAGTTGATCTATTTCCCCTCGGAGTTCATGTGCTATTTTCCCCACCTCTTTAGCTATATTGTGGGTCAGGTCTTGGAGCAGTGATTGCAGAGCTACTGTTACCACATCTGTAGTATTGGATTGCTGGGACCCATGGTCCGACGGAGGTGCTTTTTCGGCCGTTAGGCAGGAGTCGACGGGTCCGGTGGGCCGGCCACAGTATTCGAGGCCGGGGATTGCGATCTATACAGGTAACACTGCATGACTTGGTTAGATGGCGGCAGGACAAATCCATGATAAATTGCTTTCTGGAGGCCAATCTTTCTAATAAGATGCCCGGGATTAGCTGACAGACTATAATGTCACTCCTGGATCTAATGAGACTGCGGATGCTGTGCAGGAGCCATGAATAGGGAGACGGGGACCGGAGCTCTACATGATCTTCATCTTACATGCTGCACACGAGCCCCTCAGTGCTAGAATCTTCGCAGGGGGCGATCCAAGCTCAGGGGTGTTAGAGAGGTCCTAATAATCGTGCTGCCGGGTGGAGCAAGATGGCCGCTGCATGTGGCTATGGGGACTAGGCCTCGACCTCCATTTATGTTAATGAAAGTGTAGGCACCACTGTAATCCCGGACCAGTGTCTGGTTTTGTATGGTCAGGATGTTCTGGCTGTGCGGTGCAGCGCGGTTCGGGCCAAGGAGAGAGAAAGAGGAGGCTGCTGGCCTATATCAGGGTGTAGTAAAATGGCCACTCCTCACCTGTGTCTCTGGTGACCTGTTCAGTGGGCTCAGGAGCAGATTTTGTGGATTCCACCGGCCGCGGGTGTAAGGCTGAGCCACTACGTTCCGCCCCCGGGGAGAGATACAGGTGTTGAAGAGTCCGGGATGTCTGCATGCGGCAGTGGTGTAGCCTCCGGGTGGACCAAGATGGCCACCATTCCCCGCAAGTAGACCGAAGCCGCTGACTTTCCTACAGATGGCTGGGGCAAAGACGCGATCTGTGCTCTCGAGACCCGGCGGTCCCCCGACAGGCTGAAGGACACAGGGGTCTGAGCCGAGGTTCAGGTAAGGCTGCTAGGGGGTCGCTACCCCTTCTCAAAGGCCTCTGGAAGGCTGGAGCTCCTCACACACACACGTCTGCTCTGTTCAATGTCCTGCCACGCCCCCCGTTTTGTTTTTATTTTTTGCAAAAAAATTATCTTTCTTCATAAATGTAGGCCAAAATGTATACTGCTACATTTCTTTGGTAAAAATAACCCAAATCTGTGTATATTATTTAATCTGTAGGAAAGTTATAGAGTCCATAAACCATGGTATAAATATCTCTGAAAATCTAATTTCTAGAGGCCTGAACAAAAGGAGGACAGTACAAATACCCCACAAATGACCCCTTTTTGGGAAGTAGACAGCCCAAAGTATTTCGTAAGAGGCATAGCAAGGTTTTTTAAATTAAAATGAATACATTTAGAAAATGTTTTTTGTTCACTTTTTTTTTAACATACTGTCACCAGAGCAGCATAGCATCATCATTTAACTGATGTGGCAGTAATCAGGGACACTGACTGTAATTTTTTGTGAAACAATAAAAATGAAAAATTCCTTTAAATCTAGTGCCTGGGGGGTCCCCTTAATTTGCCTGTAAAGTGGCATGACATTTCTAAAGAAAAAAAAAAAAAGGAATCAAATCACATTTAACCTGACTCATGGTTTCAGCTACCGGCCCAGGTATTTAAAACAAATAAAGAAAAAAATGGGCCTGGTATGGATTTTAAGGGGAACCCCATGCCAAAATTAAAAATGAAAATGGTAAGGGGTCCCACTAAAATGCATACCAGACCCTTCTCTGAGCATGCAGCCTGGTAGGAAAGCGGGGCGAGCTAGCGCCCCCCCCACCCACGAACCATACCTGGCCACATACCTTCAACATGGGGGGTGGGTGCTTTGGGGCAGTCCCAAGCACCTTGTCCCCATGTTGATGGGAAAGTCACCAGGTGGCCCCCGGCCCTTACCTATTTAAGAACTGTCACCCGGTGGAGTAGGCATTTGGTGGTTAGCCTTTGATGCGGACGGAGCTTTTTTTTTACGGTCCTGCGGTGTGGCGGGCGGCGTTATTGATGATGGATCTGCATTGGGATATTGTTTATTTTTTTATAAAGGACTTGTCAAAAACCTACTTCTACTGTTTTTCTTTATTTGTGATACTTTTTAGTGAATAAATACAACTAATTCAGGTGTTCGCCAAATGGGTTTGGGCCAAACTTTTGCTCGGCCTGAACCTTTCGCCAAGCTCTACTCTCCAACAATCCTTTTCCTCTCTCTGATGACCACCTTATTAGGTTCACTCTCTGCTTGTCTTCCTCCTCCTTGCCTTTCAACTACCTAACAGTTACCCATAGAAACCTTTGCCATCTTAACCCTCCTCTTTTTTCTGCAACAGATTGTCTTTATGACAAAATCTCAGCCCTGTCCTGTCCCAACCTGGCCACTTCTGTCATCCACCCTGTACACATTGGCCCCTCACTACACACAGAATCAGGCCCTGCCCGCTACAACCCTGGCAAACAGACAATACCAGAAGCCTCAAAAAACATAGCCACGCTGTTGAGCATCTGTCCCAGCAAGACTTCAACCAAAATACAATTCCTGCCTCCGCACTGCCAAGCAAACCTATTTTATCACTCTCATTAACACCCTCCCACACAGTCTCCATCAACTCTTTTCTACCTTCAACTCTCTACTTTGTCCTTCAATAAGATTGATACAATTCATGACAAAATCTCCACTATACAGATATCTCCCTCACCTTACACTCCTTGTCCACCTGCACAATCAATACTTCCCTTGTTTAACCCAGCTACTCTAGAGGAAGTCACTAAACTTTTTTCTAACGCTCTCTTAACCACCTGCCCCCTGGACCCTGTGCCCTCCAAATACTATGGTCACCCTCTGGCTCTATCCTACACTCTTTAACTCATATCCTCAATCTCTCCCTTTCTACTGGCCTCTTTTCCAAGCCTCTAAAACATGCACTAGTCACCCCCGTACTTAAAAGGCCTCACTGGACCCCACCAATCTTAACAACCTAAGACCTATATCCTTATTGCTATTTGCTTCCAAACTGCTTGAACATCTAGTCTACAACCAGCTGAGCTTCCACCTCATTGAGAATAACCTTCTTGATTCCATTTAGTCTGGATTTTGCTCACAACACTCCACAGAAACTACTTTCCTAAAACTCACAAATGACCAACAGCTAAAACCAACGGTCACTATTCCATACTCATACTCGTGGACCTCTCCGCTGCCTTTGATACAGTTGACCACCCTCTCCTCTTTAAAAAAAAACTCTATTTTCTTGGTCTCCGTGACTGTACTCTCCATTGGTTTGCATCTTACCTATCTCACACACCTTTAGTGTCTCTTACAGCTCTGCTTTCTCCTCTCCTACTCTTCTTAGAATTGGGGTACCCCATGGTTCTGTCCTTGGACCCCTCCTTTTCTCGATCTATACCTCTTTACTGGGTCAGCTAATAGCTTCCCATGATTTCCAATACCATCTCTATGCCGATGACACCCAAATCCCCCATCCCCCTCAGACCCCTCAGCTCACCTTATCAGTTTCCTCATGTAACACTGACTTACTTAAAGACATATTAGACTGGATGTCACACCACTATCTAAAACTCAATCTATCTAAAACTGAGCACATAATATTTCCTCCCCACGTGCCTTTTCCCCTGACTTCTGTGTCATGCCAGGGTGCTAGGGCTAACTCTGGACTCTGAACTGTCCTTTCAGGCCTACATCCAATCCCTGTCCAAATCATGCCGCCTCAACCTCTGCAACATCTCTAGAATACACCCCTTTTTAACTAATGTCACCACAAAGCTACTAATTCACTATCTCCAAATCTATCCATCTTTAGACGATCTCTAAAAACCCTTCTCTTTAAAGGAATATATCCTGATTCTAATACACTATGCTTACTTTCTCAGTTTCTTGATCAGCTCCCCCTCACCACAGTTATTACCTTTTGTATCACTTGACCCTCCCTCTTAGACTGTAAGCTCTAACGAGCAGGGCCCTCTGATTTCTCTTGTACCAAATTGTCTTGTAACTGTAATGTCTGCCTTCATTGTGTAAAGCGCTGCACAAACTGTTGGCGCTGTAAAAAAAAAACCTGTATGATAATAATAATAATGGAAGATGTAGGATGTGAGGGGAGTACATGTGTGTTTTTTAAATAAAAGTTAATAGGTGAGACTGATCAGTGAAATTTACTAAAATCCTTAACATTTCTAAAACTGACTGGGGAAGAAATGTTTTTTTTTTTCTCAGAAAAAGGTAAGATTATATTTAAAAAGATTTTGAACAGTGACTATGGAAGGCAAAGGTAGTTATGCAAATTACAATTTTAAGGTAAAATCTTCCTTTACAGTGTAGTGAAAGTGTAGAAAACTTGAATTTAGATTATAAAGCATGGGCATCTCTATTGGAAATTGATAACATTGAGAATTTGCCCGTTGAGAATAGTAAATAGATGCTGCAAGTAAATGTAGTGCCTTAGATTGAAAAACAAAAAATATTTGGATGTTCAATATCCAATGATCATATAAAGCAAACCTAGGTAGTAGTGACCATTTTATGTTTCATTTCAGTTTGAGCTGTAAACATACACTCTGGAAAGATAAAAACACCTAATTTTAGAGAGCAAATTTGCCAATGATCAGGGCTGAATCCCAAGACTTGGAAAGGAAGGCAATATTATCATCAAAAACACAGAACAAAAATAGGAATGTTTCAAATCAACTGTATGCAAACACACTGCAAAATATATCTCATGGATTAGTTTAAAGGGCTAATAGTAGAACCTATATGGCTCATGTTCAATGTTAAAAAAGCTACAAAGAATAGGAGAAGGGCATTTGAAAGGATTAAAAGAAAACATGTAAAAATGAAATCAAGTTAGACAAACCCTAAACATGTATTTAAATAGGAAACAGATTAGGTCTGAGTATGTAGGCCCCTTACAAGACAACTCAGAGTTGGTGACTGGGAACAAAGATAAAAAAATAGATTAAATACCTTCTTCAAATCTGTGTATTACAAAAGGAAAATGGTGGCCTTAAAGTTCGTAATAGGGATAGTGATCTCTTTCCTTTCTCTTTCTACAGGGGGAGGAGAGGTCGTAATCATAATTTCTAGAGTTGCACCGATACTGATACTAGTATCAGTATTGGTGCCGATACCGAGCATTTGCACGAGTACTTGTACTCATGCAGAAGCTCTGATGCTTAACCCGATAACTGGCCAGTCAGTGGTGGTTGGTGCGGTGTTAGAGGGAGTTACAAGCACCGATCTCCCTGTATAGATTTCAATAAAGCAGCTGACAGCCGCTCCCCCCCGCGGCTTTCAGCTGCTTTATTGAAATCTATACAGGGAGATCTGTGCTTGTAACTCCCCCACCACTGCACCGATCATCCCTTACTGTCTCCTATGTCCTCCTCCATACTCCTCCTCTGTGTGCTCCTCCGGTCCCCCTCTCTGTGGTCCTCCGGTCCTCCTTCAGTCCCCCTCCGTTTCCTCTGTGCTCCTCCAGTCCCCCTCCATGCTTCTCCAGTCCCTCTCTGTGTCCTTCATGCTCCTCCAGTCCCCCTCCATGTCCTCCATGCTCCTCCGGTCCCATTATAGCCCCCCCCTGTCCCAGATCTGTCAGGATGGGGAGCGGAGGAAGGAGCTGATAAATCTGTCATTTACTGGCTCCTTCCTTTTCTGAATGCACAGTCAGTAATCACTGATTCTGTCCTTTTCTGAATGCACAGTCAGTAATCACTGATTCTGTCCATTCATAACTGAGCAGAAAAAACTGTGTTTATGATGCTTTAGTTTATGAATGGGCAGGAGCCGCTGTCTCCTGTCCATTCAATTTAAGTGCAGCTGAGGTTGCAGAGGAAGGGATTTGAGAATCTGTGTCCTCAATCCCTTTCCCTGTCTCAAAGGGGAGATGTCAGGGGTCTGTTTAGACCCCTGATATCTCACCAAAGCCCCCACAACAGGACCGATAAAAAAATAATAATAAATAAATATTTAAGAAGTAAAATTGTAAAAAAATTCAAAAAAATGAAAAAAAACACTGACACATCCACTCCTCCTAAAATAAATAAAATAAAAAACTGCTGACGTAGTCCACTGTCACATGACATATAAAAAAAGTACTGGTAATCAGTATCAGTGAGTACTTGAAAAAAGTATTATTGTACACGATTTATATAGCGCCAACAGTTTACACAGTGCTTTACAATGTAGAGGGGGAACAGCACAATTACAGTTTGGTTCAATACAGAAGGGACAGGAGGGCCCTGCTCGTAGAGCTTACATTCTAATGGGATGGGATGGTGGTACAAAAGTTAATAGATGCAGGGAATGATTTGATGGGGGTGGCTCGGGGACAGGTGTTAGGTGGGTGTGGAATAGGCTTCCCTGAATAAGTGAGCTTTCAGGGATCTCCTAAAGGTGGACAGGTTAGGGGCGGATCGGATATACTGGAGCAGGGAGTTCCAGAAGATGGAAGAGGCTCTGGAGAATTCATGAAGG